>NC_137267.1:28866222-30066222 GCF_053477335.1 Acartia tonsa
AATAAAATATTATGAATTCTATTCTACCTTTAAAAGCTTTAAATTGAGGGAGAATTAGAGTAGATTAATAAACAATAAATGAACCTTTCCCTAATTATCAAGTGCGTTTTCTGTTTATACCAGAGATTGCATAATTCTTCCTCCAATGCAATGTGTATGTTATAATTGAGTTTTAGGTTTTGTTAAATCTATCTAAAATTGACCTCTCCCTCCCTGAACTTTCCCCACTTGAATCATTTATATGTTCTGTCATCACTTCTTATCTCTCTACTTTTATCTCTCTTTTTATCTATTTCTCTCTCATTATTTCTCAGTCTTTATATTCATCAATTTCTTTCTTTCTTTTTTTCTACTTTCTTTTTTATTATCTATTACTAGCATTTGTTTCTCTTTTTCTTCTTTTTTCTATTTTATTTCTTTTTTTCACGTTTTCACTTTGTAGTAGCACAGCTACCATGTAATTCACTTTGCCTGTCCGTCAGTTGATACGTAATGCAATTGGGGAACTTCCTTGGTCTATCAGTATGTTGGCCATGATACAAAATACATATATTACATTATATTGTCCTTATTTAATGTAAACGTTTCTAGCTTATTATTGCTGCGCTACATGCAGATATAACTGTCCTTGTTATTTTTAGAATAATGATTTCAGGGTAAACGCAGTAGTGACAAAAGTCGGGTTGTATAGAATATTATGTTATTTCTATACAGATTAGGTTAGGTTAAGATATGAATAAACATATAAGCCCCTAGCAGGCATTTAAAAACCTTTAAGCTGGTTTAAAATAGGTTAGGTTAAGTGAAATTTCAACTCCGACGTTTGTCACTCCAGGATAATTATACTTTACTGAATTATTTTTAAACCTATTTGTGATGATAGCTTTGATAATAAAAGAATTTAAATATTATGGTGAAATGTCAAAAAATCTAATCTATAGGAAAGGTATTTTAGTTTGGAGGGAGGGGGTGGGGAAGCCCCCCTGCAAAGTGTTAAATTAGAATATTTCCTGAACATCAAAGACAGTTTGAATTTAGTTATTTAGAATATCTATGAGTAATATAAAGGGTGAGCAAAAAAAAATGCGTACCTTTTTAAAATTGAAATTGCGCGGCTTGTGTTAATAGTAGAAAAATACTACGCATACCGTTAGAACCGCTAAGAAGTCTATTTTTAGGAAATATAAAAACGATTCCTGTGCTACGCATAGTTAAGGAGCTACGTGTTAAAATGTCCTAACTGACTTAAAACTTGACTTGCGAGTAAATTTTGGGACATTTTACCATCTGGCTCCTAGATTATTTGTAGCACAGGAACCGTTCTTATATTTTCAAAAAATACAGTTCATAGCGGTTCTAACGGTATGCGTAACATTTTTCTACTATTAACACAAGCTTCGCAATTTGAAATTTAAAAATGTAGGCATCTCTTTTTGCAAAATATCTTCTCTAATTTTTAGTTATATTTTAAAATTTACTCGCAAGTCAAGTTTTACGCCAGTTGGGACATTTTAACATGTAGCTCCTAAACTATGCGTAGCACAGAAATCGTTCTTATATTTCCAAAAAATAGACTTCTTAGCGGTTCTAACGGTATGCGTAACATTTTTCTACTATTAACACAAACCGCGCAATTTGAATTTTAAAAAGGTACGCATTTTTTTGCTCACCCTTTATGTAAACAGAATCTATCCTAATATTAAAGTAACAGGATGTAGCTTAAATCTGATTTACCGCTGGATCGACAGGATTCTAATTTACGGTGAAGATTCTTATAGTTTCAGGGAAGGTCTATAATTATTTTGGAGGGGAACACCTTTACCCTCTCAAGAGAAATCGCCCATGGAAAAAATTGGTGAGTATTGGTGAGTATCCGCTAGTACATTGATATATCAATAGATAGATAGATGCAGATTCGAGGTATAATAGAAAGATAGATTTTTGTAACTTTCTTACATATGTATACTTAAACCTTTTCTAATACCCTAAATTCAATTTTAAAGAGTTTTACATACGTGGAAACAAGGATGACAACATCCATTGAAACATCTAGGGGAGATATTAAAAATACAAACATTTGAAAAATGTGGATTCTCAACTGCAATTGTGCTACTCATAGATATTTAACTATTCTTATTTAAGCAAATATAAACCACTTTACTATATTACTAGCGGCTACGCCCCTAGAGGCTTCCAGGGGCACGTGAAATTTTTGATTTCTCTTGGGAGGGTGGTGGGTACCCTTCCCCAAAATAGCCATAACCTGCCTAAGACTTATAAGAAGCTACACCGTAAAGGAGAACCATATCGGTTCACATCTGTCGGAACACCCAGACAAACAGAAAGCATATATATAAGCATGACCTACTCAAATTCCGTACTCCGTAAACACATAATAAAAAGTGACAGAAAATGAAAAAATTTATGTATTTCCAAATATATTTTAAAGTCAGTAATCTCTTAATATCCAACCCGCGACCGTGGCTCAACACGTAGCGCATCCGCTCGTCGTCGGGAAGGTGATAGGTTCGAATCTCGGGCCGACACCGCGTCATAACTAAAGACGTTAAAAATGGTTTCTACTGCTGCTATGTCAGATGCGCGACATAAATAGTTAGAGTAGGGGGAATGCCTTGGCCCAAAACAGGCGCAACTCGTGAGTCGTTACCATGCATAGTTGGGACTTCTCAGACAAAGGTCGTGCATCACAGAGAGTTGGTTGTCTGATGGATGTTACTTAGCCTAATATCCTTGGGTGTTTGGACAGAGAAGGGTGCGTTAGTCATCCTTGGTTCTCCTGGATTGCTGGACCAGGACCTAGACAGTACATCAAGTCGATAAGGTCCGGTACTGCAATCCCGCCCGTACGAGGTAATCTAGGTAATCTAATCTTAATATCCAAGAAGGAGTAAGGAAGATAGTCTGGAGTATCAGTACGTATGTCTGTCTGTCCACATGTTTATTAATATCTCATAAACGACCGTAAAAATGTGTCTATAATTTAAAGGGTGGTATTGTCTTGTCCGATTGCAGGGCTTGTTTAGGCTATTTTGTATTCTTTTTGTACAAAATGTTCTTTTTTTCTATTATTGCTGCGCTAGTATCTGTTAAAATATTCTTGTCTGAATGTTAATACTTTAGGTACTTAACTAGGCAAATGTTTTAAATATAACAATTAGTAAGGGAGATAAACTGAATCTTTCAGAGAAAGCCCTTTATAGTGCTTTTTATAAAAAATGACGTCATACAATGGAAATGACCAATGCTAGGCAAACAAACAGACTAAATTACCAATGACAGCTCAGTATACAATACATATTAAATGACCAATGGAAGGCCAGTGTGGCGTCATTTTTTATAAGGACTATAAAAAGCCTCCTGTTATTGCAGTGACTTAGTCCACAAAAATTAAGATAATTAAGGGGGGATAATTACTGCCCCTAAAACCTCCTCGCATTATGTTTTTTTATGATTTTCGAAAACAGTAAAAGTGTCTAACTATGACGTCAGAAAAAATTAACAATTAACCAATGAGAGGCCGCTATATATTTTACCATTGTGAATACTGGCTTCTCATTGGTTAATTGTTAATTTTTTCTGACGTCATAGTTAGACACCTTTTACTGTTTTCATGATTTTCCATTGGTCATGTCTCCAGCATCAGCAAAATAGCTTTAGACCTGCCCTGGACTAATTATAAGCTTCGCTGAAAGTTGTAGACTTGTTAGGAGGAAGGGAGTGGTCTTTGGACCTTAAATTTAAATGGTATTCTATTCTTTTCTAAAACTAAAAAACTTTAGGCACTTTTATTTAATTTTGATAAGTTGGTTCAAACCTGTAACCAATAATTTATACATAAGGAATCAATTTGTTTATTATTATCGGAAATAAATATACATACAATAAATGATTTTCCATTTTCTTATCCCTTATTACCCCTTGTCTTAAAATCTTTAGCCAAGAGATTCATTCACCATTTTATAAAAAATAATGTCTAACTAAACTTCAAAATATTTATAAATAAAATTTTAACTTATTAATTAAAATTGCTATCTATCCATCTATATTTAGTTAAATAAAAAAGTTAAACTAAAGATTTACACCTTATTCTTATTACAAGACACAAAGCTTAAAAATGCTCCATGTCATTCCTTCTTCCAAGATTAGTAGACAAACTCAAAAATGGCGACTTTGAAACTATTAAAACTTTATTTTGAAGAAAAAATAGAATTAGAACATAAAGTGGCAAATAGACTAAGCGCTTTGTCTATAAGTTACCTGTTTAAATTTGCTAAGTCTATTGGTGACATGATAAGAATGATATAGAAAGCGGAGAGGCAGACAAAGTTACTTATATTTCTAGTAAAAATGAGAAGTGTCTATATCTTTTTATACACACAGGTCCTTTAGGCTTACTTGAATACCAAAAAGACTCATATCAAAGCAATGCGACATTGTCATAGAATCTTCTTACAAGGTTATCTCGATGAATACATGTGGAGAGATTGCTATAATTATAATTCATTCAACCAGATTGCAATTCAATATAATATGTATTACTTTAGCATCTAGCATCTGGTAGAATAGATATAAAGAAAAGATATACATTATGAGCTTTTTAACAAGTTAGCTAAAATTGAGTATACCTTCTTCTTTACCCTTCCTTCCCCTCTCTTGTAATTCAGGAATGAAAGTGCCTAATCCGGTTCTTTAGTGTGTGTGTGTGTGTGAGCGCGTGCGTGTGTGTGTAGTGTCACTTTTTGAGCACCAAACAATGCCGAGCTTTTTGTTTGCAAACACCTCACATTTGCCGCCAAAACTTGATCCCTAGACTGTGATTTGCTGGATAAGTGCCGCTTCAGACGGAATCCTGGACTCTGATTGGTCGGGACTTGTTGAGAGCTGATATATTAATTTGGCGGCAAGATTTGGGTTAGCACAGTTTTTTAACGTTTATATTTAAATCAAACAACAATGTATCTATAATACAAAGTAGAACGATGTCTGTTCCCTTGCCTGTCTAATTCTATCTGTAGCTTAAGAGCTCGATAACCACTAAACCTATTGGGCTCCACTCTTCAGGGAATATACTATTCATGCTTTTAAGCTATTTTTAAAAATATTAAATAATTTAAAGGGTTCAACTGTTATTTTGATAAGTATATTAATCTTTCTATGTAAATCTCAATAGGTCAGGGCTAAGTAAAGCTACACCTTTTTATTATTAAATATATACAATATAAAACCAAAATTTGTTTAGGAAGGTTTTACCTCCCCCTTCACCTTCATTCTTCAATTAAAATCAATCTTTAACCCCCAAATTATCTTTTGCAATGGTTCAAAGACACAATAAAAACTGTCCCGAATTTGTATTAATTTTGAGGAACACGACTCCAGTGACGTCATATTTTTCTTTCCCGAAAAAGGGAAGGGGGGAAGAAAATCTCTTCAAAAGAGATGGGGAAAACCCCCTTTTCTTCCATCTCTTTTTTCTTCCCCCCTTCCCTTTTTTTTCTTTCCCCCTTCCCTTTTTCGGGAAAAAAAAATATGACGTAACTGGAGTCGTGTTCCTCAAAATTAATACAAATTCGGGACAGTTTTTATTGTGTCTGGTTCAAAGCTTTTAACTTTATAAAAAAAATCAGGTGAATTTTTACATTTCTTACACCATAACTGTTGGGATAACACCCCAAATAACACTAAGTTTCACTCTAGTAATATTTTTTTTTTTTTGGGGGGGGGGGGTAGGGAGCTGGTAGATTTCCGCCAATTTACCCTTCCCAAACTTGACCAAATTATTAAAACGACTGCGGTGTAATGTTGTAAAATATTAGTGTAAAATCTTTAAAAATCCGTTCATGCCTAATTCTTTTTACCTTTCTGAATAGGTTGTGTGTATATATATATATATATTTGTATGTTTGTGCTTAAGAAGCGAAGTTATTATACAATAAGATTAATCGTACGTACGTCAGTTTATACAAAACTAACTTATTTTAAATTTAACTTGAAGCGCCCCAATGATTGTATTTATTGGGGGTTTATCAATAGGTTGTATCCACCTACTTAATTTTTCTCGACACCCCCCTTAAGCACCCTTTGATTAAAAGAGTTCAAATTTAGAAGAAAAAAATAACTTTAGGGACCCTTTTTAACATGTTTTTAGTTCCTATTTTTTTTCATAGTGGTTGATGCCTCAAAATAGATAAAAACCTTACCAGGCAATATTAGTATTAATCTATCAATATAGAAAGAGTTCAGAGAAATTTTATAGAAAATAAGAAAACATTGTACTACTTTAATATGAAGCAGCTCATAGCATACATTTTAATTGACCAAGGCAATGGTAAAATATATGCTGCCCTTTCATTGGTTATTTGTATTGTACAATGGCAATTTTTATGGGCCTTATAAAGTGCTTCGCTTAATATTAGAACCAATAAGCACAGGGGCGTCCAAGCTTTTTTATTTGGGGGGGTAAAATTTTAATAAAAATTTTGGGGGTGCTCATTTTGGGGGGGGGGGTAATCTTTATTTCAAAGAGGCGTTTTTTTTTATTTGGGGGGGGGGGGGGGGTAAAATTGAAAATCACCCCTTTACCACCCCCCCCCCCCCCTTGGACGTCTATAAATGATCATGCAAATAAAGTAATAACAGATCTAATATAGACCCATATTTAAAGTAGTCTTAGCTTCGCTTTCATGTACTTTGTCTAACTTGTTAAAAAGTAGAATGCTAGATGTTTTGAGATTATAATACCAGTCAAATCAACTTTTTATAAAACTTCAATTTAATAGGACAAGCATTCCAAAAAAAAGAAATAGAGTCAAACAGGAATGACTATGATTTAGATAAATTAATAGTGTAATAAAACTTCAATTTTATAGAGCAAGCAAATCAAAAATATGAAAGCAAAAAGGACATATATTTGAACTATGCAAGCAAAGTTTCAAATTAATATAACAAATATTACAAAAAGAATTAGTAGAACATTTAACATATGTACATTGAAATAACTTTTTGCCAAGTACATCCCCTCTATAACTAAACATACTTGTTTTTTGGCTTTTGCCTTTCGTGGATGTTGTCAACCTTGTTTAGATTGAACTTAAAGTAAAGCTAAACAATATTCAATTGTTTGTTAACATTTTAAAGTTTTTCCATTATAGCGCAGCTACTATATGTTGTAAATCTACTTATTTGGTTATTCGAATAAGACCAACCCAAGGCATATAATAAGGTTCTCTAAAAAGAACAGTTCTTTTAGAGATACTTTGTTTCAATAAAAACCTTACTACTTTATATCATAAACCTTTGTTTTCAATTAAATATATTTTGGTTTAAAGGTTTATTTTTCCTAGCGGTGGTGATTTTTCGTGGGAGGGTGGAGGTACCTTCCCCAAAATAGGATGCTGTACGTATTGGTGCAAAAAATGGGGACAATTTTTAAATTGATTTGACGGGGCTGTTTATTTCAAGTGAGGGGAAAGAAAAGGGAAGGAGGAAAGAAACCCCCTAGAAAAGAGATGGGGGTATGACGTCACACGCCAAAACAATTTGAAATTTGTCCCCATTTTTTGCACCAATACGTACAGCATCACACCCAAGAAGTGTATCTATGTCCGTCCATCCGTCCGTTCAGATAAAGCTACAAATTTCGCAAAATAGAAGCTTTCTATAATGCCTATAATAAATGACAATACAAATGACCAATGATACGCCAATACACAGACTAAATTACCAATGGCAGGCTAGTATACATTTTAATTGACCAATGGTAGGACAGTATGACGTCATTTTTTTTATAGGCACTATAAAAAGCTTCCGCGAAATATTGACAAACATAAAAAGTATTTTGTGGAGAAGCTTTGCTTGAAGGAAAACAATGGGTATAACAATAGTTAGGACACATTTTTAACACTAGCACATTTTATATTTGAATGTGTCCTTTTCAAATCTATTCAAACAAAAATAGCTAACTACTTTGTGGTCTATCTATCTATCTTAATGTAAATCTATCTATCTATTTATATATCTACCTATCTATCTAAATTTTATCTACTTTTATGATTTTGTATTAAAGTTATTGGTGGAAAAGTTCGGATACTACTAGTTTATTCCAACCAATCAAGAGTTTCTTAAAGACTTTAGAGTTTCAAAGCCAATGTATTACAACAAGTGTTTTAAAACTTTGTATTAATAAATTTCCAATCCAATGTCCCCTCCCTAGCTCCCTGAATAATGGTCATGAAATCTAAAATTGATTAAATAACGACATATACCCAGAGAGTGAGAGAACAATGGACTCTGCATTACACTTTTTCCCAAAGTCTTTAAATAACGTTTTCTTATTCGTTGGATTAATAACTTTGTATAATCATTGGGGATGTACCTCAATTGTTGACTTATCCCTTTAGATCCCTGACAAAAACCAATATTGTATCAGTAATGGCAACTTTTTTTTAAAAAGGGAAAATAGTCGAGAATAGTTATTTCTTTCAGCGTAGTATAAACGGCTTTCCGCCGATATAGAATGTACAATTATAAGATTAAAACCAGTTTTTTAGCCCGGAGGTGCCGAAGGCACGGGTTAAATAACTGTACATTTATATTCGTAGAAAGCTGGATATAATACGATGCTAGACATAGTTTTTTCGTATGGATGAGAACCGGTTCCTATCCACCGGATTCGAATGAATACGAGAATAGTTATTTCTCGCATCGTATTATAAACGGCTTTCCGCGGATATAAAATGTACAATTATAAGATTAAAACTAGTTTTTTTAGCCCCGAGGTGCCGGAGGCACCGGCTAAAAAAACTGGTTTTAATCTTATGATTGTACATTTTTATATTTGTAGAAAGCCGTTTAAAATACGATGCTAGACATAGTTTTTTCGTATGGATGAGAACCGGTTCCTATCCACCGGATTCGAATGAATACGAGAAAAGAAATTATAAAACTAATTGTCCGAAAATTATTTATTTTAATGAATCGATATAATTATTTCAAATTATTTTTTAATGTGTTTTCATGCAATTTGTAGAAATTTCTAACATTTCATAAAACACGTGTCTAAATATCTAAAAAAATTCTACATATGTAATATGTCCGTTTGTTCCTAGCGGATAGCTCGACAATTTACGGTATAGTCTGTCTTTTTTCGTCTGAAACGTTTAAGGGACCGTAATTTTTTCAGCTTTTGTTTAAGTTCTCCTTTTTTGGGGAAGCTTCACGTAGGTTTCGGGATGGATTTAAGCTATTTTAGACTTTAACCTTGGGATGGTTTTACGATATTTTTTTATCCCCTAGTATAACATAAGTGTCTGTCTCTCCGTCAGACTAAAAATGATAACTTCTTATTTTTTTTTACTTCATTTATAATATTACAGTTTTGCTTTTTGAATAATGTCATCCTGGTTTTTTAAAAAAATTATATCAAATCGAAGATGTACTGAATTTTAGTTTCCGAAAGTGTACCTAGCTCCCGCGTACTGTCTCAATATTTGCTACTAGCTAAAAAAGCTTCAAACTTAAAAAAAATTAAATTTAAATGTATAATGTATCAATCGTTTATACATTATATCGCTTTTCCCTTTGACCGGAGTAACTGAAAATAGCGTTTGCAATAGTTGGGTTATCTGCTGTACAACTTTGGAAATTAGGAAAGAAATAGGCAATCCATTTTCAGCACATCAAATCGAAACATAAGCTCATTAAGCAATGTGACCAATATTCTCTTAAATAAATCATGTAAGGGTGCTTAATTAAGTTTGTCTCAATAAGTTGTCAATAAATAGTTTTTCTTTTAGTGGTATGTCCATCTTTAACGGTTAGCTCCTATAGTTAATTTATGCTTTTTAGAATTGTCCTATCTATTTGAAACTTGACATGTTAATTTCTGTAACAGTTTAATAATTGCTTATAAAGATTTTTGTCATCCTTGTTTTTATTCTTAATTTTGTAAATATATATCACTGTCTTATTGATTTGAATGATTTGAGATCAAACTATGACACTTTCAAAGTTGAGAAGATCAACGTACTTTTGTTCTATTCAAACATTTAGTTGCTTTTAGACTCTTAATTTCAAAAAAATATTTTTAAAGTCCTCAGCTAATAAAAAGTATTATCATTTTCTATTTTTATTATGGGGGGGGGGGGGGTGACATCCTCTCCTAATAATAACTTAAATCTTGAAGTAACAGTAGATAAATTCCCTGAATGTAGAGCCAAATTGGTCCAGCGGTTAGTAAGCTTTAGCTCATCCAAACAGAAGAACAGACATCGTTTTACTTTGTATTATAGATTGGATATATCTGTTAAAAAGCTAATATAAAAATGCAAAAAGTCATATTTTGATTGTTTCTTTGCTTAATATGGCAACGGTTATTTTCTAAACCCGTATAGATATAGCAAAATAATCCCTTATTTTTAAAAAATTCTTAGAATCTTAATATTAATAAATAAGAAAACTTTTCACCCTCCTTACTATGAAACATCTTATTATTTTGAAATTGAATCTATTGATTGACGTGTACGTACGTCCTGTATTTAACAATAAGAAGCTTGCGCCCCCAGCCTCTTGGGTCACGGGTGGGTGTAAAATTGTAAATAGTCTTCATCCTCCTCTTCCTTCCCACACTAACAAGCTGCGCCCCTAGCCTCTTGGGTGGGTGTAAATAATCTTCATCCTCCCCTTCCTTCCCACACTAACAAGCTGCGCCCCTAGCCTCTTGGGTGGGTGTAAATAATCTTCATCCTCCCCTTCCTTCCCACACTAACAAGCTGCGCCCTTAGCCTCTTGGGTGGGTGTAAATAATCTTCATCCTCCCCTTCCTTCCCACACTAACAAGCTGCGCCCCTAGCCTCTTGGGTGGGTGTAAATAATCTTCATCCTCCCCTTTCTTCCCACACTAACAAGCTGCGCCCCTAGCCTCTTGGGTGGGTGTAAATAATCTTCATCCTCCCCTTCCTTCCCACACTAACAAGCTGCGCCCCCAGCCTCTTGGGTGGGTGTAAATAATCTTCATCCTCCCTCCTTCCCACACTAACAAGCTGCGCCCCTAACCTCTTGGGTGGGTGTAAATAATCTTCATCCTCCCCTTCCTTCCCACACTAACAAGCTGCGCCCCTAGCCTCTTGGGTGGGTGTAAATAATCTTCATCCTCCCCTTTCTTCCCACACTAACAAGCTGCGCCCCTAGCCTCTTGGGTGGGTGTAAATAATCTTCATCCTCCCCTTCCTTCCCACACTAACAAGCTGCGCCCCCAGCCTCTTGGGTGGGTGTAAATAATCTTCATCCTCCCTCCTTCCCACACTAACAAGCTGCGCCCCTAACCTCTTGGGTGGGTGTAAATAATCTTCATCCTCCCCTTCCTTCCCACACTAACAAGCTGCGCCCCTAGCCTCTTGGGTGGGTGTAAATAATATTCATCCTCCCCTTCCTTCCCACACTAACAAGCTGCGCCCCTAGCCTCTTGGGTGGGTGTAAATAATCTTCATCCTCCCCTTCCTTCCCACACTAACAAGCTGCGCCCCTAGCCTCTTCGGTGGGTGTAAATAATCTTCGCCCTCCTCTCCCTTCCTCTAGAATCCTTCATATTATTCTAGATAGACTAAAACCTGTCCATAGGTAGTATAGAGCTACCCAGAAATTGTAAAACAAATTTGTATAGCCATTTAGGGGGTCTTATTTAACACACAGAACAATATAACTATAATATTTTTCTCTTATTTGTTGTTTGTTTAGAGTTGAAAATTTTGAGAGTTTTGATAATGTTTTGTTTTCCCTTTTATGTATGTTGTCAATATATTTCATAAATCAATATTTTATATCAAATATTAGGAATAGATAGATAGATAAAAATCAACAGATAGATAGATAAAAAGTATGTTTGATTTATATATATGTATGTATAGATGTATAGATTGTAGATAGACATATGTACCGATGGATTTGTAGATTGACAGAAAGATAGATAAATAGATAGATAGACAGACAGACAGATGAATAGATAAACTTATATATTGTATTGAGTGCTACGTATAGATAGATAGACAGACAGACAGATGGATGGATAGATATTGATAAACTCCTTATATTGCATTGAGTACTATAAATAGATAGATAGACAGAGGGACAGATGGATAGATAGATAAACTACTATATTGTATTGAGTACTACATAACAAACAAAATCTAAACAACCGACAAATTTTGAATAGAAAAAATAACACAAAGTGCCGCTAAATTTGAAAACTAAATATCTATCTATCTAATTATCTATCCAGCATATATGTATATATCATGGGGAAGGGGGATAAATAATCTACACCTTTTTTCCTCCTGTATTTATAATATACAAAAGGAAGAATTTAACATATATAAGATATTTGGGGGGAGGGATTTATTGATAATGCATTGTCTTATCGCTTTATCCATGATGTATCCCCCTATTTAGTCTTACCGTATGTAAACTATGTGTAGCTTAAATTTAAAACATAACAATCCCCCCCCCCCCCACTCTTTCAACCCACAGGAGGGTGATGTATCCCCCCCCACTCTGATCTGTATATGTAAGAAGAGGATATATTTGAAAGAGAGAGTGATACTAGGAAAGGGGTGAATAGAAAGAAAGGAAGAGAGAGAGAGAAGAATAGAAAATCCGACAAACTCTCAAAACTTGTGTTATTATTGTGTGTGTGTGTTTGTGTATGGTAGAAAATCCGCGAGTTTTAAACAAGGGGAAACAATAATAAGTAGGAAATAGGGTGCGAGAGGAGCAATTAAACGGAGGAGGGGGGAAGGGGGGGTTCAATTCGGCGGCGCGCAATTTGCCTGCTCTGTTTGCAAACAAGGGTTCCGAGTGACTGGCTACGCGCCCTCCCATTGGTCGAAACTTGTGGGACGATTCTGTCCGCTTATTGGTCAATAACGTGAGTACTGATACTTGTTTAGATTGACGAGAGAAAGGGATGACGGTTTTAGGTGGTTGGGGGAGAGTTAGAAAAAGGGAATAGTAAAGTAGGAGAGAAAGATGTAATATTTAGATATTTTGTAGCAGTAGTTGAAATTTATACTTAGCCTTTATAACACCGTTAGGGTGTTTCAGTTTTCATATTATTTTGAAACTTTTGATAAACCCTTAGTGACATTTTAACTAAAAAACATCGAAAATGATAATTTAGTGCCATTATAAAAACATAGAAAAGTTAAATTATTTTGTAAAACAAAATGAACGTTATGAATCCTAATAAAAGTAGAATTATGAGCAATTTTTCAATAAGAGCGCTGTTGGCCGGCGCTAATGGCGGACTTTTAGATCGTTCTACCGCCGTTACAAGAATTGATAACGGCGGAGCGACAGACAATGAACTAGACATGGAACGGCGAAATTTTGGCGAGGATATTGAAAGCGACGGCGAATTTGACGACGATCAAGAAATTGATATTTCGTCGGAATCGGCGGGAAATAACGGTGGTAAATCAGTCACGCCGCCGGCGGATGAGAAACACATGTCAGACGATGAAAATAACGGCGATAATAATAATTCAAACAGCGGTGAAAATGCAGGAAATGCCGATAACGGAGACAGCAAAGACGGCGGTAAAGATAGCGGCAAGAAAAAGACCGAGAAACCGCCGTATTCCTACAACGCCATGATTATGATGGCAATTCAAAATTCGCCTGAAAAACGGCTGACCCTTAACGGCATTTACGAGTACATAACGAAGAATTTTCCGTATTATAAGAATAATAGACAAGGATGGCAGAATTCTATTCGACATAACCTCAGTCTTAATAAATGCTTCATTAAGGTGAGAATTATAAAATTTTATCATTAATCCAGGTCAAAATAAATTTAAACATCAAACATCAAAACATCAAGTATTTATTTCAGTCAACATATTAAAATACAATGAAAATTTATAAAATATGTATGCAGAATATTTTTCTTGCATAAGAAAAGTTATCGTAGTGTATTAAAATGTTGGTGCTTATAATCATATCAACACCCCTCACTTATTTTTAATTTTGAAGATAAAACATGTTTGGGGGGCTATGACCACTTAAACATATATTAAATGATCGGCATTAACCACTAAACAATGTGTCAAAAGGGCTCGATTAGACCATAATAAACCTAACCTTTTAAAAATAATGGTTATTGTATAACATAGTTTGCTTGAAAAAAAGATATCATATCATATACATAGTTTTAAACAAGAAGCACTATTCTTTCATACCAATGAATATTTTCAAAATTGTTATTGATAATTGGCAAAAGACAACCGGATAAACTATAATGAAAGAAATTCTTCATAAAAATGTTTTAATAGATTTAAATAAATGTATAAAATACCTCTCACAGTAAGTGTGCTATTATTCTAAATTAATAAACTTCCTTTCAAGAAAGTTTAGTAATTCTTTAATCTTTAATTTTCCTTAGGAAAGGGAACTGTATTAATTAAATTGGCTTGAGTTTTATCTTGAGGACTCTATGATATGCAAGCCTAGACCTAAGCCTAGTCCTATTATATAAAGTAGTAAGTGTTTTTTGTCTGTCCCGAAGGATCTCGCTAACCGCTAAACTGATATTGTTCTCCTATACAGTGAAGCTTCTTATAGGTCCTGGGAAGGTTTTAAACTATTTTTAGGAAGGGTGTCTTCACCCCCCTCCCCCCCAAAAAATATTTTTTTTATTCTTTTGAAACTCAAATTAAAAGTGGGAAGATGTCGACTTTTCCCCCTCCAACCTTAAGTGCCCCTAGAGGCTTCTAGGGGCGTAGCCGCTAGTTCTTATTAAAAAGTATTAAATATGTGGGGCGTTTTTTCTACATATGTCGCTAAAATGTCAGCTACGACTACTTTTATTTTATGACATGAATTCGGAAGAAGGTTTTTTATAAGAAAATAAATTTTAAAAATAATTAATATTTTGTTCATCGCAATTATAGGATAATAAAAACGAAACAGTTTGCCTCAATATTCTTTTTCTTTCATTTTTTATTCAGAAGAAATCTCCCCCCTGGATAAACTTTCTTGGCAATTTTTATCGGATTTGTTAATTAAACATCCGCTTCAACAATATTATTAAAGGATTAAAACAGTTTTATAAATTAAAATATAATAATAAGATATTTTTTAATTTGATAAAGAATTTAAAGATTTAAATATTTAAAGTTTAGTTCTCAAATTTTCTCGATTTCAGTAGCGCAGCTACTCTATGACTAAGGTAGGTTAGCTTCAGCTTCCTTGTTTATTGTCAACTTTAAACATTTAAACAGGATTGGTTTTCATGAAAACTGATGCCTTTTGAAAATTAAAAAAATACTGTCCATAGTGTACAGAAATAAAAACTCCATTAAACGTCTGAAAATTATTTTCTGAAACTCACAAGCTAAACAAAATAAAAACTGTAAGAAAAAAGGTGAAGATACGCAAAATTTCATATTTTATTCTATTGCAAAAGTTGTACCTGTACTTATGGACAGGGATCTAAAGGGATAAGACAATGGCCGATAAATTGATGTACATCCCCAATGATGATAAACAATATTAACCCTTTTGTAGATAACAATTAATGGTTGAATCGTTTGTAAACTCATTTTAATGAACCAACTAATCAAAATTCAATAAATGTCCCCAAAATTGATTAGCCAACGATTAAGAAAATGTTGTTATAAAACTTTGGAACTAGTGTAATAAACAGCCTTTTGTCACCTCCCTCCCTGACTTTTGAATATTATTGTTCTTGTTAAAAACAAACAATCCCAATAAGACAAAGCTAAAAAGCAACACTCCAAAAATAATGAAAACGGTTTAAAAGATGAAAATAGTTGAAACGCATTGGGGTAGAAAAGGATCGCGCATTCCAGAGACCATTTTTAGTTTTGGTCATTTTACATTTTCAAATTGGTCTAAAAGGTTAGGAAAGATAAAAGGAGAAAAAGATAGAGAAAGAAAAATGGATAGATATTGAGAAAAAAGTTGGCAGAAAGAAAATAGAGAATAGAAATTTACAAATTTCTGGAATTAAAATATCACATAACCCTTTCCTCAACCTCCCCCCCCCTTCCCGACCCAAACAAAAAAATCAACATCCCTTAAACACAATTGACTCCCCCCCCCCCCCACTCACCACCCTTCAAATTTTCAACACCCCACAGATGTCAACTAACAATAGGGAAAAGGAAAACCTTTTGGTGGCAGGTTTCATAAACATTGTGGACAATTAATGTTACATAACTGTATCATCTCATAAAAACTCGAAATTTTCTGTGATTTCATGTTTTTAATATTTAGAAGGAATTTTGTAGTTTTGCTTTTGAGGTCTTAATCCCTAAATTTAACACCAAACTGGCTTTATCTATAAATCTATCTATCTACTTGTCTCTTTTTCTATCTATTTTCTTGTCCCTCTATTTATTTATCTATCTATTCATCTTTCTACCTCTAAATGTTTTTGTTTCTCTATTAATTTGTTTGAATTATCTTTTTTTTCTCACTTTTTATTAACTATTCTCATTCCTGTATGGCCTCGAAACCGGTTAATATCAGCTGGATTATAACCGTTTTTCAGCCATACCAAAAAATCTTGTATAGCAACGTATTACAGAAAATTTTCTACGAATATTAAAATACAAATTTAATTTAATATCCGCAGAAAGCTGTCTATGATACGATACGATAAATAATTATTTTTACTTTCTCTTTTACCTTATTTCAATCTCTTTATCTATTTTTTCTTTTCTTTGCCTCTCTCTCTTCCTTTATCTATCTATGTTTATCTCTATCGTTCTCTTTTTTTCTTTCTTTATCTACTTTTCTCTTATTGTCCGTATACCTTTATCGGCCAATAAAAAAATAAAACCAACCACATTATTCCGAACCATTGAACTTAAAAAATGTTTAAAAAACTAACACATAACATGGACAATTGTATACATTTATAGGACAGCAATATAAAACTATCAACATGGTAAGAAGCATAGCTGACTTATTATCGACAGATCATTTTATGAAATAATGAATAAAATGGATCATTGCTGCCATAATGTTTACATTGGGTTCTATATTTTAGGCTATTTTTTTCAGATTTAATTCTTGAGATGGTATAATCTGTTAATTGCAAGTCTATCTCTTCGAGGAAGTGGACATTGGATTGGGAATTATTCTGATACCCAAAGTTTTAAAATTACTTATGTTTTGGTACTTTGATTAATGCTGATTCAATGGCTGGTTCAAACTTAGAGTGTCCAAACTTATCAACCAAAAATTAAATTATACAGAATTTTTTAAATTTTGGGGTTGTTTATCAATTATCGTCAATTGTCTTATCCCTATAGACCCCTGGGTGTCTAGACTCTAGTAATAAGAATGGAGCAAACGGAAATGGACAATTTGGCGATTCTTATGTGATACATATGTGCGGGAGTGAATGTACACCACGAGTTTTCATGAATAGCCAAAATAATGGAATAACAGAAAAACCGCTGTATGCTTTGAAAAATACCGATTTTTGGCGGTGTTTTTACATTTAAACAAATATTTGTTAATTTCAGCAGAAAATCATTATCAACAATGGCTTCTCATATTCCTACTTTAGGAGAATTTGGTTATAGCTACACTTATAAGACAACCAGCCCTTTGATTTTTATTAATTTTGGCTGAAACCTTTTTAGTGCCTGTTTTTGAACCAAGACAATTCTATAAGTCATTGTCATGAAAGTTTGATTTTATAACGTCAGAAGTATGACATGTTGTTGGAACTCAACACTCTGACTGTTTTGAAAAAACATAAATTAAAGCGATTGTTGGTTATAGAGACATTACATGTAGTTTTGTCAAGCATTTGAACTTTAGGACGATTCAATCATTACAGATAAAAGCAGATTATAGTGTCTTATAAAAAATCACGTCATAAAATACAAATGACCAATGATAGGCCAGTATACATTGTAATTAACCAAAATGGTAATATATATGCTGGCCTATCATTGGTCATATGTATTGCATGACTTCATTTTTTATTAGGCAGAAAAAATAGAGAGAGCATGTCTTTTTTGTTGCTACCATTAAATTCAACATGTCTGTCCTTCTGTAACGCTATAGAGGCAATATAGATTTCTCCACCGATATTTAAGATAGAGAGCTGATTGGTTTATTGATTATTAATCGCTGAAACAGGATAAAAAACAGCCTTAAAATAAAAAATTACCCAAAAAATCCGAAACACAAGTCCCAAATATTTTTTTTCAACATTTTGGTTTGAAAATTCTGCCACTATTGTATAGTTGATATATAAATTATTGGAGGCGAGTTTTTACAAACATTCAGTTACTTTAGTATAACATTACAGTAACATGCTGTTGAAATGTTGAAATTCTACTGTTATAGTTTGGGTTTAAACTTCTGTAGAACCCAATTTTCGTTGTTCACACTTTTGTGGGCTTTTGACGTTTAGAGCTTTCCAAAAAAATTTTATTTTAGCTATTTTGAATTTTTAAAGCTTTTTTTATCTTACACATTCGTTTTTTTCTCTTTAGCATATTTTCTCTTTTCTCTCACTCCCTGTCTCTCTATCTCTGTCTATCTCTCTCTGTCTCTCTATCTCTCTATATATCTCTCTACCTCTGTTTCCGTCTCTATCTGTCTCTCTATCTCTCTACCTCCTAACCTATCTACCTTTTATTCTTTGTCCTTACCTTTTCTTTCTCCCTTTCTCTTTTTTCTCTCTCTATTTTCTGTCGATTTCTTCCTTCTTTTTATCTTTTTTTCTCACTCTTCCTTTCTCTCTCTCTCTACCTCCTCACCTACCCATTTCTTTTTCCCTCTTCTTACCTTTTTCTTTCTCCCTTTCTTTTTTCTCTCCTCTCTTTTCTTCTGTCTTTTTCTGCCTTCTTTCTATTTTTTCTTCATTTTTTCTCTTTTTCTCTCTCTTTCTTTTTTCTCTCTATCTCTCTCTCTTTCTTTTTCGTTTTTGCTATTTCTTTTTTTTCTTCAACTCTCAATCTTTTTTGCATTATTGTGTAAACATCTATTTGGTTGTTGTGTCCCCTTAATTTTTACTTTTATTATAAGCCTGTCTTCCTTTGTCAATAGTTAGAGAGAGAGAGAGAGAGAGAGAGACAGAGAGAGAGAAAGAGAGGTTGGTATGATAATTAAGATATTTGTAAACTTTGGCTATTTGTGGGAAAAACAGAAAGAAAAAAGAGGGGACATTTACACTGGTACCCAAACCACTTTATCTAAAAACTTTGGGTAAGTTTATTGAAATTTGATTGTTTTAAACTAGTGATGTCAAAGCTTTTCAATCAATAATTTTAATTAACAGAAGAGATAATTTGGTTAATTTAGTTGAGGTTTATTTAAGCCCCGCAGTTACCTTGTAATATAGCTTAAAACCTGCTTGCCTCTAGACCTGATCGGTTTAGCCGTTTAAGAGATTTTGCTGGACACAAACACACACATATACATGCAGCTACTTATCTATGTATATGAATATAGAATACCAAAAATGTTTATATTTTATAATAATCGCTCCATTAAAACGCCATTACAAATAGCTATTTCTACATATTTTATATATATGTATTATTTTAAAGCGAAAATTTTTTATTTAAATCCCATTCCCCCTTTCCTCTCCCTTTCTCTCCCCCCATAAGCTTAATGGCAATATCTCTCTCTCTCTCTCTCTCTCTCTATCTTTCTCTATCTCTCTCTCTCTCTCTCTCTCGCTGTCTCTTTCTACCTCTCTTTTTCCTTCTCTAATTCTTTTCATAAAACTCCTTTTTTCTATATCTCTTTTAGTATCGTGTGCGCTCCTGCTGAGAAAAAAGCATACCTGCCATTTTACTCCTAGCTGTTCTAAGAATTTTAACTTTTTCGAGCCAAGCTTTTTATGCTTAGGGTACGTCCGTTTATTGGCTGTAGGAATTAGGACTTTGAATTTATATTATAAGAGTAGCGTTATTTAGTTTTACTATACACTAAAATAGCTGGTTGAATGAATATGTATTTTGGTACATTGGATTGGGGGTTATTCAAAAAAATATGGGGTAATGTAAGCAATGACCATTTTTGAAAATATCATATAGTCGACAAAATAAACAATTCAAAATGTGTATCATCAAATCTTCAAATGTATAATAATCTAATGTTTGCTGTTAAGGTGCCGCGGCATTACGACGACCCTGGCAAGGGTAACTACTGGATGATTGATCCAGCATGCGATGATGTTTTCATAGGTACGGAAGGTAAGGTTTTATATTTTATATAGATAGATAGACAGATAGATAGACAGATGGAAAGATATATAGACAGATAGATAGGCAGAGATAGAAAAACAGATAGATAGGCAGATAGGTAGGCAGATAGACAGATCGCCAGATAGATAGATAGTAGATAGAAAGACAGATAGGTAAAAAAATTCAGACTTATATTTTTGTTTATCATTTCGCTACTAAAAGTTTTGAGGGGAATGGGAGATATACAAAAAGGGGGTCAAGTATGAATAGTTGGGATATTGCTACATAATTTGTTTTACTATGACAATGTTTTACTAATACAGAGAGAGAAAGAGAGAAATAGAAAGAAATTGGGAGAAGGAGAGTAAGATAGATAGATTGATAAAGAGAGAGCGCAAAGCAATTTAGGCCAATCAACGCAATTGCTTAAATTTTTTTCACACCCTCATAAACACACATTCAACTAGAAAATTAATGTCCAGAGTAGCGCAACAATAAAACAGATTTTTAACCTTTTTTAAAAGGCAAAGCATATCTATTACTAGGATTAGCCCATACGTCCATCTGTACGAAATATAATAGCTCTTAACCGTTAATTCTGGCATTTAATATGAATTTCAAACTTTGCATGATGATTTCTGTAACAGTTAGGTACTATTTAGAAAGCGTACCAATTTTATAATCGTTATAAGAAGACTTTTTATAATATAGTTGCGTATAGACTAACATACTACAAGTGCAAAGTAGCTTCGCTACCTACTGGGGACAAAAAGCTATAACAATTGTAATTCTGTTATATTTCAATCAGTTTTATATTTTGCAAAAAGAAGGAAAAAAGTTCTTATTGAATTATTTCAAATGTTCTATGCTAAATAGTTATGTAGATAGATAGATAATTTGATAGATAGACAGATATATATAGATTAGATAGATAGGGAGATATGTAAAGATATATAATTAGACAGATAGATAGAAAGACAGACATATAGATAGTTAGGGGGATATATTTAGATAGACTAGACATATAGTTAGATAGAAAGATAGAGAGAGATATACAGATACCCGCATATCTTACTTATAATGTCACTTTTAATGCTTTAAATAAATTTAAATTTTTCTTATCACTTTCTCTTTCTGTAGCTTAAAAAATTGTATTCTAAACATCGACAAACAAACAATTTTTTTTTTTTTATTAATGTCTGTATATTAGTAATAGTAAGGTTTTTTCTGTCTCAATCTTAAGATTTCAATTTAATAACTTCTGAACCAAATTAGTTCTTCCTTGAGGGGAAGCCTCAAATAGGTTAAGGGGCGGTTTTCAGCTATTTTGAATTTTATTCAAAACTTAAGATGGTTTTAGGCTATTTTAAAATCTTTAAATCTAGAGCCTCTAGATCCTCTAGATAGTATTGTTTTATATATTTGTTTGTTCTGTTTTTTATAATCCCCCTCCCAACCCCTGTTAGCCCGCATAGCCTTTGAATATGATTTTAATTTCTTGTTGACACTAGTGTTGACATTCTAGCATACAAGGATAGATCATTGGAAGATGAATTATTCTCCTATAGACGAGTATGCAACAAGCATGACAACAGCCTGAAACGGAATACTCCAAAAAATTAGATATGTCCTTTTTTAGTGAAACAAAACTGAAAATATTGTTGAAACTAATCTTTTTGTTTGTTCTAGGGGGTACAACTGGCAAGCTACGGCGGCGATCAACAATGAACTCCCGCAGCCGTCTGGCCGCGTTCCGCAACTTTGGAATGAGCCTTGGCTTTCCGCGCTTCCAGTCCTCGCCGCCTGTCCATGGCGGTCTCTTTCCGCCCGGCCTATTCCCACCAAACCTTGCTATGGCAGCGGCTGCGGCTGCAGCCAACCGTCCTTTGCCCCCGCTTCCACCTGGAATGCCACCAATTTCGGCCGCATCGCCACTTTCCGGGTATCCTGCTAATTATTTAGCCGCCATGGCAGCCAGCAGCGGTGCCAACCGGCCGCAAAATGGCAGTCCAGGATCACAGCCGCCTTTCTCCTTACTTCCCCATGATCTATTGTTACCCAAGTTGTCATTACCATTGCTTCGCAGCGCAGCCGCAGCCAACAGCCCTACTGGCAACAATGAACGTGGCAGTCAGTCGCCAGTAGACCGCAAGGATGATATTGCGGCGATAAACAACGGGTGTTCCCCGCCACCAATTACAGTTACATCATCAGAAAGCAGTCTACCGCCGCAGCCTCACATAAACTTCTTTCCCCACTCCACAACCGCCAGCCTAATGGCGGCCAACAATGCCCGCCTATTCTTTAGCGACGCACTGTTGCAACAATTTCCTGGAGCCGCGCGGTTTGCGGACAGAACATCGCCGTTTGCCGCTGGTCCCCCGCATTTTGCCCTAGGTCTTCCACCAGCTTCACGTGATATTAACGGGCGGCCAGGCTCACCGGGAGGTTACAGCGGCGGCAGCTCAACCCCGCGTACACCGCCGAACTTTTCTGCAAACCCCGCCGATCGTTCTAGTCCAATTACAAGTAGCAGCGGTTACCATTCGTCAAATGCAGCTGTCTTTTTAAACAATGGCGGTATTTCTCCGCCACATTCCATGTCGGCGATACCGTTAATTTCCGCCCAGCGGTTTTCACAGCCGCAGAATAATGGTTTAACTGTTAAAGAGGAGTTAGATTATTAAGAAAAAATTTGGATAAACAATATTGAAATTAAAAATAAATTTTATGTGATTTAAAGAAATGAAAGTCAACGAAATGTATTTGTATTTTGTGTATATGGTATTTTAATGTTATTAAAAGTAATGTATTTGCCTCTTAATATATCTTTTAAGTCTTTCTTTTAATTTTCCTATCTTTTTTTTCTTTTTTTTCTTCGTATTACATTCTTTTTTATTGCTTACTATTATGTTTTAAGAGGTAAAATGGTGATATTTCTAAAAGCAAATTTACTATCTTTCTAAGTTTATTTTTAGTAGCGAAGCTACTTTATAACTTGGATTTGTGAAAGTGAGTACGTCCAAAATTGTCAGTATTGTTTAAATTTTTAAAAAAGATAAAAGTAATGTTATATACAAAAATCTACTTTAAAATGATTTTTATTTTTTCGAAATAGCGTGTTTTTGCTGAACTAATTATGAATCTAAATGTTTTTTTTGATTAGAGTATTAAGATTAATTTAAATTATTATTATTAGTGTGGTCATAATTGTTTTTAATCAAAAATTTAATTTTGATTATATTTTTTCAATGCAATGTAAAGATAAAACAATGCAAAGCTTTCAAAATAAAAAAAAAAATGTACTTCCTGCTACAACGTCAGGTGCGTTTTTATTATAATTTTTACAAGAAAAACATATTTCTGAAATTTAAACATAATCAATAAATGGAAAAAAGTACCTTAATGATTTATTTTAGATAAAAATGTGTCAAATTAATTGTAACTTATGTACTTAATAAAAATAAGATGGACTTAATTCTGTAGTAGTTATGAAGGAGGGGATATTTTTTTCAGAAGATAAACTATTTTGCCTCAATATCTTTGTTGGTTTTGGTTAATTTATTAGAGAGAAAAGTTTGTGACAAAATAGTTTTTATTCAAATAAAATATCCCTCATTTTTTAGTCATGTTAATAAGATTAACTTAATTTATTAACTTATTAAAAAACTAACACTTAATTTCTTTTTTAAAATTACATTCCCCCCAAAAAAAAGATGAAAATAAAACAAATATATCTAAATGTAGGTTTTTGAACGATTTCTTTTCAATACTAGTAAATACAATTTGTTATAGAGTTGCTGCACTCAACAAAATCTGACCTCCCCCCTCCCTCCACCAACAAAAAAATGTTGAAAAACTGTGATCAATATTTATATATTTGTAGTTATTTAATGTTGATGTTTTTAAACCATTTTAATTATGTGCCGTTTGTGTCAAATGTTTTGGGAAATTGGTACAGAAAATAGAGGGTATTTAATACACACAAACAATATTTGATTCAAATGATTAAAATTACGTATAAAAATGGTTTGTATGTAGTAAAGAAGACAAATTAAAAATGGAAAAATCAAATTGAAGGTCTTCTAAAAAATGATAAAAATTGTAAAGTCAAAAGAGTATTTATATGTTGTTTGAATTTTAATCAAATGTTCGTTAATTCATTAATAAAACTGTTAACAAAAACTTGTTTTGTTTTTCTACACGCAATATAACAACCTACTATATAAAGTAGTAGGCTTTTTTTGTCTGTTACGAAAGATCTCGCTATGATATGATTCTCCTTTAAAACGAAGCTTCTTATTGGTCTTGAGAAGGTTTTTCAACTATTTTGGATGCGGATGTCTCCACTTTTCCACTAAAAAATTACCCCCTCAAACAAATTTACTTGAAATGATAATAAGGGGTGAACTTTCTCCACCCCCTCACCCACAAGTGCCCCTAGAGGCTTCTATGGGGCGTATCCGCAAGTTCATATACAAAGTATAGCTTCCCTCACTCTGTAACGATGTCTGCGGCTGTTATAAGCTTCGACATACCTCAGTTTAGGTACCAGTTACCCACAACAAATTTATTTTTGTGAAGGGGGGGGGGGGGTGTTGATTTTTTTCTGGGCCATATTTTTTAGAGATGTTTAATTCAGCTACAAGTATTCCTTGCGTGTTATAACAATTTTTATTGGCAAAACTACACAACAAGTACTGGGACGTCTAATCTTTTTACTTTGAGAGGCTAAAATAATTGGTTTCAAAGGTTTGAGTGGGCAATCTAATGTTTTTTTCTATTTTGACGGGTTGTTGTAATGGGCATGTACTTAGATAACATTTGGCTCACCATCACCACCAACAGGAGCATCTGAAAGGTCATCATGCTCAAAATCAAGATTTTAAAATGAATTTTTTTAACACATAAAATAACATTTTTGTATACTTTTTAGAGTAATTTTTATCTTTAACATGTATTTAGGTTCATCCATAAGACTGGGGGTCAGCAGCTGTCCTCTAAAGTGATAGGGATCGAATTTATTTTTTTTTCAAACATTTCTTATTTAGAAAAATCATTAATTTCTACCTTATACTTCATAATAATTAATGCATGAATCCCTTAAAAAAATATTATTTTATCATAATCAATCTTTAAATGAGGAGAAAAGTGCCAAAAAACCCTTTTTTTGCTTTGTTTTGGATTTGCATAATATGTTTGTTCACCAGTATTTCCCCCAAATGCTGTTTTTGAGATCTTGTGCTTTATTGGTGCTGATTAATTAAAAAATAACAGTGGAATTTTGTAACCAAAAGAGGCATCTACATTTCATATTTATTGTAAAATCATCCTAAATGAATAATAAAGCTGCTATTTTGAAAATTCAGATTTGCATAATATGTTTGTTCGGGGTTTACTTATCTATCTATCTATCAATCTACCTATGTATATATCTACCTATCTGTATATCGGTATCTATACACACTTGTCATGAAATAGAGAATTGGTATAAATATTTTAATATATCATCTCTCTATCTGCCTGTTTATCTATTTATCTATCTATCTACCTATCTGTATATCGGTATCTTTACACACTTGTCATAAAATAGAGAATTGATATAAATATTTTTATATATCATCTTTTTATCTATCTAATTATCTACTTATCTATCTATCTATCTATCTACCTATGTATATATCTACCTTTCTGTATATCGGTATCTTTACACTGTTGTCATTAAATAGAGAATTGATATAAATATTTCTAAACTTAGTTTTCATCGATAAACAAATTTCAAAAGAATGTTCATTTTCCATCAAATTTGATATGACCCCCCTTTTTAATAGCGAAGCTTTTCTATAATTAGGGTCTGTATGTCCGTCCGTAAGTAACGATTAAATTTTCGTTAAAGTAGGCATGTTTGAATTGTCCTAAAGATTATAAACTTTGGATGACGATTCCTGCAATGATCTTTAAAGCGTAGCAACTCTATTATCTTTCCCAGAAAGTCCGTACGTCCATTTGAAGCATGCTGTTTTTTTTTGTATGATGTAACTGTTTTATTTATCTGACTTCGCTGTTATGGATGTAGTAATTCTTGTGAACATATTATTTTACATATTCGGAGTTATTCATCCTTTGTGGTTCTGGTTTTTATTAACAACTTAAAGTTACTCAAGTATGGCTTTGAAACCGATTTATATCCGCTG
The DNA here is from genome assembly GCF_053477335.1 of Acartia tonsa. Taxonomy (NCBI): domain Eukaryota; kingdom Metazoa; phylum Arthropoda; class Copepoda; order Calanoida; family Acartiidae; genus Acartia; species Acartia tonsa. The sequence continues at coordinate 28,892,669 of NC_137267.1, forward strand.
AAATAGAACCAGTTCTAGGGAACACATTAATAGTGCCTGACTGATTATGACGTAACAAAAAAAATTAGCCAATGAGGACACATTACAAACTGTCCCAATTTTGTATAACTTTTGCGGAACATGTTCTAGTTACGTCATATTTTTCTTTCCCGAAAAAGGGAAAGGGGAAAGAAAAAAAAGGGAAGGGGGGAAGAAAAAAGAGATGGGAGAAAATATGACGTAACTGGGACATGTTCCGCAAAAGTTATACAAAATTGGGACAGTTTGTAATGTGTCGCCAATGAGAGGCCGTTATTGACCAATGGTAAAATTTATAGTGGCCTCTCATTGGCTAATTTTTTTGTTACGTCATAATCAGTCAGACACTATTACTGTGTTCAGTTCTAGGCAATTCTAAAAACTTACTATTAATATTAGCTTTTTCTGCTTTTAAAAGTAAAAAATTGCAGCATTGCCATTAGTTAAAAAGGGGGATGTTTAAAAAGTCTTATTTTAAATAATTTAGATATTGCATTGCCTCTAAAACTGTTTCTAAGTGCAGAAAAGACAGGAGAAGGAATTCTGAAAAATTTCTAAAAATATTAAGTGGTGAGAGGGGGAGATGGGATTTTGTTTTTGGTGGTAGGGGGGGGGGGGGCCCGGAGGGCTATTTTTTAGGTCATTTTTATCTTGAGAGTACTTAAAAAAAACGTTACTAGAAGCCTTACTGTAAAGGAGAAACATTTCGGTTCAGCGGTTATCGAGATCATTCGGTGGAGACAGACACACAAACACAGACAGACAGCCTTCCGGTTACTTTTATATAAGGATTACATAAATAATTATCCGAATCACTGAGTAAAGTTTACATCAATGTTTTCGGCATTTTTTATTTTGGCATAATGTTAGAGAAGGAGGGAGGGGACCATGGATAACAAAATAATCTTCATATCATTGTATTTTCAAGATGCAAGGACAGATTTTTTATAGTAAGAATATGAATTTATCGTCGATTGTCGTATCCCTGAATCCGTAGGGTAAAGTGTACATTTCACAAGGAGGCCATTTACCTCTTATCGCATGTGGACCACAAACAAAATTTTTAAAGAAATCTTTTGATGCATTTTTAAGTTGGGTTATAATAAGTAAAGGTTATGATAGACCCACAGGGAAACATCAGTAACACCTAAAATATGCATTTGAAAAATACCGCCAAATGAAATGCCGAAAAAAGTAGTTTTCTAAACTGGATACGATTACAGTGTTTTTAAGAAAATCAACAATTAGAACAGAACAGGCGTGGGTTTTAATTTAATAAGGAAATAGATTTGTCTGATGCCTAAATCCCCTTCCCCTTTTTGTATTTTTGAAAAGTAACTTTACTAAGTGTCTTAAAAAATCAGCCACGTGACGTCATAAAAATAAGGTAGATGAGAGGATAAGTGGGAAAGAAAACCCCTAAACAAAAGATGGATAATTCCTTAAATTTTATGACGTCACATGGCTGATTTTGAGACACTTTTTAAAGTAACTTTGAAAACAAACTTATTTCTAGTTCCGTTGGAGATTCTAAGGACTTTATAGCTACGATGTACTATCCCAGCGTGGCTGTTCTAGCATATACTTAACCTAACCTAACCTAAAACAAGGATCGGGAAACTGATTTAATCAAAATTTTGTTTATGGTCCATATGCAATTTAAGGGAAACCGCAAAATTACTTCATATTAGCCTATAACTTGTTTTCCTCTAAATTTTGTTTGTATACATTTTATGTTAAGTGAATAAAATTTGCGCATTTTTTAGTATCATAAGGGATATAGTGCTAAGACAATGATACCAATTATGAATTACAATTATGTAACTATCCCTTAATTAAATTAAATAATTACTCAAATTAAAGAAAAAAAAAGTAGCGGGATTTGACGTATTCTCACAGTACCTTTTTTCCTATTTCAAGCCCCTACGGTGCCTATTTTCTAACCCCACAGGGTAATCATTAACATTTACCTAACCTTTCCTAAAATAACCTATCAAAAGATTCTGTGAAAATACTACGAAACCCACTACTTTGTTTTCTTTCCATGATCCAATAATTTAAATGTAAAAATTGTTACATAGAACAACCCAATCATGATTAGATATAAAGATAGATATGGAAAGATAACAAGGATGACAACATCCATAAAAGCAAAGCACTGAAACGGAAGGACAAACGGACACTAACACTTGTATATTGTCAGAACTGAATAATCAGAATATAAATGTCGAAGCAAAATTGTAAGTAAAATTGTTGAAAAACTGCTTGATACAGAATAATGTTTATGGACATACTTACATTTTTAGGACTTGATTATAGAGTTTCTTCGCTTATAATATTGTACTTTGTTGTCCCAGGAATCAGGATACCAAAATTCAGATAAATCGGATTATTAGATCACATAAAAATTTGTTGTTAAAAAAGTAAAAAAATCAACATGTTTAAAATGGACGTACGGACATTCTGGTAATGATTATAGAGTTGCTACGCTTTCTAAATCGTACCTAACTACTACAGGAATCACCATGCAAAGTTTGAAATTAATAGGACAATTCTAACATGCCTAAATTAGCGAAAAAAGCTATCCGTTACGGAAGTACGGACGGACCCTAATTATAGAAAAGCTTCGCTTTAAAAAAAGAAATGACATATGAATAGATAGATATATAGATACTGATAGGTAGGTGGATTGCTAAAAAAATAAAATTATACATACATATATGATTAGAATTTTAGTATTTTTAGTAGTTAGATAAATAGATTGATTGATATAAATGACACATAAATAGATAGATGCATATGTAAAGATAGATAGATAAATGAATGCATGAATAGTCAACTATAACGATTAGATAATTAGATAGATGGATTAATAAATACATAAATGTATAAATATAGATGGATAACCAGACAACTACCTGGATTCCAATGTTGGGGGACCTTTTTCGTCTGATAGTTTTCTGCTCTTTTGTAGCGACTTGGCTGTGTTAATATTCTCAACGCTATTGATTGATTTTCAAAGACCTAATTTAAAGTCGGTACAGGGTCCTCGGGGTGGGTAATACATAGTTAATCAACCCCTTCCCCCTCTATTGTTGTACTCTAACCATAAATACATGGATATTAAGTTAGATAATGAACGATAGATGAAACTTATAAATAGATGAATGGATAGATAGAAATAGATATAACTATATAATAATAATCATATGTTTACATACATTATATTATAAACTGATACTTAAATAAATACAATTTCAGGGTTCTAGAATTATAATTTACAAATCAACGTTCAAAAAACATATTACGATATATTTACAATTAGGGATCTAAAGGGATATAACAATGGCCGATAAATTTATGTTTATTTCCAATGATTTTCGCTATTAGACTTTGGGGACTACTGTAATAAATAGCCCAATGTCCTCAACTCTCTGATTTACGATGCTTGCCAAGGCAACTAGAGTGTCAATTTCTTAATATCAATTGCATAAAAAAAGATGTTCTATTTTATGCAATGCTTCGAAACCTATTGATATCCGCTGGATTTGAACAGATCCTCTGCCATACTGAAAAATCATGTATATTATCATATTACAGATAATTTCCCAGGAATATTAATATAAAAATCATAAAATTAATACCAGTTTTTTTAGTCCGGTCCTTCAGGGCTAACAAAACTGGTTCGATCTTTTAATTTTTTCATTTAATGTCCGCGGATAATGGATATACTTGTTTTTTATTCTTAAAGTCGACAACTCAGTTTAATGAACAAATCTTTAAGGAAGTGTTATTTTAAGAATTTAACTTAATTTTAATAGTAGAATAACAATCTTTACTTTCCACATATAATGGTGTTTTTAAAGTGAAAAAAAGACTCTGAAATCCGCCTATTATATGTTTATTGTTTATATAGAGAAATATCTTGAAATCAAATGTTCATTTAAATCAATATAATATTTAAGCAAATAATTTTGAAAAATATGTATAACAAAGGCAATCTTAAGGTCGGGAATGCAGACGTAAAGGCAGGCAAACAGACAGACAGACGGACCGGCGGACAGACCGACAGGTATAAAGACAGATATACGAACGGCCAGACAGACAGACAGACAGATATACTCTTAGGCTTACAGAAGCAAACACAGACAGACATAAGGGATAGACAGACAAACAAAATAACAAACAGTTTAATAAACTAAACACACATGCGATGAACAAACATGCAAAATATAGTATAGTATGCGCTACTACTTTTAAAGCTGCGCTACTTATAAACCGAATTATTTTGGTGATAATGTTGGACCACCCCATGCGGCTAAATGCAAAGGGGCTCTGGGTGCTAAAAGACACACCACAGTTTATTTGAAATATCTACTTAGATTACACTTTTTTAGGGTGACCCATAAATTATGCTATAAAATTAGGGTGTTTTGAAAATCACGTTTATTTAAATAATTATATTATTTAACATTTTTCATGTCAAAAGCTATAATACATATTATTTTCCAGGGTGTCCAACAAATTATGTTAATACATTAGGGTGTTTCAAAAATCACGTTTATTTATTATATTACTAGCGGCTTCGCCCCTAGCATCTAGGGGCTTTGCCCCATAAGGAAATTAAAAAAAAAATTGGAGGTGCCCCCACTATTTTCGATTTAAAAAAAAATGATGGGAGTTTTTTTTATGGAAAATAGCCTAAAACCAACACAGGACCATTAGGTATATTCCCTGAAGAGTTCAATCCGATCGGTTCAGTGGTTACCGAGATCTTAAGGGCCAGGCGGACGGACAGACAGACATCGTTCTACTTTGTATTATAGATAAACCAGTTTTTGTGTCAAAAGCTATCATACATATTATTTGAATTATCTACTTAGATTACACTTTTTCAGGGTGACCCACAAATTATGTTATTACATTAGGGTGTTTCAAAACTTACGTTCTAAAAAATATGTTTTTTAATTAGGATGTTTAGAAAATGATATTTAAACAAATTACAAATTTAACATAGAATCATTAATGTAACTTTTACAGTAACATCAATTTTAAATGTGAATATATAACAAAGACGGATAATAATTTACTCTTTGTTTAGTAATTCTTATTCAGAGCTAATATTCTTAAGAATTTAATAAAAATAGAATGATTATTATCATATGTAGTGAAGCTTTCTAAAAAAATAACTATAGGTTGGTTCTTTAATAAACAAGTATCGCTTAATTGGCTTTGGTAGCAAAATCACGAAATTTTATTTCTAGATCTTCTAAAATCTTATTAAAAATCTCCAAAAGTTGGATAATATCTTCTGCAAATAAATTTTCTTTAAACTTAAAGATACAAAATAAGATTTGGTTATAGCTGTTCAGCAATACTCATTTTTCTACCTCATTTTAAGCCAACAAAATTAAAGTATCCTTGGGTTACTTTCTATCCTCATTACAATTTTTATCTTTAAGGCAATTAAGTTCTTAATTTTAGGGAGGCTTTAGATTGTTTAGGGGCGGTTTTAGGCTTTCTCATATTTAGATATATAAGTCTTGGGATGGTTTCAGGCTATTTTTTTGTTGCTCTACTTAGATGCTAGAGTCGCAACTGTTATTATTTTTATGGAGCGATTTAGATATATATATATATATATATATATATATATATATGTAGTACTTTATTGGGAAGAAATGCGATACCGAATTACTTTCTATTTGGATCAAGAAAAGCTTTGCTACGTTTAAAAACTCTTTTTGCAATAAAAAAGCAATTTAATTTTTCATAGGTAATATTACAAATTAATGGCTACTTGGAAATTTTGGTTAAAACCCCCTTAGTTGTCAGTCATTGTAATACACAACCACCCCCCCACCCCATTTTTAAAAAACATAAAGTAGGGGAAAGACTCGGACAAATGCAACATTTATGTCGATTATTTGACAATAAAATGAATTTAATAATGTCAACTTTATGTATGGTATGCGATAAAAATGGTCAATACTGACATTATATCGACAAAACTTTATTATACTTACATATATTTTAACTACATTCTTATGTTGAGGGAATAACTATAGATTTTTTGAGGGGGGTGGATTCGTTTGCCCATTTCTAAAATAAGGAAATTTGTCAAAATTCTTTCTTCAAAGCCGGTCTCGCTTCATAAGACATTCCGTTACTTTAAACCTAGCGACTTTGCCAACAGCCTCAATGATATTTGTTCTATATATGTCACATGGTCATAAAGGTATAAATGATATTAACCACCATTACCTACAAAAAGATATATTAGTAAATATTAAGCCGCAAGATAACCCTTATACATTATAATCTTAAATTAGTCAAAACTTATCTATTTCTTGGTACTTGATTACGGCTTTTTGTAAAGTTGACTATCAGTTTCACAAATTTAAGGTAACCCTTGTAAGGGTCTTAACCAGGTTTTGGGCTATTTTGCATGAGGTTGTTGTTATGTTATGCCTCCCCCCACCCCTCAATAGATTCTTTAGCAGAAAAAAATGTATTCAAAATTTAAATTTTACGTCTTGGTAAAAAACAAATAATATTTCAAATGAGGTCGAATTGATTTTATTATCAATCTATCAATCTATTTGATGCTTTATCTATCCAGCATAGCAATATAAATCCGCAATATCTAACTGTCCATCTACTTCAAACTCAAACAAAGTAAAAATATTTTTGTATGTGATTCCATGGTTTAATTCTTGAAGCACGAATTTGTTTCACACCTACGTAATTCATATATTACAGTAATCGATAAATAATTACTTGGATGTTGCACCATATTTTCGACTACTCGAATAAAATGGTCCTTCTAGCTGGCCAATATAACGACTCATCTTTTACCCTTTAACCTCATCACCTCCCCATTACTAGAGGAAAGTACTGACCAATAACTGAGGACAAAGGAGCAAACTGAATCAACGACTATATCCACTTATATTATATCCATTATTATAGTAAGGAGCGGAGATATTCTTTAAGTGCTACTATTTGGTCAATTATTTATTGACAAAAAATCTCCAGAGGCCAATTATAATATATCTTATATTTTATTTTGTTTCTATCAACTTTTCTTATCATCTATCAAAATCAAATCAAATATACATCTAACTTGTTATCAATGTATCTATCAATTTATATTTAAATCTATCAGTTCATCAATAAATTTATCTGTATCTATCTATTTATCTATAAATTTATCAATCTCTATGTATACATAAGTAAAAGATACTAAGTAATATCTATCTATTTTTATACCCATTTTTATTACCCTTTGATATCTAACAGACAAAAGCATTGATAAAGTGTCAATAAATGTTTGAAAAAGATGGTTTCTATGGATATTATTAGTAAAGTTCTAAAGTAACATAATGACTTTAGTAAGAGCTCATACCCAGCTGTAATATTATTATATTCTACAACTATAGGAACTAAAGAAGGCTTAAATAAATGTTTTACCTACACATTTTATATATTCATATTCTTATTAGAGGCACTCACATAAAGTATTTTGTTTTTATTTTGAGGTATTTATTATGAACAAGTTACAAGTTAATTTAGAAAAATGTTAAAACTTTGAAATAAGCCTAATGAAATTTCATAATAAAATTCAAATTTTAAAAATAGCTCAATAAATATTGGCATCGTATTGTAGCCTGTTGAGCATAAATAATTCCCCTTCCCCTATTTTTGAAACAAATTGAAAGTTGAAGGTTTTTTTTACTGTTTCTAACCCCTTCGGAGGTCCCTATCCCCTTGCAGACTATACCAGCTCTATGCCTGCAGGGCTACTTAGTACTCAATATAACCTACCCCAACCCAACCTTAAGTAATTAACAAACTATCCCCCCCTCCCATTTTTTCAAATTGTTTTAAAAAGGTGGGTTTCAGTGCTTTTGTAAAAGCGAAAAAATGTTATTCTGCAACCCTCTATTAAGTGTATCTATTCATGACTATAAATATTACTTACAATATACACACATGGTCAGGTTTTCACCCATTTAAATCATGTAATATTTGTATACATTTAAAAAATTAAATTTTTTAGCATAGCACCTCTATAACTTTTATATTACTTCTGCCCATAGTCAAATTTGAAGTCCGCATTACTGTTACCTAAAGATCCTTAGGTAAGAATAGACTCTAAAAACAAATGCGCCCCTAGCATTTAGGGGCTCTGATTGGAAAGGGTAAAATAAATCTAAAACAAACTGATACCTATAAAGATCCATAAAGAGAAGAATACAACCGATTATTGGTTAGCGAAATCTTAACAGTTAAAAATCACCAAAAGACATATATGTACATATTTGAATCTATCAAAAATCGTGAATATACGTTCGTTTCCTTGAACAACTCTATACATTTCTTTTAAAAACATGTGTTTTGGAATTGGTAATATTTTTAAACGGCAGCAAGGCAAGATTATAAGTTGTGTGTTGTACGTTTTTCCGAACGTTAACTGTTAACCAGAGGAGGGAGGAGACATTGGACTGTAAATAATATTTCTACCCATAGTTTTGAAAAATCATTTTGTCATTCGTTAAATTTAAAAGTTTTTATTATAAAGCTTGATTGAGTTGTACAAACTCTTAGTGTCCAAACTTTTCCATCAATAATTTAACCAACAAAAGGAATTTTTACACCAATGAAAATCTAAACCTGAATAAAGATATACTTTTATTATTACAATTTAATAAGTCTTCCAAAATAAATGTTACATAATAGGAAACTATTGAATTATTTAATACTAGAAGCCTCTAGGGGCACTTAAGGTAGGAGGGGGAAAGGTCGACCTCATCCCATTTTAAATTTGAGTTTTAAAAGATTAAAACAATATTTTTTTTTTTGGGGGGGGGGGGTTGAAGACACCCTCCCAAAAAATAATTCAAAACCTTCCCTGGACCTATAAGAAGCTTCATTGTAAAGGAGAACAATATCGGTTCAGCGGTTAGAGAGATCCTTCGGGACAGACAAAAAACGCTTACTACTTTATATAATAGGATTATTCTTCAGAAAACCCTTATAAAGCAATATATGAGTTAAATAACAACCATAAGCATTTTAAAAATTTGAATAAAAAACAAAAACTATAAAGTCCAATGAAAGTAATTTTTAAAAAAAAGTTATTAAAATATTTTTGGATCATAGAAAGAAAACGAAATTTCGTCGTATTTTCACAGTAGCTTTTGATAAGCTATCCTAGGTTAGGTAAATAATAATGATTGCCCTGCAGGGTTAGGAAATAGGAACTGCTGGGCTCTGAAATAGGAGAAAACCTACTGTGAAAATGCAACGAAACCCGGTACTTCGTTTTCATTATCGATCCATGTTTATTTTTACTTTTGCAAGCATAATGAGACTGACGGACAGACAGACGGGCAGAAAGAAAAATTTTGTTAAATACCATACAGATCAATTATGTAATATTTAGGAATTAAAATTTTTATAAATTTTATTGATAAAATCAGCAATAAAAATTCAAAATAGTAATATTTGCAAGTTCTTTTCTTACTTTAAGAACTAATTTCATTTTATCTATCTTTATCTAAATCACTCTCTTTTTTAATCTTCTTACTTAAACCGTAATATTTATAGACGTTAAAAGTTGTACGAGTAGAAGAAATGCCTTAGGTCGAAGAGGCACTGTTGAATACTATGCACAGAAAGAAGTTCCATTCAAAGGTCGTGCAATCAAAGGGTTGGTTATCTGTTATATTTGGGATGTTAAACCCTTGGGGAATTTTCGATACTGCGCAAAATGGTACAAAAAAAATGACGTCATGCTATAAAGTTGTCCAATGAGAGGCCAGTATACATTGTAATTGACCAATGGTAAAATATATACTCGCCTCTCATTGGTTATTTTATCATATGACGTCACTTTTTTTTGTACCATTTTGCGCAGCATCGGAATTTTCCACAAGTGACCGGTTAATGATGTCCTCCCTACTTATTTTGCATAAATTGAAAATAAATAACCCCTTGCGGGAGGGCTCTAACCTTACAGGGTCTTTATACCGCGAGGCAACCCTGTACCTAATACAACCTAACCTAACCTGACCTAAAGTAAAAAACAAACAAAACGTAAAAAATACCACTTGGAGGAGGAGGGTTACCAATGCTCAAGAGGCTGTTTTGTGTGATAGCGCCTGCCTTGGGATCACTATAACTGCCTGGATCTACGTTGTTAATAACCATCTCTATAGATAAATATTTATATAAGTTATTTGAAAATCTAGAATTTTAGAATGAATCAAAAATCCTTTCTAAAAAAATATTTGTTAACAAAAGAAAAATACAAAAATCAATTTTGGATTTTCTCCACAAAAATCTTTATTGTCCTTATGAAATGGTTTTTTAGCCTTTTTGAAGCGAAGTTTTTTACAATTAATGTCTTTTCGACAGTTTAAATGGAACGGTTAGCATTGTAATGGATCGTTAGTTTGTTCAGTATTGTAAGATAGCTACAAACAATGACTAAAGTTTTTTTTCTTCAAGTTTTGACTTTCTTTATATCTAGTATTTACCCAATTTATTTATTTCTTAATCTCTCTCCTCTCTCTCTATTTTTTATTTTTTCATCTATCTATCTAAAACTGTTCGTTATTCATTTTATCACTCTTACCCCTTATATGATAAAGAATAAAGAAAGGTTGGTTCCTAAAGTTAAAAGGTCATAGTAGTGTGACGGAACAATATCATCCTAGTCGGCCTAAAAATACTACTGTCATACAATTAAGAAAAGTCACTGCAGGAATTTATCTAAAGAAAGAAGCCAAAGTTATGGACACGCAAAAATTTTATTGAATTCGATGCTTTAATCAAGGTTATCATATTCACAGGTTAACTCTAGTATATCCGTGGCTCAACGCATAGCGCACTCGCTCATCGTCATTGGTACATAAATTCGAATCTCGACTTAACACCGTGTCATAACTAAAGACATTAAAAATGGTTTTTACCTACTAAGTCAGGTGCGCGACAAAAATAGTTAAAGTAGAGGGAATGCCTTGGCCCAAAACAAGCTCAACCCATTATCCTTATACTAAAGTAACAGGATGTCTGTGTGTCTGTGTATCTGTGTGTCTGTACCGAAGGATCTTGCTAACCGCTGAACCGATCGGGTTCTCCTTAACAGGGTAGCTTCTCATAGGTCCCGGGAAGGTTTATAACTATTTTTTTGGGGGGTGGGACACCCCCAACCCCCCCCCCCAAAAAAAAATGAAAAATCCCCACCCCGAAAAAAATTTTATTTTTATTTTTTTTGACTAAAATTAAAAATGAGGGGGGGCAGGCAACCCCCCCCCCCAAAAAAAAAAATTTGACTCTCTCCTTTTCAAGTGCCCCTAGAGGCCTCTAGGGGCGTAGCCGCTAGTAATGTATAAAGTATAAGCACAGAGTTAGTGCTTCTAAGATAAAGGTCATGCAATAAAGGGTTGTCTATAGGGCAAAATTTATTTTCGCGTCGTTATAAAGAATTTGTATGTCTATAAAATCAATTTTTGAAAAATTTTAGATGATTCATCTGATTTATTATCAAATCACTCTAAATGTTACTTTGATATTCTGCTTGTTTTCTTTTTTAATGTTTTTGAGCTTCGTTACTTATGAATGTTGTCATCCTTGATTTGTTTGTTTGTTCATTAAGATCTCGCTAACAACTAAACTGATTGCGTTCTCCATTGTAGAAAAGCTACACGAAGTGTTCAAGGTTATTTTAAGCTGTCATTTTAAATTATTTTTTTTTACTTGTACAAGCCGTTAATAGTTATTTCTTGTATCGTATTATAATCGGCTTTCCGCGGATATAGAATGTACAATTATAAGATTAAAACTAGTTTTTTTTAGCCCTGTGGTGCCGAAGGCTGAAGGCACCGGCTAAAAAAACTAGTTTTAATCTGATGATTGTACATTTCTATATTCGTAGAAAACTGGATATAATACGATGCTAGACATAGTTTTTTCGTATGGATGAGAACCGGTTCTTATCCACCGGATTCGAATGAATACGAGAAAAATCCTTAGAGTAAAATTGTGAATTAACTATAGCGCTCTTTATAATAAAGAGTTTTTCAATAAATAACCTTGTTTAACTATTGTCAGGTGTCTATAAAGCATAATATTAGATATTATATCTACTACAATATAAGTTATCCTTTTAGTTTTGCTGAATTCATTATTAGGTGTTCTATTCTGATAAGTTTTTAAATAGTATAAAAAGTTTTATTTATTTGATAGATTTTTAAAAATCTAATAAATGTTCTTAAAACCAAATATATTGCAGGGTAAGGTTGGATTAGGATTGGATTTAATTATTAAAGTGTTTAAACTTTTTCTCTTAATATGGAAAGAGGCAATTTTTGTTTTATTATAAGGGGGGGGGGGAAGATTAATTTATTGTTCATTGCCATATCCCTATCCTTCATATTAAAAGATGTGCTGAATATGGATTGCCTATTTCTTCCCTAATTTCCAAAGTTGTACAGCAGATAACCCAATTATTGCAAACGCTATCAGCTACTCCGGTCAAAGAGAAAAGCAATATAAACGAAGTATACATTGTACATTAAAAATTTTAATTTTTGAAATTTAGATTTTTTTGGAAGTTTAAGGCTTTTTTAGCTAGTAATAAATATTGAGATAGGACGCGGAAGATAGGTACACTTTCGGAAACTAAAATTCAGTACATCTATTAAAACCAAAACTTATGGTGTCAAATTAAAACACCAAAATATTACTTTTATAGCAGCTAGTAAATTCTGATACTGTCCCTACGGCGCTTTCATGCCTTATACTTAACCTAACCTATCCTCAAATAAGTACTAACAATATTTTTCCCCAAAAATTTTGCAATGGGTCAACCTTTTGGGTCAAGTTAAATGCTAAACTTTCAGGAGTTAAGGGATTTAAATGTCTTTAAAGAGGGGTTTCTTGAGAGCATGTTTATTAAAGTATTTACACAAAACGGCAGATATAAGATAATAGGAAACATTTATCGCCCACCAAATAGTAACATTGATATCTTTCTACAAGACTTAGAACTTATTCTCAAAAAGCTTGACTGTAAGGAATTTAAAAATGCAGAGGAAATTTTAATTTCTGGAGATTTCAACATTAATGTTTTATCACATCTAAATCATGCCCCTACAAACAGATTTTTATCATTGATGCTTAGCCATTCCTTTATGCCTACTATAACTTTACCATCTAGAATAAGTGAAAACACAGCCACTTGTATTGACAATATATTTTCTAACAAACAAAATTTAAATTTTCAAAGTGGGTTAATACTAGAACATATTACAGACCATTTACCTGTCTTTTTAGCACACACATGTGAGGGGAAGGAGGAAAGGGATAGTATAAGTGAAGATAAAGTCAGAAGTATGTCTAAGAAAAATATTAATATTTTTAAAGAAAAATTAGCAAAATCAAATTGGGACAGTGTTATGAATGAAATTAGGCCGGAAGTAGCTTTTGAGTCATTCCAGAATAAAATAGAAAAGGAATTTAATGAAAGTTTTCCCTTCTCAAACAAAAGAAAAAATCGAAAAAAACACCCCCAAAATCCATGGATGACACAAGAACTACTTTCTATCAGAAGACAAAAAGATAAGTTATTTAAAAAACGCATAAAATGCCCTAATGAAACTAATTTTAACGATTGGAGGGACTTAAATCGGCTTTACCAAAATAAATTAAGGAAGGCAAAAAAAGATTATTATCACAATAAATTTCTAGAATTATCAAATGATATTAAGAAAACTTGGACTCTTATAAACTCAGTTATAAATGGAAGAAAGCATAAGGAAAGTCTACCTAACATCTTTTATGATGACATAAAATCATATTCAGGGGCAAAGTCAATAGCTGATGGTTTCAACGACTTTTTTTCAAGTATTGGGTCTAAAATTGCAGAAAATATACCAAATTCTGAATCCAATTTTCATAGCTTTCTTGGGGAGAAAAATAATACTAATTTCAATTTTGGTATTGTAACTAAAAAGAACTTGTTGTATGCTCTAAATAAACTTAAAAGCAAAAAGAGTTGTGGGGAGGATAACATCTCAATCTTTCTTATCAAAGAAGTTATAAATGAAATTATTGATCCGTTAGTATACCTATTTAATTTATCATTAAAAACAGGATTCATACCACAAAATTACAAAATTGCTCGTGTAGTACCTATTTTTAAAGCAGGAGAAAGAAATAAGTTTACTAATTATCGTCCAATTTCTATTCTTTCAGCATTTAGCAAAATTTTAGAAAAAGTTGTTGCATTACAAATGATCAAATTTTTATCAGATTGTAATATCCTATATAAATATCAATATGGGTTTCGTCCTAATCATAACACAACACAGCCTTTATTAAATTTACTTAAGCATATCTATGAAAATCTAAATAAAAAGAACCCTGAATATACAATAAACATCTTCTTAGATCTTTCAAAAGCCTTTGATGTCCTAAATATAAAAATTCTTTTAAACAAACTTGAACACTATGGTTTTAAAAATACATTGAAATGGTTTGAAAACTATTTAATAGGACGGCAACAGTCTGTTACAATCGATGGTGTAAATTCAGCTAAAAAAATCATTCAAACAGGGGTTCCACAGGGAAGTATTTTAGGCCCACTCTTATTCATTCTATACATAAATGATTTACCAAATGCAACATCCTTTTTAACAAATTTATTTGCTGATGATACTACTTTTAGCAAATCAAACAACAACTTAAATGACTTAATTGCAGATTCTAATTTAGAACTTGATAAAGCAAAAAATTGGTTTAGAGCAAATAAACTAGCCTTAAATGTATCAAAAACTAAATATATGATTTTTCGCCCACATAAAAAGCCATTTGATCCAGAGTTATGCACATTAAAAATAGGAGGGGAAAAAATTGAAAGAATTGGCAGAGATTGTAATACTAAATTTTTCAAGTTTGTTGGTGTTCTTATAGATGATGAACTTAAGTGGGACAAACATATAAACTATGTAGAAAATAAAATAGCAAGCTCAGTCTATGCCCTATCCCAAACAAAAAAGCTCTTTCCAACCACTACTTTAAAAACAATTTACAACAGCCTCGCTAAGCCCCACATAGAGTATGGCTTAATTGTTTGGGGGGCGGCAAAGGATGAGCATATCACAAAAATTCATAACCTACAGAAGAAAGCTGTAAGAAATGTTTTAAATGCTAAGTACAATGTGCATGCCGAGCCCCTGATGGGAAAACTAGATATTCTTAACATTTTTGACCTAAGGGATGCAAATGTAGTTGAATTTGTCTCTAAATATTTAGAAAACAAACTTCCCAAATGTATGCTTAATTTTCTAACACCATTGCAAAATACTAGATCAAAATGTCTTAGAGTAGAGAAGCCAAATTATAAAATCTATGAAACTTTCCCTTCAGTAAAAATCCCGAAAATTTGGAATAGTTGGGCAGGTGAGCTAAGATCATTAAATTCATCCAAAGCTGTTAAAAAATATGTAAAAAATAAGTGTATATCAAAGTACAAAACATTTCAATGCAGGGAGAGAAAGTGTTATCCCTGTGGAAAAATATAAATATAATTTGAATATCGCAACCAGTAAGCTACTTTAATGCCATACCCTGTAAATAGCTAATATTATTTTATATTATTTGTGAAACTTGTAAATATTTTTTTAAAAAATTAAATGAAAATTGGGCCGAAGGACAGTCAAGATTGACTTTAAAGGCCCTGTAGTACAGTTACCCTAATTATGCCAATATAAATAAATATATCTATAAAAATGATGTAATTTAAAATGTATTAAATTATTTGTAAAATTAATCTGTAATTTACTGCTAATAAATCATATCATATCATATCATAAACCTCCGCGAAGAAGTTACTTTACCGATAGACAGACAAATTACTTGTAATGTAGCTTCGCTACCAAAAAATACGCTACCCTGAATGAACACTCATAACTGATACAAATTTGATATTGAACGGTTGAACAAAGCAAAACCTTTTAAAGTTCTTTGTATTGGCAAAACCAACTTTTATCATACTTTTAACATAGACAAACATGAAGAAAGATATTTAAAGATAATAGCTTCCAATTTAACAAAACATGAAGCAGTGAACTTAGGTTTGTCTTCTGTATTCCAGTAACAGTTGGACAGCTGTTAAATATTGTTTAATTAAATGCATTGTTGCTTAATATTAAAGCATCTTATAGTAGGCCATACAATACAAGTGAACAATGATAAGCCAGTATAAGCTTTGATTAACGGTAAAATGTATACTGGCCTTCTTATTGGTCATTTGTATTGTATGACGTCAATTTTTATGAGCTGCTTCTTAATATTTGACAATCTTCTCTCAGCTGTATTATTTGTCCACTCCGCTTTTATGGATGTTTTCATTCTTGTTAAATATTAATTTTGGCAATGCTATTTCCTATCCTGAAATTCATGACCATTTTATCACTTTTTATCCTTTAATACCCCCCCCCCTCCCCCGAATTTATGATTTTTTCAGAGCAAGACTTTTCTATAATCATGTAGAATTGTACCAATTATAAAAAAATTTTTTTTCTTCAGTGAGTAAATGACAAAAATAGACACAAACCTTCACAGAACAAATAACAAACTTCCATGTAAAGTTCCAGTGGTTTGTAAGATCTTTCAGACAGAAATTGACAGATCCATCCTGTTACTTTTTTATTTTTTTTTATTTTGAGATTTGCAATTTTACTGTCAAAATTACTATATGATTAGAAATAGAATCAGAAGAATTGGAAGGCTTATGCTAAGTATGCTAAACTTCATTGTGTATTCAATTTCAAAAATAATTTTGATTTGTAGACTTCGCTTTAAAGGATGTTGTCATTCTTGTTTTAATATCATTCATGATTTCACAGCATTTAAATGATATCTGTAATGTGTTAGAAAATTCTTGGATATTTTATGGGCTTTTGTTTAATCATGTTTGGAGAGGGGTGTAAACCCTCCCCCACCTTCTGGCTTCCTACTCCCTTAAAAGAAAATATTATGTATTTTTCACTTTGTTTATCTCTCTCTCATTCTCAAATACTTATTTACTAAAACGTCATATTACAAATGGATATTTAATCTACTATAGAATTATGTTCTTTCCGTTCGTTTGTCCGACCAGGTAAAGGAAATCAATAAAAGACAATTGTCAAATTTTGATCAATCTATAACAAAAAAATGGTCAGAATTTGGTGTTATTCAAGAAAATATTGAAATCATTTATTGCAAGATTAATGGAACATTATGCCTTTTCTATGTTTATTGACTGTTTAAAAATTATCTAATATTTATAATTTTTCCAAAAATTCAGAAATATTGCCCTTTTGATTTATTGAACTACCTGCAAAAAATATAAACACCTCTCCAAACTGCTGAACTAATATGATACTTTTATATGATATTCTATTATGTGCCTTTGTCTGTTTGACTGTCTGATTTGTAAAGCTTTGCTTTATGGATGTTTTCATCCTTGTTCGTATATTTATTTGTTTAAAAAAAACATATGACTATTGATTGCTTCTTAAACGTGAAATTGACTTGCTTATCCTGTAAATCAGATTAGTAAGGATTTGTCTGTGTGTTAAAATCTCGCTAACCACTCAACCTATTCAGGAAAGCTTCACATAGGTCCTGGGATGGCTATTTTGTTTCTAAACTAAAGTCTTAGCATTGTTTTCAGCTATTTTTCTGCCCTCAGCTAGCCGCAAGTAGTAAATAAACGGATTGTCATATGTATTATTATATGAAGCTATGAATTTATCTTAACCCTAGGCTACTACATATACATTTCCAACAGAATTTTCACTCGCGTTCATGTTTATTATTGTCCTTGGTAAAAGCGAAGCATTTATGTAATTAATGTCGGTCCGTCCTTACGTCTGGGACGGTTAGCTCTTATTTTGTTGTTAATTTAGGCATGTTTTGTATGATATGATATTATATTCATCTGATTTTTGGAATGATAATTATTATGACAACGAGGTAAAGTATTATAAGCGAGGCAACTCTAATTCCAAATCTTAAATTTGGTGATGTCCTTTTATTGTATCTCATATTAAAGCAATTTTGCATCAATCTTATGTACAATTTCGTTTAGACTTGAAAATTAATTTTCTGCTTATTAAGTTCTATCACTGCAAGGGTTATTGTTCGTTTTTCCTTCCCTCTGATTTTAGAGATTTTTTTTGTAAATGTTGTCATCCTTGTTTGATCACACTTGGTTAAACTCTTGGTAGTTAAACTAAAAAATATTTATACAGATAACTAAATATCAAATGGGCACTTCTTTTACTTTATTTTTTTCTATCATTACTAGTGGTTTCGCCCATAGCCTTAAAGGCATTTGCTTTTGAAGGGAGAATTGATTACTTCCTACTCAAGTTTAATTTTTTGGTTAGACTTTTCTCTTTAGAGAGGTTAACTATATCTCTTTAAAAATAAGAAAACCATCTAAATCATTTTAAAAGCTTCCATGTAAGAATATTTTGGCATAGATCACTTAAGTTAAGGAAATAAAACAGCCCATAGATAACACGACCTGTATTGATTTAAACAAAACAAAAAAATAAGATTTTAATTATCTTCATAACGTCTTTAAATTCAAAAAGTCTCTGAGATCTTGAAACACTAGTGTGTCCCTTTAAGTGGACTTTGACAATCAAGCATTTAGAAGTTAACTAGCATAAAGGGTTAGCATTCATTTCCGCATATTATCACATGTGCTATATATTCGCATACATATTTAATAGCAAATTCTTATGAATAAAATAGAAATGTCTTTTGTCTGTAACGTAGGATCTCGCTAGCCGCTGAACCGATAAGATTCTCCTTTATAGTGAAGCTTCTTACAGGTCCTAAGTGGTTTTAATCTAGTTTTTTCTTATAGATAAATCTAGGTATGGTTTGAGGCTATTTTTCTGCCCTTCCACATACCTTCAAATATAGGGGAGCAGCCGGTAGTAAATTTTAAATGGGTTTTATTGTTGAATGATGATAGTAAAGTTAATGGTAAAGGGTCAGTTTGTGCTGTTGTTATGATGTGCGGTTAACGTATTGAAGTGCGGAATTGAATACACACCAACTAGCATACAAATATTTCAAATTTCAAGGGATTAGATTTTTATCATAAAAGAGACATAGAAAAAAGGAGGAGAGAGACGGGAAGGAAAAACTAAAAGAAAGAGAGGGATAGATTAATTAAAGTTAAATCAATATTTCCCATATAAGTACATAGATAGATAGCTATTTTTTGATAAAAGAAAAAGAAGTATGTTCATGGCCGACAAACAGACCATCACAAATCCCTATAGAGTAGATACGCTACTAAAACTAGATAGATAGATAGATTAAGATATGATATGAGCTTGTATATAATGTGGCTTGACATTACACTTGCTTCAATGATTTTTTATCAAAGGGACAAGTATTAGGAAAAAGAGACTCTACAAACTATCCGAAAAAATGATCCGTGTGACATCATAAAAGGGAGAGATGAGAGGAGAAGTGGGAAAGGAAACCCCATAAAAAGAGATGGCTCTGTTGACGTCACACGGCTCATTTTTTCGATACTTTGTAGAGTCTCTTCAAAAAAAAACAAAGATGACATCCATTTGTAGTGAAGAAAAAATTTAAGTAAATCCAGACGGTTGGTCATAGTAAGTTTTCGAGTAAGAAAGCTTTCAATAATTTACATTTAAGCCAGGGAAAAAAACTATCCTCCAAAGCATCCTCCTCTTTCCTCCCCTTTCGCCCCCCACAAATAATATTGAAACATATTTGATTTGTTTCTTACTATACAGTGAATATTGTTCGACGACCACAGAAAGAGTTTTATTTCCTTTTTAAGACAAGCTTTTCTCGTATTCATTCGAATCCGGTGGATAGGAACCGGTTCTCATCCATACGAAAAAACTATGTCTAGCATCGTATTATATCCAGCTTTCTTCGGCATCTCGAGGCTAAAAAAAAATAGTTTTAATCTTATAATTGTACATTTTATATCCGCGGAAGGCTGTTTATAATACGATGCGAGAAATAACTATTAGTTACTTTTTTTCTGAAATATTTTAAAACTAGCCTTACAGTATATTTCTAACACTTTTAGGTGAGCTAAATTGTGGTTTTGGTAAAGTTTTGGGCTTTTTCCCAAAAGCTGTCTTGTTATACATATAAGAAAGAAAAAATTCCTGTCTTTAGTTTTAAGATGTCTCAATCTTAAATTGATACTTTGAGAGAGAGAAGAGAGAGAGAGAGAGAGAGAGAGAGAGAGAGAGAGAGAGAGAGAGAGAGAGAGAGAGAGAGAGAGAGAGAGAGAGAGAGAGAGAGAGATAGAGAGAGAGAGACAGAGACCTTATGATGGTTATCAGGGGCGCCACAAACCAATCACGCGAAATATCTTCAATATACATCAAATAATGGCAGGGATCTAAAGGGATAAGACAATGGCAGACTAATTATGTACATCTCCAATGTTAATACACAAAATTACCCCTTCTGTAGATTAAAATTAGTGGTTGAAACAAAACACTCCACTTATTGAACTAACCAATCAAAATTCACAAAAGTCCACGAATTGTTAAGCCGACGAATAAGAAAACGTTATTGACAACTTTGGGGACTAGTGTAACAAACAGCCCATTTTCTCCTTTCTTCCTGTTAAATAATGGTGTTCTTTCACTTACACATATTAACAATAGCAAATTATTTTTGCTATTGTATTAGTTTGCTCTTCTTTATGATTTTAATAATGACTACGCCCCCTAGAAGCCTCTAGGGGCACTTGGAGGAGAAGGAATAAGGGGAGGGAAGGTGGAAAGTTGACTTTTAATTTTTTTTTTTTTAAGAAAAAATATAAAAACGGAAGGTTTATATCTTATTCCATTGGCAATGTCACCTCAAGGGCTTGAGTTACCATAAAAATAGATATAATTCTTCCCTTGACCTGTAAGAAGCTTCACTGTAAAGGAGAACCATATCGGCCCAGTGGTTTGCAAGATCTTTGTTTTCAATTGATTTTAATCATGTTTGTTTCTTTGACTTTGACATTGTGTTTAATAAAAGATTATACAAACCGGAGATTTCCCCTCAATTCACATGTGGACCACAAATGAACTGTTTGAGCTGCTTTTTATAAGTCTTTATTAGCTTACATGGACATAGGTTCATTTATTAGAGATCTTAACATAACAAATTCAGCCATCTATCTTGAATAGGAACTGAGGGAATTAGTTTATCCAAAATGTTTTAGACATACGGAGATTTCTAATAGTTAAGAAGCTTCTCTATGTATAAAACAACAAATACTAGGATATAAAAGTTTTAGGATTAGTATATTTTAAAAATAAATGTTGCCATCAACGAGTTTTACACAAATATATAGCTCTATAAGTGTGTTTGTTGTCAAGAAAGATCTAAAATACGGCTATATCTTGGGTTGACATTATTTATGAAAGCATTGTTTAGGACTTGATTATAATGATGCTCCGATTGTTATACCTTGTTGTATAATGAATCATCGTTCCAAAACTGATAAGAATAGTATAATTATATCATTTAAAATTATTGTAAAAAAGTTAAGCAGCATGTTTAAATAAATGCTCAGACTTTCTCGTATTGATCATAGAGTTTCTAAACATTTTAAATCCTACTTATTTGTTATAGTAATCATATGAAGTTTGAAATGGATAGGACAATTCCAACCTGTCTACATTAACGATTAGCTTCGCTTTTAAAAAGAGAAAAAGAAAGCGATACATATGTTGACCAACGAAAGAAAGAGAGAGAGGGTAAGCGAAAGCGACAGAAAAAAAGAGAATTTGAATATCTATTTTTTGGGGGTTAAAAACTTTTACTATCTACAAATTTAGACTTTTATTATGATAGAATTTATTTCTGTGAATATAGTATTAGCTATAAAACAAGTTCAGCTACAATATTGAAAGCGAAGCTTATTAAATAAGACAATGATTTTTACATTCTACTAACATAATGTTGTGTACAATTATGCAAAAAGTGTCACCCTTTTCTAATTTAGTTGTGGTCCGTACGTATAATCTTATTTTTAATTAGTGATTCATTCCTATGACGACAAGGGACAATATTATTGGCGAAGAATTTATATATATAAAATCCTAAAAAATTAAGTAAGTATGTCTTTGTCATTCTGTATTTAAGCAGATTTGCATAAAATAATGTGCATAACAGTTTGAAATCATGGAAAGGAAACGAAATTCAGGTTTAGTCGTATTTTCACAGAAGCTTTTCTTCTATTTCTAGACCTTGTGGGGCCTTTTTTCTAACCCTGCTGGGCAATCATTAACATTTACATAACCTAACCTAATATAACCTTTCAAAAAGCTACTGTGAAAACTCACAACTTCGTTTCCCTTCCATGATCCAAATTTTGTTTAAACTTTGAAATTTTCTGCTTATTTAAAGCTAATAAGCCATAATTATCTGATTAGTTGAGATTCGCTTTTATAGATGAAGACATCCTTATTTTATAATATTACTTAAATTCATAGAATCCACCTCCAATCTCTAATAAATATTAAGTTTATATGGGATTTTAAATTGATTTAAAGATATGAAATATTTATTACGGGATAAAGAGATATATATAGTCGATTTCTGTAATTGGATTAAAGCTTAATAAGTTCGATTTTATAATCGTTTAAAAACAAAAAGCTTGTATAGTAAATTTAGGCATGTTATAATTGTCCCATCGACTACAAACTTTGTTTGATGATTCCTTTAACAGTTAAGTACGAATATTGGGTGTAGCTATTCTGTAGGTCCATTTAAACCTTGTTGATTTAACTTTTTTGACAACAATATATTGTTAGAAAAAATGTCTAAAATTGACCCTATTACTTCACGAATTACTTGACTTTAAACTTATCATTTTATCCTTGAAGTTTAAGAATTGATATAAAGATATACAAGATGTCTTGTCTATAGTAGTTGGGTAAACAACGAAGGTTTGTGTATTACAGGTTGAATATTCTTATATAAAAGATGTATGACAGTTGGGGAGTTGAATCCATTTTATAGAAGCAGAATCTATGATTACGGTTTTGACCCTCTAAAAATCTAGGTGATGATATCACCAATAACGATATGATTTTTGATTTAGATTTCTGCTTCTATAAAAATGGATTTAACTCCCTAACTGTATGACGTCTGTGTATCTGTATTTGTTAAACGATCTTGTTGATTTAGGCACATTAGAATACTTCTATCAATATTTAATTTGGTAAAAAAGTAAAGGCATTGATATAGTAATTTTGAGAAAGATTAATATAGAATTTTCGTCTCAACTTCTAAAATTTTAAAAATGTATTGTCATTCATTAAAAACTTTAGGTGCCAGTGTTTTTACAGCCTTGTGTCCCCTAACTCTCAGGGTATTTCTAAAATTTACATTTCATAACAAATGATTATTCGTTTCGTACAACCCCGAATTCTGTAGTTGCCTCAACTGTGTTTTAGTTAGGGCAGCCACTAGAGAATCTGTCGGATCTTTAATAAACTTGCGCATAAATATTCGGCTCAAATCAAACAGATCACATTGATATATGTATTATATACAGGGAGGGAGGGAAAAGTTGAATGGAAATTAAACTGGTAATACAAAAAATGTTTTCTCATTATTTGGCTTCAAAATTTTAGTTTTATTGGTTGGTCCAAACCAGCATAATCCAAACTTTTCAACCGATAATAATTTTTCTATGGGGTTAGGTTAATTGGGTGCATCATTTCCAGTGTCGTGTCCTTTAAAATTCTAAACATTCTCCCTTCTCTTAAAGTCTAAAGTCATATTTTGTTATATCACAAAAGCAGCAATGCTTATGACAACCTGTTATAAGAACTGTATTTCAAACATATTGTATGTCTCTAGAAATTTTTTAGTAGCTTAGCCACTAAAAAAATATAGCATTTCCGTCTGTACGTAAAAAGTTAGTTAGTTAATGTTTTTATTGACTTTGTTGCTAGCTTTTTCACTACTTATGGACTTATTTGTCCTTCTGTTATAGTAATAATCAGATTAAAATATAACTTCATAACTATCTATCTATCTTCTCTATTTTCCTCTCCCTCTCTTACTCTCTCTCGCTCGCTTATTATATTTTGATAAGATGGTTTAAATTTTTCAAATAATATTTTTATTCAACAGGAAAGGTTATTTAGTTGATCATTATTGGAGTTGCGCATCAATTTATCTTCCATTGTCTTACTCCTTAAGAATCCTGATCATTAATTCAAATGTTAATAAGGCGAAATCTGCAGACACATATTATTGCTAATTGTTGAAAAATACGTGGCTATGATTGAACACCCTCTTTCCAATCAAACAATCAGATTTTAACATAACACTTCAAATTCTCACCAACTTTCAATTTAAATCTTGAATCAAAATTCTCCATATTTAGCAAATAAAGGCCGGGGATGTAGTGGATATTGGGCTGTTTATCACATTAGTCCCCAAAGTCTTATAATAACGTTTTCTTATTGGTTGGCTTAACAACCTTGGGGACTTTTATTAAATTTTGATTGGTTGGTACATTTAGTTGAGTATCTAAACTTTCATCTACTTATTGTAATTTACAATGGGCAATTTTGAGAATCATCATTGGGGATCTACATCCCCTAATTGTCTTATCCCCTTAATTCCCTGCAAGAAGCCTAATTAATTTAAAAGTCACTAAAAGAGCAAAAAATACAAACGGAGACACAAAGATTTATAGAGTAAATGTTCGTTGTTGAGTTTTAGAAGATTATCTGAAGTAGCAGCCAAGTAAATTAAATTTGCTGATGGAAATATGGACAAAGTAACTTATAAAAATAATATCTTAGTCTGTCTATCGAAGCTTTCAATGTAAACCTATCGGAATAGGGACATCACACACAAACAATACTTATTTCATAAATGTCAGGGATCTAAAGAGATAAGACTATGGCCGATAAATAGATGTACAACCACAATGATGATACACAAAATTACCCCATGTAGATTGAAAATATTGAAAAATATTCACCAAGGTCCCCAAAGTTGATAAGCCAATGAATACAATAAAAATTAGGGACTAGTTTAATTAACAGTCCAATGTCCGTTCTCTCTGTCTGCCTAAATGTGCATTGCTCAATATTAATATAAATCTCTTATCATTTCCTTTGATTAATAAAAATGAAGTTATGATTGTATATTAAAATTCCTTCTTTATGGGAAGCCAGTCAGTGATACACAGGAATATGAAAGGATTAGACAATGGACGATACATTGATGTACATTATCCCAAAAAATAATTTCATTACATTAAATTGGACGTTTAAAATTTTGGGCAATAATAATAATATTATCACTCAAACAAGATTCAATAAAAACATTTAAAGCTTTCAAGCATTAAACGAATGAGAAAATGAAAAAAGTGTTAATCTGTGTTACATGCTATATTTCTAACGATCTTTTATGTGACGTACCGGCGGACGGAAAAGCAACAGTTACATATTAGATGCACTGCCAACTATGAATCAATACATGAAATATTAATGATATGTTCTAAAAGAAATAATTCTTAGCTAAATAACTTGGTGATGTTTTGAGACGATATTTTATATGAATTTATTTATTAACAAACATCCACTGATCATTTATAGAGTTGGTTTGCTTTTAATAAAATTCCTTTAAAAAGGGGGGTGGCCTCTCAATTACTCTATAGTCTCATACAAAATAATCATTTATACCTCAGCATGGCATTTTTAGAAGAAAAGTATCTACAGGGTGTCCCTCGTAAACTGTTTTTTTTTGAAACGCTTATTACTCCCTTAATATTTGAGCTATCTTAGTAAAATAAAAAGTATTTAACAGCCTGCTACTGACCATTTTATGGGGTAAAGATGAAAAATCCACAAAATAAACAGGAAAAAATCTACGAGGTATTACATGAGAGGCTAATTTTATTAAATTTAGACTAACCCATAAGAAAATATTTGCTTTGTGAACTTTAAGATTAGCTAAGGTTCAAACGGCTGGTCGCTCAGACTTTCTAAGCACAAAAATGGAATAGGCTTGACATGGCATACCAGAAATTCTCAATATTCAAGAATCTGAAGTGTAATATAAGTGAACAATACGTAAAAATAGGCATAATATTGATCTTTTTTGTTAATTTTTCATGTGAGCTCGCTTCAAATGCACACAAGAACCTGAAATATACCAGACTTTTTAATTATAATACAATGCCAGTTCTTATAATGTCTGGACTAAGTCTTTGTGATCCACCGTTTGACCAACAGCTGCTTTAAAAGTTAACTAAGGCATATTTTTCTTGTGGATTAGTCTTATATTCACTAAAATCAGCCTGTTATGTATTACCTTGTAGATTTTTTTCTGTTAACTTTGCGGATTTTTCATCACTATATCATTAAATGGTCAGTAGTAGGCTGTCAAATACTTTTTATTTTACTAAGATAGCTCAAATAGTAAGGGAGTAATAAGCATTTCAAAAAAACCAGTTTACGAGGGACACCCTGTATATAACTAAATTTGTCTGTCCCTCCATTCACCTTGAAGATAGAAATCTCATTTACTTGGCTGTTTTTGGGGATAGATGGGTGGATTTTCTTGTGTAAATTCCTCTGACCAATGATTTGTTATTTGTAAAACTCCCCTGGTCTGTTAGACTGTCTGCAATGCTCCAGGAGAACATCAAATTAAATTAGGAAAAAATTTCATTTGCTATTAAAGATTAAAGGCTGATTGAAAAACTCAATGTAAGTCAGTCAGTCAGCTTTAATTAAAGACAGACGGCTGGAGTCTCTTGTGAAAATATCACTCACTAATGATCATCTTTCTATATCTCACTTTGTTCGTCTGTTAGTCCATCTAAGTTTAGCTATAGTCCCATCCCTGAAGATCACTGGATTTATAAACACCTAAAACATATGACGTATTTCAAATTTCATAATTTACTGGGGTGTAGCACCATTATTGTCAGGGTAAATATTTCCTGATCGTGTCATACCTCATTAAACAGAGAAACCTCTAGCAGTCTTTAAGCTCTTGTAAGGTAGCCTCATAGCATACTACTATTTCATTTTGTTCTTCGAAAAGTAATAGAAAATGAGTAGAAAGTGATGTGAAAAACTGTTCCAATCTGTCATTTTACGATAAGACTTTCAGCAATTGAGAAAATTTTAGGGGAATGCTCAGGAATAAAAATAAAGTATGTGGGCTTGCTTTGCTACTCATGGGTGTGCCTCTGGTCGTCTAAAATATAAAGATTTATCCTTATACTAAAGTAACAGGATGTTTGTTTGTCTGTGTGTCTGTGTGTGTATCTGTGTGTCTGTACCGAAGGATCTCGCTAAACCGCTGAACCGATCGGGTTCTCCTTAACAGGGTAGCTTCTCATAAGTCCCGGGAAGGTTTATAACTATTTTGGGGGAGGGTACCACCACCCTCCCAAGAGAAATGACAAAAAAATCGAAATTTTTAAAAAGAAGTTGTATAAACTTTTTTGCTTTTTATTTAAGATAGCTAGCCGGTTCTTTCAGTAAGTAGTAGATGTAAAATTTTTCATAGAATTCAGATATGCAATCGGTTTTTTTGTAGACCTCTTATTTTTTAAGTAATTTAAGAAAATAGCCAGTATGAACAAAAATAGTAAGATCTTTAATTTGACACCTTACTTTTAAAATTCTGTTAAGTAATTGTTGAAAAAATCTATTTTTTTAACCTCGGTTTAATCAAAACATTAAACCTAAATATTTTCTCATACAGACATAAAAAATATGGGTTCATATATACCATTAGAATGAGAAAAATAATATGAATCCATTCTAAGCGAAATTGAAAAAGTTAAAAAAAATTGTAATAAAAAATAGAAAAAATAAAAAGTTTATTTTAAGAATTGTAACTACTAAACTAGCCAATCACAAATCGCAAAAATTGACGAATCGGGAAGCTTAATCTATAAAATTAACCTATAGAATTGCCAGAAAAAAAGGAGAACGCTCATACAATATATACAATAGATACTACAATAAATATAGTGATATTAAAGAACATGTAAAGAATGAAAAATTATGAACAAATATGCATCAGTCTGTTTATAAACTTCAAAACAATGCAGTTAAAAATACATTATTGTTTCTTGCGTTTAAAAAATATCTGCTACATTGCATTGATTTTTGTTTAGGTTTTGTTCAGGTTTGGTTCAAGCTAACCCTTTAAAGCCGAAAATTATGATTCTTAAAATAAACTTATTTTTTTTATAATAGTTTTATAAAACTTTTTCAATTTTGCTTAGAATAGATTCGTAATATTTTTCTGATTCTAAAGGTATATATGAACCCATGTTTTTTATGTCTGTTTGAGAAAATATTTAGGTCTAAAGTTTTTATTAAACCGAGGTTAAAAAAATAGATTTTTTCAATAATTACTCAACAGAATTTTAAAAGTAAGGTGTCAAATTAAAGATCTTACTATTTTTGTTCATACTGGCCATTTTCTTCTTTTATTTTGTTGCGTTTTAGTACCTTAAAACCGACTTAATTATTTTTTAAAAAAACTTAAATTACTTAAAAAATAAGAGGTCTACAAAAAAACCGATTGCATATCTGAATTCTATGAAAAATTTTACATCTACTACTTACTGAAAGAACCGGCTAGCTATCTTAAATAAAAAGCAAAAAAGTTGATACAACTTCTTTAAGGGAGACTTCAACGTCAATTAAGGTGGTATCATACATAAAAAAATTAACTTTAACAAACAAAAACATTTAAAGTGCCACTAGAGGCCTCTAGGGGCGTAGCCGCTAGTAATGTACATATAGTACAATTGTCCTATCACTGGATGTATATCAATAACTTTGTACTTGTGGGAAATGGGTGGAAGTATTGTTGGGGGGACAATACAATCATTTCAAATGTTTTATAAACATATTTACAATCATAACAATCCAGGCATCTAAGGGATAAGTCAATGGAAGATTTATTGTTGTATACTTACAAAAATTATAGACAAAATTACCATTTCTGTAGTTATCGGTGAACAAGGTTTGTACCAAAATGTTTTAAAATCTGAAGTATCCAACGTTTTAATGACAATCATGAGAAAAATAGTTTATAAAACTATTAGAACCAGTCAAATTTTCAGTCTACTATCCCTTTCCTACCAGGGAAATGGCAAGATTAGAGGGGAAAGGTGAAAATTGAATATTAACTTATTCTATTGGTGAGACTGAGCGGGTGTGTGTGTGTGTGTGAGATGGAGAGAGAGAGAGAGAAGAAGATAAATAAGATAATCAATCAAAACGGCACTTGAAAGTGTAACAAAATTTCATCAATTCACACATAGCTTTATAGGTATTAACTTCTAGGAATGGGACAAAGAATGATAAGAAATGATCCATGCCATTTTTAGGAGGGGGCAGGTTAAAATTAAAAGACATACAGCTAAGGGGTTTTACCTGACCCCCATCTAATAGCCTAAAGCCAATGCCCAAGTGAGCTCTGGTCCAACCGTTTATGAGATCTAACAGGAAACATTGAAAAAAACAGATAGAAAGAAATAATAAAAGAGAATTATGTGATATTATATAAAGTATAAAGAATGGTGTGTTAAAGTATGATTTATAGACAGCGATATCTTTTATAGATAGATAGATAGATAGATAGATAGATAGATAGATAGATAGATAGATAGATAGATAGATAGATAGATAGATAGATAGATAGATAGATAGATAGATAGATAGATAGATAGATAGATAGATAGATAGATAGATAGATAGATAGATAGATAGATAGATAGATAGATAGATAGATAGATAGATAGATAGATAGATAGATAGATAGATAGATAGATAGATAGATAGATAGATAGATAGATAGATAGATAGATAGATAGATATAGATATATAGATATCCCTCCTGTAGAGCCTAGAATGATATAAGAATGGTGTGTGAAATCATAGAAATGGATATATCACTTAGGAAGGGGGGCAGTTATACTGTAAATTTAATTTAGAAGAATCTAGTCTGCTTATTCAGTTCTGACACTCTACAAGTGTTAATGTTCGTTTGTCCTACCGTTTCAGAGCTTCGTTTTTTTTTGGATATTGTCATTCTTGTTTTATTTTACTCATATTTTAACTAATATTAAATATGAAAGGCCTGCCTTTAACTTTTTCACCCCCTAACGGTTTCACACACCCCTAGTAAATCACGGTGCATGCCACTGAATCTAATACTAAGAAGATTCCTGCAAGAATATAGTAATATTTAGGGCGTAGCAACTCTATGATTATTGTTAAAAAATAGTAATTTTAGTTCCGTTGACCACAACAATTTTAAATTCAAATTAACATACAATAAGAATAATAATTAACAGGTGGTGATTACCATGACGACAATAAAAAAACTCAGTGATTGAAATTACTGAATACCTATACCTCTTTTTATTCTCTTTCTCATTTCTCCTTCTTTCTCTCTCTCTCTCTGTCTCTCATTCCTCCTCTCTCTCTCCCCCTCTCTCTCTCCCTCTCCCTCCTCTCTCTCCCTCTCCCCCTCTCTCTCCCTATCCCCCTTCTCTCTCTCTCGTTCTCTCTCTCGCTCTGTCTCTCTCTTTCTCTCCCTCTCGCACCTTCTTGTAAATGATCATAACTTAACTTTGCATGATTTGTGTTATATGATGCTTGTTCATGTACGGGAAATAGAGATATATAATGTACATTTATACAAGGATGACAACATCTAAAAAAGCGAAGCTCAACAAAACAGGTGGTAAGAGAAACGAAGAGTCATAAATAAGTATATAACCACATTTAATGTCAAACATAATAACTGATAAAAATGTAATCAAAAGCAAAACATTAATATGTTTAAAATTGACATACTGACTTTATAGGAATGAGTATAAAGTTGCTATCCTTTCTAACTTGAACTTAGATGTTAGAGGTATCATAATGCCAAGTTTGAATTCCATTGATATGGGTTAATTAACGATAAAATCAATCTGGTACAGTCTATATGTAGAAAAGCTTTGTTTTAAAATTACTTAAATTAGCTAAAATAGCTATGGATGTACGGAATAACTAACCCTAAACGTTGAAAAGCTTTTCTACATTTTGTATCAGTAAATAATATTATAGACGAACGGACAGAAAATGTAAGTTATAGAGTAGTATTGAGAGGATTTGTAATTTTTAAATAGTTATGAAATTTCGAAACTTCAAAAGTGACGTCTTTGTCTGTTTCGATCTACTCTCTATCTCTATTTCTTCCTTTCTCTCTCTCTCTCTCTCTCTGTCTCCCTTAAACTCTATCCTTCTCAATTTGTGAAAATATTTGTTCACGCTGAGTTTTGCTCAGGGAGGGAGGAGACATTGGGCTGTAAAATATATTTGTACCCAAAGTTTTATTAACACAAGCTCTCTAATTCGCCGATTCATATGTTATTGAATGCTTTTATTAAATCTTGATTGGTTAGTCCAAAGATATTAAGCTACAGAAGGGGTAATCTTGTTTATTGTCATTGGTTATCTCTCTATCTCTCTCTCTCTCGCCTATCAAGTAAATATTTGTAATCATTATTAAGCTATCAAATTTATTTTATAGTATTTTAGATATTTATGTGTGCTCTATTGGTAATAAATTTCCATACTTTCTTTATTCAACCTTACTTCAAAAAAAAGATTTTAAAAAACCTGCTTATTACCAATATAAAGATTAAATAATAAAGTTTCCATAAAAGGGAAAACCTAATAGATTGGAGCATAGAGATATCTTTTAGAACCATGGCAGCAAAATATCTATGTTGTAATTAGTAATGTCAATAAGTAATTTTAGAATTAAGTAAATATTGATTTTTTGTGGGGGGGGGGGGGGAATTCTTTAACCTATAATTAAAATACCGATAAATATTGAATTTTAATACAGTTTTGACTATTTTGCTTGTTTTATTATGACAGGGGAAAAATTGTATTCAATTTAGGTTGCTAACTCACTTAGTGGACAGTTCGTTCATCTAATAGGAGAAGAGGGGAAATGGTGAAGAGGGTGGATGGAAGAGAATAGTTATTTAAGCCCGCTGAAAGTTTCTCTTTATTAAAGAACATGAAAATTTGGTGTAAGCTCCAAGTAACAATATATACAGTAGTATAATAATAGCCTAAACCCATCCCAGAGACTATGCCAAGCTTTTGAACCTAGAAGTATAACCATTTACGAGATATTAAGCTTCAATATGGAAAAATAAACATAATATATTAGGATTTCTATCTTTAACAAAACATTAATTTTAAAAATCATAAAAGATCTATTTTTGGCCTAATTTTTATAGGATTCCTTTGGCGTTTAGACACAACATAATCACAGCAAAATTAGAGTTTGATATACACTGATACTGGGATGTCATAATAATTTTAATTTGCACATTTTGGAACCATCCTTTCAAATCCAATCGTGTTGACATTTCCTTTTGAAATCAACAAAATAAACACAAGCTCAATACTTAAAAATATTTAGGTTCCAAATCTGAAAAGATTGATACTTAAAAATTAATTTAAACAAAATTCATTTTTCTTCTCTTTTTTCAATTGTGGGGTGTCACCATCTAGAAACTGGCCTAAACCTTTGTATGCCCGAGTCACGAGTGTATATTCCTTGAAAAGCAGAGAACAATCGGTACTGCAGTAGGTGAGATGTTATGCTTTATTTGGAGAGACGGATAGACATTGTAGACATACATTAAGAATGATTTTTATACAAAAAGATAGAAAAATTTATTTTACTTTCAAAGTAGACTATTTCTGTCTTTTCAAACAATCACTATGGGTTTCTACAACAGTTTTTTAATGATTGAACTTTTAAAGAATAAATTGAGATATAAAATGAAAAATAAATAAACGAAATTGAATGAATAAATTAATGAAAACATTTTGATAATCAATAATTTTTACACAATGCTTATTATTAAATTAGTTACACCCCCCCCCCCCAAAAAAAAAAACCAACAAAAAAAACTCCCCCCTTAACAAGAGTAATTATTTCCATAATTAGCTAAACAGAAAATAAAATCATAATGATGTACACTTTTAAAAATCATTAGCATGTATTGTAAATAAATCACTATTTACCACATTACAGAAAAACTTATATTTAGGTTTATAATACTTCAGTAAACGAGTGAAATAAAATTAAATGACGGGCGGACGGACGGACAGACAGACGGTTGTTAGACAAAATAGAGTAGCTGCGCTACTATGCTTAAGGAGGAAAAATAAACAGGGGAGGGGCAGGAAAAGTATTATCCTATTTGACCGCTCGAGACGTTTTTTTAAACGAGCAAATTTTTTACTTATTATTAATCCAAATAATTATTACTTTATAACTATAATATTATAAAAAAAATTGGATATGTCAAATTGTATTACAATTTGTAATTTTTACATGTTTTCTTTTTTTTTGCTATAAATTTTAAATAAATTTCATTGTAGAAACACAAATGAGAGAGTAAAGATGGGGAGGGGGGGGGGGGAGAAAATAAAAGTGTAACAATTAAACAAAACTTATCCTGGTATTGTGTATGCTGTCATCCTTGTTTTTGTATTTTTCAATTATTTTGACTTCTTATTTAAAGGTAGGATGCATAACAAGCATAAAAGTAATAGGGTGTTTGTGATCTGTCTGTGTAGCGAGAGATCTTGCAAAACGATGAACCGATATAGTTCTCCTTTATAGTGAAGCTTTTAGAGTTTCAAGGAAGGTTTGTAACTATTTTAGGGGAGGTAATCTAGTCCTTCCCAAAAGAAATTGCTGATAAACAATACTCTTCCCTAACAAAATTTTTTTGTTACTTTTTAGTTAATATATAACATAGAAATTGAAGGGTTGAGTTTCCCTACCTTCAAAATAGCCCAAAATTTTCACTGGACCGATAGTAAACTTTTTAAAATAGTTTAAATAGTGGAACAATCAATTCAGCTGTTTACAAGATTTTATAAAACATAGATACACACTTAACCTACAACAATGCTATTGGATAGTATGCTCAAATATTTTGTTGTGCTACTTGTGGAACACGACTATCTTGCTTCTTATAAGTTGGTTCTAGAATAGGCAGAAGGGGTGTGACACTAGACTGTAAATTATACTGGTTCCCAAAGTTTACAAACGGGTTTTTCAATGGCCTTAAAACTTTTGGTGGCTTTTGTTAAATATTCATTGGTTTGTAGAGTCAAAACTTTTTTACCAATAATTTTAATATACAGAAGAGGTAATTTTGTTTTTAATAATTGGGAGTGTTAGTTAATAAATTTACAATGTCTTATCCCTTAAGATTTCTGAGAATTAGTTACATTACATCTCATCTAAAATTTTCTATAAGACCACCCAGCTAAATTTTAGGAGTTGGGAGTATGAAACTGAACATATTTTGTACTCCTTTTAGAAGCAAGAATACTCTACGATTTTATGATAAGCCCGCAAAGTTTCTAAGCCAACAAATAACAGAATGAGTTTATAAGCTTTAGGTGTCAGAATAATATATGGTATTCATAACATTTTTCTGCAATTAACATAAGCCCCGCAATCTAAAGTTAAAAAGTGTATACATTACATTTTTGCACACCGTTTAAATTGATCATGTTCTATTAGTCTTAAAAAAAGGTAATTTTGAAAAACCAGTTTTAAAGGCATATTTTGTTGAAAACCATAGAATGTTTTTTTCTTATTCAAAATGTTCTACGTTAATGATTATTGACTACTGTCAATGGTAAGCGCTTTAAATAAAGCAATACTTTTGTCCTTTGTCCTAAAAACATACTGCATTTAGAAATATTAAGAGATTATAATTACTTTCACCCGCCCGACTGTTTAGCAGTAACAACAATATTGTTACAAATTAGTATTTATACAATACTGCGAAATTAGATTTTCATATAATATTCAATCAATTTTGTCGACGTTTTTAGCATTTAACAAAAGTTACCATGTCTGATATACTATGAACATGATCTTTACAACGGCACAATGTAATGATGGTCTTACAGCCATAAATCCTATTATGTTCGTCTATTAGTAATTCACATACTCTATTTCCAACAGAAAAAAACTTACCCTTTAATTTCATAAAATTTGTCTGCAAGTCCCGTCTGTTAAATTTTTTGAGTTCCCTGCCTTTTAAAATCAGACTACTGACAAAGCAGAAATAGGTATTTGTAGCATTTATAATACTGCTTAAATATGGCAACACCTAATATTGCTATATCTGCGTGAAAAATTCAGCGTGGACAATCTTTTTATTCAATGGCAAAACTCTCAAAAGGTCAGCCCATCACTTTAACTTATGACCAACAGTAAAAAATACACCTAAACTAAGTTATGAAAGTAGTCCGACGTAACAACTATTTTCTTAAATATTTTTAAAAATTTACTTGTTGCCAAAATGAAAATAATTTAATAGGACTGTCTTTCCCAATCTCAACCCCTCATTGCTCACGGCCCCCAAGTAAATTCTTTGTACGCCACTAATCAATTGCAAGACTTATGCAATAATATTCTGCTTATTCAGTTCTGATGCTCTACAAGTTCTAATTTTCGTTTGCCCTAATGTTTCTGAGCTTCACTTTTAGGGATGTTGGCATCCTTGATTTAATAAAATTTAAAACAATTACTGAAAAAGAGAGTTTCCCTTTAATCCATGAACAATTTTTCTACAAAGAGAAAATTTATATTTCCTAACATAACACATTTTACACAATTAAGACTTCAAAAAAAATTATATCTATCTATGAGCCTGTCAATATATGCCCTACTATATCTATCTGTCTTTCCATATATTTATCAATCTATTTAATCTGAATCTTTACCTATTAAAAATCAGTTTATCATTTTAAAAGTTCATTTATTGCAGTTCTTCAATCTCAACTCATTATTTTTATATGTTTTATGTCTGTATCGGATAAAGTGATTCCTTGGACGTTTAGGCATCTTGTTATAAGCGAATCATCAATGTGATTAAGTTTTAAATGTATTTCATATGTATTTAAGTAATTGCAAAAGCGAAGCTTTTATACAATTAGGGCTGTAACGTAATGCTCCTGTCGTTTGTTTGCATGTTATAATTGTCCTATTGATTTCAAACTCCGCTTATATTGGCATCCTGTTTAATTCTCTGAAATCTTTGCAAACTCCAACATAATATTTAATAAAAATTTCTTACATGGGAATAAACTTTTCATGGTGTAGTGAATTCAAATCTATCGCTTCTGTAAAAATTAGTTTATAATGAATTTTCCAAAATGTTATTTAAATTCTTTTTATAATTTTAACTACTCTATACCGTATTCAATATGATTGATAGATAAAGAAAGAGAGAGGAAAAGAGATAAGAGATAGATAGAAAGAGAGAGGAAGATATAAAGATAGAGAGAATAGGAAAGGGGAAGAGAGAGAGAAAGAAAGAGAAAGAATGAGAATGATAAAAAGATATACATAACTACAGAGAGACAAAAAGAGAAAGAAAGAGAGAGAGAGAGAGAAAGGGAAAGAATGAGAATGATAAAAAGATATACATAACTATAGAGAGACAAAAAGAGAAAGAAAGAGAGAGGAAAGGACAAAGAGGGGGAAATAGAGATAAAATAGTGAGTAAGAAAGAGAGGGAGATAGTTTTTGAAATGCTGAACTGAAACATTTAAAGTAAAAAAGAGAGAGATAGAGAGAAAGAGTAAGAGAGAGAGAAAGAGAATGAGTGAGAGAAAGAGAGAGAGAAAAAGAGAACGACATAGAGAGAGGGAGAGACAGAGAGAGAAAGAGAAGAGAGATATTTTGAAATGGTGAACTGAATTTGACACAATCAATTAAAACAAGAATGTCAGAATGCTGTGAGATATTTTACCATCCATCCATCTATCTATCTGTCTATCTATCTGACTATCTATCTGTCTATCTATCTATCTATCTGTTTATCTGTCTATCTATCTGTCTATCTATCTGTCTCTCTATCCGTCTATCTATCTGCCTATCTATCTATCTATCTATCTGTTTATCTGTCTATCTATCTGTCTATCTATCTGTCTATCTATCAGTCTATCTATCTGCCTATCTATCTATCTATCTTTATGTTTGTGCTTATCTTTCTATATGTCTGTCTGCCTGTCAGTCTATTTGTATCAAGGCATTTTTTACTTTGTATAAAAGATATTTACCTTATTATCAAAAACTTTTTATACTTTAAGATAAAAATATTTTTAGCGATTATCCTTAAAAGCGTAAAAAATTCAAATTTTGTTAGAAAAACCAAAAAAATGTCTTAAATGTTATTTTAGCATTTTATAACAGAATAAGGTTCAATTATTCGCATTATTGACCAATAAATAGAGTAGACGAATAAATGATTGTTTTAGTAGCAAAACTACTCTAAAACAATTCAAACAGTACTAAGATCTTAAGCATCAGACTAGCAGACTCTTTTTACTTTGTATTAAAGATTGTTAATGTTTGTTTGTCCTATATCCAGCTGATTTACTGAGATTCGCTTTTTTGAATGAAATCCTTGTTTACACATTGTTACCAGGGAGGAAGGGGGCATTGGGCTTTTTATTACAATATTCCCCAAAGTCTTTTAATAACGTTTTCTTATTCGTTGGCTTAAAAACTTTAGGTTTATGAATTTTGATTGTTTGCTTCATTAGGTTGAGTGTTCAAATGTTTCAACCAACAATTGTAATCTACAGAAGGGGTTATTTTGTGTATCATTATTAAGGATGTACATCAATTTATCTGCCATTGTCTAATCCCTTTGGATCTCTGCATTGTTAGCCTTGTTTCCCAACCCACATCTGTTTGTTGAAACTTAGGGACAAAGGGTTGATAAATGTATTTATTTCAAAACAAGGTGTACAACTTCCAAATGACTATGCTCAAAAATCAGTTAAATCAAAAGTATTTGGTAAAATTGCTTAGATTGTAATATCTTTGATACATATTTTTTGAAAACAATGATTCTAGTTTAATTCGGTTTCTCTTAAAAGGACTCTCCACAGAAAAATCAACTTTGGATTTTTGAAAATCTAACCTGAAACTATTATTCTCTGTTCAATTTTAGGCATTTTTTGTTTTTGTGCCATCGCGATCGAAGCCCTTTGAAAATTTTGTCCGCCGCCTATTTGTACTGCCGCTATAACAATATAAACTACACTTTTCTCCACTCAATATATGTTTGCCGCTAAAGAACATTTGCTCCATTGCAACCGGCCGCTCTACGATTTATCCTCTTCCCTGACTGGACAATCCTGCCGCCTCCAGTTTGTGTTCGCCTCCGCCAAATATAACCATCTTTTGCCGCAGTTGCCGCATTCATCGCCCTTCTCCGCCGCTACTCCGCTATACATTGCGTACGTTGCTATACACAACACCCCCAGCCTCCATTTAATTTCTGAACAAGGGAGAGGGGAGCATGTATTGAAACGCGACGTACAGCAATGAATAGCGGAGTAGCGGCGGAGAAGGGCGATGAATGCGGAAACATAGAAGCTAAAAATCACTAAAGCAGCACAAATTAAATGGCGGGAGGATTCACTTAAAGGAGGTAAAAAATTTCAAAGGGCTTCGATCGCGATGCCACAAAAACAAAAAATGCTTAAAATTGAACAGAGAATAATAATTTCAGGTTAGATTTTCAAAAATCCAAAGTTGATTTTTCTGTGGAGAGTCCTTTTAAAGTGCCTAGCCAAGCAATGAGACCCCTCCTCATTTTGAATTACATAGATTTTCGTGTTTTTTCTTCTCTATGTCAAGTTAGGATAGTATATTTTGAATATAGGGTAACCTCGCATAACTATCAGACCGTGGGTAGAGGCCCCGCAGTTTTAATGCCCTAACCTTTATTTTTGATCTTTTTAAAATGAGGAAATGGGTCGGTGCTCGCTTGGCACTTTGAAAGAAAGCACTAAAAATAGCTTTGTTTGCTATAATCAAACATATAGAGTAAATGCGCTACTAACCATTAAAATGTTGGTATAACAACTCTGTTTAGAAATTGAAACCTAAAATCTGGGAGAACTAATTCACTACAATGGTAAATACAAATATAAAGGAAAGAGAGAGAGAGAGAGAGAGGGAGAGAGAGAGAGGGAGAAAGAATGACAAGAAAGACTAAGGAAGAGAGATTTTGAAAAAGAGAGAAAATGAGAAAGAAAACTTTGAGGGAGAGAAAAGGAGAGAGAGAGAAATGAGATTGGATCGAGAGAGAAAAGGAACTAATTGGGTGAAACGAATTATTTCAATTTTAAATTTATTTTTATCCCGTTAATTGTTTAAAATGACAGAAAACCAGACTCACAACATCCTTAAAAGCGGAGCTCGATAAAATAAAATGAGTCAAACGAACAGTAATAATTATAGAGTAGCCTATAATAAACTTTTCTTAAATTGCTCATTCCTCAAGATACTGAAAACTTTTTTTTTGCATTTAAAGTATAAAATTTAAGATAATTTTACCTACTGTCCGGTTGACGTCGTAAAAACTATAGATTTGTTACATTATTCTCCACTACCTGATAATTTGAATTATGTTTGAAGCCAATAGGATAATGTTAACATGACTTTATTTACAAACGGATAAGAACACTTTCTTTATGTAGAAGAGAATAAATAATATTTTACTTTGGATTAAAGTAATTTTAAAAATACCAAGGACATCTATCTTTATAAGTAGCATAGCATAAAAAAGTTAAAAAAATGTTTATCATAAAAAAATAATAGTAATTATGGGTGGATATAAACATTTTAATTAGATCTATTAATCACAGACAGATAAGGTATTATAGACAAGTTATCTTTAAAAAACGTCGGATACTTCTTATAGATTTTGATTGGTTGATTCAAACTAGCAGTGTCCAAACTCTTCAACCAATAATTTCAATCTATATTAGAGGTCTTTTTTGTTTGTCAGCAATGGGGAATGGGATGTAATTGAATTGAACATACCTTTGGATCCCTGAATATATATTATTCCAGTATAGCTTCATATTACAGACAATTTTCACAAATATTAATGCTGTCTGTAATACGATGCGATAAATAACTCTTATCATATTTCGTAGGTTTCGTGAATTTTAGAAACATCTAAGGTTGAGTGATTTTAATGAATTTATAATAAATATAGCAACTGTAGACATTTAATCACTTAACGAAACGAATAGAAACACAGTGTAAAAACAATCTGACCACATTATTCATAAGAAAGTGTACAGGTTGATATTCAAGATAAAAGCTTTTTTTCTAATAAAACTGGATGTCTATCTTTCTGTTTGTACCGAAGGCTCTCGCTAACCGCTGAACCGATATGATTCTCCTTTACAGGGTTGCTTCTCATAGGTCTTGAAAGGTTCATAACTATTTTTGGGGAGGATACCACCAAACCTCCTAAGATTAATCGCCCCTAGAAAAAATCATCATAGAATTTAACTCCCCCACTCCTCAAGTGTACCTAGAGGCCTCTAGGGGGAGTAGCCGTTAGTAGACAATATAGCAAGAACGATTATGTGTCAAAATAGCCAACAATAGTTTATATCATGGAAGACTGTAATATAATGAAAAGATAAGAATATGCTTAAATTTATTTGTATAAAAAGTAGCATTAATAATAGATGATTAATTTGAAACAATGAGCAATCTTGGAGGTCTTAGAGATTCTTCAAACATGAATCAGTCACATACTACGAGTGACGAATTTTTTTATCAGAGCTTTATCCCAAGAAGTTCAACTAAGCTTAATACATGGAAGAATAAATGGTAGCCAATAATGTGGTAGGGTTGTTCATACACTTTGTTCCTATTAGATCAATTAAGGAGTTGAGGATCTAGATTTTCTATATTTATATTAAGAACTCAGAGTAGTTTATCACCAGGGATCTAAAGGGATAAGACAATTGCCGATAAATTAATGCACATCCCCAAAGATCATACACAAAATTACCCCTTCTGTAGCGTAAAATTTCTGGTTGAAACCTTTGAACACTCAACTTGAAAAAACAACCAATCAAAATTCACTAAAGTCCCAAAAGTTGTTAAGCAAACAAACAAGAAAACATCACTATAAAACTTTATGGACTAGTGTAATAAACAGCCTATTGTCCCCTCTCTCTTTTTGGTTTGTTACTGTTTTTTTAACTTTGTTTAAGGTACTTTGTT
Organism: Acartia tonsa; assembly: GCF_053477335.1. Classification (NCBI taxonomy): domain Eukaryota; kingdom Metazoa; phylum Arthropoda; class Copepoda; order Calanoida; family Acartiidae; genus Acartia; species Acartia tonsa. The sequence continues at coordinate 28,933,940 of NC_137267.1, forward strand.
TTTTTCTTACTTTATTGGCCGGGCGAAAGTACAGACGTACAGATGTTGGTAGTTTTCACTATTTTAAGAGCATGTCGGCATTCTAAATAATTATATAATTATTCTATTATTATAATATTTATATTTCCATAAATATATTATTAAATAAATTTGATAAATAGATAGACAAATAAATAGTACAATAAAAATTGGAGAAATGGATAAATAATGAAATTAGAAAGTTTTAATGGTTTAAATTTTTAGTGCACCTAGTATTAAGGTTTTGTGATTTTTATCATTTATATAAACTTTATCTCTTTTTTTGACTATTAACATCTGCTCTATAATTCCATTTGTCCGATTGTCCATCTAGGTATTTTTTTCTTTGATACTTATGAATGTTGTCATTCAAATAAATCTATAGGTACAGATCTGTATTTAGACAATTACCTGGATTCATTTGTTAAGGACCTTTTTCTTCTGCTAACAAATTTCTTTCTGCTATTTTGTAGCGACTTGGCTATGTAAATATTCTGACTCTATTGGTTGATTTTTAAAGACACAATTAAAAGTCTGCCCAACCGTTTTTTAACCCTTTCTCCCTCTATTGTTTTACTAATGTCATCCTTGTTTATATAATTTGTAGGAAATTTATTTATCCATTTATCATTGAAGATATAAAGATAAATAAATCAGTCATATAATTGTTGATTGACAAGAAATCAATGAAAATATTTTCATATGATTTTAGTGTTCATAATTCATTTTTAGCCGTATTTCCTTTTCCTTTACTAGAGTACCTCAGGGATCTAAAGACAATTGAAGACAATGGCCGATAAATTAATGTACATCCAGGGGCGTCCAAGCTTTTTTTTTGGGGGGGGGTAAAAAATTTTAGGGGAGGGGGTAATTCGTGTTTGGGGGGGTAAAATGGCGCGCGAAGCGCGCCGAAATATTTTTTTACCCCCCCCCAAAATTTTTACCCCGGGGGTAAAATTTGATTGGGGGGGGTAATTACCCCCCCTAAAGTCTGTTGGGGGGGGTAAATACTCCCCCCAAATCTGTTGGGGGGGTAATTACCCCCCCCCCCCAAACTAATTTACCCCGGGGGTAAAATTTTTTTGGGGGGTTAATTTAATTATGTAAAAAAAGCACCTACCTAATCTATTAAGTTAATAAGTACTATCCTATAACATAAAGTAGTAAGTAAGGTTTATTTGACTATAGCTTCAGATTTCATTACTTTTAATACTGAGTTCTCCTTTTTAGGAAAGCTTCACATAGATCCCATGATGGTTCCACACTATTATAGGTCAATCCTTTGAGTGGTTTTAGGCTATTTTTCTCCTCCCTTTTTACCCTTTAGAAAACACGAGTTCTTAGATGCTAAGGGCGCCACTACTATTCAAATATATAGTAGTATCTCATTCTTTAGAACATAAAAATACAATAATTAACTCACTAACCAATGAACCAATATGATTATACTTTAAAGTGAAGCGTCTTATAGGTCCTGGTAAGTTTTATAACTAGTTTTGAGACACCCTGACATCCTCCCAAAAGAAATCACCTATAGAAATTCTTTTTCATTATTTAATGAAATATTTATTTAGTTAGGTATCTATTTTATGGAATCTTCAGTGCTTTACAATTACATCATAGATCCCCGGGATGGTTTAGGGGGGGGAGGCGGGGATTACTCCCTCCCCCCCCCCAAAAAAAAAAATTTTCAGTAAAATTTTTTTTTAAGAACATTCAATTGGGGGAAGGTAAACACCCCCCCAAAAAAATTTTTTTTAAAGAACATTTATTTTGAAGGGGTAATTTTGTGTATCATCATTGGGGATGTACACATAGGCGTCCAAGGGGGGGGGGTAATGGTTTGGGGGGGGGTAAATACCCCCCCCAAAATCGTTGGGGGTGCCTACGGCACCCCCAAGGTAGGGGTAATTTTTTTTTGGGGGGGGTATTGTTCAAAAAATTTTGGGGGTGCCAAATGTCCCATTACCCCCCCCCTTGGACGCCTATGTGTACATCCCCAATGATGATACACAAAATTACCCCTTCTGCAGATAACAATTAGTGGCTGAAACGTTTGGAAACTCTACCTAATAAAGTAACCAATCAAAATTTATCCAAACTTGTTAAGTCAATGAATAAGAAAACGTTTATAAACCTTTGGGGACTAGTGTAATAAACAGCCCTTTGTACCCTCTCTCAATCTCTCTCTCTCAGAGTACCTCCGTTATCTACAGGGAGGGAGTGGACTTGGACTGTAAATTATCAGCTGTATCCAACAACTGAATTAATATCGTAGACACCCTTTTTATTTTCCCCCAAATGTTATTTGAGATTTATTTCGCTTGTTGGGTTACCAACTTTAGGGACTCAAATTGTATTCTGATTGGTTCGTTGAATGTCCAAGGTTTTCAAGGTTTTCAAACCCTAGATACGTCAAACAGTAGATGCGACAAACGCTAGACAGACAAACAGTAGATAGACAAACCCTAGACACGACATACGCTAGATACGACAAACACTAGAATGCGACAAACGCTAGAATATGACAAACACTAGATTTTTTCTAAAGGCGACAAACAATAGATACGACAAACGCTAGAATTCATCCTATTATATAAAGTAATACCCTTTTTTCATCTTTGGGGATTAATCGGTAATTGTCTTATCCCTTTATATCCCTGATTAATATGTAAAACGGAAACTGGACGTTTCACACCTTATTATAATCACTTATAAATATATCTTGATAATCCAAAGGGAGGCAAGGACATTTGATTATGAAATACACTGGTACACAAAGTTTTATAAACACGTTTTCTTATTTAAGGGCTCAAAAACTTCTAAACTAGAGGTGTCGCAACTTTTCAATCAATAATTGTAAGATACAGAATTTTATTTAACTTTGTTTATTACTTGTTAACTGTTTTTTTTCTGTCGTTCTGTCAATGTGTCTGTCTGTATTTTTGTGCCGTAAGATCTCTATCACATGTAGTCCAATGGTGGGTGAAGTCACCTCGCCCTTTTCTCTTTAAAGTGCTCTAGTGTCCTCTAGGAGCGTATACGCTTGTCCATTTATTTCGCACTAAGTAAAAAATCTGGAAACCTGTTTGTAATAAAATCTTTTTTAGTATGTCCGACAGACTAATGGCAGCCGAGTTATTCACGCATCCTCTGTACCGTTTCTTGGGGGCGGATAGACGGATATTCCGATTAGCTTCACTACTAATGATAAGGTTGTGTTCCTTGACTGTAGAGAAATACCCCTTTCCATCCCCGCTCCCAGTCATAATTTTTCATCCATTGTCGTATCTCAATACGAATAAGACATATTCAAAGGAACATGTTCTACATGTTTCTAATCAATTTGTTGAATATCTTTCCTCAAAACTTGTCTTCTGGCTATTTACAAATAGGTGTGCACTTACTTCCGTATATATAACAGATTATCAAATCATCATAACCGCATTTTATTTCATTAAGACAAACTGAACTCTCCCCCTTGCTTCACTTTAATCATTTACTAACGGATACGTCCCTAGATGCCTCTAGGGGCACGTAAATGTGTTCTTTTTTAATCTATTTTAAGATCACCTGTTCATCAAAAAATGTTTTTTTTTGGTTAGTTAGGTTTTTTTGCGATTTCTCTTGGGAGGGTGATAGTACCCTCCCCCAAAAGAGCTAAAAAACCTACCCAGGACCTATTAGAGGCTACACTGTAAAGGAGAACCCTATAAGCGAGATACTTCGTTACAGACAAACATATATCATGTTACTTATAAGAATTTATAATTACCACTTATAATTTGCTATTTTGTGCTTTTTTTGATACATAATATTGGTTGCGGATATGATAATATGCAGAAGTTGAGGCACACCATTTACATATGTTGGGTAAATGTTTATGTGCTGTTTTAAAATATGGAAAAATATTCAATAGAGAGGTTGAACAATTTTACATTTATTAAAGTATAATTTAAGACTTAAGGTGATTGTCCCATAAAGAAGCTTGGTGAATACCCCCTTACATTTAATTTTTTACAGTGGGGTTTCAAGCCTTGGTTTATGGTATTACAAAAGCAAAACCCAAATGCTGCTACCTAAGCAAGATATTAAGCCTGATATTGTCTGTATATAAAGAGAGAGAGAGAGAGAGAGAGAGAGAGATAAAGAGAAAGCGGACTAAGAGAAATAAGATATCTTTACATTGGACTTTTTGACAATTGTTATAGAACTGCTGAAGTTGGGATTATACCTTATTGTTATATTCAATTTGCATCTCTTTTATGTACAAACAGACGCAGCTTAATTGCAGTAAATCTTTACTTTTAGTTTTAATAAGGAAGTCTTTTATTTGTTTATGAGCATATGTCCCTCTCCAATTTAGGCTTGTTGTATATATTTGTTATTTCAATGTTTTGTAGCCGTAGTGTCATTCTGTCCACCCCCACACACATCAAACATTGGCAGAGAGAGAGGGGACATTGGGCTTTTTATTACACTAGTCCCCAAAGTTTTATAATAATGTTTTCTTATTCGTTTGCTTAACAGCTTTTGGTACTTCTAATTAATTTTGATTGGTTGCTTTATTAAGTTAAGTGTCCAAACATTTCAACAACATGATGTATTCTTGACTTAACATGTATTAACATTGGGGATGTACATCAAATTATCCGTCATTGTCTTCTCCCTATAGATCCCTGAATTATTGGTGACCAACATTGTCTTTTAGTATTTAAAATAATTTAACTTGGTGACCTGAAAATGTACATTTTGTCATCTTCGAAATATCAAATTTTGTCAGGTATACATTGAACAATAGATTCAAAGCAACCCTTTTAATAATACACTAGTTTGTAACCAGCCAATCACAAAAAATACAAAAAAAATTTGGGTGTGCCAAATTCGTTTTTTTTTTTTGGGGGGGGGGGGTAATCCCCACTTTACCCCCCCCCCCCTTAGACTGCTATGAATGTCAATCTTTGATTTTAAAGAATATACGATCATCCAATTAAAAACTAAAATATTCATGATAGATTAGGTTACTGATCAAAATATATTTTTCAGATAGATAAATAGATAGAAAGATAAAAAGAAAGATTGATAGTTACATAGGTGGATAGACAGACAAAGAAATATATAAATAGGTAGTTGGATGAATACATAGATGGAGAAATAAATAAATAGACATTCGAGTAAAACACTAGAGGGAGAAGAGGTTAAATAACTGTATATCCGCTTCTCAAGGACCTTGTGCCGATTTTCAATTGGGTCTTTGGAAATCAACTAATAGCGTCGGGAATATCAACACAGCCAAGTCGCCACAAAAGAGCAGAAAGCAATTTGCTAACAGACGAAAAGGGTTCTTAACAGGGAGATCCAGGTAATTATCGGGTTATACATCTATACGATAAATTTATTAGATAGACAGACAAAAGATACTTAAAGTATGATTCAAATAAGTTAGAGTTAGTAGCTTGATGTATGTATGTCCAGTAAAATCTCGGAAATTGTACATATAGCATCTTAAGATAAATTTTTTTTTTAATTTAAGAAAGTTAGATGCTAATCTAAAGATATCAAAATATGTTTTTGTAGTTATTTAAAAAGCTTACTCACTCATATTAGTCAGCACTTTTAAGATCTGAAACAGTCTCACTCAACAGACAGATACACATACAAACAAACATCCCACATACACACAAACACACACATTTCCAAATTCCAAGGAATGTATTGACTTTGGATTGGTATTATTATGGTACCCTAGGTTTTATAATCAAGCTCTCTTATTGTCTGGCTTAAAACCTTTTGGTTCCTTTACTAGAGCTTGATTGAATACCTCTAAAGTAGCAGTATCAATCAATAAATTTAGTCAACAAAACGGCTTACTTTGCTTATTATGATAAACATTAATTTATCTGTTATTGCCATATCCCTTAGGATCAGTGGCGTGCGAACCGAAGGGGGCATTTGGGGCAATCGCCCCCCCCTAGCGATCAAAACGCCCCCCCCTGTCCCCCCCTAAATGTTAAAAAATGCCCCATTTTGCCCCCCCCTGGTCAACAAAAATGCCCCTTTTTGCCCCCTACCCTACAAAAAGCAAAACTATCCCAGTTGCCAAAAAAAAAAATTTGGCGCTTCGCGCCAAACAGACAGTTACTATTCATTTAACCTTACCAAATTTTTAAATTAGTGTAGAAATTAGGTTATAATCTTTTTTCACTGAACATAACAAACCGGGTTATAGGAAGTATTTTATTTTGTATGATATAAACTTTTTACCAAAGAAATTTTGTACATCCCCAATGATGATACACAAAATTGCCCCTTATATAGATTACAATTAGTGGATGAAATGTATGGAAACTCGACTTAATTAACCAACCAATCAAAATTCCATTAAAGTCCCCAAAGTTGTTAAGCCAACGAATAAGAAAATATTATATGAAATATTGGGGACTAATGTAATAAATAGCCCCAAAACCCCTCCCTCCCTGCATATTTGAAGAAAAAAATTTGTGCTTCGCGCCCTTCCAAATGGTTTCTGCTATGAAATATTGGGGACTAGTGTAATAAATAGCCCAAAAAACCCTCCCTCCCTGCATATTTGAAGAAAAAAATTTGCACTTCGTGCCCTTCCTAATGGTTTCTGCTATGAAATATTGGGGACTAGTGTAATAAATAGCCCAAAAACCCCTCCCTCCCTGCATATTTGAAGAAAAAAATTTGTGCTTTGCACCCTTCCAAATGGTTTCTGCTATGAAATATTGGGGACTAGTGTAATAAATAGCCCAAAAACCCCTCCCTCCCTGCATATTTGAAGAAAAAAATTTGCACTTCGAGCCCTTCCAAATGATTTCTGCTTTTTATCACAATGAAAGGACAAGTAATTTTTTTTTATTTTATACATAGTTCATTATATCTTTGGTTTTTATGCTACAATAAATTTTTTTGTGGAATATAATATTAAAAAAAATAAAATTTCTTGCTGTTTCGAGCATCCAGTATGTAACATTGTATCGGCTTGGCAAGCGTCAAAGTACACCAGTGGCTCCACAACCCTAAATGGGTTATGCCAACTATCTGGTACAATGTTGCATGGAATTTTTCTTGTAAAATGTTATTTTCATCCTATTCGAACTGGCCTGGTAACTAGGTGGAGACGAAGTTCGGCCAATTCCATGCTAGGTACTTAATAATAGTTATTATGTATATTGTTATCAAACCTGCATCAAACATAACAAAACAGAAGAATCAAACCAATCAAAGCATAGTAACTTAATGTATGATATATATCTAATAAAATATGTTGTACCTTTGAGGAAAATAAATCTTATCTTATCTTATCTTATCTTACTTTGACTGTCATCACACAACATACAGGAAAAAGGATTTGTGGCTTTTTCTACTTAAAATATATATTTATTTCAACAGATGCTATTTAAATCTACTTGTCTGTATTCTTTTTAATGATTTTTTGTGCTTTGCTACTTAAAGATGTTGTCATCCTTGTTGTCATACAATTAAGAAATATCTAATATCATTTTTTCATATTAGGTTAATTTTTGGTAAATTATTTCCAAAATGAGTGTTTTTATCTCCCCCCCCCCCCAATTTTTTTTAATGGGGTTATTCATCCTTCCTGCTGAGATTTTATAACATCCCCTTCCACCCATTAAAAATGTTTTGTGGTGGAGGGGGGGGGGGGAAAGGTTAATTTATCTTCTGTACTATTTTTTCGAAGATGCTTTCTAGCTCTCTTCCCTTCGGTCATTGCAGGGTGGGGAGAAGGGATGGGGGAGAAGAAATGGGGGGAGAGATGGGGGGGAAGAGATGGGGGGGAGGTGGGGGATATAAATGGGAAATAAGGATTGGGGAAGGGATGGGGAAGAAGAGGCCCATAATCAAATAATCCCACCCCTTAAAACGCCCTTATTTAAAATTAGTATATATAATCAAAATGCCCCCCCCTAAAGCAAAGTGCCCCCCCGGGGCACTTTGATTTAGGGGGGGGCAAAATTTTACAAAATCTTCAAAATGCCCCCCTCTAGACAAAGTGCTTCGCACGCCACTGCTTAGGATCCCTGCATCTGTCAGAAGCTTGCTAATTAGCAAATAAGAAAAGAGACCATGATAAGTTTCGACCAATAAGATCTCAAGTTATGGTAAAGTTTGGTTTGGCGGTGGCCATAAAAAAAAGATAGAAAGATGGGAGAGCGAAATATAAAGAAAAAAGACAGATAAATAATAAAAACTGATTTAGTTAAAACCTGATAAATTAAAATTCACGAGATTGAAGAAGAATAAAAAGCATTGGGGTTACTCTACTTTTGGATATTGATCAAGAAATAAAGACAGACTTCTGAAACCAATAATATTTCAATAAAGGTTTGGTGATTTTACATTTAGTGAGGTTTCGTGAATTATACCTGTACATTAAAAATGCTTTGTTAAATAACCCTAAACGATTGGACCCCAGAAAGAAGGAAATAAGTATAGAACTGAGATTTTAAAGCACGGGGGAAAGATTTTCACACCCCCCATCACTATCTAAGTCTACAGTTGGGTACATTTTTTGCTTCCTTCACTCATTTATTTAGTACCCATTTATACATTTTTACTAAAAAAAAACTGAAAACCGTTCTGTTTAGGATAGTATCGGTTCTGAACCATACTGAAATCGTTTGTATCATGTAGTTTGCGGTTACAGATCATATTCAAATGAAATAATAATTTTTTTTATTTAATAATTTATTTTTAACAATGATACATTGCACAAAACAATTATGTTGATAAGAAACGCAGCTAAAACAAAGGGAGAGGTCATTTTCTAGTAAATCCCGTAAAGGTGTGTGTTATAAGGCCTAAAAATAGTAGTAGAACGATAAGGTGCTCTAGATATATGTATTCCCTATTGAATAGAACAATAGGGAATTTTTTTTTTTTTTTTTGATAACCGTACCTGGATTATCTAAAAAAATACGAAATTTCTATCAAACGCTTTGTTTGGCTCAAACTGACAAAAATTAAAAAAAAATATAATCATAATAATAATGTTTTCTATAGGTACAAGGTAAAAGTTAAGAACAATCTATACCATTAAACAAAAGAAGAAGTCATTCTTTACAGGTTGATTTATTATAATTATATTTTTTTTTATTTGTGTCAGTTTGAGCCAAACAAAGCGTTTGATAGAAATTTCAGATATTCCAGGTACGGTTATCAAAAAAAAAAAAAAAAAAATTTCTTCCCTATTGTTCTATTCAATAGGAAATACAAATATATAGAGCACCTTATCGTTCTACTACTATTTTTAGGCCTTATAACACACACCTTTACGGGATTTACTAGAAAATGACCTCTCCCTTATTTACAGAAAAAAATAACAATAATTATATAAATTAAGTGACTGGTTAGATAAGAAGTAAAGCAAAATTTTATAGATAAACATGAAACACAGTATAGTGTAATGTAGCAATGACGTGTAAGCTTTTTGATACCTGACTCAAATTTTGTTGGGGAATATTTGATGGGGATAAATAATTTGATATATTCACAACATAAGATTACCCTGACCCCAAATACATCTCACCTGGTTTAACATTAAAATTAAATATAGCAATAATGGTGTCTTAAGTTAAATACTCTATTATACACTGATGGCATGCCCTTTTTATGTAAAAGCTGCGCATAACAATACAAATAAATAACAAAATAACAAATAAAACTTGAGGTATTCATTAGAGCAAGGATGACAACATCCATAGAAGCAGAGCACATCAAATAAAAAAGTCGGATTAATAAGCATTTGAACTAATAAAGAGTGAGTTTTTGTAGATAGCATGTAAAAAAATCAGCATGTTTGTTTAGAATTAACGTACAGAATTTCAGGTAATGATTTGAAGTTGCTACATGTAGGTAATTGAATTTCATGATAATTCAAAGTTTAAAAATCAATTTTACTATTTTGATTTGTCTTGAATAATGACTAGACGAACAGGCTGAATAAAGAAAAGCTTTGCTTTAAAAATATTTAGAACAAAATCTAGAACGTTAAAGATCATAAAATGTTCCCTTACCTGTTCAGATTTGTTTGATAATTCATCATAGAGGTTTAAACAATTACAATATTAATTATATAAACTAATACAGAGGTAAATTCTTTTAAAAACATTTGCCCCACAAAAATCAGTTTGCCTCACTAAAATTTTAGTATGGCAAAATTATCCCTCTAAATTTTTAGTTTGCCTCACTGATTTTAGTGGGGCAAAAGTTTTTTTAAGAATTCACCTCAGGATGGCAAAACATTAGCATGGCTTAAATACAATATTTAAAGGAAAGAGATTCTTAAAAAATATGGGTAACGAAGGTAAGTGGGTTGAGTACAAAGATCTTTATCGTGTATGATATCTTGATATGTTTACCCGTTTTGCTTACTATGCATTAGAAAACTGTTTGGCTTATTCTAGGAGTTTTTCATACAAAAAAACGAATGGTTTGATAATAACGCCGTAGCTTATTGATTGTAAGTATGCTATGGTGTTATTGATTGATTGTTAACAGAAGTAACAAAGAATATTATTGGTTAAGCAAAGTAACACTTTTTTGATTGGCCAGACAGAATATTTGATTGGCTGCACAACACTATCACTGAATCATTATTTGTAATTAGCTGAACAGAGCAACACTATTACTGATTGGCTGTTAGATTTGGCAATTCGTTCACTTATTGGCTGTTTGTTAAATAAAACAATTTTTGATTGTGTAAACAGCGTTACATTGTATTTGATTGGATGTTTGATTTTCCAATTTTTGATGCTTTGAGCTATTATTTTTTTTAGAAATTCATTGTAATATATTCTCTTAAGGAAAAGGAACATGTATAGGTGGTATATTTGGTTTGGGTCCCAGAATTATGGGTCCTGTGGGCCGTAGGGGACCCATGTACTGAAGCATTACAAATAGATTAAGTTTCCTTTTTTTCCGATTAAAATTTTCATACAATATAAATAACAGAGGAGCCATAATTTGCTAGTTAATGTTTCATCTATTATTTTTATTAAACAGGTAAACAGATTGACAGACATGTATGTATCTAGAAGGAACTTATGCCATACCCACTGAAATATAGACAGACAAACATTTTTCATTACATAAAAGTCTGTCTGTCTGTTTGTAGCGAAGGATAACGCCAACTGTTAAAGCGATGTGGTTCTATAGTAAAGCTTTCTTTAGGTCCACGGAATGTTCAAAGGCTTTCTCCTCATATTTTACTTTTTCATTTTAAAATTAAAATTGAAAGTAGTCCCTCGGATTCCCTCCCCTTTTTCCTGAAGTAAAGACAGTCAGAAAGACAGGCAGAAATATATACAAAGAAAGAACCTATATAAAAAATCCATACCTACTTTTTAAATAAAAATTAAAAACTTACATTGATTATTTTAATTCCAATTTCTCTACCAATATTATCCAGAGATGACCACGAACTGAACATAAAGATTATAGATATAGAATGTCTAGATGATCAATCAATTAATTGGACCAATAGGACATGATGTAAGAACAATTCGACTTTACCATTAGTCAGATAATGTACAAATTTTGGTATGAAAGAAGTAACCCTGACAGGCAATCACCTATCCAAAGCATCTGTGAAAATACGACAAAACACCCCTTATTAGGCGTTGTCACAAAAGTGACTATATCCATTTTTTTTTTAAATTTAATCAAAATGATAAGATTTCTAAGTATAAAGCTTTGATCCGGAAATAATATTATCAAATATTTTGTCCTCGTATATGGAATTGAGTTATAAATAAATCCCAGTCTGCTAGATATTTGAACCTCTAGGGTAATATATCTATTTTTTTAAAATCACGCAACCTTAACGATACTTAAATAAAAAGCTAAGGTATGATTTCGGACGAAAAGAGTTTTGTTCATAAAATATAGTTGTAAATATTTCTAGAATAAAGCTATATAGAACACGTTGTGCGAGTTAAAATTAATTAAAATTAATATTACCTGAAGAAAAAGTCTTCAAACACCGGATTTAATATCACAGCTAGAAAAAATATATCTTAAATTATATATATCTAATTTCTAAGTGAAAAAATTATATCTAACTATATTCTATTATTTACGTAGTAAACTTTTTTTGTCTGTAGAGAAGGATTTCGCTGACTGCTGAACCAATATGGTTCTCCTTTACAGTGATGCTTAGTATAAGTCCTGAGATGGTTTCAGGCTACTTTATTTTTGATAAATAATTTCAGGTATGGATCTATCTATCTATCTATCTATCTATCTATCTATCTACCTACCTACCTATCTATCTATCTATCTATCTATCTATCTATCTATCTATCTATCTATCTATCTATCTATCTATCTATCTATCTATCTATCTATCTATCTATCTATCTATCTATCTATCTATCTATCTATCTATCTATCTATCTATCTATCTATCTATCTATCTATCTATCTATCTATCTATCTATCTATCTATCTATCTATCTATCTATCTATCTATCTATCTATCTATCTATCTATCTATCTATCTATCTATCTATCTATCTATCTATCTATCTATCTATCTATCTATCTATCTATCTATCTATCTATCTATCTATCTATCTATCTATCTATCTATCTATCTATCTATCTATCTATCTATCTATCTATCTATCTATCTATCTATCTATCTATCTATCTATCTACCTACCTATCTATCTATCTATCTAGCTATCTATCTATTTATCTATCTATCTATCTATCTATCTATCTACCTACCTACCTACCTACCTATCTATCTATCTATCTATCTATCTATCTATTTATCTATCTATCTACCTACCTATCTATCTATCTATCTATCTATCTATCTACCTACCTATCTATCTATCTATCTATCTATCTATCTATCTATCTATCTATCTACCTACCTACCTACCTATCTATCTATCTATCTATCAATCTATCTATCTATCTATCTATCTATCCATCCATCTATCTATCTATCTATCTATCTATCTATCTATCTATCTATCTATCTATCTATCTATCTATCTATCTATCTATCTATCTATCTATCTATCTATCTATCTATCTATCTATCTATCTTTCTTTCTACCTGCAAATGCTCCTGTAATAATGGTTAAGAGGACCGGAGTTGGTATTCTGATCTCATTTTCTATCTTTGTATTCGCATCTTGGGTTTTATCTAAATATCAGAAATATATATATTTATATGAATAAAATCTAAACAAAATTGTAAGTAAATTTGAATTAACTGCTTAAAAAGAGGATACTGTTTAAGGACATATGTATTTATATTTTTTGGACTTGGTTATAGAGCTGATTAGCTTATTGTATCTTGTTGTAATAGTAATCAGTATTTAAAAAAATCAGATGAATAGGATAATCATATCACATAAAAAATTGTTTTTAAAAATCAACAAGAACTAAACTGCTACGGACGGATGGACCGATCCTAATTATAGAAAAGCTTCGTTTGTAAAAAAAAGATAAAATTTTACTTTTCTACTATTTTTAATGAATCCTGAATGAACAGAAGATTACATTAGTAATATTTTAATTTATTAATCTATCATTTCTAATCAGCTGACTGTCTAGTTTACATTTAATTGTCCAAGTCCATCAAAAATATCTATCTATCTATTTACTTTTGTATTTATCCATCTATCTATCTATCCAACTACCCATTTATCTATCCATATATAATCTATATCTTTCTAACTATCAATTTATTTATCTATCTATCCATATATGTCTATCTATCTGTACTTACTGAAGAAAACCTCGAAATTTTTGTTGATATTCTGTTTATATTGTTGGTAGACCTTGTTGTAATTAGTATACTCGGGGTTGGTTCGGAGGTACTAAAATTTCTATCATACATAACAACTGTTGGTTGTCTAACCTGCTTCTTTGTCAGGAGCATGACAGCAATTAGAGGAAAAACAAAAATGATAACATCCATAAGTAGTACAAATAATCATGGCACGACAAAAGGACATAGTCAGTTATAAATCAAATGTTCAGTGGTCTTAAAAAGAAAGATAGAGAAATATATGATAAATATTGTGTATTTGGTATCTTAAATAGCAGCAGAGAATTTAGCATGTCCACATGGCGTTACAGACGGACAGAATTATGAAGTGAATTATTTAGAAGCTCCGCTACTAAAAACGCCCCTAGAGACTCGTGGTAGAGATATTAGAATGGGAAATAGTTGTTATGTATGTGAGCACCTGGATAACTTCATCCCATTCTTTTATCAGCTGTTTTCCAAGTGGACCTCTGATTTAGTCAGATATTTTTAGGGATATAGGGGTAGTGTAATCATATATTAATATTTACTTCAAACTTGGGAGAACTTCGGGATTGGATTACATTCGAGCAGAGACGATAAATTAATTATATCCTTAATGATTATAAACAAAATTACCCAATCCGTAACTAAAACAATTGGCTGATAAGTTTGGCTAAATCAAGATAAACAATCAATTTTAAATAAAAGTACTCAACTTTTTAAAGTCAATGTATTATTGAACATACTTTTAAAACTAACCTTAGAATATAAAAATGATTAAATTCAAAGTCATAAAATCGATTTTATGCATTTCTACAAGCACTTTACGGAATGTGATCAGGACCTTTAAGAATACTAGCTGCTACGCCCATGCGTCTAGGGGCCTGTATTCGAAGAGCTAAAATACAGTATACGTTACAAAAAATGACAGGTCTTTAAAATGCTCTTGCCCCCCCCCCCCCTCTAATGAAGTTGTAACCTTATTTTTTGTGTGTGTGCTCCTCATATACACATATGATGGTGTTTTTTTGCGCAAAATTAAATAATAGTTATTTCTCGTATCGTATTATAAACGGCTTTCCGCGGATATAGAATGTACAATTATAAGATTAAAACTAGTTTTTTTAGCCCCGTGGTGCCGAAGGCACCGGCTAAAAAAACTAGTTTTAATCTCATGATTGTACATTTCTATATTCGTAGAAAACTGGATATAATACGATGCTAGACATAGTTTTTTCGTATTCATGAGAACCGGTTCCTATCCACCGGATTCAAATGAATACGAGAAAAGATATTTTCCGACATTCAGCTGGCTATTAAAGAAGACATTTAAAATGTCAAAATTCCACAGATTATTTATTTTAAGTGAATTTTATTTAAGGCGAAAAATCAAGTATTTTGAGTTCTCGATACAAAAATTTTGACCTCAAATGACTTGAATGAAAGCTAGGAAGCTGGTTAAGGTGTCTATTGAAGCAAAACTTGTTTTATGCTGAAGATAAAACTAGATACAATCCCTATGCTAAAATCAATTTTACTATGTGATTTTTCGGCTTAAGTAAAATTTACTTAAAATAATACTTGGTGGATTTTTGACATTTTGAATATTTTCTTTTATAGCCCTATGAATGTCGGTAAATGTTTTTTGATCTAATTGACCACAACAAACACCATCATACATGTACATAATAAACTCACACAAAAAAGGGTTACAGTTTCATTAGAGGGGGGGCTAGACCATTTTAAAGACCGGTCATTTTTCGTAACGTTTACTGTGATGGCTTAAAATCATAAAAAAAACTTAAATCTGCAAATGAAATAGCATAAAACCATCACAGGACGGATGTGAAAATTACTTTAAAAGGAGAACCTAATCAGTTTAGTAGTTATTCAGATTCAGGTTCTTCAGACAAAAACCCGTTCTAGCTTATATAATAGGATTAGCACATTTTAAATTTTATTCAATAAAATTCTGACTTTCCTAAGTAGAGTATTTCTGAGAAAGTTGTTGATTTTTATATTGTTTGATCTCATAAACATTATAGCTGATTCAAACCATGTCTTTTCTAGAAAAAATCCAAAGCATTAAAACAGCGGAGGGTATTAGTTGGTGCTGTCATATTTATTTTAGAAGACAGAGTGTCATCCTTCACTAATTTACTTTTAGTTTTTGTATTCGAAAACAATTTAAGTCAATAAAATGCATCCAGGTAGGATAGAAGGTGTATTCCCAGCCCCCTGAAAAAAAAGTAATGGTTTCTTTGTTGGGGATGGGGGTAAGAAATTTTGGGTATAGTCCCTTTCGTAACATCGCGCCTTATGGAGCGATTCTTCGTATTTTTCACAGTAGCTTTTCTCCTATTTCTAGCCCCTGCGGGGGGCTCTAACCCTGCGGGGCCTTTTACCTAACCCTGTGGGTCAATCACCTAACTCAACATAACCTAACCTAAAATAAAATAACCTATAAAAAGCCATTTTAAAAATACGACGAATCGCCCCATATGGGGCGATGTTACGAAAGGGACTAATCCCGATTTTTTTTGCGAAGCTCTTTTGATGATGGAATCACCACTTTTGCCACCATATTTGGAGGCTCCTGGTTTGTGCCAATAAAAATAATAGATTATGGAAAGAAAACGAAGTAGCGGGTTTCGTCATATTTTCACAGTAGCTTTTCTCCTATTTCTAGTCCCCGAGGGGGCTCTAACCCTGCGGGGCAATCATTAACATTTACTTGACCTAACCTAAAAATAACCTATTAAAAGCTACTGTGAAAATACGACGAAACACGATATTTTGTTTTCCTTCCATGATCCAATATAATTATTGTGCATGTCGCGCTACTCAAGAAAAACCAAACCTTCTTGTTCTTGCTCCAGCAGAAATATTTGTTCATCTAGTTGAGTTGGATTTGTAACCATTCCTGTATCAGTCTCGGGTTCTCCATCTTAAATTACAAAAACCAATGAGATATTTTCCAGAGAGTGAGAGAGGGGTCAATGGTCTGTTTATTACACTAGTCCCCAAAGTTTTTTGATAACGATTTTTTATTCGTTGGCTTAACAACTTTGGGGACTTCAGTAAATTTTTATTGGTTGATCTATTAAGTTAAGAGTTCAAAAGTTTAATCAATAATTTTTATCTACAGACGGGATAATTTTGTGTATCGCCAGTGGAAGTCTTTAAACTGAAAAACTTTAAGACAAAAAAATCCTGCAATGAAAACACTTGATAAAGCTAATGATAGATTTATATTGCTTTGTAAAGAAAATAGTCTATGGTCCAAATTAGATTATGAACTGTCTCAAAAATTTGCCCCTAGCCTCTTAGGACATTAAACGTTTCTTTTAACCATTTATTTGCATTGATTTTTATGAAAATGAATTTCACCTTGATGATGATGTAGAAAATTAAGTTTGTCAACATTGTTGATAAGAGTCTTCGTCCCTTCCTTTACATTGACAGCTACAGAGTCAACTGTTGTACGTAAAGATCTCGCAAAAGTTTTGACATAGTTGCTTCCATTTCTAAATATACATATATTCTTGTGTGGAAAGGTATAGAGAACAAGGACATATGCTACTTTTGATGATACATTAAGATTTAAGGGCTGTAAAAAATACTTTTTGATTAGTTAAAGTATTGTTAGACAGATTGATTGATTTCTAAATTGATTTATAGATAGATTGATGAATGGATTGCTAAATATGGAGAAAGGTAGATAGCTCAAAGGTATATAAATAAGTAAGTTTACAAATGGTTTGATGGATTCATTATTGGATGGATACATAAATATATGAGTAAATGTACTGGTTGATGAATATTTATTTAGTTTGTTCTTTAATAATATTGATAGAGTAAAAGATAAATGATAAAATTGATAGATAAACTATTAGATGATATATATGTATATATATGTACAGAAAGATTAAAACAACATATACTTAATTATATTGATATGTGTAATAAAATTGAGTAGTAAATAAATAGTTATGGGTGTATCAAATAGATAAATAAATAGGAAGATAAATAGATAAATAAATAGATAGATAAATAGATCGAAAAATACATAGACAAATAGATTGATCCCCACCCTTATTTTTTACTCTCTCATTTTTAATGCACTTCTAAAAAGTAACCTTAGAATGTTGAGGTCTCGTTTTGAAACTGTATGGTGAGGTAGGTTAGGTTTCTGTCGGGATACCTAGATAGATAGAGAGATATATGTCCATTAGTTAAACCCTAAGCCTATCTCTGATCAGGGATAAGTCATTGAAGAAAAAAAAATTCTATTGTATCTATGATGAGATACAATCTAAAGATTCGAATCTAAATTTTAAAATTTAAGTTAGAGGATGATTTTAAAACCTTACATATCCCAGAAAGTCGTCATATCGATGACAAAACAGTCAGTGTCATAAAAAATATCTTAAGTTATTTCCTTTGACATCAAAATTTATCTTTAATTTATTTATTACTGTATCCCTGTAAAACGAATGATATGTTGGACCCTAAAAGGTTCCTTTAAATTTGTGTGCACAGGGCCAATTTTTTTGCACCTATTTTTATAAACGGTAACACTTTCAAAATGAGAATTATAATATTGTTCAGTTACCAAAATTTATAAAATTACAAAACTTTAGGTACTATTGCAAAGTCAACTCCTTCTCATGATAAAAGTAATTTAATGTGTATTTTGAATCTGACCATTAAACTAACCCCACTATGTACAAGATTTAGCAGAAAAAGTTCCCAATCATTACAGGGAGGAAGGGGACATTTTGCTGTTTATTTCAACTCTTATAATAACGGTCTGTTATTCGTTGGCGCAACAACCTTGGGGACTTTTATTGGATTTTGATTAGTTGTTTTACTTATTTGAGTGTCCAAAAGTTTCAACCACTAATTGTATTTCTACAGAAAAGGTGTTTTGTGTATAATTATTGGGGATGTGCATCAATTTATCATCCATTGTCTTATCCCTTTAGATCCCTGAAATCATTATCATCTTTATAGTTTTAAAACCGGAATGTTATGCAAAATTTGACCATGTTGAAAAGTGAAATCATGTCTGGGATAAATACCTTTAATTAATGAACAAGACAACCAGGTCCATAAGTAGCGAAGTTTCCAGGGATGTATACCCAAAGTTTTGTCTTAATAACCCTTCTTTCCTTAGTAATTTCTTTTACCAAAACTTAAAATGGCACCAATCGTTAAATGCTAAGTACGCCCTTGTTATGTCAAGCTACATTATTCTAAATCTGACCCTCAAACTAACAAAAATGACGCTTTTAAAACTAGATTTCTGTGGAAAATTTTACGATGTCGTTAAAGAGATAATTTACATTTTGCTTATTCTATGGGGGAAACTTGTATCCTTATAATAAAGTAATAGGATGTCTGTTTGTTTGTACCGAAGGATCTCGCTAACCGCTGAACCGATCGTGCTCTCTTTAACAGGGTAGCTTCTCATAGGTCCTGGGAAGGTTTATAGCTATTTTGGGATGGGTACCACCACCTTCCCAAGAGAAATCGCCCCAAGAAAAAAAGTCCCCCCCCCCTAAAAAAAAAATTTCCACTCCAAAATTTTTTTTTATTTTTTCTTTTAAAATCGAAATAAGAAATTTGGTTATCGAATTCGACTCTCCCCTCCTCAAGTGCCACTAGAGGCCTCTAGTGGCGTAACCGCTAGTATATACATATAATACTAGCAGTAAGTCGACTCACTTATTCCAATTCTAGTTTTTTAAGAAATAAACAATTTTTGGGTGAGGTAATTTTTTTTTCTAGGAGCTATTTTTCTATGGAGAGTGGTGGTACTCCCTTCAAAATATTATAAACTCTCCCAGAACCTTGATTGTTAATAAGATTTGTAAGATAGACGGATGCAAATACCGAATTGCAAAAAAATAGGTTTTAAACATGTAGGACAATACCAACAGAGTAAAGATACCTACCTGCATTTTGATTAATTGGTTGGTTTGGACCATATCTAAAATATTAGAAATGAAAATTAGAATTAACAGATTATATTATTATGATTTAATAGATAAATTACAATACAATTAAGAAGATTCATAGAGCCAACATCCCTAAAAATGATTAGACTAGTCTATTAGTTAGAGTTGTTTCCTTAGACATGCATATATATAAAGGAAAATTTAAGACTTATTAGACCCTAACTCCTAGACTAGCCTAATATATTTAAAGGATTTGTTTCATATTTATAGAAATATACCTTTAGTTACAATAAGAAATAATGTCATAAGCAGCTTCATTTTGATAGTCTGAAAAAATAATACTTTA
Organism: Acartia tonsa; assembly: GCF_053477335.1. NCBI lineage: Eukaryota > Metazoa > Arthropoda > Copepoda > Calanoida > Acartiidae > Acartia > Acartia tonsa. The sequence continues at coordinate 28,954,086 of NC_137267.1, forward strand.
TAAATACAAGAAATATATATATACTAGCGGCTTCGCCCCTAGCCTCTAGGGGCTTTGCCCCAAGAGGTGATACAATTTTTTTTTGGCGAAATACGTAAAGGACCAAGGAAATCTTCTACAAAAAAAAAAAAAATGGGGAGGGGGATTTTTTGTTTTTTTGGGGGGTAGGGGGTGTCCCACCCTCCAAGAAAATAGCCTAAAACCACCACAGGACCAGTAGGTATATTCCCTGAAGAGTAGAATCCGATCGGTTCAGTGGTTACTGAGATCTTAAGGGACGTACGGACAGACAGACGGACGGACGGACAGACAGACAGACAGACGGACAGACATCGTTCTACTTTGTATAATAGATATATAGAAATTGTAGACCATTGTTCAAACCTTCCCTAAGAAATTTCGCAATAGAAATAAGAGAATGAGTGTGCATTCAATTCCGACTATTTTTCACAATTTTAAAACACCTGTACCGCGTTTTATTATAACAGCACATCTGTTCCTACCCCTTTGCTTCACTAGCATAAAGAAACAAGCCCTTTATTCATTTGTTTTTGTGGGTTTTTTGGGGGGAATTACAAAGCACAATATTATGATGCAGAAGAGTATGCATAGTACCAGTCTAGATAAGTTTGCACGAATTGCTCATTGCAAAATCTAGTGCATATTCCTGAAAATAAGATATTTGGCAATTAAAATATTTTGTTCATAAACTATAGCTATTAGTGCGCTTTATCAATATTAAGAAGATTAATAATATCAACTGAGGAGAACATATATAAATTGACAGATGAAAGAAAAAAGTGATTTAAAAAGTTTATGCCTACTTATCAAAATCTATTTTTAATATCTGCTAAGGTATAGACATATTTCCCCTATAAAAGATTTCTATAAGCAGATAGTGTCCAGAGTTATAGAGTAGATGCTCATTGTTTAACAGTATCTGCTCAAAAATATCTATCTCTAATGGTAGCCGAGAATATTATTTCTTCGTTAGGACGGACGTAGAGACAGAGTTAGTTATAGAGTATCTTTTCTACTAAAAAAAACTGAACTATATTTAAAGAAATAATGAAATATCCATCATAGAAAATGAAAAAAAGGGCTAAAGACATTATGAGGACATTTTTAGCCATAAAGTCATTTGTTCTTTTTGCTCTTAGGTTCTTTAGGCCTTTTGTTCATTAGGTGTTATATCTATAGGTCTTTTGTACCAATGCTGTTTTATTATATTTTTAGGGTGGGGCATATCCTTTTATTTGTGAGCCAACTAGTTTTTTACAATTTGCCCTTAGCCTACAAGGAATTGCATTTTTGCATTGTATGGCATTTAGAAAATAGTTTGCAGGAAAAGTTTATGGAATTTAAACAATATCTCTCTAATTATAGTTTAAATCTTTACAAAAAGATATATTTTTCACTACAAAAGGATTACAACAGCCAATGTCGACACTCAACTTTCAATTTTAGTAAAAAAATTTAGGAGAGACATTTTTTCCAGGAGTAGGGGTTCAAATCTCAAAAAAAACTTCTTAGTTTTATTTTAAATGACGCCACTGTGAAATAGACAACCATTTATATGTAATTTTTTTTGTTGTGGTTTCAGGTTTCTTTGTGGTAAGAAATAACAATAGGTTCTTTAAACAGTTAGGGCTACAGAAACAATTTACAATTGTGGAAAAACAGCTAATAAAAAAAACTGAAAATAAAAAGATGATAGGTTGTTTTTCATGTGTTAACTTTCATTTTTATGGGTTATGTTCGGTACAGGGTAGTCACGCAGGGTTAGGGCATCCACCAAGCACCAAGAAAAAAACTACCTCTTATTTACAGATTAATCATAATAATTATGGTCCTGTTTCTATACTCGCTAGGCACTAGAGAAAGCTCAATAAATAGGAAGGTTCTGTCGCAGCCCATACTGTTAAATGATGGTCAGTTTGTTTGTTTTTATCATTAATGCATATAAGTGAAAGTAACTAATTGCGCGTTTTCTAAAAATTTCAATCTTAATTTAGCCAACATAGCCACAGCCAGTTATTTGTCAGAATGTTTCAAACAGACAATAAAACAACTAGAACTAGTAGAGTAGCTACGCTGTTGTGAAAGTGATTGCAGATATTTAGCAAGAAGGAGAACTAGATATCAGGGATCTAAAGGGATAAGACAATGGCCGATAATTTGATAAAAAATTTCCAATGATGATACACAAAATAACACCCTCTGTTGATTACAATTAGTGATTGAAACGTTTGGACACTCAACTTAATGAATCAACCAATCAAAATTTATTAAAAGTCCCCAATGTTATTAAGCGAATGAATAAGAAAACGTTATTGTAAGACTTTGGGTCCTAATGTAATAAACAGTCTAATGTCCTTCTCTGGATTAGATATGCATCTGAATTTACATATCAGCATAATCCCATATTCTTTCATTGGACTATTTCATCACAAAAAAAACTTTTCTCTCTAAAATTTCGAAAATTCAAAATTAATCTGTCAAAAATTGCTTCAAACACCAGTTGTTTTAAAACTTTATTATAATCATTTGTGCAAAAAGTGTTCTTAACCGTCCTTGGAATTAAATTTTAAAACTTAATGATGATATATGATTCTATGATACAAATATGTTGTATTAACGGTCCATCTGTCTGTCTGTCCGTCCGTCTGTCTCTTAGAAACGGTAAAAGGAAGATAAATTTCTTATCCCCTTTTCAAGATAGATGGCTAAATTTTTTTTGAATGTTACCTGTATTAATGAGCCTATATAATTTACCTGGTCCGTCGGTCTTTCGGACATGCTACATAAGAAATAGACATGACATGAATAAAAATTTTATAAATATAATATTCATTTTTATGATTATGAGCTGTATAACAGATTTGTCCGTATGTCCGACCATGATTTTTTTCCTTTGCTACTTATGATATTTGTTATCCTTTTCTGGTTCTGATTATAATTTTCAAAATGTTATGGGGGGGGGGGGCCCGGGGGTGTTATTTATCGTTAGAAAATAATGGTTTAAATGTTAAAAACATGTTCTAAGAGTCCTTGCAAATTTGACATAAGATGAAGGGGATAGGTATTATAAGAAAAAGACTATAATATCAATTAGTAGCTTAGGAAAACAGTAGCAAGCTTACAAATACTCTAGTGAATTAACAGTATGAGAATAAAAAAGAAAAAGAGAGATAGATAGAGAGAAAGAGAGAGAGGGAGGGAGAGATAGAGAGAGAGAGAGAGAGAGAGAGAGAGAGAGAGAGAGAGAGAGAGAGAGAGAGAGAGAGAGAGAGAGAGAGAGAGAGAGAGTGAGAGAGAGAGAGAGAGAGAGAGAGAGAGAAAGACAGAGAGAGAGGGAGAGAGAGAGGGAGAGAGAGAGAGAGAGAGAGAGAGAGAGAGAGAGAGAGAGAGAGAGAGAGAGAGAGAGAGAGAGAGAGAGAGAGAGAGAGAGAGAGAGAGAAAGATAGCACAAGAACAGATGCGCTACCTTCCATCTTTTTATCATGCCCAATGCCCATACACAACACATGATTAAAATTCTGATATTAAGAATGCATTAATCAAAGTGACACAGTTGTAAAAAAAACATATCTTTTCTTTTCTTTATAAGGATTAAATCAATCAAACTAAAAAAATATATGCTTGCAACTGCTTCATAACAAAGAGAGAGAGAGAGGGGACAATGGGCTGTTTATTTCACTAGTCTCCAAAGTTTTACAATAACGTTTCTTATTTGTTGGCTTAACAACTTTGGGAGTTTTTACTGAATTTTGATTGGTTTGTTTATTAATTTGAATGTCTTAACATTTCAACCACTGAATATAATCTAAAGAAGGGATAATTTTGTGTTAAATCATTAGAGATGCACATGAATTTTTCGGCCATTGTCTTATCCCTTGAAATCCCAGACTGTAAGCACTTGACCTCCTTACAGCAAAAAAATATAAGGTTTAGCAAAAGGAGTTTAACGCCCAACATCAAGATGTCTGAAAGAAAAGTTTGCATATTTAGTAGCGAAGCTAATCTTTAACTAAAATAGTTTCTAATCTATGTATGAAATTGTATTTACATTGCATTGTATATCTATAAAATGATAAAACGATAACATCAATAATCAAGTAGCGCAGCAATAACAAGTTTCCTATCATTTACGTAGTTTCACAAAAAAGGGAGGGGGGGGGGGGGTTAATGCAACCATCTCGTAATCAATGATTAAATGGCACTTAGAATTCGAATTTCGATCTGAAATTTTTCATGAGTAATCCTTGTTAGTTCTATTTTCCCTAAATCGAATAAAAAGTTGGAAAAGTAACGGCTGGCGGCTCAGCCGTTTAGTAAAATTTCAAATCGAAATTCGAATTCTAAGTGCCATTTAATCATTGATTACGAGATGGTTGCATTAAAAACCCCCCCTTAATAAATAAATGTTTTAAAATTTTTATGTTTTGAATTATTTTAACATTTTGAAATGAAAAAGGTATTTATAATGCTTATTTTAGGTTTAGTACATCACATGGATCTTGCCCCTCAGGGTTGGAGCACGCCGCAGAGGCTTAAAACATGTTTTATACAGCAAAAGAATAGAGGAAGGGGTTTTTAATAATGGTCCATTGCTATGCATGATCAAAGCAACACTAAATTACTTAAATGTATTGTTAAATAAATCAAATAAATCAATGAAAAAGAATAATATCTTTAATTTTTAATTTAACATTGAGTTACATATGAAGCATCTTCGCTTCTAAACAAAATTAATCTTTGTATGTTATGGATTTTGCCATCCTCGATTTAAGTAGCTGCTAAGCCTTTTATATTGACAATACCAATAAATAACTTGATAAACAGGGTTCTGCAGTTGGGAAATCGCACGTTTAAACAATTCATAGAAGCATTTTAAGTTAGACGGCCGCAATAGCCGCAAAAAATCGCCAATTTCTAAAACATTTATATCTGCGATGCTATATATTAAGCCATTGTACAGCTGCGGTTGCTGTCTGAGCATCACAAAATTAGCCGCAAACAATCCGCCATTTTCTAACAAAATATCCGTTCACAGGGCAAATTTTTTTTATATATCCGCGACCGCGGCTGATTCGTAATAAAAATATCCGCGGTTGACGTGTCTTATTTAAGAGAGCATTCAAGGGGATAGTTTTAGATTGCATTAATTTAGATTTTGGAATGGGTTTAGACCATTTTTCTTACCCCTCCCTTCAAATAGAAAGCTCCAATTGCAGCTATGGGAAAAGTAAGTAATGTAATCCAGTGAACCGTTTGATTAAGAAGGCATTCAACTGGGATAGTTTTATATTTATTTCATTTAGATTTTAGAATGGGTTTATGCCTTTTACTGACACTTCCCTTCAAATGCAGAGCTCAATTGCAGCAAAGGGGAAAAATAGTTAGTCTATAATTTTAAATATGCACCTAGCATCTAAGGGCTTTGTATTCGAAGAAAGGGGTAAAAAGAGCTAGAAAAATAGCATAATGCCATCCCAAGTCTTAAATATGAAAACAAAATAGCCTAAAAACCACCACTGTACCTATATGAAGCCTAATCGGTTCAGTATTTAATGAGATCTTAAGCTTTAGCAAAAAATCCTTACTACATTATACATGTACTAGCAGCTACGCCCATAGAGGACTCTAGAGGCAATTGAAGTAAAGGGGAGGGGGGGGGGGGGGGAATGGACATCGCCCCTCATTTTCTTTTCTAAATAGGAAAAATCAAAATTTTTAAGTAGTCATTTTTTCCTCGGACTATTTCTCTTTGGTAAGTGGAGGTACCCAGTACCCACCCCGAAAATAGTTAAAAACTTTTTCTGGACCCTTAAGTAGCTTCTCTGTAAAGGAGACCTATATCTTTTGAGAAGTTAGTGAGATCCTTCGCTACAGACAAAAAAGCTTACTACTTTATATAATAGGATAAGGGATGATTACATAATGATAATTTGATAAAATTTTACATGTGCGGAAATTTATGCCATAACGCCCTAAATATTTGCATGAATCCCAAACCACAATTTATTTCGCAATGCTTTCAATCTAGCATTTTTCATAAGGGATAAGACAATTGTCGATAAATTGATGTAGATCCCCAATGACGATAAATAAAATACAAAAGAGTGTTTGTGTTACTCTCCAAAAATTGGTTATAAACCATTCCGGGACCTATGAGAAGCTTAATGTAAAGGAGCGGTTAGCGAGATCTTAAGCTACACACAAAAAACATGCTTTTAATTATATACATGCACGTATAAGGATTATCCTAGAAAATCTTCTTAATCTTTCAGACAGACACTGTCTCACTTTCTATTGTTCTTTAGTATTTGCTTAAGACAGATAAAGATTAAAAACAAAACAATGTTTAATTCATAAATCATATTTAGACATATTTCATGGGAAAATGATGGTTTTTTTTACTTATTAAATGATTTATACACAGACAATTATTATGATAAAACGAGCAAAAAGTAAATTAAATTACATCAATACAGTTTTGGAATATAAATTTGATAAATAGCTTAAAAGCAAAGCGATGATCAGTTGTAATTAGCAGCTAAATAAGCGAAAGTAAAATTTAATCAGCTTCCAAATAAGTCTTAATTGCTCACCTAGCAGCCAACTCCGTTCTTTTAGCCGTCACATTTATAGTTGAATTTCAGCTGCCAATATTGATAGACAACTGCCGAGTCCTGCTTTAAAATCAAAATTTTGTTTACTTATGTCAACTTTAATTTTTTTGCGTGATTTTTTTTTGTGTTGGAAACTTTTATTTAATGACGTATAATTTTCGTATTTTATAACCTTCAAATGTATATTCTATGTATATAGGGGCATATATTCAATTGTTTCAGTCCATTTTATTAATGTATTAATTTCGTTCGTTATTTTTTTTATTTTCTATAAAGGCTCCTCTTTATCTTATTTTTATTCAGTCAAATTTGGAAGCATTTCGTGGACAAAAAATTTTTGTTTTAAGTTTTAAGCTTAAGACGTACGGACAACGTAAGTTACATAGTAGATGCTTATAAACCATTTGGTATCTCCAAAAATAGTTTCAAATTTATTCCAAAGTTTATAAAAAAAATCAGGATGTTTACATTTTAGGACTTTATTACAGATATAATTAGCTTATAATCTTATGTCTAATCGTCCTAAGAATCAATATTCATATTTCTAATTAAATTGTACCATATTGTTACAGAAAAAAAACAATTGTAAGAAAATGATAAGATCAATCAGTTATAGACAGACTGACGCTACATGAAAAAAAAAAAACTTTTCTTATAACAATTGTGATAATATCTATCCCTTATGGTATAATGGCTGGAGATTTTGTTTAAATTATGTGTGTATAAAGTGTATATTGTATGTATGTATATATCAAAATTACATTTCTCAAGGCCCGAATTTATATTAAGATCAAGTCTGAAATTTGAACGTTGATATTTTGGAACGAATGAATCTTATGGAATAAGACAATCCTTATAACCGCTGAGCCGATATGGTTCAAATTTACCAGCTCTCATATTTTTTTTACTTTTTCTTTTTAATTCTCAAATAAAAATTGGGGTATTGAATTCAACTGCCCCCTCCTCAAGTACCTAGAGGCCTCTAGGGGCGTAGTCGCTAATACCCAAGAAAGTAATGTAGATCATTAATGATAAATAAAATACCATCTTCTGTAGAATAAAAATAATTATGACCCACCCAGCCAATCAAGATTTTAAAAGTACCCAAGTAGTCTCTTCCAAATCATCAGAACCGCCAAACCGTGGTCCACAAGTAATCTGGAATTATAGTCTAGACCAAATGACTTACTGATAGAGCGCGGCTCAAGTAAAAACGCATACAATCGGAATGACCTATTCATTTAGCTATAAGCGGCATTCAAATTTTCAAAACACAAAAACATACTTTCTTTTGTATATTAGACATGATCTAAATATTTTTTTTTTCAAGGTTAAAATGTACATTTTAAGTTTTACGTAAACTGTCATACTTCCATTATAATTTTTTATTTACAAGGATCTTAAAGGATGATAAAGGGATGATAAATTGATGTACATCCCCAATGTTGAAAGACTAAATTACCCTTTTTGTAGATTAAAATTGATTGTTGTAATGATTTTTGGACTTCTTGTTTGGAACCAACAACCACATCAAATAAAAGTACCCAGAGTTTTGAGCAAACGAATAAGAAAACGTGGTTATGAAAGTTTTGGTACCAGTATAATTATTTCTAGTTCAATGTACCCTCCCTTCCTCTCTGATTAATGTCTGGCTTTAATTCTTTGTTTATGAAGGCAATTATCATGTAGTATGGAATTTGTATGTGTGTGTGTGTGTGAATTTCCGGTAATATTTCGTAAACGGCTGGTCCGATCCTTTAACAATTTTCAGAGAAGTTTAGTATTGCTCTATATAATAGAGGTTTTAGGCCCTTTAGGGAGTAGGAGGAGGGGGGGGGATGAAGCAACACAACCTATAAGAGATATGCATAAACCCTCTTGAAATATAAAATAAATGTGGGGGGGGGGGGGGGTCATCCCCAAACTCGCTCTAGAGGCAAAGCCCCTAGTGGCTAAGGCTCTTTCTTAACTCTTTCTTAAAGAAATTAAAAGTTGGACCACCCAAAATCTTGGAAACAAAATTAAATGTTAAAATTTGTAGGAAAACTTTTTTGCTGTTATTTCTGAAATCAAGCATTGAACACGAAGGGCCAGCTATAAGATATTTTCAAACTGTGGGAAAGGGTATTTTCAAACTAGAAGAAAGAATTCGTAAACTCCGGTTTGAGATTCTGTTTTAAACAAAAAGTTTGTGTTCTTAGGTACAGAGCTTCATTCAGCAATTTTGAAGAAAATGATATTATTCTAACTTTGAACTAAAAAAATCTTTCAGCTTTTTATGCAGAGGGAATGTATACCCCCTAATATGTAGGGCCCCTTGACTCCCATACATACAAACAAAATATTGCAATGTACCTGGAGGCTTCACGCGAGGAAACTTGTTTACTCTACTCAGGTATGGACGATAAATTATTGAACATCTTCAAAAAAAAAAAAAAATTAACCCTTCTGTAGATTAAGATTAGTAGTAAAAAAGTTTGTATATATTTGTACAAATTCTACGAAGATTTAACAAAAGTTTCTACAGTTTCTAAGCAAATGAATTAGATATCTTAAGTTTTATAACTTTGGAGAGTGGTGTAAATTATCGTCCATTAATCTTCTACCTCCCTGACTCAAGCGCAGGAGTGTAAACATTTAACATTTCCTACCCTATCTTAAACCATTTTACAGGTTTTTAAAAAAACCTATCCGCTGCGGGGGAATTATTTGTATATTCATATCATAGACGTCCAAGGGGGGAGGGGGTAAAGTGGCGATTACCTCCCCCCAAACGAATTTTGGGGTGCCCTAGGCACTCCCAAAATTTTTTTCATTTTACCCCCCCTTATTTAAAATTTACCTCTACCCTGGGGGTGCCATAGTCACCCCCAACCATTAAGGAGGGGGTATTTACCCCCCCAAACAATTTGGGGGGGGGTAAATACCCCCCCCCCAAAAAAAAGCGAATTACCCCCCCCCCTTAAAAAAATTTTACCCCCCCAAAAATAAAAAGCTTGGACGTCTATGATTCATATCTAAAACTTATAATCTAACCTGTATAGGAATACCCAATTAGCTTAATATATTTTATACACTCATGTGTTTGTCCACTCCGATGTTTAGTCACTCCTGCATTTGTCCTGGAACTTTCTACTCCTATTATAAAAATTAGTAAACTTTTTGTTTTAGCTTAATTTCGATAAAGTACTGATCTGACTGATTCCCCATTTTATGGAAGCTTTACATTAGTCCTGGGGTTCTTTAAGTCTTAGGGTAGTTTCAGGCTATTTTTCTGATTTCCCAAAACTCCGAAAACAGATGCCCTAATACCAAATAGAATAAGAAAAAGTAAAAAAAAACAGAAAGGAATTTGAGAGTAAGAGAGTGCATGTACGATGTATATTTGCGTTTATTCTGTTTTTTTTTATCTTTTTCAGGTTTTAAGCTTTATGTTTTGTTTTTAAGTTGACTTGGTATTAATGTGAATACTGCTAGAAGTGAAAATCTTTTCAAGCTATTAATGGTTTTTCATTATTGGAATGTATATAGAATTATCGTTCGTTGTCTTATCCCTTTAGATCCCTGCTGATCGCCCAGCTAACATATAAATAACCATAATCCAGTGTTAAAATTTAGATGGATTTCAACCTTTTTCTCCCATAGATTCATGTGTATCTATTATCAGAGGTCAACCATGGTTCCTTAAAGTTATATTAGCATTAGTTTAACAACCAAATATCAGGCCAAAACAAATAGATCTACTATACTGTGCTAGTATTTACGAATCTTCAAGAAATCTAGACTTTATTCTAGCATTTTTTTGTCAGAAAATGTTTCTAAGTTAATTAGGATTAACGGGTAACTCCAAGTGCTAATTTAAGATTTTGGCATGAAGATTCCTTTAACAGTCAGGTACAATAATTTCATTAAAAGATCGTTATTTTGATATCATGACAGCCATGGCCACTTTTTCAGTAAATACTTCGACATAAAATATCTATGAAACTAATAGTTTTGACAGTGACTGTACTTTAAACCAAAATTGTTGATATATAAGTTATAAATATGCATCAATCATCCTAGGGTAAGCAAAAACAAACCTAAAACTTCCAAGGCTAAGTAGGACTGTGCGTTCTTTTTAAGCAATATAATGTTTTTTTGTTAATCAGATTTTAAATAATATTATTTCTATATCATCACATTACAAGTTGCTTCGCCCCTTGGCTCTAGGGGAAAAAAAGGAAATTCCCCCAAAGTTTGGGGGTGCCAGAAATAGCTTAAAACAGCAGCAGAAGTTAACTTTTTAACGTCTCTAGAATGATGTAGTAAAACTTTTTTTTAATCATTAATAATGCAAGATCACAAACTGCGCGCAAAACGCACATAAACACACTTGATCGTGTAAACTGTTTGAGCGTTGAGCGTAGACTGAATGATAATCGTATTTTCTCGTCGTGATTTTTGAAGTGTACCATCGATTACGCAAAAAAGAGAGGGAAACAAGGACATTATGAAAAGCATTAAAATTAGTATATACTAGCAGCTTTGTTATAGATTATTGAGGCATTTTAAATTAAAATAAAACTATTTTTTAGATTTATTTCGCTTGTTGGCTATACCTTTCTCCTGAGAAAAAAAACCTAACTTTACTTTTTAATAAAACAACGTCTACATCCCTAGTATTTAGTAAAACATGCAGATGGATATGCATATTTTAAAAGGGAAGTTAATTTTTGTGTTGTATTTAAATCAACATAACATTATAATTAAGACAGTTGTGTCGATATTTGTCAACAATGGGCACTTTTATATCTTATAACACGTTGTTGAAAAAAAAAGTAAAAAAAAGTTTGTCGATGACTACTTTTATCTGATAGCATCTAGTCCACATGAATTATGTTGACACAAAGTATCCAATTTTTATAGGAACGTTAATTTTTTGGCGAAAACAATGCAACGCCACTGGACTTGTAAATTGAAGCAAAAAAAGGTTTCTTCGGACCAGTAAATGTATGTGTGAGTGCTCTTGTGTGTGTATGTGTGCGTGTGTATGCTCTTGTGTGTGTGTGTGTGTGAGTGCTCTCGTGTGTGTATGCTCTTGTGTGTGTGTTTAAGGGTGTGTTAGTGCATATTGTTTGCAAGTTTAAGCTTTTTGCGCACCAATATTTAGGTCATTCAGATTCTATGTATGAAATTTGTTGCTTAAAACAATGGTTTTAGTGGTTAGCAGAACGTCCTACAGACAAACAAAGTTCGTCCTAGCTTTTTATTTGGTGGAGGGGGGGGGGGGGGGAGAGGTGTAAAATTTTTTACCCCCCAAATTTTTTTTTACCATGGAGGTAAAATTTGCTATGGGGGGTGATTACCCCTCCATAATCTGTAAATAACCCACCTAAAAATTTACCCCAAGGTTAAAATAAAACAAATTGGGGGGGGGGGAATATGGCACCCCTAAATTCGTTTTTGGGGGAAGTAATCACGCCTTTACCCCCCCCCCCCCTCCTTGGAAGTTCCTGCAGACACCCAACACTTGCAATTCATGAACTTTTGTGTAGTTAAGCCAGTTTTTCTGTTTTCGGAAAAGCATTAGCCCTGCCTGAACTGATTATGTCGAGCAACTGCCATATCAGAAATTAGAACTATTTTTAGCGTCTTGAGTTATTTGGCCGAGGTTCCAATCCTTTACAAGAAGAGGCGCCACGCTGCTACATGTTACTAAAGTCGTGGTTAGCAAAATCTTGACAGACAGACATTTGGTGTAAAGAGTGGCTTTGCTACTAAAAATTTAATATAAATCAAAAGTGAAAATAATAATAGTATGTATAAATAGAATTAAAGCAAGAAGTATGCTGTAAATTTCAACTTTAGGCAAATAAATTTTGTCTCGCATGTATGAAAGAAAGTCCAAATCAAATTATATGGGGCACATGGAAAAATGTAAAAGGACTGCATTTTAAAAGTGATTTAAAGCTAAGCTTTACTATAATTAGGGTTGGTCTGTTCGTTCGTAAAAAATAGCAGTAAAAATAGGGTTGTTATCCTATTATTAGCCTATCGTTGTCTAACTTTGCATGTTGATTCCTGTAATAGTTAGGTATAATTTTGAAAGCGTTGCAACTCTATCAGATTTGTAAATAACAAATTTATGATTATGTAGTGTTTATTAATGAATCCTTTTTTATATTTTTATTTAATACACAAAGAATATGGTTTTATATACAGTTGTTAATATATTGTAGATGCACCAAATGTTTTAAAGAAATTTTTATTGACGATTTCTGTAAATTAATAAAATGATTATGTTTTTCTTCATTGTGAATTATTTTTTGAAGAAATGATAATTTTTGGATCTGTGACGAAAATGTTTATTTTCTTGGAACAAATCTGAGATGTATATCTTCTACAGAACTGCTGAAAATGTCACCTTTGCAGAACTCAAGCCTGAAACAGAAAAAAATATCTCAAAAAACGCGCGGCTAGAGCTATACTACACAACAAGAACAAACTTCTTAGTAAAAAATATGATAAACTTTCATTATTACACCCTTTCTTTAAACGATACTAAATTTAAATATATGGAAAACATAAATATACCATTTTCAAAATATATTAAGCATTTTATAAAAAGAAAATTCTATCCATAAAAAGACATTCTCTTGAAACACCCCGTAGGCATTAGATATTCCTTATTTAATTTACCTTGTACTATCCATGGCTTCAACTGTAAAGTTCTGCAGAAGTTTCGTGATGGCAATTTTCATTTGGACCATGGCAAATCTTTCTCCAATACATGCTCTTAACAAAATATATAATAATGGGGTCAACATTGAAGATAGATGTTTCATATTTTTGTGAAGAATTTGAGGATTTAGTCTATACCTCACTTTGTCTATTAGTCTGGTTACAGAATAAATTTATATGAAGAATTTATTTTCTCTATTTCAAACAGTTGTCTGAAATTTCTTGTGAAGTTTTGTTAAACAAAAAGCATCATAATCTCTTTTGGTTTTTAATCTGCTAAATAAAGCACCTTTTCCTTCGGACAGACGGACGGACAAAGTACAGTTAGGGAGTTGAATCCATTTTTATAGAAGCAGAAACATAATCTATGATTATGGTTTGGACCCTCTAAAACTATAATCTACCCTTCCACTTTCCCCTCTCTTGGTGAAGATATCTTCAACGCCGATACGATTTTTGAAATGTAAGATTCCACTTTTGCCTCTCTTGGTGAAGATATCTTCAACGCCGATACGATTTTTGAAATGTAAGATTCCACTTTCAATAGAGGCGAAACTGGAATCATGGTTTACATTTTTAATATCTATGTTTCTGTAATCTTCCATTACTTTTTTAACATCGACATAATAGAAATGTACCATACTAGTTTAAAATTATGTCAAATGTGAAAAAAAGCATAGATTTTATATATAATTTAAACATTGTTGTATATTCTTAATTAATTAAACAAAACATACAAAGAGCCTTTTATAAAAGATGTTTTGTTTATTTAAAAAATACTTTTAAAAGTGTATCAAATAAGTAATCAAAATTATTTTAAGAAAGTCGTTTATTAATTAATTCAATTGTATATATTTGTAATTTTTTTGTTCAATTTATTTCATCTTAATATTTCCCTAGTAATCTCTCACCGTGTAAATAAGCACTAAAAGGTTAATTACTTATCTAATTGTGCATTTTTGAGGTAAATTTCTGATCAATTACTGAACAATTTGGTCTGATTTGTGAGTTAAAAGTGGATGGAGTAAATAAATGGACACTTATAGTAAAAGTTGCTTGTATCAGTTGAAGTGAAGAAAAAGAAGGAGGAGTAATAAGGGGGGGGGGGGAGTTCTGACACATTTGCGTAAACCTGGTGTATAGGCTTTATCTTTGGACTGAGAGGATAGGTTATTAGGAATAAAATCAATCTTATATGATGAATTTCCCCCAGATTTAAGATTTTTTGGATAGGCCTCCAGGTTCCGGAGCTTCAGGCCTCCAGGTGGTCTCTGTACAGATAAAAACTTAAAAATAAGATTTTTTTTTTGAAGAATTAAAGGTTAACTTATAAAACAAAATATGCTTCTTTTTGATTGTTATTCACATATTTGAAGAAAAAACATTCATATTTTGTCTCATAAGCTGACTTCTAACTCTTAAAATTTTTTTTTTCATTTTTACCTGTAGAGAGACCACCTTGAGGTCTGGAGCTCCGGAACCTGGAGGCCTATCCAAAAATCTTAAATCTAGGGGAAATACATCATATAAGAATGATTTTATCCCAAATAACCTATCCTCTCAGTCCGAAGATAAAGACTATACACCAGGTTTATGCAAATGTGTCAGAACTTCCCCCCCCCCTTAATCCCTTCCTTCCTGTAAGCAGTTTATGACGAAAATTGAAGATTTGGCCAATATAATCCAAATAAGCAAAAATTTTCATCGATTGCTTAAAAGAAATTTAACATAAAAAGGCATGATTTGGTATATAAGCCAAATAAGCAATAATTCTCATTGATTGTTTATAAGTAATTTATCAAATTTGTATATATATAAGTCAAATAATTTTCATTGATTACTTAGTAGGGGTGTCATGCTTAGTGGTAGCACACTGAGCTACAGTGGTGAGAGTTCAAGTTCAATTCTCTGTAGGTTGACTCTAATTTCTCATTCACAACATTAATCGTGCATCATCCCCTGGTTGTGTAAGAAGGGGATTATTGAGTAAGTTTGGATACCTGTAGTCACTTACTTACAGTACTACCCTTAACCCAAGCTCCTCTTTGGAGAGCGTCATTCATTACCGTGACTTAATTTGGGACATCTGCCATATTCCGCAAGGGTAAGGTAAGAGTAGATCTCATGAGATAGCAAATCAAGTCAAAATGTGCTTGAACATGGAGCTTGATAGCCCTATTTCTATGGAAAAGTGTCTCAGCCTACTCCAGGTCAAAATCATACAAAACTATGGCTAATCAATCAATCAATCAAATTGATTACTTATAAGTATTTTATCATAAAACAGCATGATTTGGTATATGAGCCAAATAAGCAGTAATTTTTATTGATTGATTATAAGTATTTTTTCATAAAATTACCATGATTTGGATAATAGCAAAAATTTTGATTGATTGCTTAAAAGTAATTTATCAAAAAAAGGCATGATTTGGTATATAAGCCTAATAAACAAAAACTTTCATTAATTTCTTATAAACAATTAATCAAAAATTTATAATTAATTATTTTTGTAAAAATGAAAGAGTTAAATTTTCTTGCATTAGGGTGAGGTCGGGCTAAACCTGTAATTTTTCAGTTTTTGAAGAAAGAAAATATTTTCTAATGAAACCAAGACCATTAGAAAGCTTATGGAAAAGACTATCAGGTTATCCTAGGACTTTTAGAAGTTTGATATAATTGGACTCAAAGTCGTTACCGATTAATACCCCACAGGGGGGCTAAACCAAAAACATTTTTTCAACCTAAAAAAAAATCAATGAAAAACAGCCAATCAGACATTATTAGGTTAGGTTAGAGTGATTATCCATAAAAAATTTCATAAGGATTAGACTATTCCTTCTATGTCAAAAATCATTTTTTTTAAAGATGTGAAATTTGATTTTTTTGCAAAAATTTTCTTGAAAAATAAAATATTTTCATACAAAAACACTGTCCTACCTACTTTTTGGCCTAATTCTTAAAAAGCCCATATTGAATTTTGGAAAACCTAAAAATTGACCTTAAAAATCAAATTTAAATTTTTTTTCAAAATTACCTGAAAATGCCCCGCCACCAACTCTGGTCAATTTGAAAAAAATATTAACTCTATTTTAAAGCTCTCAACCGATTTGAAAAATAGGGCACAATCCTAGTTAAAAAGGTTTTTACAGATTAGTTCTAGGTCTTACCAATTTTTGTGTAGGTCGATCTTTAACACCTACTGAAAAATTTTCAAAAAAATATTTTTTGTCCAACTTTGAAACCCTAAAAGTACCCTTAAAGGACGCCTGCAAGAAATACCACGCTTTAACTGCTAAAAGACTGCCACAAGTAGACCCAATACCCCAAATTTCAAGTCTTCAGCTTCAATAACAAAAAAGTTATAGGCATTTCAAAATAGCATGTTATGTACAACAAAAATTTTAAAAGATTTTCAATGCTCATAAAAGAAAAAACAATATTGAATTACGTCACCTAGACACAAAATTATAACTTTATCTTTGTCAGAAACTTAGATTGCTGGTAACTGATTAGATTTTTAAAATAAAAACACCAACTTTCATAGTCAAAATCTATGAAAAAAATTCGATTTAAATTGCATTTGTAAACAAAAATCATAGAGAAAAGAAAGGGATAAACTAATACAAGCTCAGCTGTGTTTGGTTGCTTAGCTAATTCAGCCTTCTGATTGGGTACAGTACACTTGGTATAACGTGAGTTAAACTTAATTTTTTTTAATGATTATGACTATCAAAATGGGTATTTTTATTGTAAAAATATAATTAGTTACTGGCAACCTAAATTTATGACAAAAATAAGCTTATAATTTTTTATTTCTAGGCCACATAGTTTAATTTCAAAATTTCTAACATTAGCTTTGAGATTTTTTCAAAATTTTCATTGCACATAAATGTCATTTAAACCGCCTAAAACTTTTTTTGTTATAGAAGCTGAAGGCTTCAAATTTTGAGCATTGGGTCTACTTGTGGCAGTCTTTCAGCAGTTAAAGCGTGGTATTTCTTGCAGGCTTCCTTTAATGTGAAATCAATGCAGCAGTTGTGATTTGACTTGAATTTGGTTAACTTGTCTTAGTGTTTTATTTGTTTTCTTTTTGATCTTAAACATTAAGGTATAGAATTCTTTACTTATTAAGAATTGTGAAAATTTAGAGACACCATCTCTAAATCAGCCAATAGAATAACTGCAGAAGAACAATCTGGCTAAGTTATTGGAAGAAATGTGTAAAAATTTTGACAGGAAAGAGATAAAATTTGTATTTCTTAAGACAAAGATAGCTTTTTAAAAATCATATGGTTGAAAAATTCCTTTGCTGTATTACTGGAATGATTCATAAATAACAAAAAATAAACAAAGGTTACTTTAATTGTGCATTTATTTCAAACCAATGAAAATTCAAACTGAAGTACAAAATAGAATCCAGAAATTTTGCCTTTCTATTTTGGCTTTCATTGTAGGTGGATTCTCAGGATTCTTTAAAACTGTAAAAATAGATTTAAATATATTTTAAATAGCTTAATAAATTAGATTCAAAAGCCTTATAGATTTAATTAACTTTGGGATAATGGTAAAGGACGATAAAATATTAATTACCCTTGCAAAACTATTTCATTTTTATGTAAAAAGGTGTGATAACCAATCTGCCATTGTCCTATCACTCTCAGATAAAGTTTAACTTTGGTTTATGTTATATTTTATAACACATACTTAAGACTTAAAACTTAATGTAATGAAAAGCTTTCACTTAAAGGGAGTGTGAACGTAAAAATTTCTCATCTGATTATCAAATCGTAACATTTTCAAGCACATTTCACTACATTGATCAACCAAAAACGTCCTATTAACAAAAATATCTAGAAATAATGCATTGATTTTATGGTATTTTGGGAGGGAAAAAGGAAAAAACAAGGAAAATCTGAACGTTTTTGTTTCTTAAAATGTTTGTAGGGGTATTTAACTTGTCATATAACAATTTAAACAATTTAGTTACTGTTAAGGAATTTATTTTGAAATATAAAATTGCCAATTTGTTTTTTTATAACGTAGTAATTAGGTAATAAAGATCTATCTTAACCTATTAGTGCCGAGCGCCACTTTTATGAGCCGATCGAGCTGAAAATCTCAGGGAAGCTTTATAATGGTCAAAACAAAATTCCAATTATTTTGTTTTGCTCTAGTGGCGTGCACAGGAAAGTTGCAAAAAAAATGGGTTTGGCATTGCCATAAATGCCTAACGGGCATTGAGACCCGTTTTGAGCGGTTTCTGCTGGCATTAAAACCCGTTTTTTCAAATACCCGGTTATTTCGACAAAAAAATGAAAAATGTAACTTTTGAACGCCCAAAGTGAGATGAACACTTTTTAGAACTTTGATACCATTCGTAATTGAAAACTACATAACCTCATGTAATCTATAGAGCTACAAGTAATATACGAAGCAATTTATATCACATTTAGTGTTTTGGCTATAGGTACCACCCTTTTCGGTTAAAAAAGCCCGTTTGTCGAAGTTTTAATACACACACACTACCAAAAAAGAACATATAAAAATTGGGTGATAAATATCAGAAAAAGAGCATAAAAATATTGGAGGACACATATAGAGATTACTAGGGTATACTTATTAGGGTGGCTCAAGAATAATAAATCATAAACAAATATTTAATGGTTGAAAAGTTAAAACCGGGTAATAAACCAAAGCCGAGCCGGGTTTTAAAACTGCTGGGTATTTATGGCCATGCCGAACCGGGTCATAATAGGGCATAAAAAAACAATAAAAAAATCATATAAAAAATAGTAATTTGAATAAAACGATTTCACAAATAGATGTACTTGTTAATAAACTTTAGATTTCACAAAAAAATCAGCAACTTTACTATAAAAACAAAAAAGTTAGAAGGGGTATTTTGAATTCACCAAAATTTTCGTGGTTTTCAAATTTTGTTGAGCTATACCGGCAAACGGAAGTAAGCAAAACTGCCTGCTCCAGGGGGAAATGAAAACCAGGGTAGTAGAGGGGGGATTCATACTGAGAATGATGCAATTTGAAGACTGGAAACCGGTTATTTTTGTGATTTTCTGGAACTGGATGGAACCGGGTTTTAAAACCCAGTTCGTCACTAATGGGTTAGATTTGTATTATTGACAAAAAAATACCTCAAAGTCTACAAAGGGTTGAATCTCATAGGTTATTTATAATTATGATATTCTTTTTTATTGTGTTGGCCAATAAATAACCCACTTTGAAGAATTAGTTTACACTTTTATCAGACTGTTTATAAAGAAATATTGCACCTTTATCATTTACAAATTTGTAATTAAAGGTGGGCGAGAGATGGGCCATCTAAAGTTACTTGGATACTAATAAAATAACCTGTTTCTAGCTTTGTTATTGTATTTGGTTTTCAATAAAAAATATTACTTATTTTATCAATTTTTAAGTAACTATACATTGGTTTACATCAAGGATATTGTTAAAAGTCAGCTTAACCGTTAGGAAAAATAGAGAACTATGTCAAAAAGTTTAGTTTTAGCTATAGGAGGAAAAAAAGACAATTAACTGCACATTTATATAGTCCGGAAATTTTTCCCCCAAACTAGGACATAGTTAAAATTTTCGGAAAAAGCCGTTTTTTAAAGAACGAGAGACAGTTTTGCCCTATATTTGAGATTATATTAATGAGATGATGTTAAGGTTTGATAATCTGATGAGAAATTTTCTCGTTCACAGGTCCTTTAAGCAAAGCTAACAAATAAAATTATGAAATATATCAGGGCTATAAAGAGATAAGACAATGGCCGATAAATTAATGCACATCCATAATGATGACGCTCTAAATAATTCCTTCTGTAGATAAAAATTAGTGGTTCCAACATTTATAAACACAATTTAATCAACCAATCAAAATTCAGTAAAAATCCCCAAAGCCAATGAATAAGAAATTGTTGTTGTAAAACTTTGTGTACTATTGTAATAAGCAGTCAGTTGTCTCCTCCCTCTCTGGATACGAATACTAACTAAAAATAATAAAATGCGATGGTACTCTACAATTCACTTTTCTGCCTGTCCGTCATTCTGTCCATGATTTTTTATGATTTTCCAGTATGGCTACGAAACCAATTAATATTCGCTGGATCAGACCCGTCTAATCCAAACTTGAAACCATGTATTGTATTGTATTACAGACATTTTTCTACAAATAGTAAAGTTAGACTGGGCCTTCGCCCCTTCAGGACTAACAAAACTGGAAAAACAGATCTACTAATCTTGGCTGTATATTTTTGACATTGCCAGTTTTCATCAACCAATTAAGATTAAATAAAAGTAAACAAATTTATAAATCCAACATATGTTTATAAAACTTTGGGTACTACTGAAATTTAAACCCTCCCTTATTATAGGCATTATTATTAAGACATAGTTATAGAAACCTGCTAACCATAAGAGTGATTTCTTTTAGACATACATATAGACTTCTACCAACCCTTTTTGTAGAAAACGTCGCTTAGAAGCAATAACATTTTGTATGTATCTTATCAATTTATATTGTATATAAAAAGCTTCGTCAAATGTTTTAAATGGACATTCAGGACTTTCTGATATCGATTACAGGGTGCTACTGTCCTTCTCATTCTGTTTTCTAATGTTATTATAGACAGAATTTATTTAATTTTTTGTCCATTTTTCCCTCCCTGTATACAACTTTTATTGTACCCAGGGAGGTAGGGAACATAGGACTGAAATTACCTTCCTAGCTGGTCCAAAACCTCTAGGTACTTTAATTCAAGTTTATCGCCACCAGGGATCTGATGGGTTTAAGACAATAGCTGATAAATGGATGTACATTCCCAAAAATACCTCTACTGTATTTTGCCATCAGTGGTTGAAACGTTTCAACACTATACTAAATTAACTAACCAATTAAAATTCAGTAAAAGTCCCCAAAGATGTTAAGCAAACAAAAATGAAAACATTATTGTAAAACTTTGGGAACTAGCATAGAGAGAGGTGGACAATGGACTGTTTATTACACTAGTCCCCAAAGTTTTACAATAACGTTTTCTTATTGGCTGGCTTAACAACTTTGGGGACTTTTATTGGATTTTGAATGGTTAGGTTATTAAGTACTAGCAGCTTCGCCCCTAGCCTCTAGGAGCTTTGCCCCATGAGGTAATTTTTAAAAAATTTTTTAAAAATACAAAATAAAAAAAAAAAATTCTGGTGCTGCGCCTATAATTTATGAGCATCACCAGAATATTTTTTTTTGGGGGGGGGGGAAATTTTCATTTTTTGGGGGGTTGGGGTTTCCCACCCCTCAAGAAAATAGCTGAAAACCACAACAGGACCAATAGGTATATACCCTGAAGAGTAGAATCTGATCGGTTCAGTTGTTACTGAGATCTTAAGGGACAGCCGGATGGACAGACAGATAGACAGAAAGACATCGTTCTACTTTGTATTATAGATATATAGTAGATCAAAATTCAGTAAAAGTCTCCAAAGTTGTTAAGCAAACGAATAAGAAAATTTATGTTTTGAGATTTCTAATATAAAATTTTCTTTAAGATAAACATTTTCTGAAAAAATTGTTCTAGCTTCAAAAATAAGGAAATTACATCCATTTAACATTTTAATTAACCTTAAAAAGAAATTTGTTAAATGAAAGGGTGAAGTAAGCGAAAAATGACTTTGTCTCACTTATAGTCGGAAATTTATTATTTAACAGGGAACATGCACAATTTTTTTTTGCCATCTAACTCTAATAGGAGCTGAGATGATATGTGGGGGGGGGGGGGGTGTTGAACTATTAAGGTCCGGAAATGGGCCTGATTGTTAAGTGTTAGCAACCTTTAATTTTAGGTCCTTTTTTTTCTTAAAAACTTCAAACTAATAAAAATATAAAAAAAAACTAACTAATATGTACAATTTCTACTATGTCGATTTAAATATATGATATGTTATCTTTAATGTATCATCCCAGTTTTGTCTCTATTGAAAGTAGAATGATACATTACTATTATGTCGATATAAATAAGGAAATCAATGTTTATGAATACGCTGATATGTAAACATGAATGTATGATTCCAGTTTCGCCTCTATTGAAAGTGGAATCTTACATTTCAAAAATCGTATCGGTGTTGAAGATATCTTCACCAAGAGAGGGGAAAGTGGAAGGGTAGATTACAGTTTAAGAGGGTCCAAACCATAATCATAGATTATAGTTCTGCTTCTATAAAAATGGATTCAACTCCCTAACTGAAGTAAGAAAAAATATTTTGTTTAGTACACAGCTGATCTTTACATAAATAAAGAAAAATTTTACGTGCCCCTAGAGGCCTTTTGGGACGTATCCGCTATTTATCAATAAAATACTAACCTAGGACCAGCACCGAATGGTAGATAAGAACATGGCACAATGTCGCCAGAATTCTCCTTCAGGAACCTGCCAATATTTTCCTTATTTTGTACAGTGAGCAAATAAAATAGGGATTTAGGTCTGAGAAATTATTATAGACAACAAGACAAAAGGGGGGGGGGGGGGGGGTTAATATACTGTGTCTTTCGTAGATATAAGAAATGAAATAAGCTTTTGTGAATTCATTTCCCCTTTCATCCTTCTGTTTATTTAAACTTATTAAATTAAATACAGAAAAGGGTTTTCTTCCATTTAAACAACAACAAAAAAAAACAATCTTTAGGGACACTTTTTACTCCATTTTTCTCTTGGCAAAAAGTCACTTGAGGCTATAGACGAAGTCACGTGTTGTAAATATAAGGAAATATCCTGAATAACCTTTCTGGCCTGAATACTTCTGGTTCAGGCCAATATTCTGGATTGTGGTGGATTATATAGTTCAACAGACCAACTTTGGTACCCTGAAAAAAAAACAAGGAGATTATGCAAATATTATTTTTCTGTACTGTGGCCAAAAGATTTTTTTCATGTTTAGTCTTGATTAGCATGCTAGTACAATGTATTGCCATGTCAAAATTATAAAAAAAACGAATTCCCTTCTCTTCCGTTTTGAGATAAAATGCGTAGATAAAAAGTAGTTCCAACCTTCTCCCCCCCCCCCCCCCCAAAAAAAAAATAACCCCAGAATTTCTGATTTAACATGTAGGGATAACATATATAAACGAAATTTCTTTTTGTGGGTGTTGGAGTGCTCAAGAGTATCAAGTAAAATGAAGGAGCTAGGCAAGGAGTGTAAATTTTTCCAATATAAGGGTTATACATTATTGTACATCCTTAATGTTGACAGAAACATTACCCCTTCTGTGGATTAATATTATTGGTTAAAAAGTATGGACACAATCAAGCAAGGTTTGAAAAAAGTTTTAAGCCAACTTGTTTATTTAAAAAAAACCGTACCTTGATGTCTGTCCGTCTGTCTGTCCGTCTGTCTGTCCGTCTGCCTGTCCGTCTGTCTGTCCGTCTGTCTGTCCGTCTGTCCGTCTGTCTGTCTGTCTGTCTGTCTGTCCCTTAAGATCTCGGTAACCACTGAACTGATCGGATTCTACTTTTCAGGGTTTATACCTATTGGTCCTGTGGTGGTTTTAAGCTATTTTCTTAAAGGGTGGGACACCCCCAACCCCCCAAAAAACTAAAAAAACCACCTCCCAAAATTTTTTTTCTACATTTTTTGTAAAATCTCAGTAACTGCTGAACAAATCGGGCTCTACCCTTCTGGGAATATACCTACTGGTCCTCTTGTGGTTTTAAGCTATTTTCTTAGGGGGTGGGACACCCCATCCCCCCAAAAATAAAAAAAACCCAACTTCCAAATTTTTTTTTTTACTTTTGTAAACAAAAACCAGTAATTGGGGTGGGGGAACCCCACTGCACCATGGGGCGAAGCCCCCATGAATCCCCCCCTCAAAAAAAAAATTTAAATATTTTTTTTTATAAATTTTAATTTTTGTGTATCCGAACAACCTAGGTTTAATTTTTACGAATTGAAATTTTTGTGTATACAGCAAACAACCTGTCTTTAATTTGTCGAATTGAAATTTTTGTGCATAAAGCGCACAACCTGGGTTTAATTTTACCACAGAGTAATTTAACAAAGAATATTTTTTTTTAATATTTCTATATAGGAGGGTTGACTTCCCATTACTTCATAGGGCGAAGCCCCTAGAGGCTAGGGGCGAAGCCGCTAGTTTAAAAAAAAACTACTTTTATGTGGGAAGATACAGACAAAATTAATTAAGAGTAAATACTCATTTCTTATAGAAATTTTAGGAATAACTCTTATCTCAGAAAATATGCAGACGAAAATACATACTAGATTATAGAACACACTTAAGTTAAGTTTATTAAGTTACCTTCTTAATCTTATACCCTTTATACTCCCAATCTTTAACACACTTTCTGTCGTTTCTTCCTATAGCAGGGAGCAGTCTAAAACAAGAAATATCATGTCCAGTAGTTGCGGAGCAATAACAAATTAACAACTTTTAAAAAAGAATAATATGTTGCTGAACCGATTTGGCCCTCTTTAACCGCGAAGCTTTGTTTTCATTTTTTAGAGAACCTCAAGCATCCAAAGCAATACAAAGAATCTCATCTCAAAATTACATTATTTCTTTATCTAACTTATTAACTTTCAGATAGAATTTCATGGTAATAAGAATATTTTTATAAAATTAATAGCACAAAACGGATAAACATTTAACTTATAGAGCAGCTTCGCTTCTAAGATTACCTCATAGCCTCTTTAAGACAAGCCTCAACGTAAGGTAGCTCAGCAATAGTATCATGGTCAAACTTTTCACCATCTACTGAGTCAATCTCTTCTTGTAAGATTTCATATGCCTAAAACAGTCACCAAGTTTGATATGATATGACTTGATATGGGATATGGTTTGCTTTTCAGGGATTGCATCTGCTAGTCAATGTAATACACAATTACCAGTGATTCTCCCTAATCCCCCCCAAAAAAAAATTACGCGAAAAAAGCGATGAACACCTACGATCCAAACCTTGTGGGCACTTTATGTAAAATAAAACACATTTCCGTATGACGGACGGACATGTCTAAATTGTAGGGTAGCTGTGCTACTAAATAATATTTGATACCTCTGGATTTTTGGAGAGAAAGTAGAGCAGGGATGACATGCCTCTGGAAGTTGTGTCATAACCAGCCAAGAAAAATATCATTCCCTGCAAGATTGTATCATAGCTCAATAAATAGGTTTATAGACAGATCCAATAATAGATTCATAGTTAGTTTAGTAGATAGATTGTTAGATTAGATACATCTATAGAAAGATTGTTATATCAATTTATAGATGCATAGACATATATGTTTATAGATTCATAGATAGATAAGTCCATAGATAGATCAATAGATAGACAAAAAATATTAAATAGATTTTTAGATATATAGATACATCTATAGATTGTACTAGAGATAGATCCATAGATAGATCAATTGATAGATGGATATGTATATATATGGATACAAAGAGATAGTTGTATAGATAGATCGATAAATAGATTAATATATTGATCTATAAATTGATTTGTTGTTGATCCTCACATTTAGATGATGACCTCTTAATAGATTTAAAAATCAAATTATCCTTGCTTGAGACCAGTCTTAACAAATGAGGTTTTAATTGATAGATTAATAAATCCATAGATAGATTAATAGAATAATAGATCCACAGATAAATGGATGCTTGGACAGGTAGATGAACATACATAGTAATACCTGGGTACTAGGGTAGTAACTTGGTCCTTAGAGATCAGACCAATCTTAGTTAATATGTTTTTTATTGATAGAGTAATAGATCCATTGATAGATTATTAGATCCACAGATAGATTATTAGATCCATAGATAGGTTATAAGATCAATAGATCCATAAATAAATGGATACTTAGACAAAGAGATGAACAACCTAAAGTGATAGGTAGATTAATCGATAAATAGATTCATATTTTAATGGATGCTTGGACAGGTAAATAAACAACCCAAATTCATATATGGGCAGTATCTTGGTCCTTAGAGATGAGACTAGTCTTAGTCAGTGAGGTTTTTATTGATAGATTTCATAGATTTATAGATTAGTTAATAGATTAATAGATCCAAAGATTAATGTATGCTTGGACAGGTAGACAAACTATACAAAGACATACCTGGGAAGTAACTCAGTGATGTGAACAGTTTTTGCCAGTTTGGTTTTCATTGATAGATTAATATATCAATAGATAGATCAATAGATCCATAGATTAATGTATACTTAGAAAGAGATAAACAACCCAAAGTGATACCTGGGCAGTAACTTGGTCCTCAGAGATGAGACCAGACTTAACCAATGAGGTTTTCATCTCGAGCAGCCTGTCCACAAAATCCCCGTACTTGGCCCCACTTCCAGCTCTTTCATTCTGAAAATTAGAAAAAGATGAGAAAAATCTGGGCTTTCCCTCAAAGTTTCTAACAAGCAGTGAACCTCCTTAGTTTTAGATAGATAATTGTCTATAATAATTATATAAATAGATCATTTTATCGTCCCTGAAGAGCCCTGTAGATTGTAGAATGATACATATACCTGGATTCGTCTAACATGATCCCATAATTTTCTAATCCCATCATTCACAAAATCCATCTCACCAAACAATCCTAAAATATTATATTATAAAGAACTTGTTGGTGTATTATCATTTAAACTGTTGGCTGTGTTTATTCGTTTTGATCTCAAGATTAAAGTCAAACCTGACCTATTGTCATATGGTCATGACAATAATCTATACATCCAATATCACTAAAGATAATAATGACAAAAATCTATGAATTTATAGGCAGACGGATGAAAATCTAGAGTCACGAAACAAAATTTAAATCAACAAGGATGACAACATCCATAAAAGCGAAGCACTGTAACGGTAGGGCAAACGGACATTGACACTTGTATAGTGTCTGAACTGAATAATCAGAATATAAAAGCATCGAAAGAGTCGAAGCAAAATTGTAAGTAAATTTGTTGAAAAACTGCTTGATACAGGATAATGTTTATGGACACACTTACATTTTTCGGACTTTATTATAGAGTTTCTTTGCCTATACTATTGTTCTTTGTTGTCCCAGGAATTAATAGACCAAAAATCAGATCAAACGGATAATTAGATCACATAAAAATTTGTTGTTAAAAAAGTAGAAAAATCAACATGTTTAAAATGGCCGTACGGACATATTGGTAATGATTATAGAGTTGCTACGCTTTCTAAATCGTACCTAACTACTACAGGAATCAACATGCAAAGTTTGAAATCGATAGGACAATTCTAACATGCCTAAATTAACGAATAAAAGCTATCTATCTCGGACGGACGTACGGGCCGACCCTAATTATAGAAAAGCTTCGCTTTTAACAATAAAACTTACCTTTATTATAATTAACATAGTAGGTCCTACCCCAAACGTAGGAGTCCCAAACGTCGGAGTGGACAAACGCAGGAGTCCCAAACGTCGGAGTGGACAAACATAGGAGTGGGAAAAACTTCGGAGTGGACAAACGTCGGAGTGGACTTTGCTTAAGTAAAACGCAGGAGTCTCCGCTATTTTAATAATATGACAATTTTGAAATTTTTTTTATATACCTCTGTCTACAAAAAAAATGTTTATGGCCGCAGCGCCATTTCAAAATAAAAAAAATTTAAAATTAAAAAAGATTCAAAATTGAAAGAAAAATTCAAAATTAAAAAAAAATTTTGGGACTCCTGCGTTTGTCCACTCCGACGTTTGTCCCAAAAATCCTGCATTTGTCCACTCCGACGTTTGTCCCACTCCTGCGTTTGTCCCTCTCCGACGTTTGGGACTCCTGCGTTTGTCCACTCCGATGTATTTCCACTCCTACGTTTGGACTCCTACGTTTGTCGTGGAACCACATAATATATTATTATTCTTTATCCTTACATATAATAGAATACAGGATACCCATGAATTTCAGTCTGCGTGTACCTAAGAATCTCGCTAACCGCTGGAATGATATAATTCTCCTTAACAGTATGGCAACTCAGGATCAGTAATATTTGACATAATATCATTTGACATAAATTCATTTCACATAAAACATTTGACATAAAATCACTTCACATAAAGGTACATTTGACATAAAAACATTTGCCATAAAGGTACACTTCACATAAAAACGTTTCACATAAAGGTACATATGATATAAAGGTACATTTGACATAAAGGTACATTTGACATAAAGGTACGTTTGACATAAAGGTACACTTGACATAAAGGTACATTTGACATAAAGGTACACTTGGCATAAAACGTTTCACATAAAGATACATTTCAAAGTGTACCCGAGGTAGTCATTTTTTTCCCCGAGCATGGCAACCGGTGAACAGAATCTCAGTTCTGCACCACAAGCCTCGCACGACTGAAGTTCCCATGTCTATACAGTCATATTTA
Source organism: Acartia tonsa (assembly GCF_053477335.1). Classification (NCBI taxonomy): domain Eukaryota; kingdom Metazoa; phylum Arthropoda; class Copepoda; order Calanoida; family Acartiidae; genus Acartia; species Acartia tonsa. Next base: position 28,982,871 of record NC_137267.1, read on the forward strand.
TATGAAAATATTTTTAGAAGATTTTTAAATTTTTTTTTGAAAATTTTTCCCCGAGGTAATTTTGCTTTCTTTAATAATAAATAAAAGTTTCTAAAATCTTCCAAAAAAATTTGAAAATCTTCAAAAAAAATTCAAAAATGTTCTAAAAATATTTTCATATAAATATGTCTGTATAGACATGGGGACTTCAGTCGTGCGAGGCTTGTGGTGCAGAACTGAGATTCTGTTCACCGGTTGCCATGCAATGTACCTTTATGTTAAATGTACCTTTATGTCAAGTGTACCTTTATTTCAAGTGTACCTTTATGTGAAATGTACCTTTATGTTAAATGTACCTTTATGTCAAGTATACCTTTATGCCAAATGTACCTTTATGTCAAATGAGTTTATGTGAAACGTTTTTATGTCAAATGTACCTTTATGTCAAATGAGTTTATGTCAAATGATACTTTATGTGAAATATTTTATGTGAAATGAATTTATGTGAAGTGATTTTATGTCAAATATTACTGATCCGGCAACTCATACGATCTGAGAAGGATTGTACCTTTAACCACCCAAGAAAAATGGCCCTGGAAAAAACATTTACCCCCCTCCCAAAAGAAACTAAAAAAATTACTAGATTTTTTGTAATTTAAGTATAGGAAAGGAAGATTCAATTATTTTTTTGAGTTAGTGATAGGTTGCGGACCAGATTCTAGTTAAATAGTAGCTGTTCTGGAAAAAATAAGATAATAACCTGACAGTCCAATAATCAAGTTAAACATAATGCTTCCCTTCATGTCTTTAATCTTAAAATCATGTGTAGCCTCCTAATTTGTATCTTTTGTTATGCTAAACAAGAAATTTAATGTCTGAACTAGTAAAGCTGACAACTTTTAAACATCTACAGTTGAACGGTATCAGTATAAGAATAGCATATTCTTATAATATAAGAATTTGGCCTCTCATTTTCTATATAAATGTTCATAGGTCAAGAAATCTTCATAAATACATTTTAGACACATATATCTTACAGCAGAAGATTAAAGTTATTTACACATGATGCTCGTTTGCCAAAGGGATATTTACAAGGGATGTCAAACCTATATCTTTAATAGCACCCGAGAAAATCTTGTAGAGAATTATGGAGAGTAAGTGGAGCAAGTATGTTATAGAACACGCTATTTTTCTTAAACAATATTTAGCATAAAAGATTCCTTAGCAGCTTTGGAGATAGGGTTATTTTCATGCTCGAAGCAGTTCAGATTTAGATTGAAAGCGGTCAAACCTTAAAGGAGTTGCAACTAATATTTTTTAAACTAAATTTTTATTTTTCAAGAGATATCAAAAAGTTACCAGAAAACCCGCGATCGTGGCTCAGCACGTTAAAAATTATTCTTACGGTGCGCAAACTAAATAGTAATAGTAGGGGAATGCCTTGGCCCATAAACAGGCGCAACTCATTACCATGCACAGATACATGGACTTCTCAGACAAAGGTCGTGCGATCAAAGGGTTGGTTGTCTGTTGGATGATACTTAACCTAATATCCAACAGTAGGCGTTAGAGTATTGTATTCCATTACAAGCGGATTATGCCCTTGAGTTCTCTAGATGATCACTTGAAATCGAAGGAGAATCCCGCCCCAATAAGCATTAACAAAATTAAGATGTTGATTAGTTGTATTCCTATGATGTCCATAGTTAACATGGAAAGGAGATGTCGAGTATTCATCTCGGGATTAATTCTAACCTCCTAAATAGATAGATAGATGTGTTAACGGATATATATGTATATAGATTTATAGATGTTTGAATGGATAAATTTATATAAACATATATTGATAATTTGATAGATAGAAAGATGTATGTTTTAATGGATATATAGATGGATAGTTAGAAAAGGAGATATATATTTAGATTAATAGATAAACAGATAGATAGATAGTATATGTTTAGGTAGATGGATTGACCGACAGATAACAATTAATAGATAGATACATAGATGGAAAGTCAGTAACATGGAAAGAGAGGAAAAAAATTTAAAAGTGCAAAAAAATAAAAGATTTAAAAAATAGATAGCTAATCACCTTATTTAGATAATTGATCATATTATCTAATGCCCCATCCATAAGGCTGATCATTCCCTTCAGTTTTCCAGATGTGAAAACAGGACTCATAGCTGAAAAAAGAATCGCTCCATTGATTGAAGTAAGAAGTGCAGCTACTTTATGATTAGACTAGCGGCTACGCTCCTAGAGGCCTCTAGTGGCACTTTTAATGTTTGGTTTTTAAAGAAATTGTACGATACCTTGCAATGTTACGTAGGAGTCTCTATCAAGTTTCTACAATACCTTGCAATGTTACGTACGAGTCTCTATTCGATAAAAAAAAATTATTTTTATTGTGATTTCTCTTGGGAGGGTGGTGGTAGTACCCTCCCCCAAAATAGTTATAAACCAAGGATATCCCCATCGGTTAGGCGGTTAGCGAGATCCTTCGGTACAAACACACAGACATCCTGTTACTTAAGTATAAGGATTATGTGCTTAGTGTCCAAACTTTTTTCCAATGATTTTAATTCACAGAAGAAATATTTTTTTTCGGATCATGGAAAGAAAACGACTTATCGGGTTTTATTATATTTTCACAGTAGATTTTCTCCTATTTCTAGCAACTCAAGACCAATTTCCTAACCCTGCCGGGCAATCATTAAAATTTACCTAACCTAAAATAACCTATCAAAAGCTACTGTAAAAATACGACGAAACCCGCTACTTCGTTATCTTTCCATGATCAAATTTTCTACTTTTTGGTATCACCTTTTCTAAGCTCCTTCCACTCGGGTCCCTCTGTGCTGTCCAAAGATTTAAATTTCTTGTCTTGGAAAGCTAGCGAGTGGGCGGGGAAATGTTCAAAATCCTACAATAAAAAAATCTAGGATAATTACGTCTAATAGCAGCGAAGCTTTTAAATTGATAAATACAATGAAAGAAGAAAAGGGAGAAGGGAAGAGTAGTGGGGCAGGAAAGGGAATGAAGGGGAGAGAGAACAGTCAGGGATCTAAAGGGATAAGACAATGGGCGATAAACTAATTACATACATCACCAATGATTATGCACAAAATTGCCCTTTCTGAAAAATACATTTATTGGTTGAATCTTTTGGACACTTCACTTAATAAACCAACCAATCAAAATTCAATAAAAGTCCTCAAAGTTGTAAAGCCAGCGAAACGTTATTATAAAAACTTTGAGGACTAGTGTAATAAACAGCCAAATGTCCCCTCCCTCACTGTGTTAATATCCTAGGAGAGAGTACCAAATAGAGAGCATCACTATAGAAATACAGACAGATATTATTACTATAGAGAAGCTTTGCTAATAAAACATAAAAAAGTTAAGGTGTTTAAATTTGAAACCTCGATATTTTGACTAAAACAAAGCTTCTCTGAAAAGTTAGCCTTACCTTGATACAAATTTGTTTGATAATTTCTGGATCTGCAACATACACCCATGGGTCGCATACTTGGTATATTCCAAAGATCTTACCATACATTTGGGTCCTAGTTACATACAGAAATAGATGATATTGTAAATTATATCTATAATACAAAGTAGCTTGATGTCTGTCCGTCTGTCCGTCCGTCCGTCTGAAGCTTAAGATTTCGGTAACCACTGAACCGATCGGATTCTACTCTTCAGGGAACATACCTACTGGTTCTGTGGTGGTTTTAAGCTTTTTTATTGGGGGGTGGGACACCCCCAACCCCCCTAAAAACAAAAAAATCCCCCCCCCATTTTTTTTGTAAAAGATTTCCTTGGTCTTTTTTATTTTTATTTTTTTTACGAATTTCACCGTAACTTTTTTTATCACCTCTTGGGGCAAAGCCCCTAGAGGCTAGGGGCGAAGCCGCTAGTTATATATATAGTAAGGTTGTGTAAATGTTTTGGCCCAAGACAGGCGTAATTCATTACCATACACTATCAAACAAAGGTCGTTCATTATATAATGCTATGAGTAGTAAGATTTCTTGTCTGTCTGTTTAGATAAATTTTGAAAACTAAAGGATTTTAAAAATTTATGAGTCATTTTTTTACGAGCGAATTCTCTTAGAAAGGTTGTGGTCCCTCCTCAAAATTAGTTATAAAACTTCCAAACACCAAAGAGAAGCCACAACATATATAGGAGAACCATATAGGTTTATCGGTTAGCGAGATCCTTCGATATAGATGGACAGTCGGACATTCAGTCGGACTTTTATATTTAAGTATTTCATCACTGTATTTAGTATTTACCATTTAGTATCAGTTTCTATAACATTAGTTTGATGCAGCATAAATGGGCCACTTCCTAACACCAAGTGGGGCTTCACTACTGGGTAACCACACTAAAAAAATATATTTCAAGCATGTTATAAATATAATATTAATATTAAGGATGATTTTGATTATAAACAGCGGAAAATCAATGAGATCAGGAATAAGGTATCGTCAACAAGCGAAATAAATATAAAATAATATTGGGGGGGGGGGGGGGGGGCAGCTAAAAAGGTGGTCAGTTCTACTATGTGTTGCCCCCAACGACAGCTGAAAATCTAGTACAGGTTTCGTGATTTTATTGAAGTAATTTCGTTGTTGGTATAAGTTGCAATTAGATAATCAGGTCTCTCAAGTGATAAACAATGGATGATAAATTGATATACATCCCCCAGTGCAGATAAACAAAACTATCCAATTGTAGATTAAAGTTAATGATTGAAAAGTTTGGGTACTACAATTAAAATACAATTAAAGTACCAAAGTTTTTGAGCCAACAAATGGATATGTTAGTTTAAAATCTTTTGGCACAATTGTATTTTACAGTCCAATATCCTCTACATTACAACAGTAAGTTATAATACAGTAATGTTATCAAATATTTGATAATATATTGATTAATTTTGATGTCTTGTGATAAGTTGGCTCTATAACCTAGATCTGCAAGTATTTTTCTTGTTTATTGATAGATTTTAACCTTATATACAAAGTATTAACCCTTACAGATCAGGCCCCAATTCCCACCTTAATAAATCGGGGGGGGGGGGGGTCATATTAACCCCCCCCTCTATCTCGGCTTCTGTTACAGATAAAGACGTACAATTTTTTTCTGGTGGTTCATGTGTATTTTTAGAGAAAATTACTTTTTCTAGTAATATCAGTCAGGCCGCTCCTTAGCCGCTTTTTAGCGGCCAGCCGCTAAATTTTAAAACAGCTGTAGAGCGGCCAATTGTGCAGCTAGGATGGCCAAATTTTAGAACGAACTTTTATTTTTCAAAACAAAAAAATTACTTTTTCTGATCATCGCCGAAAAACGGCAAATAACGGAAACCGCTATTTTCGGCAGTTACGACGGTAAAACGGCGGTTGGCGGCGCCAATTAATATTTTAATCTGTTTATTGTTGCTTAAGAATTTACCAAAAAAAATTATAGGTCTCTAGCTGTAATAAAAGCCACGATATTCATGATATATGTCTGTAGTAAAAGCCGGACAAAAATCGGTCATAAAGTCGTTCAGGGTGCGGTCAAACGGTCATAACACCACTTTTCTCATAAGGTCATTGATATCTCAGTATTCACCAAAAAAAATTATGTTTCTACCTTATACATAAAAGTCATAATGTAGAAATTAAGATTTATTTAGAATTTTTTTTTAAATTTTGGTGCTACCCAACAGACTTTGACCGGACACCACGACCGACACAGACCAGATATCCTAATAAAATCAACTCTTGCCGACGCATTATTACTAAACTTAAAAAGTCATGAAGTCACAGCTCTCCATCTTACCTACAAAAAAAATGACATTGAAAAAACTAGAGGGGGGGGGGGGTCAATATGACCCCCCCCCCCCCGATCTGTAAGGGTTAAGGTTTTTGTCTGTAGATCAGGATTTCGAAAATCCTTTATGAAATAAGAATTTCAAAGAGTAGCTCCGCTTCTTACCTTGTCATGCCACCCATATTTTCTTCTAAGGTAAAGAACAAGAGCGAGTGTAATACAAAATATTACACCCAGTATTCCTGTTACTATATCAAAACCCATTTTATCTAAAACGTATGTATATGTATTTGGTCATAGGTAAAAACAGATCAAAGTTATAGAATTGTCAGAGCTTATTAATGGACATTAAACTTGTATGTACATCTCTTAGATGGTAAATAAAATTTACCCCACAGTAGATTACAATTATTGGTTCAAAAGTTTGGAACCAACCAATTGAATTTCATTAAATGTAAATTTTTTTTAACCAACCCTTATTCACTAAGAATTATAAATATTAAACTTTAAGAAAAGTTTATGCGCTTAAACTAAAACACCACTAGTAACTTAGTAAGTTACTAAAAGTAAAACTGAACAATCAAGAAGATTTAAAAATTTTGTATCACAGGAGGGAAGGGATAGGGCAATGCCGACCAAATCAATCTTCAACCCTTATTTCCCCATAAAGTTATAAAAATAATTAAGGCATTGAATTTTTTAATTTGTGTGGAATATTAATTTATTTTCAATGGTGCCATCCCTAATTTCCTGATAACAACAACAAATTTAGAATTTGAAAACATAAAAGTGTGAAAACAAAATTGTAAATATTTAAGATTAGCCAGAACCTTATGTGTCACTAAAAAAACAGTATACAGATAATATTTTATGACCTAGAAAGTTACACACTGGCAAAACTTTTCAACCAATAATTTTAATATATACACAAGGGGTAATTTTTTATCATCAACAGGTATACAATACATATAAATTTATCGTACTTTTTCTTGTCCCTTAAAATCCCAGGCTATGACCTGCAAACATGTCATAACTGAAGACGTTAAAAAGTTAACTGTAGTGAATGTCTTGGCCCATAAGTTACCGTAAATTATTACTATTCACAGCAAATATTCAATTGTCTATAGTAGCGGCCAGAAATTGAACCTTTCGCAAGTGTATTAACTATTAAAAATTAATTAGAATTAATTATTTTATCATATTTTTTGAGGATTGCTTTCCCCTTTTTCATCCCCTCAAGGTTTATACCCCTCGGACAAAACCCTGTGCAAGTCCGTCATGTCATAAATTGAAACGGCATGTAAAAATTACGTCAACCATTTCCACTTTTATTATATGCAGTACAGTCGACATAAAGCATCCAATTTGGACACGGCAATACTTATTAACATACGTCTTTTTGTTTCATTGAATGATACACATTTAAACTGTTCACAAAAAGTTTAGGATAACCTTTCCAATGTATGTTAACTTTATAAGAAGAGAAGCTACTCTGTCTATACACATTTAAACTGTTCACATAAAGTTTAGGATAGCCTCTCCAATGTGTGTTAACTTTATAAGAAGAGAAGCTACTCTGTCTATACACATTTAAACTGTTCACATAAAGTTTAGGATAGCCTCTCCAATGTGTGTTAACTTTATAAGAAGAGAAGCTACTCTGTCTATACACATTTAAACTGTTCACATAAAGTTTAGGATAGCCTCTCTAATGTGTGTTAACTTTATAAGAAGAGAAGCTACTCTGTCTATACACATTTAAACTGTTCACATAAAGTTTAGGATAGCCTCTCTAATGTGTGTTAACTTTATAAGAAGAGAAGCTACTCTGTCTATACACATTTAAACTGTTCACATAAAGTTTAGGATAGCCTCTCCAATGTGTGTTAACTTTATAAGAAGCGAAGCTACTCTGTCTATACACATTCAAACTGTTCACAAAAAGTTTATGATAACCTTTCAAATACATGTTAACTTTATAAGAAGCGAAGCAAATATTCTGTCTATTATACACATTCAAACTGTTCACTAAAAGTTTAGGATAACCTCTCCAATGCAATGTATGTTAACGATGTTAACTTTCTACGTAGCGACGCTGCTTTATGCTATCTCTACGTAAATCTAAATCCCTTTTGTATGATTATATGTTGACATTATGTCGAACATGCAATAACGACGACATGTCATTTGCAGACTCAAACCTTTATTTATGTCGTCTGTTTGGATTAATTAAAATGGTCGTAGGTGACATAATATCGATATGCTTTTAATCAAACCTTTAGTTTATGTCGAATATATGGAGTTCATAAATAGTGATATGAGCAGACTTAATGTCGATATAATAAAATACTTATCACACAATGATAGCATAATCTATAATACAAAGTAGCTTTATGTCTGTCCGTCTGTCTGTCCGTCCCTTAAGATCTCAGTAACCACTGAACCGATTCTACTCTTAAGGGAATATACCTACTGGTCCTGTGGTGGTTTAAGGCTATTTTTTGGGGGGTGGGACACCCACAACCCCCAAAAAACTAAAAAAACCACCTCCCAAAAAAATTTATTTACATTTTTTTTCTAAAATCTCAGTAACTGCTGATCAAATTGGGCTCTACCCTTCTAGGAATATACCTACTGGTCCTCTGGTGGTTTTAAGCTATTTTCTTGGGGGATGGGACATCCAAACCCCCCCAAAAGTAAAAAAATCAAATTTTTGTAAACAAAAACCAGTAATTGGGGTGGGGGAACCCCACTGCAACATGGAGCGAAGCCCCTATTAATCCCCCCCCCCAAAAAAAAATTTTTATATTCTTTTTTTACAAATTTTAATTTTTGAGTATGCGAACAACCTAGGTTTAATTTTTTTGAATTGAAATTTTTGTGTATACGGCAAACAACCTGGGTTTAATTTTTACGAATTGAAATTTTTGTGCATACAGCACACAACCTGGGTTTAATTTTACCACAGAGTAATTAAACAAGGAATAACTTTTTTGAATATTTATATTTAGGAGGGTTAACTTCCCATTACTTGATAGGGCAAAGCCCCTAGAGGCTAGGGGCGAAGCCTGTAGTCCTTATAATAAAGTAACAGAATGTCTGTTTGTCCGTCTGTCTGTGTGTGTACCGTAGGAACTCGCTAATCGCTGAACCGATTGGGTTCTCCATAACAGAGTAGCTTCTCACAGGTCCCGGAAAGGTTTATAAATATTTGTGGGGAGGGTACAACTACCCTCCCAAGAGAAATCACAAAAAAATATATTTTTAAAAATTCGCCTAGAGACTTCAACGCAACATAAAGAGTTATCGTAGAGACTTGATCGCAAAATAGATAGGTAACGTAGAGACTTGAACAAAAAACAAGGATGACAACATCCATAAGTAGCGAAGCATAAACAATTAAATAAGAATTTAGATATTAGTTGACAAAAGCATAAATATTAGGAAAAAATCACGAAACCTTTTCAACATTTGTCAATTTCTTAATATTTATTTATATTTCAGTACTATGACTAACAGACTGACGGTCAAAGTAAATTACATACTGGATGCTCAAAACAACGGGAAATTTAATTTTGATATTTATAACTACAAAAATTTAAAAAAAAGGACCATAAACACCAAAGATATGAAGAAAAATGTGAAAAATATAAAAATAGCCAAAAACCTGCAAAAAGGCAGTCTGACCGCCATTGATGTGTTCTTGAAACAAAAGGAAATTTAATCTTGATATCTATAACTGAAAAACTTTGGAAATTGGGCCATAAACACCAAAGGTATGGAGAAAAATGTGAAAAATAAAAAATAGCCTAAAACCTGCTTAAAGGCAGTCTGACCGTCATAGTTGTTTCTTGAAACGACAGGAAATTTAATTTTGATTCTATAACTGAAAAAATTTTGGAAATCGGACCATAAACACCAAAGATATGGAGAAAAATGTGAAAAATACAAAAATAGCCTAAAACCTGCTAAAAAGCGGTCCTATCGACATTGATGTAAAATAGTTAATTGTGCTCCTTGATAATGGGAATGTTGTCAAAAAATTTCAGCCTTTTATCTTTTATAGGAGCCGAGAAAATCACGTTTCCCCCAAACTAAGACGGACATACGGACAGACGGACATACGGACATACGGACAGACGGACAGACGGACATTTCAAATTATAGAGTAGCTTCGCTACTAAAAACATTTAAAGTGCCACTAGATGGCTAAAAAGCTTTTCGTCATGATTGTTGATTTCTTTGTACAATGGCAAATTTTTAACATTTATATTGCAATATTACTTCTGGTTTCGATCTAATAAGTTATTTAGTTGTTATTGCAGCACTACCATGAACATAATATTTCTTGTTGAGTATATAGATAAGGTGTGTGTAATGTGTATACATGCAGTTATCTATTTTAAATGTACATATGCGATGCATTCAGGGATAAGGGATGGGAAACGTAGCAAAATATTATTTCAGGCCTATATCATTACTTGGCCCAAAAAACCAGTTATAGGAAGGTGCAGTTGTTAGTTTTGAAAATTATCAACTATGATAATATAGTTGATAAAGTGAAAAGAAAAATAAAAGTATAGAATAGAATTAAGGTAGAAGATTCCTCGTAGCTAGCCTAAAATAAAATAAGAACTTTTTAAAGAACCAATATGTCAATGGCTTTTATTTCAATTACATTATTATCTCCTCAGAAAATTCTTATTGTTTAATAAATAGATAAATCTTGTATAAGTGAATAAGGGCCTCTGTAACATTCTATCCATAGCAAGATTAGATATAATTAAATTTTTTCTTCAAAAACTTAATTTTACGTTTAAAATAAACAGAAATACTCAAATAAATGTGTAATAAATTATAGCAAAATTAATAAAAATAATATAAAAAAAATATTGAGTACATTTTTATTTACATATAGAACTAGTTTTGTGTTCGTGTTCATTTAATTGAGGGGTTATCATTTCCGCATAAAATTTATAAAATTTTTATGGACCAAATACAACAGTTTTTTTTGTAAACTACCAAATTAAAATTTTTAGCTACTTACATTCCAAAAAAAATAATTCCTCTATTTTTGTTTTTTTTTCTATAGGTTCCTTTTCTGATTGTGTAACTCTAAGCAGATTTGAAAATAAGTTGATGTGATCGAGCATCACTTGTTTATATTTTAATTGTTATTATTTTAGAAGCAGAAATTTGTTTGTATTTGAATTTTTTCTTTAATGCGCACTTTGCCCCGTTTTTTATATTGGCTGCCTCCAATTGTCTATTGGTTGGTACAAAACAAGCCAAAATTACCGAACACTATTTGTTTAGAGCGGTAGCCAATAGGAGCCTGCCTCCAATAAATAAAGTCATTTAATTAGGAAATGATAAATGTTGCATTATCCCTTTCGAAGCAAGGCTGGGACCTAATTTATGGCCAGGTTTCCTATCCCTTATTCCTGGATGCATTTCTAAACATAATATTTAAGCCTTGCCACAAGAAAGAGGAGTTAGTGGAAACTAACCTAACCCCCCCCCCCCTCCAACACATTAAATATTATGATTTGAATTGAGACCCTACTCCTCTGCTATCAAATAGCAAATAACCCAGAGAGAGAGAGGTGAAAATGGGATGTATATTACTCTAGTCTCCAAAATTATATGATAACATTTTCTTATTCGCTGTCTTAACAACTTTGGGGACCTTTGTCTAATTTTGATTGGTTGGTTAATTAAGTTGAATGTCCAATCATTTCTACCAATATGATTGTAATCTACATAAGATGTAATTTTGTCGATTATCTGGGGCTGTACACATCAATTTATCTGCCATTGACTTATCCTTTTAGATCCCTAATATAACCTGAACTGGACAAAAACCAAGGCTTTCTGGAAATTGTAGATATTTATGAGATCTTAGTGTACATGTGATCACATGCATTATGATAATGATTGAAATTTGTCTAAAGAATGTATATTTTGTGTGTTTTTTACAGTTTCACTTGTTAATAGCTAAGTTTCTCTATCTATTTGTCTGTCAGTTTACATAATGTTAACCCTGATTAACAAGTTTCTATTCATTTTGTCCGTCAATTTTGCTCTTAACGTACGCTACTTTATAGGAAAAGTCTGATTTTATTGGCTGCTGACACACCGATTTATACCATAGACGTTAAAAATGGTACCTACAGCTGTTATGTAAGATGCGTGACATATTGGAAGAATAAGGGAAAGGCGCGACAATTTAGACAAAAATGCATTATCAATGCATAACAAAATATCTTTGAATGCGGATAAAAAAAAATATTATCAATCTATCGTAAAAAATAATACATTTTGGTAACAATAAAAAAATGACGTCATACAAAACAAATGACCAATAATAGGCCATTATAGAATTTGCCAATGTAATTAATTAATTACAATGAACATATACTGGACTATTATTGGTCATTTGTATTGTATGACGTCATTTTTTATTGGACATTATATGCTGTTTCTACATTTTGCCTAATCATCAGGAGAATCTTCATATGCAAAAAGATTTTATATAAAGTTTAATTATACAAACATTTAGTGTTAAGTGGGTTAAAAATTTACACAGTGACTTTCCTATAAACAAGGATGACAACATCCATAAAAGCGAAGCTATGAAACGGTAGGACAAACGGACATTAACACTTGTATAATGTCAGAACTGAATAAACAGAATGCGAATGTATAAGAGTCAAAGCAAAATTGTAAGTAAACTTGTTGAAAAACTGCTTGATACAGGATAATGATTATGGACATACTTACATTTTTAGGACTTGATTATAGAGTTGCTTCGCTTATGATATTGTACTTTGTTGTCCCAGGAATCAGTATACCAAAAATCAGACCAATCGGATAATTAGGTCACATACAAATTTGTTGTTAAAAATGTAAAAAAAATCAACATGTTTAAAATGGACGTACGGACATATTGGTAATGATTATAGAGTTGCTACGCTTTCTAACTCGTACCTAACTATTACAGGAATCACCATGCAAAATTTGAAATCGATAGGACAATTCTAACTTGCCTAAATTAACGAAAAATGCTATTTAAAAAAGTAAAAAAATCAACATGTTTAAAAAATGGACTTACGGACATTTTGGTAATGAATATAGAGTTGCTTCGCTTTCTAAATCGTACCTAACTACTAAAGGAATCACCATGCAAAATTTGAAATCGATAGGACAATTCTAACATGTCTAAATTAACGAAAAAAGCTATCCGTGACGGACGTACGGACGGACGGACCGACCCTAATTATAGAAAAGCTTCGCTTTTAAAAAGTAGTTATAACCCTTTCCAGACTATACCTATATAACTAATTGAAGAAACCCCTTGCTATGTATATAACTAATTCTAACAAAATATTTAAATTTTCTAGTACACGTATTGCGTTATTTGCGTATGTATGTATGTAAAAATCTACGTTTTCCCCTTTCAAAGTTTTCCAAAAATTAATTATGATTCCCAAATTTTTTAACTAAAACATTTTTGAATAAGGTATCTGAAATAAATTTTTATAGTTAAGGGTTATAATATATGAAACTTTTAAAATTTGTCTTTTTTGGGGGAAAGGAAAGAAATATTTCAAACCCTAAAACGTTTGCAACATCTGAATAAAATTTTGGGTTCAAAGCCATTGTTTTTTTTTTGTTTTGTTTTTTACAAATCAGGTAATTTTTTACATTTCAAATCCAAATATCGGTTTACTTTTCTTTTGGAGGAGAAAGCTTCAAATGAGAAGTTTTTAAGGTTCAATACAATGTTTTTTTTTTCTTAAAAAGTTAATATGCGATACAGATTGAGGGAAACCGCCCTTTTGATATTAAAAGGATTGACATGAACCTCACAAAATTTGCAAAAATCATTATAGAGATTCCCTAAAAATTGTGGAGATGTTTTCAAGATCTTACTGGACATAAACATTATAAATACACACACACAAAGTACTCAGGAACATAAAAGGATAGGACAATGGACAATATCCAAATTACCCCTTCTGTAGATTAGAATTAGTTGTTGAAAAGTTAGGACACTTAACTTATTAAAACAACCAATCAAAATTCACTGAAACCCACAAAGTTGTTACGAAAAGGAAAAAGTTATTATAAAACTTTGGGGACTAATAGTACAACTTTATAATGTAGAATACTGTATTAAAAAATTTGGCCTTATATGCTTTATAATGACCATTAAAGCATAACGACACATCAAAAAATCAAAACGATGAAAATATTCTGAAAAAAATTGTTATTTTAGTTTGTTAGCGTCCGTTGATGCGTACGCTCTGTTAATTAATATTAATATAGTTAGAGTTTATAAATAAATGATAGTCATAATTATGACAAAATGTATTGTTTCTTGCAATATTACGTTATGATTATTATCACTGAAAAGTTTTTCTAACAAGGATGATTACGCCCATTAGTGAGAAAGCTTTTAAATATAAAGAAATTTTGTAGAGCCAAATAGAGCCAAAAAAATCAAAGATAGCTAATATGCAATAACTTTTAGAAAAAAATCACAAAACCTTCTTAAAAATAAGTAATTTTGTATTTTGAAGCATCACCGACAGACCGACGGACTAAGTTAATTATACACAAGATACTAATTGGTTCAAGGAACCATCACAAAAAATTCCATCCATAAAAGCGAAGCGCTTAAACGGTAGGACAAACAGACATTAATACTTGTATAGTGTCAGAACTGAATAATCAGAATATAAATGTAAAAGAGTCGATGCAAAATTGTAAGTAAATTTGTTGAAAAAATGCTTGATACAGAATAATGTTTATGGACATACTGACATTTTTAGGACTTAATTATAGAGTTGCTTCGCTTATAATATTGTATTTTGTTGTCCCAGGAATCAGTATACAAAAAATCAGAGCAATCGGATGATTAGATTACATCAAAATTTGATGATAAAAAAGTAAAAAAATCAACTTGTTTAAAATGGACGTACGGACATTTTGGTAATGATTATAGAGTTACTACGCTTTCTAAATCGTACCTAACTACGACAGGAATGACCATGCAAAGTTTGAAATCGATAGGACAATTCTAACATGACTAAATTAACGAAAAAAGCTATCCGTTACGGACGTACGGACGGACGGACGGACCGACCCTAATTATAGAAAAGCTTCGCTTTTAAAAAAAACAAGAAAATCATATGTGCTCTGTAGACAAAATGAATCGTAGAGTAAATTCACTACAAAAAGTCGAGTTATAATCACTTTTTCTCCAAATTAAATGAGAAAAATTAGTATGACCAATTATTAGTTCAAAACACTTTGCTATTAGATTTAGAGCTTGTCTTTAAGTAAAGGATAGTTTTTTTTTTATAAATAAAAACATTAATCATGATATGATCGTTCTATCGGTTTTAAACAAGTATTTATTAAAGATAATTTGATTTTAAAAAAGTGAATCCAAGTACATTAAGGCACAATGTTTTAAGCTTACCATTTCTACAATGTCAAAACTTTAATGAAACACATGTAATTTACCAATGGTAAAATATTTACTGGCCTCTCATTGGTCATTTTATTGTATGACGTCATTTGTCTCAACGCTGCCTCAACTTTAATTGCTAGTACTTCTAAATATGTAAAACATCATGCATAACACGCAATTTTGACGATAACTTAACAATAATGTTATTTTACTTTTAGATGATTTGTTGATCTCTGTCGCTTTCATGGGTGTTGTCATCCTTGTTTTGAATGGATATTCTATTTGATTTGAGAATGTTTAAACATAATGGTAATTAACGTGATTAATAGGTGTAACGATATGTGGTGAAACTTTTTTTTAAGAGAAGCTTTTCTATAATTAGGGCCGGACCGTCCATCCGTCTGTCCTAAACGGTTAGGTTTTTTTCGTTAAGTCCTAAAAATATTAGTCCGTACACTGTATTTTGTATTTAAGAAGTCTTTCAACAAATTTCCTGACAATTTTGTTTCGACTTTTATATTCTTATATAGTTCTGACAATCTACATGTGTTATTGTTCGTTGTTACTATTGTTTCAGCGCTTTGCTTTTAGAAAACTGATTCCTAGGTCCATAGACGTCCAAGCTTTTTTTTTTGGGGGGGGGGGGTAAAATGAAAAAATCGTTTGAGGGGGGGTAATCGCCCAATTACCCCCCCCCCCTTGGACGTCTATGCCTAGGTCAACAAAGAAATATGCTATATAAATGATGCATCAATATAATCAAATCAAGTCCTCAAATGCAAGAATTTCCTTATCCTGTTTTGAACAGTTTTGCAACTAATTTACTGACAATTTTGTTAATTAAGACATTTATATTTTGCTTTTCAGTTCTGACACTCTACAAGTGTCAATCTTAGTTTGTTCTTCTGTTTTAGAGCTTCGCTTTTATGGATGTTGTCATTTTTTTCTACGCTTAGGGTCATGATCGTTTTTAAATAAATTTCAGATATTAATAAAACTCATTCTATGTAGTTGAAATAAATGAAATAATAAAAATGAAACAGTTAATTTTAATAACCACATTTTTATCAGGTATTTATATATCAAATTATTTATCTATCAATTATTATATATTTCTATCTATAAAGCTATTTATAGTTTGACAAGTTTTTTTTTATATAAATCTCTCTTTATTACTTTTACTAGCGGCTACGTTCCTAGAGGCCTCTAGTGGCACTTTAAATGTTTTTTTAAAATAATATGCTACCTATCTATGTTGCTTTCAAGTTTCTACGATACCTTGCAATGTTGCGTAGGATTCTCTATTAAGTTTCTACGATGTTACGTAGGAGTCTCTATTCAAAAAAAATTAGATTTATTGTGATTTCTCTAGGGAGGGTGGTGGTACCCTCCCCCAAAATAGTTATAAACCTTCCCGGGACCTATGAGAAGCTACCCTTTTAAGGAGAACCCGATCGGTTCAGCTGTTAGCGAGATCCTTCGGTACAAACAAACAGACAAGCAGACATACAGACAAACACACATCCTGTTACTTTATTATAAGGATTGAACTTAAATTAAATATATGTAAGTAAACTTCAGTAAACAAACTGCCATATTGTTAACGTTAATGACCTCTTATTTTGCAGAAAACTTTTTCTTTGGAAGACTTTGTTTTCTCGCCAATATGGTGAAAAATTACTCACTTAAAATTGAGAAAGAGACATCTTTCTTTTTAATTCTGAAGATCTATATAAAATTCATATTTTAAGCATTGTTTCCGAAGTAAAAAATCTTGTAACAAAAATAATTTTTATGTAAAAGCCTACAAACGTTAGAACAAATGAAGTTACTTACATTAGAGGGATATTATCACAGCTAATTAACACTTGCTCCATCCATTCTTTTAACTTTTTTATCTCTTTGGTAACAAGCGGATGCGTCACATTTTACGCCAAGCCACTAAAAATAACAAGGTCATAAAAGATATAGTCCTGAAATGACCATGAAACGCTGCCTCGTGCTTTAGAAATGCAAAAAAAGATTAATTGTCTTTTTTCAAAGTTTGAATGATGATATACGTTTGATTATACGTCTATAATAAACGAAGCAAAAATCTAAAAGATAATAAAGATGACTACATCCATAAGTAGCGAAGCTCATAAATTAAATAAACAGATGGACGGGCACTAAAATAGAAAGCATACTAACATATAAAATATAGTGGGGGGGTGCATATCAATTTTTAAGGGTGTGTGGATTTATACTTAAAATAAAACTAAAACAATAAAAAGTGGCGGGGTATTGCGAGGCACAAACGAATCATTTAGCGTTACGGACCGACGGACTGACTGACTGACGGACATACATAATAAACTATAGAGTAGCTTCGCTACTAAAAAATATTATATTAATTTTTGAATTCTAAACACGAATTTCTTTACCAAGCTTGACTGCGTTTATTTCTAATGGGCATAATTGTCCTTGTTGTATATATTTGGCAGAAAACTATATTATTATAAAGGCTGATTACACAATCTATCAAAACAAAAGTATATTATAAACTATACATGTTTTACATACAGGGTTCCACACATATTTTGTCTTTTGTAAGGCTTTATAAATCAACTCTTATGTAAAGTCTGTAACTTAAAGTTCTCGCTAACAGTTTTTACAAAAAAAGCTCTTTATAGTTAACAGGAAGTTTTTAAACAATGTGGGAGGATTCCTTACCCCCCGCCCCCTAACTAAACATAAATTGTTTATTTCTTTATTTATTTTTTATGATTTATGTTAATTGTTTAATTGTTCATAAAAAAATAATTGAGAATTTGAGACAATTTAGATGGTAGACCCTGAATATCTAGCTGTTTTTTAGCCATATTCCTTAAAACAAGGTCATAGGTTTTTGTATATAGGGGGAGTTCAAGGGGAGAAACCCCCTCAGTGGTTAAATTATTATCTCTATCTATCTATCTATCTATCTATCTATCTATCTATCTATCTATCTATCTATCTATCTATCTATCTATCTATCTATCTATCTATCTATCTATCTATCTATCTATCTATCTATCTATCTATCTATCTATCTAAATATCTATCTATCTATCTATCTATCTATCTATCTATCTATCTATCCATCTATCTATCTATCAATGTAGGGTGTAGACTAGCCCCTGTCTCAGAAACTGGATCCTCTACAAATGCTTTGTTTGAAGTTGACCTTCCAGGGCTAAAATTTAGGTAAAACATTTAGTTTTCATAGCATACTTTGAATGACAGACGGACAGTCAGACAAGAAAAACTATATTTATTTCAGCATGTTCATTCGGGCATATTTGTGCAAGTTATTCTAAATATAATTCTTCTATTGCTATTTATGAAAAATTGTTGATTTTTATGTATTGATTATTTTTTAATGCATTGTTTAAGAATATTTCAACTCATTGTACATACATATATTTGATAATTTTTGTTTTCTGCTCCCTAACTTGTTTGCCATTATTGAATATTACCATTCTTGCCTGTTTGACCATAAAGTTTTATAGCAAAAATAGACCACTCGCACACACATATCCTTAAGGCTCACACGCATGTCGCACTTACAATAAACAAAAGATATTTGTTTCTCTAATGTGAGAAATCCAACAAATGTGAATAACTGTAAGTAATCTTAATAATTTTATTTTTGTGGAATATGATACGATACATGTTTTTTCAAACCTGGTTCTGCAAAAAATAAATTCCTTTTTAATCTCCTTTTTTATTTTAGTTCCGCTAACCTGACAGCGGCCTTATTCAAGAACTTTACTCTCCTACCAGACAAGGAAATTAATAACATCTTTTTACCTCATAAATACCCTAATAGGAGTATGCTTGGCAACTAACAATGTATATAAAACCAGACAACTTAGATATAATTTAATCACAAATTTTGAAGAAAAAAAATAGGTACATCCAATCTTATCTCGGCAAAATACATAAACCATAGAACTAATAGGAGTTTTAAAAAGCTGCTACACATTTCTTTGAAAAAGTTTAAAAAGACAGATGAGACAATGGAGATATATTAATCTTTTGCAACTTCCTTCCCCATTTATAATAAAAACTATTTTCTTCTGTTATTGATTTAAAAATTATAAGAATATTATTTTGTGTTATATTTTCCTTTTTAAATATATCTCTTCAACAATTATAAGCTACCAAAAGCAGAAAATGATATAAAATTTGGGGGTGAGATTATTTTACTATCCATATTTATATCCCTGTATTATCATTAACTTTTTCCAGTTTTATAGCGACTTTCGATGTGCTGAATTTGAATTTCCAAATGTGTACGCAGTTTCCGCGGTGTTTCCCCATCCTATCTCAATATTTACTACTAGCTAAAAAAGCTTCAAACTTCCAAACTTTCAAAATTTTGAACGTATAAACGATTTATACATTCAAAACTTTAATTTTCAAAACTTTTTTTTTTAAGTTTGAAGCTATTTTATCTAGTAGTAAATATTGAGATAAGATGAGGAAACACCGCGGAAACTGCGTATACTTTTGGAAATTAAAATTCAGCACACCCGACTTTCACTAGATTTATAAATAACCCAGGGAGGAAGGGGACATTGGACTGTAAATTACACTTGTACAATTGCCTGGTTAACAACTATTATTGTATAAACTTTTCAACCAATAAATTATATTATTATTTTACCATTTAGATTTTATAACCCTTTCTTATTTTACAGGCGCAAATATTAAGCAACTTGAATGTTGTATAGTTTTTGTCTGTTTTCACTGAATCTACTTCTTAGAAGCAAAGCTACTCTGTAAGCACTATTAGTTGTCTTTTTGTCTGTCTCAAGGATTGTTAGACTGTCCGTCCGTCCGTCAGTCAGTCCGATACGTTTTAGGGAAAACGTTAGGTTCTCGGTTGCTAATAAAAGTAGAAAGATAAAAAAAAATTGTTAAAATTCCTACGAATTTTGCGCATATAATCTAAACATTATTTTTGCCGTCTGACTTTATTCTTGCTTTAAAAGACAAAAAAAAATATTTTGAATAGGTTTTGTAATTTTTTAATTGAAACTTTGTTATCTCTCACTTTCTTTATCTCTCTTAAATGACCTCACTCGACTTTTTGTTTTCACTGCTCATTTTAATAAGCTTCGCTACTATTGTATTTGTTCTTTCTCCACCACCCCCCCCCCCTCTCCACCAAAAGTAAATTATTATACTTTTGTTGAGCAAAATTCTCATGCAGAAAAGGTGTTTTCAATGATCTAACTGAATTAAAAATGTAAAAAAAATATTTTTTTCTGTGTGTTACTTGAGTGTAATAGAACTTTAAGTTTCGGGGGAAACAATATGGTCGTTTTGGTCTTGGGCTAATTTTTAAATAGTCTGACTGTTTTCGAGATCTTAAAAGTCACACATACACAAAATCATTAACATAAAAAATCTTGTTTACTATCACATCCACCAAACTTTTTGCTATTATGTATTTTGCAAAATAAACAATTTATGAACATGACAATAAGCGGAAGTGATAATACACATTATACTATGCGAATAAAAAGCCCAAAATTTTTGTATTGAGGTCACTGTAAACTTTTACTGGAATCTAAATTACCCCCTAACTATCCATCAACAACTTTCACTCATTTCTTTGTTTCTTTTAAATCCAAAGCTTTTCTACATTAAGGGTAGGTCCGTCTGTCATTACGTTTAATTGTCCGAAAGGAATATCTCTTAGGAATGTCAGTATTGTCTATTTGCATGAATGAATGATTTGTTAAGTTTCGCTTTTGTGGATGTTGTTAGCGTTGGTCTTCCAATATCAACCTAATATAAAAATTGTTTATGTGTGTGTGTGTGTGTGTGTCTGTCTTACTTCCTACTAACCGTTGGACCTATTTTGTTCTAATCTGTAAAGAAGCAGATTTGACGCATTTTCTATCTTGGTGGCTCACCCTATCAAAATTAAACTGTAAAATGTTAAACCCTTCCAAAACCAGATCTAAATAATTATCTTGCTGATCCCTAAAAAGATGCCACTAGAGGCTAGGTGCACACCAACTTTAGATCTCAAGGAAACTTTTGACTTAATATTCATTTGTATATCTTATCTATAATACCAAGTAGAACGATGTCTGTCCGTCTGTCTGTCCGTCTGTCCGTCTGAAGCTTAAGATCTCAGTAACCACTGAACCGATTGGGCTCTACTCTTCAGGGTATATACCTATTGGTCCTGCGGTGGTTTTAAGCTATTTTCTTGGGGGGTGGGACACCCCCAACCCCCCCCAAAAACAAAAAAATCCCCCCCCATTTTTTTTTTTTACAAATTTTACGAATTTTTTGAATTTTACGAATTTTACGAAATTTACGAATTTTACAAAATTTACGAATTTTACGAATTTTGCGAATTTAATCGCAAAATGTTTTCCTGCTGGGTAGGTGCGAAAATTTGTGATCCGTTCTGCTGGGTAAGTAATAGAAGATGTAATTATACCTCTTGGGGCAAAGCCACTAGAGGCTAGGGGCGAAGCCACTAGTTATTTTTAAAAAGAAAAGCAATCCAATCATTATATTTTATTTAAAAAAGAAACTTTTACAGCTAAGCCTTTTGAAAAATAGTATATTCCTATAGCGGCTAGTGTCCTAATAAAGGATCAAATGTTAAATTCAAAGATGTTATTAACTTTTTAGTTTAATTTACCCATCCCAGAAAATTTTCAGCTACCAGCAGTTTTAACAGGAGGTAAGTTTGTCCATTCTTGTATCAATCTAATAATCTATCGATAAATTGATATGCATCCCCAATGATCATAATCTAAATTACCCTCTCTGGAAGATTAAAATCATTGTTTCTTTTATTAATAAAATTTCTATCTATTTTTTAGCTGCAGCCTTAGCAGTTTCAAACCTTGCTCCGTATGCCTTAGGTAGTATAAATTTTTATTATTGTGAAGCTACTCTGTATTTTATTTTGTCTAGCTGTATTTCTTTCAGAGTTTTTACTATTTATATTTGGGCCAATAAATGTGAAGCAAAGATAGGTACTCTATAATATTTTAGAAGAAACTTTTGTTCATAGATAGTGCAAGATTGTGCAAAAACTTAATCGTTATACCTCCAAGCAAATTAACATTTAACTAAACCTTGATTCCATGGATGCACTGTTGATGTATGTTTGTTTAAGTAACAGTTTAGTTGTCTGTATGTACCATAAGATCTCACAACAGCTGGACCGATATGGTTCACCTTCACATTAAAGCTTTTTTAAGTCCTAAAGAGTATACTAAACCAACGGATCTAGTAAGTTATGGAAAATGACAATCTTCACAAAAAATTCTCAATAGTAGCTGTTTAATCCCTATTTTCCCTATCACGTTATGCACAGACGTAGACAAGGTAGTTTATAGAGTATCTCTGCATCTAAAACAAAACCCGTATGGTGTGAATAAACTTCCGCATATTGATGAATATAGAAAAAAATTGGCATAGATAAGAAACCCGAGCAGGTGTTTAATAATGAGATTAAAGCATAAAGAAATGTTATTTATGCAGCTCATACCCGAAACGAAATTAATTATAAAAAATCACGAAACCTATATGTTATTTTCTGCTGTCGTTGGGGGACCAACCTTCCTCCCCTATATACTTTTAAAATTCCGCTTATGGGAACACTAGTTGAAAAAAAAAATTTTAATTTTACCTTATTAAAAAATTTTTTTTTTGAAGTGGAAAGTGAAAATCTCGGCAACCAAGGTCACTTTGGATAGCTGTAACTTTGGCTAGGATTGAGCTACAGAGGACTTTAAGTACTCAAATTAAACATCTTGGCAAGCCTAACAACTTTTATTAAAGACTTTGGACAAGATTTTGACTTTTAAGGGGGGTTATGGGGACCCAAACTTTACCAATTTTGGATTTCCATGCATTTGACTGCAAAACTGCAAAAATTTATGCAAATTATTCTAAGTCCAAAGTTGAAAAATGAGAAAATGAAAATATCGCAAACCTAGGTCACTTTGGATAGCTGTAACTTTGGCTAGGATTGAGCTACATAAGACTTTAAGTACTCAAATTAAACATCTTGGCAAGCCTAACAACTTTTATTAAAGGTTTTGGACAAGATTTTGACTTTTAAGGGGGGTTATGACGACCGCAAGTTACCTGATTTTGGATTTCCATGCATTTGACTGCAAAAATGTAAAATTTGATCAAAATTTTGGCTAAGACAAGGGTGCCCTCCAAAATGAAAATCTCGGAAACCAAGGTCACTTTGGATAGCTGTAACTTTGGCTAGGATTGAGCTACAGAGGACTTTAAGTACTCAAATTAAACATCTTGGCAAGCCTAACAACTTTTATTAAAGGTTTTGGACAAGATTTTGACTTTTAAGGGGGGTTATGGGGACCCAAACTTTGCCAATTTTGGATTTCCATGCATTTGACTGCAAAAATTAGGGGATCTCAGACCGGCAAGGGGGCAAGGCAAGGCAAGGTGACTCGTTGTCGTTCTCGTTTTGGGTTGACGTTGACGTAAGCGGTTGACGTTGACGTAAGCTGGCTTACCTTCCAAGCGGGTGCCCTCTCTCCCAAGCAAGGTAGCCAGGCAGCAAGGCAAGGTGACTCGTTGTCGTTCTCGTTTTGGGTTGACGTTGACGTAAGCGGTTGACGTTGACGTAAGCTGGCTTACCTTCCAAGCGGGTGCCCTCTCTCCCAAGCAAGGTAGCCAGGCAGCAAGGCAAGGTGACTCGTTGTCGTTCTCGTTTTGGGTTGACGTTGACGTAAGCGGTTGACGTTGACGTAAGCTGGCTTACCTTCCAAGCGGGTGCCCTCTCTCCCAAGCAAGGTAGCCAGGCAGCAAGGCAAGGTGACTCGTTGTCGTTCTCGTTTTGGGTTGACGTTGACGTAAGGTGTCCGTATCTCGAGAACGGGTGGTCTGAGAGCGCTGTCCTTCCGTTTTTGAGATTGGGACCCCTATATATATACGTATACCAGTCGATGTCAACTTGACCTTAGGACACCTTCTACCTTCACTACCCAGGTGTGAGCCTCGCTTGGTCATAGTGAGCCTCGCTTGGTAATTCAGTGAGCCACGGTTGGTTACCAATCGAGGCTCACTGACTTACCAAGCAAGGCTCACTATGACCAAGCGAGGCTCACTACCCTAGGAAAAATAGACAGTGAGCCACGCTTGGTTACCAATCGAGGCTCACTATCATAAAAAAAGAGGCAGTGAGCCTTGCTTGGTAATTTAGTGAGCCTCGATTGGTAACCAACCGTGGCTCACTGACTTACCAAGCAAGGCTCACTATGACCAAGCGAGGCTCACTACCCTAGGAAAAATAGACAGTGAGCCACGCTTGGTTACCAATCGAGGCTCACTATCATAAAAAAAGAGGCAGTGAGCCTTGCTTGGTAATTTAGTGAGCCTCGATTGGTAACCAACCGTGGCTCACTGACTTACCAAGCAAGGCTCACTATGACCAAGCGAGGCTCACTACCCTAGGAAAAATAGACAGTGAGCCACGCTTGGTTACCAATCGAGGCTCACTATCATAAAAAAAGAGGCAGTGAGCCTTGCTTGGTAATTTAGTGAGCCTCGATTGGTAACCAACCGTGGCTCACTGAATTACCAAGCAAGGCTCACTATGACCAAGCGAGGCTCACTACCCTAGGAAAAAAAGACAGTGAGCCTCGGTTGGTTACCAATCAAGGCTCACTATCATAAAAAAAAGAGGCAGTGAGCCACGCTTGGTAATTTAGTGAGCCTCGATTGGTAACCAACCGTGGCTCACTGTCTTTTTTTCCTAGGAAACTGAGCCTCGCTTGGTCATAGTGAGCCTTGCTTGGTAAGTCAGTGAGCCTCGATTGGTAACCAACCGTGGCTCACTGAATTACCAAGCAAGGCTCACTATGACCAAGCGAGGCTCACTACCCTAGGAAAAAAAGACAGTGAGCCTCGGTTGGTTACCAATCAAGGCTCACTATCATAAAAAAAGAGGCAGTGAGCCACGCTTGGTAATTTAGTGAGCCTCGATTGGTAACCAACCGTGGCTCACTGAATTACCAAGCAAGGCTCACTATGACCAAGCGAGGCTCACTATCCTAGGAATTCAAAGACAGTGAGCCTTGATTGGTAACCAACCGTGGCTCACTGACTTACCAAGCGAGGCTCGATTTGACCAAGCAAGGCTCACTACCCTAGGAATTTAAAGACAGTGAGCCTCGCTTGGTCATAGTGAGCCTTGCTTGGTAATTCAGTGAGCCTCGATTGGTAACCAACCGTGGCTCACTGACTTACCAAGCGAGGCTCGATTTGACCAAGCAAGGCTCACTACCCTAGGAATTTGAAGACAGTGAGCCTCGCTTGGTCATAGTGAGCCTTGCTTGGTAATTCAGTGAGCCTCGATTGGTAACCAACCGTGGCTCACTGACTTACCAAGCGAGGCTCGATTTGACCAAGCAAGGCTCACTACCCTAGGAATTTAAAGACAGTGAGCCTCGCTTGGTCATAGTGAGCCTTGCTTGGTAATTCAGTGAGCCTCGATTGGTAACCAACCGTGGCTCACTGAATTACCAAGCAAGGCTCACTATGACCAAGCGAGGCTCACTATCCTAGGAATTCAAAGACAGTGAGCCTCGATTGGTAACCAACCGTGGCTCACTGACTTACCAAGCGAGGCTCGATTTGACCAAGCAAGGCTCACTACCCTAGGAATTCAAAGACAGTGAGCCTCGCTTGGTCATAGTGAGCCTTGCTTGGTAATTCAGTGAGCCTCGATTGGTAACCAACCGTGGCTCACTGACTTACCAAGCGAGGCTCGATTTGACCAAGCAAGGCTCACTACCCTAGGAATTCAAAGACAGTGAGCCTCGCTTGGTCATAGTGAGCCTTGCTTGGTAATTCAGTGAGCCTCGATTGGTAACCAACCGTGGCTCACTGAATTACCAAGCAAGGCTCGATTTGACCAAGCAAGGCTCACTATCCTAGGAATTCAAAGACAGTGAGCCTCGATTGGTAACCAACCGTGGCTCACTGACTTACCAAGCGAGGCTCGATTTGACCAAGCAAGGCTCACTACCCTAGGAATTCAAAGACAGTGAGCCTCGCTTGGTCATAGTGAGCCTTGCTTGGTAATTCAGTGAGCCTCGATTGGTAACCAACCGTGGCTCACTGAATTACCAAGCAAGGCTCACTATGACCAAGCGAGGCTCACTACCCTAGGAATTCAAAGACAGTGAGCCTCGATTGGTAACCAACCGTGGCTCACTGACTTACCAAGCGAGGCTCGATTTGACCAAGCAAGGCTCACTACCCTAGGAATTCAAAGACAGTGAGCCTCGCTTGGTCATAGTGAGCCTTGCTTGGTAAGTCAGTGAGCCACGGTTGGTTACCAAGCGAGGCTCACTACATTACCAAGCAAGGCTCACTATGACCAAGCAAGGCTCACTACCTCTTAAGTAGGGTGCCCTTATGCCGGCTTACGGGTGTCCTAGTGTCTTCAAGCTGGAGTAGGGTTCCCTTAGACGAGTATACGTGCCCTCTACCTTGGTATACCGTGCCTTGAAGCGGGATAGAGTGAGATACCAACACGTAGGCGCCCGTAAGCTAGACTAGGCATCCTATACCGTGTCTTAGGCTCCCTATACCGTGTCTTAGGCGACCGTAAGCTGGACTAGGCGCCCTATACCGTGTCTTAGGCTCCCTATACCGTGTCTTAGGCGACCGTAAGCTGGACTAGGCATCCTATACCGTGTCTTAGGCTCCCTATACCGTGTCTTAGGCGACCGTAAGCTGGACTAGGCGCCCTATACCGTGTCTTAGGCTCCCTATACCGTGTCTTAGGCGACCGTAAGCTGGACTAGGCATCCTATACCGTGTCTTAGGCTCCCTATACCGTGTCTTAGGCTTGTCTACCCTTACTCTAGGCGCCCTTAAGCGGGACTAGGCGACTGTAGAACGAGGTACCAACACGAGCTTGAGTGTCAAACACCATTCCTTAGTCAAGGTGCCCTTAAGTCCCGCTAGAGAAGGAAAAGTGTAGGCGAGGGTTGACAACGGAGGTCTAGACTGGGCCACAGATGAGCTACAAGAATCGTTTTGGTGTCTATAGAGAGCTTATACGATCCAACTATCAGTTACCATTTCAACCCATAGTCTAAAGTCAGTCTAAGTATACGTGCGGGTGCCCTAAAGTCAGGCAACCTTAACCCGTATAAGGAGTCGTCCAATCTCAAACTGTCTTTAATAAAAGATGCTCTAAATGCCCTCAAGATCATACACACGAAGTTTCATTCCATTATCTCTAACCGTTCTCCGCTTGTAGGGCGCCAAAGTCGAGTAACCGGAGAGAGCAGTCTCCCAACCCATCCACCCGTATACGCAACCCCCTATACTGACTCGCTCCGGTACCTCGACTTTGGCGCACTACCAACGGAGAACGGTTAGAGATAATGGAATGAAACTTAGTGTGGACATTCTTGACACCATTATGAGCATCTTTTATTAAAGGAAGTTTGAGATTGGGGCACTCTAAGACCCAGTTAAGGTGCCCTAAAGTCAGGCTACCTTAACCCGTATAAGGAGTCGTCCAATCTCAAACTGTCTTTAATAAAAGATGCTCTAAATGCCCTCAAGATCATACACACAAAGTTTCATTCCATTATCTCAACCCATTCTCCGCTGGTAGTGCGCCAAAGTCGAGGTACCGGAGCGAGTCAGTATAGGGGGTTGCGTATACGGGTGGATGGGTTGGGAGACTGCTCTCTCCGGTTACTCGACTTTGGCGCACTACCAACGGAGAACGGTTAGAGATAATGGAATGAAACTTAGTGTGGACATTCTTGACACCATTATGAGCATCTTTTATTAAAGGAAGTTTGAGATTGGGGCACTCTAAGATCGGGTTACGGTGCCCTAAAGTCAGGCTACCTTAACCCGTATAAGGAGTCGTCCAATCTCAAACTGTCTTTAATAAAAGATGCTCTAAATGCCCTCAAGATCATACACACGAAGTTTCATTCCATTATCTCTAACCGTTCTCCGTTGGTAGTGCGCCAAAGTCGAGGTACCGGAGCGAGTCTCACTTACAGTCACCTTGACTACTGAATAGCGTTTGACACTAGCGCTCGTATTGGTACCTCGACTTTGCCGCTCTACCAGTCTGCCTACAGTCAAGCTAGCTTAACCAAACTTCGTACAGGGCACCATTAGGCATCAGAGAGCATATCATCTCGAAGTAAAGGGTCCGTTTAGACGACTCTAGAGGGCACTTAAGGCGCCCTGAAGCCTGGTCACCCGAAACTTGGATTCGGGTCTCCCGACTTCAGGGCGCCTTAAGTGCCCTCTATACTGCCCCAAGACCCCTATAATGGTCGTAAAAGATGTCCAGCATGTCAAGACGAATCCATAGACACCTTAAACTCGTTTCTACGTTGACGGAGAGTGGAGTTAGGATGATTCTACCACACGCAACCCGTCTTAGCAGGACGAGAGCGCTAACCGCAGATCTGCAAATCCAGTGCTCAACACGGTTCCTCGTCTTTGGCAAGTCACCAAATGGGCTACAGTTGAGCTAGGAACGAGGTTAAGGTGTCTACAGAGACGTCTTGGCATGCTGAAGAGATAACTCTACACATTAGCTAGTCTAAAGTCACTCTAGAGGGCACTTAGGGCGCCCTGAAGCAACCCAGGTCAAATCTGAAGGCTGCCGCCAGCTTAGCGCTAAATCCAAGTTTTGACTTTGGCACTCCACCAGTCAGGCTACAGTTGAGATATCGACCTCTAGTCTTTTCTATAGTGTCCAGTAGGCATCTGACTATTATATCCTAGCTTGACAAGGTCATATCTCAACTTTCAAGGCGCTGAGGGCACTCAGAGTGACCCTATACCGTCAAAATCTGAAAATACGCGATGTTGCAAAAATCAAAAAAAGTCGATTTTTTATGCAAAAATGAGCTATTTGAGCGGCCCAAAGGCATTCAATCTTAGTTTGGGGTCCATTGGGATGATTTAGGATGGTTTTTGGGTCAATCAAAATTTTGACCAAAATCGATGATTTTTCCATGCTATACCCTTAGCGTTTTTGCCAAAAATGGCCATTTTCGAGGGTTTTGGTAGAAGTGCTGTAAAATGCTTCAAAGTTGAGATAATGACTTCAAATTGAGTACAGATACTCTTGGGCATGTGTCTGACCACATACTAGCTTGGGAAGGCATTTGGACAACTTTCAAGGGGAGGGTGCCCCCCCAAAGACGAGGACTCAAAATCTCAAAATCTGGGTTTTGGGTCAAAATTTTGACATCGCGATTTTTTGATCTAATATGAACCAGCATAGTCCCCTGACACCAAAAACACCTTTGAAAGTGATTTTGGATGCCTAGAACTGATTCTATGGGCAAAAACGTGCAAAAAAAATCTTACGCAAACTCAAATCTTGAAATTTTTTCGGTTCTCGTCTTTGGCGCCCCCTAACCCCCCCAGGAAGTCAAAATCTTGTCCAAAACCTTTAATAAAAGTTGTTAGGCTTGCCAAGATGTTTAATTTGAGTACTTAAAGTCTTATGTAGCTCAATCCTAGCCAAAGTTATAGCTATCCAAAGTGAACCCAGGTTCAAAGGTCGATGTTTCCACTCATGCGGTTACGGTTTTGGCGCACTCAACCTACGGGTAGGACACCCTAAATTTTCATAACTCAGGCCACAGATGAGCTAGAAAGGAGTTTAAGGTGTCTATGGATTCGTCTTGGCAAATGAAAGTCAGTTACCATTTCAACCTATAGTCTAAAGTCACTCTAGAGGGCACTTATGACCCCCTGAAGGCGGTAGAGTGAAACCAAGATTTTTCAAGATTTCAGCCTAGCGACCTTCAGGGTGCCCTAAGTGCCCTCTAGAGTCGTCTAAACGGACCCCTTACTTCGAGATGATATGCTCTCTGATGCCTAATGGTGCCCTGTATGAAGTTTGGTTAAGCTAGCTTGACTGTAGGCAGACTGGTAGAGCGGCAAAGTCAGGCTAGCGCAAAATGTGGGACACCTGTAACGAGAATGGTACCCAGGGGGGGTATGAAGTGAAAATTTTGGTGAAGGAGATCACTTTAAACCTTATAAACGTTGTCCCTATACCCAATAGACTTGATTAGAACCATTAAAACCAGAATCCAAGACACAAAATTTTTTGACTCGATTTTCAAAATCACGCCAGGGGGGTGCGGAGGATGAAAAATTGAAAAAAAAAAAAGTTGTCTCCAAATGTGCTTTTAATGGTCCTAATCAAGTCTATAGGGTATAGGGAGAACGTTTATAAGGTTTAAAGTGATCGCTTTCACCAAAATGGACCCAGGTTACCCCCCCTGGGCAGTACTGTGAAATCTCAAAAATCGATGTCCTGACAGGGGGTAGGGTCGGTCCATTTTGGTGAAGGTGATCACTTTAAACCTTATAAACGTTCTCCCTATACCCAATAGACTTGATTAGAACCATTAAAACCACATTTGGAGACAACTTTTTTTTTTTTCAATTTTTCATCCTCCGCACCCCCCTGGCGTGATTTTCAAAATCGAGTCAAAAAATTTTGTGTCTTGGATTTTGGTTTTAATGCTTCTAATCAAGTCTATTGGGTATAGGGACAACGTTTATAAGGTT
The DNA here is from genome assembly GCF_053477335.1 of Acartia tonsa. NCBI lineage: Eukaryota > Metazoa > Arthropoda > Copepoda > Calanoida > Acartiidae > Acartia > Acartia tonsa. The sequence continues at coordinate 29,013,783 of NC_137267.1, forward strand.
TAAAGTGATCGCCTTCACCAAAAAGTACCCAGGTATACCCCCCCTGGGGTCATTCCACTTACAGGTGTCCCACATTTTTCGCTCGTCTGACTTTGCCGCTCTACCAGTCTGCCTACAGTCAAGCTAGCTTAACCAAACTTCGTACAGGGCACCATTAGGCATCAGAGAGCATATCATCTCGAAGTAAAGGGTCCGTTTAGACGACTCTAGAGGGCACTTAGGGCGCCCTGAAGCCTGGTACCCCAAAACTTGGATTCGGGTCTCCCGACTTCAGGGCGCCTTAAGTGCCCTCTATATTGGCGCAAGACCCCTATAATGGTCGTAAAAGATGTCCAGCATGTCAAGACGAATCCATAGACACCTTAAACTCGTTTCTAGGTTGACGGAGAGTGGAGTTAGGATGATTCTACCACACGCAACCCGTCTCAGCAGGACGATAGACGTAACCGCAGATCTGCAAAACCAGTGCTCAAGACGGTTCCTCGTCTTTGGCAAGTCACCAAATGGGCTACAGTTGAGCTAGGAACGAGGTTAAGGTGTCTACAGAGACGTCTTGGCATGCTGAAGAGATAACTCTACACATTAGCTAGTCTAAAGTCACTCTAGAGGGCACTTAGGGCGCCCTGAAGACACCCAGGTCAAATCTGCAGCTCAAATCCGGCTTAGCGCTAGATCCAAGTTTTGACTTTGCCACTCCACCAGTCAGGCTACAGTTGAGATATCGACCTCTAGTCTTTTCTATAGTGTCCAGTAGGCATCTGACTATCATATCCTAGCTTGACAAGGTCATATCTCAACTTTCAAGGCGCTGAGGGCACCCAGAGTGAGCCTATACCGTCAAAATCTGGAAATACGCGATGTTGCAAAAATCAAAAAAAGTCGATTTTTTATGCAAAAATGAGCTATTTGAGCGGCCCAAAGGCATTCAATCTTAGTTTGGGGTCCATTGGGATGATTTAGGATGGTTTTTGGGTCAATCAAAATTTTGACCAAAATCGATGATTTTTCCATGCTATACCCTTAGCGTTTTTGCCAAAAATGGCCATTTTCGAGGGTTTTGGTAGAAGTGCTGTAAAATGCTTCAAAGTTGAGATAATGACTTCAAATTGAGTACAGATACTCTTGGGCATGTGTCTGACCACATACTAGCTTGGGAAGGCATTTGGACAATTTTCAAGGGGAGGGTGCCCCCCCAAAGACGAGGACTCAAAATCTCAAAATCTGGGTTTTGGGTCAAAATTTTGACATCGCGATTTTTTGATCTAATATGAACCAGCATAGTCCCCTGACACCAAAAACACCTTTGAAAGTGATTTTGGATGCCTAGAACTGATTCTATGGGCAAAAACGTGCAAAAAAAATCTTACGCAAACTCAAATCTTGAAATTTTTTCGGTTCTCGTCTTTGGCGCCCCCTAACCCCCCCAGGAAGTCAAAATCTTGTCCAAAACCTTTAATAAAAGTTGTTAGGCTTGCCAAGATGTTTAATTTGAGTACTTAAAGTCTTATGTAGCTCAATCCTAGCCAAAGTTACAGCTATCCAAAGTGAACCCAGGTTCAAAGGTCGATGTTTCCACTCATGCGGTTACGGTTTTGGCGCACTCAACCTACCGTAAGGGCACCCTAAATTTTCATAACTCAGGCCACAGATGAGCTTGAAAGGAGTTTAAGGTGTCTATGGATTCGTCTTGGCAAATGAAAGTCAGTTACCATTTCAACCTATAGTCTAAAGTCACTCTAGAGGGCACTTATGACCCCCTGAAGGCGGTAGAGTGAAACCAAGATTTTTCAAGATTTCACCCTACCCTCCTTCAGGGCGCCCTAAGTGCCCTCTATAGTCGTCTAAACGGACCCCTTACTTCGAGATGATATGCTCTTTGATGCCAGAGGGTGCCCTGTACAAAGTTTGGTTAAGCTGGCTTGACTGTAGGCAGCCTGGTAGAGCGGCAAAGTCGAGGTACCAATACGAGCGCTAGTGTCAAACGCTATTCAGTAGTCAAGGTGACTGTAAGTCAGACTCGCTCCGGTACCTCAACTTTGGCGCACTACCAACGGAGAACGGTTAGAGATAATGGAATGAAACTTAGTGTGGATGATCTTGACACCATTATGAGCATCTTTTATTAAAGGAAGTTTGAGATTGGGGCACTCCAATACCCAGGTAAGGTGCCCTGAAGTCAGGCTACCTTAACCCGTATAAGGAGTCGTCCGATCTCAAACTGTCTTTAATAAAAGATGCTCTAAATGCCCTCAAGATCATACACACAAAGTTTCATTCCATTATCTCTACCCATTCTCCGCTGGTAGTGCGCCAAAGTCGAGTAACCGGAGAGAGCAGTCTCCCAACCCATCCACCCGTATACGCAACCCCCTATACTGACTCGCTCCGGTACCTCGACTTTGGCGCACTACCAACGGAGAACGGTTAGAGATAATGGAATGAAACTTAGTGTGGACATTCTTGACACCATTATGAGCATCTTTTATTAAAGGAAGTTTGAGATTGGGGCACTCTAAGATCGGGTTACGGTGCCCTAAAGTCAGGCTACCTTAACCCGTATAAGGAGTCGTCCAATCTCAAACTGTCTTTAATAAAAGATGCTCTAAATGCCCTCAAGATCATACACACGAAGTTTTATTCCATTATCTCTAACCGTTCTCCGTTTATAGGGCGCCAAAGTCGAGTAACCGGAGAGAGCAGTCTCCCAACCCATCCACCCGTATACGCAACCCCCTATACTGACTCGCTCCGGTACCTCGACTTTGGCGCACTACCAACGGAGAACGGTTAGAGATAATGGAATGAAACTTAGTGTGGACATTCTTGACACCATTATGAGCATCTTTTATTAAAGGAAGTTTGAGATTGGGGCACTCTAAGATCGGGTTACGGTGCCCTAAAGTCAGGCTACCTTAACCCGTATAAGGAGTCGTCCAATCTCAAACTGTCTTTAATAAAAGATGCTCTAAATGCCCTCAAGATCATACACACAAAGTTTCATTCCATTATCTCTAACCGTTCTCCGTTTATAGGGCGCCAAAGTCGAGTAACCGGAGAGAGCAGTCTCCCAACCCATCCACCCGTATACGCAACCCCCTATACTGACTCGCTCCGGTACCTCGACTTTGGCGCACTACCAACGGAGAACGGTTAGAGATAATGGAATGAAACTTAGTGTGGACATTCTTGACACCATTATGAGCATCTTTTATTAAAGGAAGTTTGAGATTGGGGCACTCTAAGATCGGGTTACGGTGCCCTAAAGTCAGGCTACCTTAACCCGTATAAGGAGTCGTCCAATCTCAAACTGTCTTTAATAAAAGATGCTCTAAATGCCCTCAAGATCATACACACGAAGTTTCATTCCATTATCTCTAACCGTTCTCCGTTTGTAGTGCGCCAAAGTCGAGGTACCGGAGCGAGTATTCCAGTATACGTGTATAGGGTGACTTCCAGTCACCTTGACTAAGGAATGATGTTTGACACTCAAGCTCGTGTTGGTACCTCGTTCTACAGTCGCCTAGTCCCGCTCTAGTGAGCCTCGCTTGGTCATAGTGAGCCTTGCTTGGTAATTCAGTGAGCCACGGTTGGTTACCAATCGAGGCTCACTAACTTACCAAGCAAGGCTCACTGTCTTTGAATTCCTAGGGTAGTGAGCCTTGCTTGGTCATAGTGAGCCTCGCTTGGTAATTTAGTGAGCCTCGATTGGTAACCAACCGTGGCTCACTGAATTACCAAGCAAGGCTCACTATGACCAAGCGAGGCTCACTACCCTAGGAAAAAAAGACAGTGAGCCTCGGTTGGTTACCAATCAAGGCTCACTATCATAAAAAAAGAGGCAGTGAGCCACGCTTGGTAATTTAGTGAGCCTCGATTGGTAACCAACCGTGGCTCACTGTCTTTTTTTCCTAGGAAACTGAGCCTCGCTTGGTCATAGTGAGCCTTGCTTGGTAAGTCAGTGAGCCTCGATTGGTAACCAACCGTGGCTCACTGAATTACCAAGCAAGGCTCACTATGACCAAGCGAGGCTCACTACCCTAGGAAAAAAAGACAGTGAGCCTCGGTTGGTTACCAATCAAGGCTCACTATCATAAAAAAAGAGGCAGTGAGCCACGCTTGGTAATTTAGTGAGCCTCGATTGGTAACCAACCGTGGCTCACTGAATTACCAAGCAAGGCTCACTATGACCAAGCGAGGCTCACTACCCTAGGAAAAAAAGACAGTGAGCCTCGGTTGGTTACCAATCAAGGCTCACTATCATAAAAAAAGAGGCAGTGAGCCACGCTTGGTAATTTAGTGAGCCTCGATTGGTAACCAACCGTGGCTCACTGACTTACCAAGCAAGGCTCGATTTGACCAAGCAAGGCTCACTATCCTAGGAATTCAAAGACAGTGAGCCTCGCTTGGTCATAGTGAGCCTTGCTTGGTAAGTCAGTGAGCCTCGATTGGTAACCAACCGTGGCTCACTGAATTACCAAGCAAGGCTCACTATGACCAAGCGAGGCTCACTACCCTAGGAATTCAAAGACAGTGAGCCTCGCTTGGTCATAGTGAGCCTTGCTTGGTAAGTCAGTGAGCCTCGATTGGTAACCAACCGTGGCTCACTGAATTACCAAGCAAGGCTCACTATGACCAAGCGAGGCTCACTATCCTAGGAATTCAAAGACAGTGAGCCTCGATTGGTAACCAACCGTGGCTCACTGACTTACCAAGCAAGGCTCGATTTGACCAAGCAAGGCTCACTACCCTAGGAATTCAAAGACAGTGAGCCTCGCTTGGTCATAGTGAGCCTTGCTTGGTAAGTCAGTGAGCCTCGATTGGTAACCAACCGTGGCTCACTGAATTACCAAGCAAGGCTCACTATGACCAAGCGAGGCTCACTACCCTAGGAATTCAAAGACAGTGAGCCTCGATTGGTAACCAACCGTGGCTCACTGAATTACCAAGCAAGGCTCACTATGACCAAGCGAGGCTCACTACCCTAGGAATTCAAAGACAGTGAGCCTCGATTGGTAACCAACCGTGGCTCACTGACTTACCAAGCAAGGCTCGATTTGACCAAGCAAGGCTCACTACCCTAGGAATTCAAAGACAGTGAGCCTCGCTTGGTCATAGTGAGCCTTGCTTGGTAAGTCAGTGAGCCTCGATTGGTAACCAACCGTGGCTCACTGAATTACCAAGCAAGGCTCACTATAACCAAGCGAGGCTCACTACCCTAGGAATTCAAAGACAGTGAGCCTCGCTTGGTCATAGTGAGCCTTGCTTGGTAAGTCAGTGAGCCTCGATTGGTAACCAACCGTGGCTCACTGAATTACCAAGCAAGGCTCACTATGACCAAGCGAGGCTCACTATATAGGGAGCCTAAGACACGGTATAGGGTTCCAAGTCCAGCTTACGGTCGCCTATACTACGGGTAGTCAAGTCTAAGACACGGTATAGGGAGCCTAAGACACGGTATAGTGTGCCTAGTCCAGCTTACGGTCGCCTAAGACACGGTATAGGGAGCCTAAGACACGGTATAGGGTGCCCAATCCAGCTTACGGTCGCCTACAGTAAGGGTAGACAAGCCTAAGACACGGTATAGGGAGCCTAAGTCAAGATCCGAACCCTCTACCAAGCGCTAATCCAGTCTACGGGCGCCTATAGTACGGGTAGTCAAGTCTAAGACACGGTATAGGGAGCCTAAGACACGGTATAGGGTGCCCAATCCAGCTTACGGTCGCCTACAGTAAGGGTAGACAAGCCTAAGACACGGTATAGGGAGCCTAAGTCAAGATCCGAACCCTCTACCAAGCGCTAATCCAGTCTACGGGCGCCTATAGTACGGGTAGTCAAGTCTAAGACACGGTATAGGGAGCCTAAGACACGGTATAGGGTGCCCAATCCAGCTTACGGTCGCCTACAGTAAGGGTAGACAAGCCTAAGACACGGTATAGGGAGCCTAAGTCAAGATCCGAACCCTCTACCAAGCGCTAATCCAGTCTACGGGCGCCTATAGTACGGGTAGTCAAGTCTAAGACACGGTATAGGGAGCCTAAGACACGGTATAGGGTGCCCAATCCAGCTTACGGTCGCCTACAGTAAGGGTAGACAAGCCTAAGACACGGTATAGGGAGCCTAAGTCAAGATCCGAACCCTCTACCAAGCGCTAATCCAGTCTACGGGCGCCTATAGTACGGGTAGTCAAGTCTAAGACACGGTATAGGGAGCCTAAGACACGGTATAGGGTGCCCAATCCAGCTTACGGTCGCCTACAGTAAGGGTAGACAAGCCTAAGACACGGTATAGGGAGCCTAAGTCAAGATCCGAACCCTCTACCAAGCGCTAATCCAGTCTACGGGCGCCTATAGTACGGGTAGTCAAGTCTAAGACACGGTATAGGGAGCCTAAGACACGGTATAGGGTGCCTAATCCAGCTTACGGTCGCCTACAGTAAGGGTAGACAAGCCTAAGACACGGTATAGGGAGCCTAAGTCAAGATACGAACCCTATATCAAGCGCTATTCCCGCTTAAGGGCGCCTAGAGTAGGGTTAGTCAAGCCTAAGACACGGTATAGGGCGCCTAAGACACGGGGGAGAAGGGTTGGAGTGAAGTATGAACGCGAGTATTGATGTACGTAAGCGAGTATTGATGTACGTAAGCGAGTATCCAAGTATAAGCCTTCTATACTTAGCTATCTTCCCTCTATCTGCCCTCTATCTACCCTCTAGAGGGCCTACTTACATCGTAGACTGCCTTAGTAGACACTTTTGGGTTGCCATTAGACACTAAAACCCCCACCGAGTCCGTATAGGGTCTACGTAGACTTTCCGGTAAAGACGCATCCACGAAAATACACTAGAGTTCAAATTTACACTTATAAACGTTTAAAAACATTAAATACCAAGTTGACAAAATCCATGTTTCTTCGATAACTAGCGAACGGATTGAGCTAGAATCGATGTTAAGGTGTCTAAATGACCGTCTCGACCCCAGGAACTCACTCACAAAGTTTGAAGAGTCTGGGACAATTTTAAGATAGGCGGACCAAACCGTTTGTGTTTTTTTTTACCAACCGAGGCTCACTAAAAAATTGAAAAATCAGTTTTTCCTAGGAAAACTTTTTTGTTTCTTAACCGATTTTGGACTTCAAGGTGGCAAAATGTCCGTCTCAATATGCTGGACTTACCCTATCAATTTGACGGAGCTGCTCCAATTTTAAGGGGGGCGGACCTCAACTTGTTTGATTTTTTTAGTGAGCCTCGCTTGGTAAAAAGTGAGCCTCGGTGCGACAAACGTATAGCTAGAGTGCCCCGATTGTCTTCTCCTTCTGGATATAAGTCTGGCATGTCAAGACGGTCATTTAGACACCTTAACATCGATTCTAGCTCAAAAACTGTTGAAATGGTGAAGAAAACTTGATTTTTTCAAATACGCGAGGGTGAAAGTGAGCCTCGGTTGGTCAAAAAATCAAACAAGTTGAGGTCCGCCCCCCTTAAAATTATCCTAGCTCCGTCAAATTTTGTGTGCTGATTCTACTCATTGAGACGGACATTTTGCCGTGTTTAAATCTTGTGTAGCTCAAAAACTGCCCAGATGGTGGACAAAACTTGGATTTTTTAGCGGCACCCCTCGATACTTGAAAAATCCAAGTTTTGTCCACCATCTGGGCAGTTTTTGAGCTACACAAGATTTAAACACGGCAAAATGTCCGTCTCAATGAGTAGAATAAGCACACAAAATTTGACGGAGCTAGGATAATTTTAAGGGGGGCGGACCACAACATGTTTGATTTTTTACCAAGCGAGGCTCACTTTTCTAAGATTTTCGGCCTCTCGCGTAAGTTGAAAAATCAAGTTTCTACTCTCATTTCTCAACGGATTGAGCTACAGTCGATGTTAAGGTGTCTAAATGACCGTCTCAATGAGCCTAAGATATTTTATTACAGGTTTTGGAAGATTGGGGCAATATTTCTATACGATTGTCGCACCGAGGCTCACTTTGCACTTTTGTGAAAGTGAGCCTCGGTGCGACAAACGTATCGAAATATTGCCCCAATCTTCCAAAACCTGTAATAAAATATGTCAGGCTCATTGATACGGTCATTTAGACACCTTAACATCGACTGTAGCTCAATCCGTTGAGAAATGAGGGCAGAAACTTGATTTTTCAACTTACGCGAGAGGCCGAAAATCTTAGAAAAGTGAGCCTCGCTTGGTAAAAAATCAAACATGTTGTGGTCCGCCCCCCTTAAAATTATCCTAGCTCCGTCAAATTTTGTGTGCTTATTCTACTCGTTGAGACGGACATTTTGCCGTGTTTAAATCTTGTGTAGCTCAAAAACTGCCCAGATGGTGGACAAAATAAGATTTTTTCAAGTATCGAGGGGTGCCGCAAAAAAAACCAAGTTTTGTCCACCATCTGGGCAGTTTTTGAGCTACACAAGATTTAAACACGGCAAAATGTCCGTCTCAATGAGTAGAATAAGCACACAAAATTTGACGGAGCTAGGACAATTTTAAGGGGGGCGGACCAAACCGTTTGTGTTTTGGCGTTACAAGTTTTGGCGAAAGTTCAAGATTTTCGGCCTCTCGCGTATTTTGAAAACTCAAAAATCTTTGCCATTTGGGCTAGGATTGAGCTACAGTCGATGTTAAATACTCTAAATGACCGTCTCAATGAGCCTAAGATATTTTATTAAAGGTTTTGGAAGATTGGGGCAATATTTCTATACGATTGTCGCACCGAGGCTCACTTTGCACTTTTGTGAAAGTGAGCCTCGGTGCGACAAACGTATCGAAATATTGCCCCAATCTTCCAAAACCTGTAATAAAATATGTCAGGCTCATTGATACGGTCATTTAGACACCTTAACATCGACTGTAGCTCAATCCGTTGAGAAATGAGGGCAGAAACTTGATTTTTCAACTTACGCGAGAGGCCGAAAATCTTAGAAAAGTGAGCCTCGCTTGGTAAAAAATCAAACATGTTGTGGTCCGCCCCCCTTAAAATTATCCTAGCTCCGTCAAATTTTGTGTGCTTATTCTACTCATTGAGACGGACATTTTGCCGTGTTTAAATCTTGTGTAGCTCAAAAACTGCCCAGATGGTGGACAAAACTTGGATTTTTCAAGTATCGAGGGGTGCCGCTAAAAAATCCAAGTTTTGTCCACCATCTGGGCAGTTTTTGAGCTACACAAGATTTAAACACGGCAAAATGTCCGTCTCAATGAGTAGAATCAGCACACAAAATTTGACGGAGCTAGGATAATTTTAAGGGGGGCGGACCTCAACTTGTTTGATTTTTTGACCAACCGAGGCTCACTTTCACCCTCGCGTAAGTTGAAAAAATCAAGTTTTCTTCACCATTTCAACAGTTTTTGAGCTAGAATCGATGTTAAGGTGTCTAAATGACCGTCTTGACATGCCAGACTTATATCCAGAAGGAGAAGACAATCGGGGCACTCTAGCTATACGTTTGTCGCACCGAGGCTCACTTTTTACCAAGCGAGGCTCACTAAAAAAATCAAACAAGTTGAGGTCCGCCCCCCTTAAAATTGGAGCAGCTCCGTCAAATTGATAGGGTAAGTCCAGCATATTGAGACGGACATTTTGCCACCTTGAAGTCCAAAATCGGTTAAGAAACAAAAAAGTTTTCCTAGGAAAAACTGATTTTTCAATTTTTTAGTGAGCCTCGGTTGGTAAAAAAAAACACAAACGGTTTGGTCCGCCTATCTTAAAATTGTCCCAGACTCTTCAAACTTTGTGAGTGAGTTCCTGGGGTCGAGACGGTCATTTAGACACCTTAACATCGATTCTAGCTCAATCCGTTCGCTAGTTATCGAAGAAACATGGATTTTGTCAACTTGGTATTTAATGTTTTTAAACATTTATAAGTGTAATTTTGAACTCTAGTGTATTTTCTTGGGGAACTATGATGTGCGTCTTCACCGGAAAGTCTACGTAGACCCTATATGGACTCGGTGGGGGTTTTAGTGTCTAATGGCAACACAAAAGTGTCTACTAAGGCAGTCTACGATGTAAATAGGCCCTATAGAGGGTAGATAGAGGGCAGATAGAGGGAAGATAGCGAAGTATAGAAGGCTTATAAGTGGACAACGGTTGGTTATAACTTAACAACGGTTAATTATCTTTGGTTCTAGCTTCGAGAGGGCTACTTGGGGGTCACCTACGGGTAGCTGGGTATTAGCTAACCTGGGTATTGGTGTCCTGGCTTAAGTAAGACTGTCTTTAGGGTAGTAGAGGGCAGTCTAAGGGCGCTTAAGTAGGGATAAGTAGAGGAAGGTTAGGATAGAGTAAGGTAACCTTCTCCCGCTTGACAAGGGTTACTCTAGGCTTGCTTACGGTTGACTAAGGATACTTAGGCTTGGTAAAGGGCGCCAGTAGGGTAGACTACGGGTGTCTAAGTGTCTGCAGGCTGGACTAGGGTGCCCTTAGACGAGTATAAGTGCCCAATAGCTTGGTATAAGTAGACAGTAGACCAGGATAGAGGAAGGTAACCTTCTCCCGCTTGACAAGGGTTACTCTAGTCTTGCTTACGGTTGACTAAGGATACTTAGGCTTGGTAAAGGGCGCCAGTAGGGTAGACTACGGGTGTCTAAGTGTCTTCAGGCTGGACTAGGGTCCCCTTAGACGAGTATAAGTGCCCGCTAGCTTGGTATAGTCGACTGTCAAACACTCTACAGTAGTCAAGGTGCCCTTAAGTCAGCTTGGGTGACTGTGGCAGCTTGGTTCCCATACCGTAAGTGTCTTGAAACCCGAACGCAGTGAGGTGTCTGTTTCGAGCGATAGCGAGACACAGACCTTGTGTGCGCTGGCTTGGGTCCCATACCTCAAGTGTCTTTAACCGGAGCGAAGCGACGTAACGCTGGCTTGGGTCCCATACCTCAAGTGTCTTTAACCGGAGCGAAGCGACGTGTATAGGGGGGACACGGACAACGCTATTATCCATCCATCAACCTTTCAATCTCTGAAGCAAGCCTTCAGTCACCCGTTTTAGAGGGTGACCACGAGTGTAGCTTCTTCTAAGCGGAGCGAGTAAGGGCTCCCTCTAAAACGGTTGCAACTGAAGGCACTTCAGAGATTGAAATGGTTTTGGATGGATGCCTTCCTTTACCCTGTCAACGAGGTGGTTTACCTGGGTTTTCAGTACTGGTGACACTGACACGTTATGGCTTATCTACGGGCCCTTCTTGCTTCCTATCTCCCCTTAGTATCACGCCTCGCTTCGCTCGGGTTTCAAGACACTAGGGGAAGCCTCGCTTCGCTCGGCTTCCCCCTGGCACCCACACGTTATGGCTTATCTACGGGCCCTTCTTGCTTCCTATCTCCCCTTAGTATCACGCCTCGCTTCGCTCGGGTTTCAAGACACTAGGGGAAGCCTCGCTTCGCTCGGCTTCCCCCTGGCACGGACACGTTATGGCTTATCTACGGGCCCTTCTTGCTTCCTATCTCCCCTTAGTACACTGCCCTCGCTTCGCTCGGGTGACTGTTGCACGTTATGACCTATGGGCAAATCCAGGTTAAACTCAAGGCACCGTGTCTGCTATGCCTGGGTGCCCTTTCAGTGAGCCTTGGTTGGTATGTAGTGAGCCTCGCTTGGTCATAGTGAGCCTCGATTGGTTTTACCAACCGTGGCTCACTGTTTACCAACCGTGGCTCACTGTCTCTTTTTTCCTAGGAACTGAGCCTTGCTTGGTCATAGTGAGCCTCGCTTGGTAATGTAGTGAGCCTCGATTGGTAACCAACCGTGGCTCACTGTCTTTTTTTTTCCTAGGACTGAGCCTCGCTTGGTCATAGTGAGCCTTGATTGGTATTACCAACCGTGGCTCACTGTTTACCAACCGAGGCTCACTGTCTTATTTTCCTAGGGTAGTGAGCCTCGCTTGGTCATAGTGAGCCTTGCTTGGTATGTTAGTGAGCCTCGATTGGTAACCAACCGTGGCTCACTGTCTTTTTTTTTCCTAGGACTGAGCCTCGCTTGGTCATAGTGAGCCTTGCTTGGTATGTTAGTGAGCCTCGATTGGTATTACCAACCGTGGCTCACTGTTTACCAACCGAGGCTCACTGTCTTCTTTTCCTAGGATAGTGAGCCTCGCTTGGTCATAGTGAGCCTTGCTTGGTATGTCAGTGAGCCTCGATTGGTAACCAACCGTGGCTCACTGTCTTGGATTTCTTATGATAGTGAGCCTCGCTTGGTATAGTGAGCCTTGCTTGGTAATTACCAACCGAGGCTCACTGTCTTTGGATTGGTGTCTTAGGCGTCAGCCTGTAGCAGCGCAAAATCTACGTCTAACCCTAAGATAAGACCTTCGTATACCAAGACTGGTGTCCAGGCTTGGGTGCCTAGGCGCCAGCCTGTAGCAGCGCAAAATCTACGTCTAACCCCAAGAATATAGGCTTCCTATACGAGCGCTAGTGTCCAGGCTTGGGTGCCTTGCTTACGGTCGTAGTGTCCTTATAGGGTGCCCAAGGCGCCAGCCTGTAGCAGCGCGAAATCTACGTCTAACCACAAGAATATAGGCTTCCTATACGAGCGCTAGTGTCCAGGCTTGGTGTCCTTGCTTACGGTCTTAGTGTCCTTGTAGGGTGCCCAAGGCGCCAGCCTGTAGCAGCGCGAATTCTACGTCTAACCATAAGAATATAGGCTTCCTATACGAGCGCTAGTGTCCAGGCTTGGTGTCCTTATAGCGGGTATAAGGGAACCTTCATACCGTAAGCAGATTTGACCCGCTTTCCAATGTCCCGACTGCGTAGAATCTTATCGGGACATAGGAATGAGGGTACCAATGGAGTGGATAATAGAGAATAAAAGAGTGAAATATCAAAAAAATGCTAAAAAATTGCGTCTATCTTCGGTTTGGGTGGTGTCCAGGCTTGGTGTCCTTGCTTACGGTCTTAAGTGTCCTTATAGGGTGCCCAAGGCGCCAGCCTGTAGCAGCGCAAAATCTACGTCTAACCCTAAGATAATCCGTCTAATCGTGTCTTAAATACAAGTGTCTGCGCCATATAATTCCTCTATTGATTGATTTTTAGGGGCACTATGATGTGTGTCTATCCTGAAAAGTCTACGTTGATTCCTACTTACTTTGGTGAAGGTTTTAAGAATCTAGAGTTAATTTGTAAAATTAAATATTTAACATAAAATTCTATTTTAACAATAAAATTCAAATTTATCTATATTTTTTACATTTTATTTGTTTTTAGTGAGCCTCGATTGGTAATTTTCCTAGGAAAATGAGCCACGATTGGTATTACCAACCGTGGCTCACTGTCTTTTTTCCTAGGAAACTGAGCCTCGCTTGGTCATAGTGAGCCTCGCTTGGTAATTTAGTGAGCCTTGATTGGTAACCAACCGTGGCTCACTGTCTTTTTTTCCTAGGAAAGTGAGCCTCGCTTGGTCATAGTGAGCCTTGCTTGGTAATTTAGTGAGCCTCGCTTGGTAACCAACCGTGGCTCACTGTCTTTTTTTTCCTAGGAACTGAGCCTCGCTTGGTCATAGTGAGCCTTGCTTGGTAATTTAGTGAGCCTCGCTTGGTAACCAACCGTGGCTCACTGTCTTTTTTTTCCTAGGAACTGAGCCTCGCTTGGTCATAGTGAGCCTTGCTTGGTAATTTAGTGAGCCTCGCTTGGTAACCAACCGTGGCTCACTGTCTTTTTTTTCCTAGGAACTGAGCCTCGCTTGGTCATAGTGAGCCTTGCTTGGTAATTTAGTGAGCCTCGCTTGGTAACCAACCGTGGCTCACTGTCTTTTTTTCCTAGGAAAGTGAGCCTCGCTTGGTCATAGTGAGCCTTGCTTGGTAATTTAGTGAGCCTCGCTTGGTTACCAACCGTGGCTCACTGTCTTTTTGGGCCCAAGGCGCCAGCCTGTAGCAGCGCAAAATCTGCGTCTAACCATAAAAATTCAAAAAAACCCTAGGAGAATTTAATAAAACCCCAAATTTGAGAGGCCGAAAATCAAAAAAATGTTAGTGAGCCACGCTTGGTAAAAATATTTCTTGCACACACACATTTTTCGACCAATAAAAAACAGGTTCATCTCCGATCGAGGCGCATTCTAGTCGTGAGTTAACACAGACCACGCAATATTTTCGGCCTCTCAAAAAACCAAAAAGTCCGGTGCCGCCGGCAGGGCTGCAAAGCTTGTTTTGGCTCTCTGACTGTTGCCTATTCTTCGCGCCCGAAAGGGCGCGACTTTAAGCGCAAGTTTTAAGCGCAAAAACGCCAAATAATTTATCAATATGACCAGGATCCCTCATCCCCCACCACCAGCTTAAAAAACACGAATTTTAGCGCAGAGAGGGCACCTTTCTCAGGGTTCACCCTACACAGCGGTAGGGGTCTCCCTCCAGGTGCGCTCTCTCTAGCGCTAAAATCCAGTCTCCCAAGCTGGTGACAACGGCTTCATCTGCCGAGTGTCAAAGGTTGTTGGTGGGCACCTGTTAAGTCGTCAGGTGGGTGTCAGGAACAGCTCACCGTCTCAGTCACTCGACTCTGTATGAGTCTAATGATGAACAACGGGGCCTTCCTCCTAAGTCGTGTCCTTGGGACACAGTGATTGGGAGCGATAGTTAGATATAGCTTTCGTTCTACCAGGCTTGCGCCTAGCTGCTCCTTTCCCGACAATCTCACTAATTTTAGATAGCTCTCAAGACTGGTCTCTAGCTTAGAGGCGTTCAGCTATTAACCAAAGTACTTAGCGCATCTGCTCTGACAAGTCAAACAACAGAAACACCAGCGGTACCAGGCTCTGGTTCCTCTCGTACTAAAGAGCCTTACTCAAGACTAGTCCTCCCTATTAGTAGGGTAAAACTAACCTGTCTCACGACGGTCTAAACCCAGCTCACGTTCCCTTTTGACGGGTGAACAATCCGACACTTTCTGAATTCTGCTTCAAAATGATAGGAAGAGCCGACATCGAAGGATCAAAAAGCTACGTCGCTATGAACGCTTGGCAGCCACAAGCCAGTTATCCCTGTGGTAACTTTTCTGTCACCTCTTCCTTCAAACCACGAATTAAAGAGGATCGATAGGCCGTTGTTTCCAAGGTTCTCCTTGTACTGAAAGGAGAACTCAAGCTGGCTTGTGCCCTTCTACTCTATTCAAGGTTTCTTTCCTTGAGGAGCCAACCTTAGGACACCTGCGTTATCGTTTGACAGATGTACCGCCCCAGTCAAACTCCCTGCCTCACTCTCTCTGAGGTTAGGGTTGCCCTTTCAACTTCCTTCTACAACTGAAGCAAGGCATTAAGCCTAGCTGTCTTTCCCTTCCGACTTCTTAAGCAGAGAAGACATACGTGTGAGAGTATTTCAAGACTGGCTTTTACACCTCCTCTCTATCCTACTTCAAGTATTCCTCTCCACCAAGCGAAACTAGAGTCAAGCTCAACAGGGTCTTCTTTCCCCGCTAATATCCACAAGTCCGTTCCCTTGACTGCGGGTTCGCTAGATGGTAGATAGGGACAGTGGGAATCTCGTTAATCCGTTCATGCGCGTCAGTAGTTATCTGACGAGGCATTTGGCTACCTTAAGAGAGTCATAGTTACTCCCGCCGTTTACCCGCGCTTAATGGGACCTCTTCCATTTGACATTCAGAGCACTGGGCAGAAATCACATCGAGTCAATGTCACCCTTTGACTATCTCGATGCTTTGTTTTAATTAAACAGTCGGATTCCCCCTGCTCGTGTCAGTTCTGATCAAGCTATTGATAGCTAGACGTATATACGTAAGTATATGAAGCCTAGCGCTTCCATGCCTTCAAGATTAAAGGTCCGAACCACATCCAGTCCTTCCAATCCAAGGGCACTTCCACGCTAAACCCGACTAGCTTAGCCTTCAGAGCCATTCTTTCTCCCAAAGTTACAGAACCATTTTGCCGACTTCCCTTACCTACATTATTCTATTGGTCAGAGGTTCTTAACCTTGGAGACCTGCTGCGGATATGAGTACGGCCTACACCAGTTCAACCATAGCCTTAAGATTGGTTTTCAAGGTCCAGCTTCCACCAGAGACACGTCTTGAACGGACGTGTTCTTAGCTAGGGTTACCTTTACTCACTCTGACAGTGTTTCAAGGTGACCTTTCGCTTATATAGAAAAGACAACTCTCTCTCTGGGGTTAGAAGGAATCCCAATCCACTTTCCTGGTTACCCAGGCCTATATGCTAGGATGAGACTGGTATAGGAACTTGAACTCTAACAAGTTTCCCTTTCTCCGCTTGCACTTGCCTGTGCCTTGTACATACTTCAACTTTAGATTAGAACCGCCTGACTCGCGTTCAACTACTGTTCACACGAAACCTTTCTCCACTTCGACTATCCAATCCCTCCTTGGATTATTCGCTACTTCCACCAAGATCTGCACACAACGTTGCTCCCGACTTTACTTTAACTGGCCCTTTCTTGCCACGTTATTACCAGCCTACTTGTGCCTAGCCAACCTCTAGGCACAGCTGGAGTATAAGTCCTTCTATAGTTTTAGCAACATCCATTTTCAGGACTGCTTTCTTCGACAGGTGAGTTGTTACACACTCCTTAGCGGGTCCCAACTTCCATGGTCACCGTCCTGCTGTCTTAAGAAACCAACACCTTTTGTGGTATCTTATGAACTATGACTTTGTTACTTTAACTCTGCGTTTGGATCATCCCACAGCGCCAGTCCTGCTTACCAAGAATGGCCCACACGTCCTTTCATATTCCTTCCGACTTTAGCAAGGCCTTCTACTTAAGCGCCAAGCTATTCTCATCCATTTATAGTTTGAGAATGAGTTGAGATCGTTCCAATCCCATTCCTCCTAGTCATTTGCTTTACCAGATGAAACTATCCTTGTGAATTACAGCTATCCTTAGGGAAACTTCGACTGGAACCAGCTACTAGATAGTTCGATTAGTCTTTCGCCCCTATACTCGACTCTGACAATCGATTTGCACGTCAGAATTGCTACGGGCCTCCACCAGGCTTTCACCTGGCTTCACCCTGATCAAGCATAGTTCACCATCTTTCGGGTCTTAACAGATTCACTCAATCTGACTTTGCCGCTACTACTATAGCAAGCCTTCAACGAAACCACATGCCTTGGTTTCCCACTTGACTTCCCTTCACACCAACCCTCTACTTGGGTTCTATTTGTCCGCCTGTTAAACTCCTTGATCCGTGTTTCAAGACGGGTCGATGTCACCGTCTTTACTTTTCAACAACGAGTGCTTTAGCGCTCGCTATGCCGCCCTCTACACACAACTGAAGTGCTAGCTCTCCCGTCTAATGCACCTCCTTCCTTCTCCTTCAAGGTTGACTCTAACTGGTACCCAGGTTCACCTTCCTATGAACACAAGGAATACCAGCTTGAGACCCTTACACCGTTTGTCAAAGGACAATTTCACATACTTTTGACTCTCTCTTCAAAGTTCTTTTCAACTTTCCCTCACGGTACTTGTTTGCTATTGGCCTTGCCGCCAGTCTTTAGCTTAATGAATGGTTTACCTCAACCTTCAGAATACAATTCCAAATATTCCTACTCCACTCTCAAGCGGGCGTGCCTAGACCTTCCCAGCTCTCTTGGTCCTTCACCTTTCCTATGAACGAACCACATTCACGAGAGACCTTGCCATGGGAAGCCTAGACTACCCGCTTGCTTGCGCCTCACAGTCCCTCTTACAGAGAGACTCAGCCTAGAGCTACCGTCTTGTCATTCGCTATTACTAAGACGGTCTCCTTGGATTCCTTTTCCTCCGCTTATTGATATGCTTAAGTCAAGCGGGTCTTTCATTCTCTATCAAACACTCTTATTGAGTCAAACTGCCGCTAATTCTCAAATTAGACCTTTACGTAGCTCTTTGGATCCGTCGCATATATTACTGTCCTCTCTCCTACCTTCTAAACGAAGGGTAGGAAGAACCGCCCTATGGACGGGTGCCTTTCCTCCTTATGCCCACATTCTGACAAGGAATACGAAACCAAAGCCTTGCTTTGTTTCCTGCGCTTGCGTTCAACCAAGCTATGTTCATGTGACCAGCGATTCACATTCACTCTAGTGTTTAGCTACTATCTTCTTCAAGCTACAAGCCTAGTGTTCCCTTGTCCACTAGCTTTGCTTTAGCGCCTTCACCTGCGCTTTCTCTTTGGCAGGCGCCTTGGGCCTGGTATGGATTCGTTAAGACTAGCTCTACGATTCCTTGTTCCCGACAATACAACTCCACTATGATCCTTCCGAAGGTTCACCTACGGAAACCTTGTTACGACTTTTACTTCCTCTAAATGACACAGCTTGAACTACTTCAGGTACCCAGGTCAAGTGTTAGGGCTCCTTCCATGGTTCTCACTAAGACATTCAATCGGTAGTAGCGACGGGCGGTGTGTACAAAGGGCAGGGACTCAATCAAGGCAAGCTATTGACTTGCCTTTACTAGGAATTCCAGGTTAATGTCGAACACTTTCAAGCGACAATCCCGACTGTTAAATATATTAACCGCTTGCCTAGTCCTTTCGAACCAGGGACGGGTTATATATTCAATTGTAGCACGTGTGCGGCCCAGAACATCTAAGGGCATCACAGACCTGTTATTGCTCTTTCTTTAGCTACTTCGTTCAACTAACCCTTCCAAGAAGACACACATCTTCAAGTTAGTTAATGTTTCCACCCGACTTCAATTTGGAAACAGTGTCCTTATTGGTAAGTGAGAGTCTCGTTCGTTATCGGAATTAACCAGACAGATCACTCCACCAACTAAGAACGGCCATGCACCACCAACCACCAAATCAAGAAAGAGCACTTAGTCTGTCAATCCTTCTAGTGTTCTGGCCTGGTAAGTTTTCCCGTGTTGAGTCAAATTAAGCCACAAGCTCCACTCCTGGTGGTGCCCTTCCGTCAATTACTTTAAGTTTCAGCTTTGCAACCATACTTCCCCTGGAACCAAATAACTTTAGTTTCCAAAAGTCGCCTATCACCACGTCAATAGACATGCGATAGATTACTGGTTGGCATCGTTTATGGTTAGAACTAGGGCGGTATCTAATCGCCTTCGATCCTCTAACTTTCGTTCTTGATCAATGAAAACATACTTGGCATATGCTTTCGCTTTTGGATGTCTTCAAACGGTCCAAGAATTTCACCTCTAGCGCTTGAATACATATGCCCCCGTCAGTCTCTATTTATCATCAAGTTATGGTTGAGACCAACATAACATACACAACTCCTTGTTATATTATTCCATGCACAACTATTCCGACTACTGGTCTGCCTTTAGCACTCTTGTTTTTTCAAAGTAAACACAGACCCAGCTCAATCAACCTTTGAAAGTCAATTGACTTGTCCTTTCCAACCAATCAATAAGAACCGCTAGCGCTTGCGCCAGGGCTCCCACTTGACAATCTTCCGACTACGAGCTTTTTAACCACAGCAACATTAGTATACGCTATTGGAGCTGGAATTACCGCGGCTGCTGGCACCAGACTTGCCCTCCAATTGATCCTTTGACATTAATTTAGATTAACATCATTCCAATTACAAGGCCTCGAAAGAGTCTTGTATTGTTATATTCCGTCACTACCTCTGTCTTTAACAAATGGGTAATTTGCGCGCCTGCTGCCTTCCTTAGATGTGGTAGCCATTTCTAAGGCGCCCTCTCCAGAATCGAACCCTGATTCTCTGTTACCCGTCATAACAACTGTGCGCCTAAGGCACCCAGTCTACAGTTGATAGGTCATACCATGAATGAACTGATAGTCAGGTTAACTGAACTATCAAGAACGGCTTCAGGTCAACTTTAGTACACTTCCGTGTTTGGTTTCTCAAGCGCTTACCTTCCACAACTCCTATTGCCTTGTCTTATGTATTAGCTTGAGAATTACCAAAGTTATCCTTCCGCTGTTCCTTCTGCCCAATCAAGTTGATATGTTTTAATGAGCCTTTCGTAGTCTCTCTCACTTTGGCACATGCATGGCTTAGGCTTTGACGTTAGCATATATTACTGGCAGAATCAACCAGATTAGGTGTCTACCTTCCTATAGACCCCTTGGTTAAGACTCTGACTGGAACCTCTCACCCACAAGCAAGCCAGCAACACCCTTAACCTAGCTTGCCCTTTAGCTCTAAACTTGGGTCTCTTGAAGCCAGTCTTAAGTCTTAAACTTCCTTTCCTTCGTTTCCTTCCTTTAACACAGCGCTTGCTTTGCCAGACTTGCAAGCGCTTGGTTTTGCTTTGAGGTGCCCTAGCTTGGGTTAACAATAGCTGGCACCTCTCTATCCTCCTTCAAAGGATACCTTGGACGTAGTCAAGGTTACCCTCCTAAGACACTCTTTGACTGTCCACTCTCACCCGCAAGCCAGCCCGCTCTTAACCTCTCACCCACAGTTAGACTACAGTCGACTCGACTCTCTGCCCACACGGTAACTTCGGCAGGCAGCGTCTGGTTGTCTACTGTAGCCTTCAAACTTGGTCTCTTGAAGTCAAAAGCGGTGCCCTTAAGCTCTAAACGGGAACCTCTTGAGTGGGACAGTCTAAAGTCTCCTTGGTTATGGTTCTCCCGCCCTTCTAACCTTAGGCTTGGTGTCTACTTCACCACGGTTGAAGGTGCCCTTCCTTCTACCCAGGTCTATAACACACTTCCTTTGACTTGGTGTCTACCTCACCACAGTCTCCTTCCTTTGACTGGTGTCACCTTCACCAGCTTGACTTAAGATAGCGGGCGCTCTATCTTAGTCTACCTTCTCACTCAACCAGGCTTCCCTTACTAAGGGTGCCCTCCTTTGACTGTGGTGTCCACCTCACCACAGTCTCCTTCCTTTGACTGGTGTCACCTTCACCAGCTTGACTTAAGATAGCGGGCGCTCTATCTTAGTCTACCTTCTCACTCAACCAGGCTTCCCTTACTAAAGGTGCCTTCCTTTGACTGTGGTGTCCACTTCACCACAGTCTCCTTCCTTTGACTGGTGTCACCTTCACCAGCTTGACTTAAGATAGCGGGCGCTCTATCTTAGTCTACCTTCTCACTCAACCAGGCTTCCCTTACTAAAGGTGCCTTCCTTTGACTGTGGTGTCCACTTCACCACAGTCTCCTTCCTTTGACTGGTGTCACCTTCACCGTCTTACTTAACCAGGCTTCCCTTACTAAAGGTGCCTTCCTTTGACTGTGGTGTCCACTTCACCACAGTCTCCTTCCTTTGACTGGTGTCACCTTCACCGTCTTACTTAACCAGGCTTCCCTTACTAAAGGTGCCTTCCTTTGACTGTGGTGTCCACTTCACCACAGTCTCCTTCCTTTGACTGGTGTCACCTTCACCGTCTTACTTAACCAGGCTTCCCTTACTAAAGGTGCCTTCCTTTGACTGTGGTGTCCACTTCACCACAGTCTCCTTCCTTTGACTGGTGTCACCTTCACCGTCTTACTTAACCAGGCTTCTCCCTTAACAAGGGTGCCTAGAGATAGCCAGCATCTATCTCTCCCGACTTTCTTTGACTTGGTGTTCGCCTCACCACAGTCTCCTTCCTTTGACTGGTGTCACCTTCACCGTCTTACTTAACCAGGCTTCTCCCTTAACAAGGGTGCCTAGAGATAGCGGGCGTCTATCTCTTCTCTTCCCCTACCTTTACCTCATAAGGTAGGGTGCCGGTTCATCTAACATCAAGCTCCCGTAAGCCGCTAGCGCTTGACAAGGGCATGGATGGTGTCCATGGTGTCCTTTGCCTCGCGCGCGCGGGTCCCTCTTACGAAAAAATATGTTATCCCCTATATACTTTTGAAAATCCGCTTATGGGAGCACTAGTTGAAAATTTCTGAAAATTTTTACCTTATTAAAAAATAAAATTTTTGAAAAAAAATACCCTATATTATTATAGTATAAAACGCCTAATAATTTTTTTTGAAAACGTCTCCCCCCCCGTTCACCGGTAGCTGCAGAGTTTTTGGGCGCCCAGCGGCGCCCATTGGGCCCCATCCAGTAGTAGTAATCCTTAAGCCTACCCTGGAGTGAATCTTGAATTCGCATAATGACTGATTCTACGCGGATAGCTTAGTAGTACTCTACTTTAGAACATCTATACTACTGTATCGATGATCCTTGTAGTCACTAAGCGTCCTCTCGAAGCATAGTCAAGAGTTTTCAATCGATGTCACACCATGTCGGTTACCAAACAGGCAAAGTCCTATCCAGGGGAGTCGGAGCACTCTATCTTGGTTCTTTACCAGGGCACCCGAAGTGCCCGCCCGCTTCCCTTATGGTTGCTACCCTAGTCGACGGAGGGCGCATCACCAGTCCAGTAGGCGACCTTTCCCAAGAATAGCATTCTACCGAGTCCATGTTCCCAGTTCGATGTCCCTTTATCCAACAAGTCATATGAAGGAGGAACCAAGTTAAGGACCAAGATCACTTACACTACTGATAGACTCTTACTCCGAGTTTAAAGACTGGACTAAGGGGGCAGCCTTGTGAACGTTAATTCACGTTAACTACCGCCCCCAACCAGTACTGTTGAGGTGGAGATGAAGAGATCTAATACGACCCGCACTCCTACTCAGGGTAGCTTAAGTGCACGACGTAGATGAGGCAACTCATGTCACCCGTACGCTCCTTAAGGAAGGTTAACGTCTCGGGAAGCTTGCCCCTGAAACTTGAAGATGTTTAAAGTCAGTAGACTAAGAATACTAAAGTCAAAGCAAGGTCATAGTCTTCCAGTCAGGCAGAACACCTGACCTTAGTACTATAACCGACCGCACTAGTATACCAACGAAGGCGCCTACCCAGGTTAACGCTTGACACTTGGTATGGTACTTATGTCGAACCCCGGTTTAAGTAAAGGACAAGAGGAAACATGAATGCCCCCCACCACCACGTCTTAATCTCCAGAGGGAGGCGACGTGTCTTGTGTTACCATGCTTGGTGCGGTTCTGCTCGTATAGAACTCCCCCTCTGGTTCCTTGCTCTAAGGGCAGCTAAACCGTCCAATCTAGGTTCTCCCAATCACCCTTGTCCAGCATACCTTACCCTGCATAGCGGCCTCAACCCATACCCAGGTCAAATACTCAAGCAAGAGTGCAGTACTAAGGGAGCTATGCCGCAAGCAAGCAAGCGGAACAATTCCTACCTTGAACCAAGGATATGTTAGACTACAGTCGAATCGACTCTCTGCCCACACAGTAACTTCGGCAGGCAGCGTCTGGTTGACTACTATAGCCCTCAACCCTTGGCGCACTGTCACCCTATACTATAAGCGCCAACCCAAGTCAGGTATTTTGACTCACCGAAGGGGTCCACCTACTTAGAGGGAGTCAAGTGTCAAGCAACCCGCACACTACACTTACTTAAGGTGACGCCTTAAGTATACAGCTTAATCTCCCGACGGAGGCGCTGCACCTTCTTCCACGAGTCTACTTCCCGACTAAGTTACTAAGGTTTCAGTCACTACGGCGGACCGCTGGCGTTCTCGGCCTACTACCCGTTCTACTTAGTGAAGGACTCTCCGCACTTGCCACCTTAAGTATAAGGGTTGAGGGCTGTAGGCACGGAAACTTAGACCGCTTATCTCATCTCTCACCCCAAGCAAGCATCGCCCTACTACACTTGCGGGCCTGTTGAGAGAGTATCCTTCAGAGTGCTACCCAGGTGCACTCTATCTAAGGGTGTTACACCGTGCCTCATCCTTACGGTTACAGTGCCTTTCTCAACCCTTAAGCCAGGCCTTATCAACCTTCTTTGGTACACTCGCTATGCGAACCTGACTTGTAATACCAATCTGTAGGCAACCTTGGTGACCTTAGCTTGCCTTCTACTAAGTGTCTACCTTGTTACCATCCTTCAGGCTTCCTTCGCTCCTCCACTCTAGTGGTTCTCAACCAAGCCTCACCAGGGCACCTTCTACCAAGGTCTTAGGCGGCCCTATACGTTGCCTATACGTTGTACCTTTCCTTAAGGGCAGACCCGCTTCGACAGCCAACTCCCTCACTGGGAGTCCACTGTCCCTTAAGGGAGTTGCCTTAGACCTTGGTTTAGGGTGCCCAAGATACCAGTCTGTTGAACCAGTAGAGTGGGACCACCTACTTCGGTTCAGTAGGGTAGACTACGGGTGTCTAAGTGTCTTCAGGCTGGACTAGGGTCCCCTTAGACGAGTATAAGTGCCCGCTAGCTTGGTATAGTCGACTGTCAAACACTCTACAGTAGTCAAGGTGCCCTTAAGTCAGCTTGGGTGACTGTGGCAGCTTGGTTCCCATACCGTAAGTGTCTTGAAACCCGAACGCAGTGAGGTGTCTGTTTCGAGCGATAGCGAGACACAGACCTTGTGTGCGCTGGCTTGGGTCCCATACCTCAAGTGTCTTTAACCGGAGCGAAGCGACGTAACGCTGGCTTGGGTCCCATACCTCAAGTGTCTTTAACCGGAGCGAAGCGACGTGTATAGGGGGGACACGGACAACGCTATTATCCATCCATCAACCTTTCAATCTCTGAAGCAAGCCTTCAGTCACCCGTTTTAGAGGGTGACCACGAGTGTAGCTTCTTCTAAGCGGAGCGAGTAAGGGCTCCCTCTAAAACGGTTGCAACTGAAGGCACTTCAGAGATTGAAATGGTTTTGGATGGATGCCTTCCTTTACCCTGTCAACGAGGTGGTTTACCTGGGTTTTCAGTACTGGTGACACTGACACGTTATGGCTTATCTACGGGCCCTTCTTGCTTCCTATCTCCCCTTAGTATCACGCCTCGCTTCGCTCGGGTTTCAAGACACTAGGGGAAGCCTCGCTTCGCTCGGCTTCCCCCTGGCACCCACACGTTATGGCTTATCTACGGGCCCTTCTTGCTTCCTATCTCCCCTTAGTATCACGCCTCGCTTCGCTCGGGTTTCAAGACACTAGGGGAAGCCTCGCTTCGCTCGGCTTCCCCCTGGCACGGACACGTTATGGCTTATCTACGGGCCCTTCTTGCTTCCTATCTCCCCTTAGTACACTGCCCTCGCTTCGCTCGGGTGACTGTTGCACGTTATGACCTATGGGCAAATCCAGGTTAAACTCAAGGCACCGTGTCTGCTATGCCTGGGTGCCCTTTCAGTGAGCCTTGGTTGGTATGTAGTGAGCCTCGCTTGGTCATAGTGAGCCTCGATTGGTTTTACCAACCGTGGCTCACTGTTTACCAACCGTGGCTCACTGTCTCTTTTTTCCTAGGAACTGAGCCTTGCTTGGTCATAGTGAGCCTCGCTTGGTAATGTAGTGAGCCTCGATTGGTAACCAACCGTGGCTCACTGTCTTTTTTTTTCCTAGGACTGAGCCTCGCTTGGTCATAGTGAGCCTTGATTGGTATTACCAACCGTGGCTCACTGTTTACCAACCGAGGCTCACTGTCTTATTTTCCTAGGGTAGTGAGCCTCGCTTGGTCATAGTGAGCCTTGCTTGGTATGTTAGTGAGCCTCGATTGGTAACCAACCGTGGCTCACTGTCTTTTTTTTTCCTAGGACTGAGCCTCGCTTGGTCATAGTGAGCCTTGCTTGGTATGTTAGTGAGCCTCGATTGGTATTACCAACCGTGGCTCACTGTTTACCAACCGAGGCTCACTGTCTTCTTTTCCTAGGATAGTGAGCCTCGCTTGGTCATAGTGAGCCTTGCTTGGTATGTCAGTGAGCCTCGATTGGTAACCAACCGTGGCTCACTGTCTTGGATTTCTTATGATAGTGAGCCTCGCTTGGTATAGTGAGCCTTGCTTGGTAATTACCAACCGAGGCTCACTGTCTTTGGATTGGTGTCTTAGGCGTCAGCCTGTAGCAGCGCAAAATCTACGTCTAACCCTAAGATAAGACCTTCGTATACCAAGACTGGTGTCCAGGCTTGGGTGCCTAGGCGCCAGCCTGTAGCAGCGCAAAATCTACGTCTAACCCCAAGAATATAGGCTTCCTATACGAGCGCTAGTGTCCAGGCTTGGGTGCCTTGCTTACGGTCGTAGTGTCCTTATAGGGTGCCCAAGGCGCCAGCCTGTAGCAGCGCGAAATCTACGTCTAACCACAAGAATATAGGCTTCCTATACGAGCGCTAGTGTCCAGGCTTGGTGTCCTTGCTTACGGTCTTAGTGTCCTTGTAGGGTGCCCAAGGCGCCAGCCTGTAGCAGCGCGAATTCTACGTCTAACCATAAGAATATAGGCTTCCTATACGAGCGCTAGTGTCCAGGCTTGGTGTCCTTATAGCGGGTATAAGGGAACCTTCATACCGTAAGCAGATTTGACCCGCTTTCCAATGTCCCGACTGCGTAGAATCTTATCGGGACATAGGAATGAGGGTACCAATGGAGTGGATAATAGAGAATAAAAGAGTGAAATATCAAAAAAATGCTAAAAAATTGCGTCTATCTTCGGTTTGGGTGGTGTCCAGGCTTGGTGTCCTTGCTTACGGTCTTAAGTGTCCTTATAGGGTGCCCAAGGCGCCAGCCTGTAGCAGCGCAAAATCTACGTCTAACCCTAAGATAATCCGTCTAATCGTGTCTTAAATACAAGTGTCTGCGCCATATAATTCCTCTATTGATTGATTTTTAGGGGCACTATGATGTGTGTCTATCCTGAAAAGTCTACGTTGATTCCTACTTACTTTGGTGAAGGTTTTAAGAATCTAGAGTTAATTTGTAAAATTAAATATTTAACATAAAATTCTATTTTAACAATAAAATTCAAATTTATCTATATTTTTTACATTTTATTTGTTTTTAGTGAGCCTCGATTGGTAATTTTCCTAGGAAAATGAGCCACGATTGGTATTACCAACCGTGGCTCACTGTCTTTTTTCCTAGGAAACTGAGCCTCGCTTGGTCATAGTGAGCCTCGCTTGGTAATTTAGTGAGCCTTGATTGGTAACCAACCGTGGCTCACTGTCTTTTTTTCCTAGGAAAGTGAGCCTCGCTTGGTCATAGTGAGCCTTGCTTGGTAATTTAGTGAGCCTCGCTTGGTAACCAACCGTGGCTCACTGTCTTTTTTTTCCTAGGAACTGAGCCTCGCTTGGTCATAGTGAGCCTTGCTTGGTAATTTAGTGAGCCTCGCTTGGTAACCAACCGTGGCTCACTGTCTTTTTTTTCCTAGGAACTGAGCCTCGCTTGGTCATAGTGAGCCTTGCTTGGTAATTTAGTGAGCCTCGCTTGGTAACCAACCGTGGCTCACTGTCTTTTTTTTCCTAGGAACTGAGCCTCGCTTGGTCATAGTGAGCCTTGCTTGGTAATTTAGTGAGCCTCGCTTGGTAACCAACCGTGGCTCACTGTCTTTTTTTCCTAGGAAAGTGAGCCTCGCTTGGTCATAGTGAGCCTTGCTTGGTAATTTAGTGAGCCTCGCTTGGTTACCAACCGTGGCTCACTGTCTTTTTGGGCCCAAGGCGCCAGCCTGTAGCAGCGCAAAATCTGCGTCTAACCATAAAAATTCAAAAAAACCCTAGGAGAATTTAATAAAACCCCAAATTTGAGAGGCCGAAAATCAAAAAAATGTTAGTGAGCCACGCTTGGTAAAAATATTTCTTGCACACACACATTTTTCGACCAATAAAAAACAGGTTCATCTCCGATCGAGGCGCATTCTAGTCGTGAGTTAACACAGACCACGCAATATTTTCGGCCTCTCAAAAAACCAAAAAGTCCGGTGCCGCCGGCAGGGCTGCAAAGCTTGTTTTGGCTCTCTGACTGTTGCCTATTCTTCGCGCCCGAAAGGGCGCGACTTTAAGCGCAAGTTTTAAGCGCAAAAACGCCAAATAATTTATCAATATGACCAGGATCCCTCATCCCCCACCACCAGCTTAAAAAACACGAATTTTAGCGCAGAGAGGGCACCTTTCTCAGGGTTCACCCTACACAGCGGTAGGGGTCTCCCTCCAGGTGCGCTCTCTCTAGCGCTAAAATCCAGTCTCCCAAGCTGGTGACAACGGCTTCATCTGCCGAGTGTCAAAGGTTGTTGGTGGGCACCTGTTAAGTCGTCAGGTGGGTGTCAGGAACAGCTCACCGTCTCAGTCACTCGACTCTGTATGAGTCTAATGATGAACAACGGGGCCTTCCTCCTAAGTCGTGTCCTTGGGACACAGTGATTGGGAGCGATAGTTAGATATAGCTTTCGTTCTACCAGGCTTGCGCCTAGCTGCTCCTTTCCCGACAATCTCACTAATTTTAGATAGCTCTCAAGACTGGTCTCTAGCTTAGAGGCGTTCAGCTATTAACCAAAGTACTTAGCGCATCTGCTCTGACAAGTCAAACAACAGAAACACCAGCGGTACCAGGCTCTGGTTCCTCTCGTACTAAAGAGCCTTACTCAAGACTAGTCCTCCCTATTAGTAGGGTAAAACTAACCTGTCTCACGACGGTCTAAACCCAGCTCACGTTCCCTTTTGACGGGTGAACAATCCGACACTTTCTGAATTCTGCTTCAAAATGATAGGAAGAGCCGACATCGAAGGATCAAAAAGCTACGTCGCTATGAACGCTTGGCAGCCACAAGCCAGTTATCCCTGTGGTAACTTTTCTGTCACCTCTTCCTTCAAACCACGAATTAAAGAGGATCGATAGGCCGTTGTTTCCAAGGTTCTCCTTGTACTGAAAGGAGAACTCAAGCTGGCTTGTGCCCTTCTACTCTATTCAAGGTTTCTTTCCTTGAGGAGCCAACCTTAGGACACCTGCGTTATCGTTTGACAGATGTACCGCCCCAGTCAAACTCCCTGCCTCACTCTCTCTGAGGTTAGGGTTGCCCTTTCAACTTCCTTCTACAACTGAAGCAAGGCATTAAGCCTAGCTGTCTTTCCCTTCCGACTTCTTAAGCAGAGAAGACATACGTGTGAGAGTATTTCAAGACTGGCTTTTACACCTCCTCTCTATCCTACTTCAAGTATTCCTCTCCACCAAGCGAAACTAGAGTCAAGCTCAACAGGGTCTTCTTTCCCCGCTAATATCCACAAGTCCGTTCCCTTGACTGCGGGTTCGCTAGATGGTAGATAGGGACAGTGGGAATCTCGTTAATCCGTTCATGCGCGTCAGTAGTTATCTGACGAGGCATTTGGCTACCTTAAGAGAGTCATAGTTACTCCCGCCGTTTACCCGCGCTTAATGGGACCTCTTCCATTTGACATTCAGAGCACTGGGCAGAAATCACATCGAGTCAATGTCACCCTTTGACTATCTCGATGCTTTGTTTTAATTAAACAGTCGGATTCCCCCTGCTCGTGTCAGTTCTGATCAAGCTATTGATAGCTAGACGTATATACGTAAGTATATGAAGCCTAGCGCTTCCATGCCTTCAAGATTAAAGGTCCGAACCACATCCAGTCCTTCCAATCCAAGGGCACTTCCACGCTAAACCCGACTAGCTTAGCCTTCAGAGCCATTCTTTCTCCCAAAGTTACAGAACCATTTTGCCGACTTCCCTTACCTACATTATTCTATTGGTCAGAGGTTCTTAACCTTGGAGACCTGCTGCGGATATGAGTACGGCCTACACCAGTTCAACCATAGCCTTAAGATTGGTTTTCAAGGTCCAGCTTCCACCAGAGACACGTCTTGAACGGACGTGTTCTTAGCTAGGGTTACCTTTACTCACTCTGACAGTGTTTCAAGGTGACCTTTCGCTTATATAGAAAAGACAACTCTCTCTCTGGGGTTAGAAGGAATCCCAATCCACTTTCCTGGTTACCCAGGCCTATATGCTAGGATGAGACTGGTATAGGAACTTGAACTCTAACAAGTTTCCCTTTCTCCGCTTGCACTTGCCTGTGCCTTGTACATACTTCAACTTTAGATTAGAACCGCCTGACTCGCGTTCAACTACTGTTCACACGAAACCTTTCTCCACTTCGACTATCCAATCCCTCCTTGGATTATTCGCTACTTCCACCAAGATCTGCACACAACGTTGCTCCCGACTTTACTTTAACTGGCCCTTTCTTGCCACGTTATTACCAGCCTACTTGTGCCTAGCCAACCTCTAGGCACAGCTGGAGTATAAGTCCTTCTATAGTTTTAGCAACATCCATTTTCAGGACTGCTTTCTTCGACAGGTGAGTTGTTACACACTCCTTAGCGGGTCCCAACTTCCATGGTCACCGTCCTGCTGTCTTAAGAAACCAACACCTTTTGTGGTATCTTATGAACTATGACTTTGTTACTTTAACTCTGCGTTTGGATCATCCCACAGCGCCAGTCCTGCTTACCAAGAATGGCCCACACGTCCTTTCATATTCCTTCCGACTTTAGCAAGGCCTTCTACTTAAGCGCCAAGCTATTCTCATCCATTTATAGTTTGAGAATGAGTTGAGATCGTTCCAATCCCATTCCTCCTAGTCATTTGCTTTACCAGATGAAACTATCCTTGTGAATTACAGCTATCCTTAGGGAAACTTCGACTGGAACCAGCTACTAGATAGTTCGATTAGTCTTTCGCCCCTATACTCGACTCTGACAATCGATTTGCACGTCAGAATTGCTACGGGCCTCCACCAGGCTTTCACCTGGCTTCACCCTGATCAAGCATAGTTCACCATCTTTCGGGTCTTAACAGATTCACTCAATCTGACTTTGCCGCTACTACTATAGCAAGCCTTCAACGAAACCACATGCCTTGGTTTCCCACTTGACTTCCCTTCACACCAACCCTCTACTTGGGTTCTATTTGTCCGCCTGTTAAACTCCTTGATCCGTGTTTCAAGACGGGTCGATGTCACCGTCTTTACTTTTCAACAACGAGTGCTTTAGCGCTCGCTATGCCGCCCTCTACACACAACTGAAGTGCTAGCTCTCCCGTCTAATGCACCTCCTTCCTTCTCCTTCAAGGTTGACTCTAACTGGTACCCAGGTTCACCTTCCTATGAACACAAGGAATACCAGCTTGAGACCCTTACACCGTTTGTCAAAGGACAATTTCACATACTTTTGACTCTCTCTTCAAAGTTCTTTTCAACTTTCCCTCACGGTACTTGTTTGCTATTGGCCTTGCCGCCAGTCTTTAGCTTAATGAATGGTTTACCTCAACCTTCAGAATACAATTCCAAATATTCCTACTCCACTCTCAAGCGGGCGTGCCTAGACCTTCCCAGCTCTCTTGGTCCTTCACCTTTCCTATGAACGAACCACATTCACGAGAGACCTTGCCATGGGAAGCCTAGACTACCCGCTTGCTTGCGCCTCACAGTCCCTCTTACAGAGAGACTCAGCCTAGAGCTACCGTCTTGTCATTCGCTATTACTAAGACGGTCTCCTTGGATTCCTTTTCCTCCGCTTATTGATATGCTTAAGTCAAGCGGGTCTTTCATTCTCTATCAAACACTCTTATTGAGTCAAACTGCCGCTAATTCTCAAATTAGACCTTTACGTAGCTCTTTGGATCCGTCGCATATATTACTGTCCTCTCTCCTACCTTCTAAACGAAGGGTAGGAAGAACCGCCCTATGGACGGGTGCCTTTCCTCCTTATGCCCACATTCTGACAAGGAATACGAAACCAAAGCCTTGCTTTGTTTCCTGCGCTTGCGTTCAACCAAGCTATGTTCATGTGACCAGCGATTCACATTCACTCTAGTGTTTAGCTACTATCTTCTTCAAGCTACAAGCCTAGTGTTCCCTTGTCCACTAGCTTTGCTTTAGCGCCTTCACCTGCGCTTTCTCTTTGGCAGGCGCCTTGGGCCTGGTATGGATTCGTTAAGACTAGCTCTACGATTCCTTGTTCCCGACAATACAACTCCACTATGATCCTTCCGAAGGTTCACCTACGGAAACCTTGTTACGACTTTTACTTCCTCTAAATGACACAGCTTGAACTACTTCAGGTACCCAGGTCAAGTGTTAGGGCTCCTTCCATGGTTCTCACTAAGACATTCAATCGGTAGTAGCGACGGGCGGTGTGTACAAAGGGCAGGGACTCAATCAAGGCAAGCTATTGACTTGCCTTTACTAGGAATTCCAGGTTAATGTCGAACACTTTCAAGCGACAATCCCGACTGTTAAATATATTAACCGCTTGCCTAGTCCTTTCGAACCAGGGACGGGTTATATATTCAATTGTAGCACGTGTGCGGCCCAGAACATCTAAGGGCATCACAGACCTGTTATTGCTCTTTCTTTAGCTACTTCGTTCAACTAACCCTTCCAAGAAGACACACATCTTCAAGTTAGTTAATGTTTCCACCCGACTTCAATTTGGAAACAGTGTCCTTATTGGTAAGTGAGAGTCTCGTTC
The DNA here is from genome assembly GCF_053477335.1 of Acartia tonsa. Taxonomy (NCBI): domain Eukaryota; kingdom Metazoa; phylum Arthropoda; class Copepoda; order Calanoida; family Acartiidae; genus Acartia; species Acartia tonsa. The sequence continues at coordinate 29,045,933 of NC_137267.1, forward strand.
GTTATCGGAATTAACCAGACAGATCACTCCACCAACTAAGAACGGCCATGCACCACCAACCACCAAATCAAGAAAGAGCACTTAGTCTGTCAATCCTTCTAGTGTTCTGGCCTGGTAAGTTTTCCCGTGTTGAGTCAAATTAAGCCACAAGCTCCACTCCTGGTGGTGCCCTTCCGTCAATTACTTTAAGTTTCAGCTTTGCAACCATACTTCCCCTGGAACCAAATAACTTTAGTTTCCAAAAGTCGCCTATCACCACGTCAATAGACATGCGATAGATTACTGGTTGGCATCGTTTATGGTTAGAACTAGGGCGGTATCTAATCGCCTTCGATCCTCTAACTTTCGTTCTTGATCAATGAAAACATACTTGGCATATGCTTTCGCTTTTGGATGTCTTCAAACGGTCCAAGAATTTCACCTCTAGCGCTTGAATACATATGCCCCCGTCAGTCTCTATTTATCATCAAGTTATGGTTGAGACCAACATAACATACACAACTCCTTGTTATATTATTCCATGCACAACTATTCCGACTACTGGTCTGCCTTTAGCACTCTTGTTTTTTCAAAGTAAACACAGACCCAGCTCAATCAACCTTTGAAAGTCAATTGACTTGTCCTTTCCAACCAATCAATAAGAACCGCTAGCGCTTGCGCCAGGGCTCCCACTTGACAATCTTCCGACTACGAGCTTTTTAACCACAGCAACATTAGTATACGCTATTGGAGCTGGAATTACCGCGGCTGCTGGCACCAGACTTGCCCTCCAATTGATCCTTTGACATTAATTTAGATTAACATCATTCCAATTACAAGGCCTCGAAAGAGTCTTGTATTGTTATATTCCGTCACTACCTCTGTCTTTAACAAATGGGTAATTTGCGCGCCTGCTGCCTTCCTTAGATGTGGTAGCCATTTCTAAGGCGCCCTCTCCAGAATCGAACCCTGATTCTCTGTTACCCGTCATAACAACTGTGCGCCTAAGGCACCCAGTCTACAGTTGATAGGTCATACCATGAATGAACTGATAGTCAGGTTAACTGAACTATCAAGAACGGCTTCAGGTCAACTTTAGTACACTTCCGTGTTTGGTTTCTCAAGCGCTTACCTTCCACAACTCCTATTGCCTTGTCTTATGTATTAGCTTGAGAATTACCAAAGTTATCCTTCCGCTGTTCCTTCTGCCCAATCAAGTTGATATGTTTTAATGAGCCTTTCGTAGTCTCTCTCACTTTGGCACATGCATGGCTTAGGCTTTGACGTTAGCATATATTACTGGCAGAATCAACCAGATTAGGTGTCTACCTTCCTATAGACCCCTTGGTTAAGACTCTGACTGGAACCTCTCACCCACAAGCAAGCCAGCAACACCCTTAACCTAGCTTGCCCTTTAGCTCTAAACTTGGGTCTCTTGAAGCCAGTCTTAAGTCTTAAACTTCCTTTCCTTCGTTTCCTTCCTTTAACACAGCGCTTGCTTTGCCAGACTTGCAAGCGCTTGGTTTTGCTTTGAGGTGCCCTAGCTTGGGTTAACAATAGCTGGCACCTCTCTATCCTCCTTCAAAGGATACCTTGGACGTAGTCAAGGTTACCCTCCTAAGACACTCTTTGACTGTCCACTCTCACCCGCAAGCCAGCCCGCTCTTAACCTCTCACCCACAGTTAGACTACAGTCGACTCGACTCTCTGCCCACACGGTAACTTCGGCAGGCAGCGTCTGGTTGTCTACTGTAGCCTTCAAACTTGGTCTCTTGAAGTCAAAAGCGGTGCCCTTAAGCTCTAAACGGGAACCTCTTGAGTGGGACAGTCTAAAGTCTCCTTGGTTATGGTTCTCCCGCCCTTCTAACCTTAGGCTTGGTGTCTACTTCACCACGGTTGAAGGTGCCCTTCCTTCTACCCAGGTCTATAACACACTTCCTTTGACTTGGTGTCTACCTCACCACAGTCTCCTTCCTTTGACTGGTGTCACCTTCACCAGCTTGACTTAAGATAGCGGGCGCTCTATCTTAGTCTACCTTCTCACTCAACCAGGCTTCCCTTACTAAGGGTGCCCTCCTTTGACTGTGGTGTCCACCTCACCACAGTCTCCTTCCTTTGACTGGTGTCACCTTCACCAGCTTGACTTAAGATAGCGGGCGCTCTATCTTAGTCTACCTTCTCACTCAACCAGGCTTCCCTTACTAAAGGTGCCTTCCTTTGACTGTGGTGTCCACTTCACCACAGTCTCCTTCCTTTGACTGGTGTCACCTTCACCAGCTTGACTTAAGATAGCGGGCGCTCTATCTTAGTCTACCTTCTCACTCAACCAGGCTTCCCTTACTAAAGGTGCCTTCCTTTGACTGTGGTGTCCACTTCACCACAGTCTCCTTCCTTTGACTGGTGTCACCTTCACCGTCTTACTTAACCAGGCTTCCCTTACTAAAGGTGCCTTCCTTTGACTGTGGTGTCCACTTCACCACAGTCTCCTTCCTTTGACTGGTGTCACCTTCACCGTCTTACTTAACCAGGCTTCCCTTACTAAAGGTGCCTTCCTTTGACTGTGGTGTCCACTTCACCACAGTCTCCTTCCTTTGACTGGTGTCACCTTCACCGTCTTACTTAACCAGGCTTCCCTTACTAAAGGTGCCTTCCTTTGACTGTGGTGTCCACTTCACCACAGTCTCCTTCCTTTGACTGGTGTCACCTTCACCGTCTTACTTAACCAGGCTTCTCCCTTAACAAGGGTGCCTAGAGATAGCCAGCATCTATCTCTCCCGACTTTCTTTGACTTGGTGTTCGCCTCACCACAGTCTCCTTCCTTTGACTGGTGTCACCTTCACCGTCTTACTTAACCAGGCTTCTCCCTTAACAAGGGTGCCTAGAGATAGCGGGCGTCTATCTCTTCTCTTCCCCTACCTTTACCTCATAAGGTAGGGTGCCGGTTCATCTAACATCAAGCTCCCGTAAGCCGCTAGCGCTTGACAAGGGCATGGATGGTGTCCATGGTGTCCTTTGCCTCGCGCGCGCGGGTCCCTCTTACGAAAAAATATGTTATCCCCTATATACTTTTGAAAATCCGCTTATGGGAGCACTAGTTGAAAATTTCTGAAAATTTTTACCTTATTAAAAAATAAAATTTTTGAAAAAAAATACCCTATATTATTATAGTATAAAACGCCTAATAATTTTTTTTGAAAACGTCTCCCCCCCCGTTCACCGGTAGCTGCAGAGTTTTTGGGCGCCCAGCGGCGCCCATTGGGCCCCATCCAGTAGTAGTAATCCTTAAGCCTACCCTGGAGTGAATCTTGAATTCGCATAATGACTGATTCTACGCGGATAGCTTAGTAGTACTCTACTTTAGAACATCTATACTACTGTATCGATGATCCTTGTAGTCACTAAGCGTCCTCTCGAAGCATAGTCAAGAGTTTTCAATCGATGTCACACCATGTCGGTTACCAAACAGGCAAAGTCCTATCCAGGGGAGTCGGAGCACTCTATCTTGGTTCTTTACCAGGGCACCCGAAGTGCCCGCCCGCTTCCCTTATGGTTGCTACCCTAGTCGACGGAGGGCGCATCACCAGTCCAGTAGGCGACCTTTCCCAAGAATAGCATTCTACCGAGTCCATGTTCCCAGTTCGATGTCCCTTTATCCAACAAGTCATATGAAGGAGGAACCAAGTTAAGGACCAAGATCACTTACACTACTGATAGACTCTTACTCCGAGTTTAAAGACTGGACTAAGGGGGCAGCCTTGTGAACGTTAATTCACGTTAACTACCGCCCCCAACCAGTACTGTTGAGGTGGAGATGAAGAGATCTAATACGACCCGCACTCCTACTCAGGGTAGCTTAAGTGCACGACGTAGATGAGGCAACTCATGTCACCCGTACGCTCCTTAAGGAAGGTTAACGTCTCGGGAAGCTTGCCCCTGAAACTTGAAGATGTTTAAAGTCAGTAGACTAAGAATACTAAAGTCAAAGCAAGGTCATAGTCTTCCAGTCAGGCAGAACACCTGACCTTAGTACTATAACCGACCGCACTAGTATACCAACGAAGGCGCCTACCCAGGTTAACGCTTGACACTTGGTATGGTACTTATGTCGAACCCCGGTTTAAGTAAAGGACAAGAGGAAACATGAATGCCCCCCACCACCACGTCTTAATCTCCAGAGGGAGGCGACGTGTCTTGTGTTACCATGCTTGGTGCGGTTCTGCTCGTATAGAACTCCCCCTCTGGTTCCTTGCTCTAAGGGCAGCTAAACCGTCCAATCTAGGTTCTCCCAATCACCCTTGTCCAGCATACCTTACCCTGCATAGCGGCCTCAACCCATACCCAGGTCAAATACTCAAGCAAGAGTGCAGTACTAAGGGAGCTATGCCGCAAGCAAGCAAGCGGAACAATTCCTACCTTGAACCAAGGATATGTTAGACTACAGTCGAATCGACTCTCTGCCCACACAGTAACTTCGGCAGGCAGCGTCTGGTTGACTACTATAGCCCTCAACCCTTGGCGCACTGTCACCCTATACTATAAGCGCCAACCCAAGTCAGGTATTTTGACTCACCGAAGGGGTCCACCTACTTAGAGGGAGTCAAGTGTCAAGCAACCCGCACACTACACTTACTTAAGGTGACGCCTTAAGTATACAGCTTAATCTCCCGACGGAGGCGCTGCACCTTCTTCCACGAGTCTACTTCCCGACTAAGTTACTAAGGTTTCAGTCACTACGGCGGACCGCTGGCGTTCTCGGCCTACTACCCGTTCTACTTAGTGAAGGACTCTCCGCACTTGCCACCTTAAGTATAAGGGTTGAGGGCTGTAGGCACGGAAACTTAGACCGCTTATCTCATCTCTCACCCCAAGCAAGCATCGCCCTACTACACTTGCGGGCCTGTTGAGAGAGTATCCTTCAGAGTGCTACCCAGGTGCACTCTATCTAAGGGTGTTACACCGTGCCTCATCCTTACGGTTACAGTGCCTTTCTCAACCCTTAAGCCAGGCCTTATCAACCTTCTTTGGTACACTCGCTATGCGAACCTGACTTGTAATACCAATCTGTAGGCAACCTTGGTGACCTTAGCTTGCCTTCTACTAAGTGTCTACCTTGTTACCATCCTTCAGGCTTCCTTCGCTCCTCCACTCTAGTGGTTCTCAACCAAGCCTCACCAGGGCACCTTCTACCAAGGTCTTAGGCGGCCCTATACGTTGCCTATACGTTGTACCTTTCCTTAAGGGCAGACCCGCTTCGACAGCCAACTCCCTCACTGGGAGTCCACTGTCCCTTAAGGGAGTTGCCTTAGACCTTGGTTTAGGGTGCCCAAGATACCAGTCTGTTGAACCAGTAGAGTGGGACCACCTACTTCGGTTAGTGCACTAACCCGCAAACGCTAAAGTTAGAAGGCAGCCTACAGATATCTCCTTAACTGCCGCCCGAAGTGACCCTTAAGGCATTCAAGCAACTGTCTACTGTCGCTTGACACTCCTACTACTGGTTGGATGGTTAAGAGTGAACCAAGGTGTTCCGTCTTAGGGTAGTCTTCCTACCCGACTCCAAGCGATGTGCACCCAAGCGACATTCTCGGGTTACCTTAAGGAAGGTTACCCTTACTGGCGAGAACCTGCCCTTGGATATTGGAACACTATAACCAACCACCTACCAAGATCCATTCCAGACCTTTCGGCTACCAGTAGTCTACTTGCGGGATTGATTACCCCCGCAAGCAGCTTGGGTGTGACTCTATAAGGTCAGTCACCCAAGTATTAGGGCTATGATCCATGCCGCCGTCAACTCTACACTGTGCTCCTGACACAAGGTATCCTTGAAGAAGGATGCCTAAAGCAGGAGACTTGCGCTAAGCGCTAAGCTTAGGCTCCCTAAAGCTGCCCTCTAAGTGGTAACGTCCTTAGAAGGGCACCTTGTCAGGAGACTTGCCGCCTTGCTCAAGTATTGGTACCTTGAATACCCAGGTGTATTCAAGCAACTGTCCAATGTCACTACCAATACTCTACTACTGGTTGGATGGTTAAGAGTGAACCAAGATGTTCCGTCTTAGGGTATTGGGCAGCCCGTCATTCTCGCGCTGCCTACCCGACTCCAAGCGATGTGCACCCAAGCGACATTCTCGGGTTACCTTAAGGAAGGTTACCCTTACTGGCGAGAACCTGCCCTTGGATATTGGAACACTATAACCAACCACCTACCAAGATCCATTCCAGACCTTTCGGCTACCAGTAGTCTACTTGCGGGATTGTTATGACCCCCGTAAGTAGCTTGGGTGTGACTCTAACAGGTCAGTCACCCAAGTATTGAGCGCTCCTTCAACCTCCTCTATACTAAGACCGTTACCCAATCTTAGGCTCCCGACACAAGGTTTCCTTAGAGGGACACTAAGGGCGCCTTAAGCAGAAGACTTGCCGCCTAATCCTACTATAAGGACACTCAATCTCAGTCAGGAGTACTGTCTTCATCGATAGAGTGACCCGTGTTGCGTTCTTGAAGCGCTATCTATAAGGGTTCCCAAGATAGAGCGCCTTCGGTAAAGGATTCGAACCATTTCCCAACTATAGGTCAAAGCTCTATCTATACGGGTTCCCAAGATAGGCACCTCGTTGTGCGTTAGCGCTTGGTATAGAGTAAGGTAAGGGCAGACATCCAAGATTGATGCCTAGTCTACCCTACTCTACCTTAAGGGCGCCTGTCTCAGTCAGTAGTACTGTCTTCATCGACGTAAGCTCGCCCGCTGTGCGTTAACCCGACCGTATATGCGTTATAGTGACCCTAACCTTCGGTGTCTACCTTCAGTAAGGGTCCAAGAAACCGTATCTAGATTTTCGTTCAAATCCGTCAAGCGGTTTCTATGATAGCGGGCGCTAACCGCTAGTGGTCGGGTCGGGGAGGTAGGGAGAACGACATACCATGCTCTCCCTAAACCTTCGTACAAGAATTCTTTGGCGTAGAAATTCTCTGGCGCATGCCACTTGCACGAAAGTAAGATTTGACCAACCTTCCTCCCCTATATACTTTTAAAATTCCGCTTATGGGAACACTAGTTGAAAAAAAAAATTTTAATTTTACCTTATTAAAAAATTTTTTTTTTGAAGTGGAAAGTGAAAATCTCGGCAACCAAGGTCACTTTGGATAGCTGTAACTTTGGCTAGGATTGAGCTACAGAGGACTTTAAGTACTCAAATTAAACATCTTGGCAAGCCTAACAACTTTTATTAAAGACTTTGGACAAGATTTTGACTTTTAAGGGGGGTTATGGGGACCCAAACTTTACCAATTTTGGATTTCCATGCATTTGACTGCAAAACTGCAAAAATTTATGCAAATTATTCTAAGTCCAAAGTTGAAAAATGAGAAAATGAAAATATCGCAAACCTAGGTCACTTTGGATAGCTGTAACTTTGGCTAGGATTGAGCTACATAAGACTTTAAGTACTCAAATTAAACATCTTGGCAAGCCTAACAACTTTTATTAAAGGTTTTGGACAAGATTTTGACTTTTAAGGGGGGTTATGACGACCGCAAGTTACCTGATTTTGGATTTCCATGCATTTGACTGCAAAAATGTAAAATTTGATCAAAATTTTGGCTAAGACAAGGGTGCCCTCCAAAATGAAAATCTCGGAAACCAAGGTCACTTTGGATAGCTGTAACTTTGGCTAGGATTGAGCTACAGAGGACTTTAAGTACTCAAATTAAACATCTTGGCAAGCCTAACAACTTTTATTAAAGGTTTTGGACAAGATTTTGACTTTTAAGGGGGGTTATGGGGACCCAAACTTTGCCAATTTTGGATTTCCATGCATTTGACTGCAAAAATTAGGGGATCTCAGACCGGCAAGGGGGCAAGGCAAGGCAAGGTGACTCGTTGTCGTTCTCGTTTTGGGTTGACGTTGACGTAAGCGGTTGACGTTGACGTAAGCTGGCTTACCTTCCAAGCGGGTGCCCTCTCTCCCAAGCAAGGTAGCCAGGCAGCAAGGCAAGGTGACTCGTTGTCGTTCTCGTTTTGGGTTGACGTTGACGTAAGCGGTTGACGTTGACGTAAGCTGGCTTACCTTCCAAGCGGGTGCCCTCTCTCCCAAGCAAGGTAGCCAGGCAGCAAGGCAAGGTGACTCGTTGTCGTTCTCGTTTTGGGTTGACGTTGACGTAAGCGGTTGACGTTGACGTAAGCTGGCTTACCTTCCAAGCGGGTGCCCTCTCTCCCAAGCAAGGTAGCCAGGCAGCAAGGCAAGGTGACTCGTTGTCGTTCTCGTTTTGGGTTGACGTTGACGTAAGGTGTCCGTATCTCGAGAACGGGTGGTCTGAGAGCGCTGTCCTTCCGTTTTTGAGATTGGGACCCCTATATATATACGTATACCAGTCGATGTCAACTTGACCTTAGGACACCTTCTACCTTCACTACCCAGGTGTGAGCCTCGCTTGGTCATAGTGAGCCTCGCTTGGTAATTCAGTGAGCCACGGTTGGTTACCAATCGAGGCTCACTGACTTACCAAGCAAGGCTCACTATGACCAAGCGAGGCTCACTACCCTAGGAAAAATAGACAGTGAGCCACGCTTGGTTACCAATCGAGGCTCACTATCATAAAAAAAGAGGCAGTGAGCCTTGCTTGGTAATTTAGTGAGCCTCGATTGGTAACCAACCGTGGCTCACTGACTTACCAAGCAAGGCTCACTATGACCAAGCGAGGCTCACTACCCTAGGAAAAATAGACAGTGAGCCACGCTTGGTTACCAATCGAGGCTCACTATCATAAAAAAAGAGGCAGTGAGCCTTGCTTGGTAATTTAGTGAGCCTCGATTGGTAACCAACCGTGGCTCACTGACTTACCAAGCAAGGCTCACTATGACCAAGCGAGGCTCACTACCCTAAAAAAAATAGACAGTGAGCCACGCTTGGTTACCAATCGAGGCTCACTATCATAAAAAAAGAGGCAGTGAGCCTTGCTTGGTAATTTAGTGAGCCTCGATTGGTAACCAACCGTGGCTCACTGAATTACCAAGCAAGGCTCACTATGACCAAGCGAGGCTCACTACCCTAGGAAAAAAAGACAGTGAGCCTCGGTTGGTTACCAATCAAGGCTCACTATCATAAAAAAAAGAGGCAGTGAGCCACGCTTGGTAATTTAGTGAGCCTCGATTGGTAACCAACCGTGGCTCACTGTCTTTTTTTCCTAGGAAACTGAGCCTCGCTTGGTCATAGTGAGCCTTGCTTGGTAAGTCAGTGAGCCTCGATTGGTAACCAACCGTGGCTCACTGAATTACCAAGCAAGGCTCACTATGACCAAGCGAGGCTCACTACCCTAGGAAAAAAAGACAGTGAGCCTCGGTTGGTTACCAATCAAGGCTCACTATCATAAAAAAAGAGGCAGTGAGCCACGCTTGGTAATTTAGTGAGCCTCGATTGGTAACCAACCGTGGCTCACTGAATTACCAAGCAAGGCTCACTATGACCAAGCGAGGCTCACTATCCTAGGAATTCAAAGACAGTGAGCCTTGATTGGTAACCAACCGTGGCTCACTGACTTACCAAGCGAGGCTCGATTTGACCAAGCAAGGCTCACTACCCTAGGAATTTAAAGACAGTGAGCCTCGCTTGGTCATAGTGAGCCTTGCTTGGTAATTCAGTGAGCCTCGATTGGTAACCAACCGTGGCTCACTGACTTACCAAGCGAGGCTCGATTTGACCAAGCAAGGCTCACTACCCTAGGAATTTGAAGACAGTGAGCCTCGCTTGGTCATAGTGAGCCTTGCTTGGTAATTCAGTGAGCCTCGATTGGTAACCAACCGTGGCTCACTGACTTACCAAGCGAGGCTCGATTTGACCAAGCAAGGCTCACTACCCTAGGAATTTAAAGACAGTGAGCCTCGCTTGGTCATAGTGAGCCTTGCTTGGTAATTCAGTGAGCCTCGATTGGTAACCAACCGTGGCTCACTGAATTACCAAGCAAGGCTCACTATGACCAAGCGAGGCTCACTATCCTAGGAATTCAAAGACAGTGAGCCTCGATTGGTAACCAACCGTGGCTCACTGACTTACCAAGCGAGGCTCGATTTGACCAAGCAAGGCTCACTACCCTAGGAATTCAAAGACAGTGAGCCTCGCTTGGTCATAGTGAGCCTTGCTTGGTAATTCAGTGAGCCTCGATTGGTAACCAACCGTGGCTCACTGACTTACCAAGCGAGGCTCGATTTGACCAAGCAAGGCTCACTACCCTAGGAATTCAAAGACAGTGAGCCTCGCTTGGTCATAGTGAGCCTTGCTTGGTAATTCAGTGAGCCTCGATTGGTAACCAACCGTGGCTCACTGAATTACCAAGCAAGGCTCGATTTGACCAAGCAAGGCTCACTATCCTAGGAATTCAAAGACAGTGAGCCTCGATTGGTAACCAACCGTGGCTCACTGACTTACCAAGCGAGGCTCGATTTGACCAAGCAAGGCTCACTACCCTAGGAATTCAAAGACAGTGAGCCTCGCTTGGTCATAGTGAGCCTTGCTTGGTAATTCAGTGAGCCTCGATTGGTAACCAACCGTGGCTCACTGAATTACCAAGCAAGGCTCACTATGACCAAGCGAGGCTCACTACCCTAGGAATTCAAAGACAGTGAGCCTCGATTGGTAACCAACCGTGGCTCACTGACTTACCAAGCGAGGCTCGATTTGACCAAGCAAGGCTCACTACCCTAGGAATTCAAAGACAGTGAGCCTCGCTTGGTCATAGTGAGCCTTGCTTGGTAAGTCAGTGAGCCACGGTTGGTTACCAAGCGAGGCTCACTACATTACCAAGCAAGGCTCACTATGACCAAGCAAGGCTCACTACCTCTTAAGTAGGGTGCCCTTATGCCGGCTTACGGGTGTCCTAGTGTCTTCAAGCTGGAGTAGGGTTCCCTTAGACGAGTATACGTGCCCTCTACCTTGGTATACCGTGCCTTGAAGCGGGATAGAGTGAGATACCAACACGTAGGCGCCCGTAAGCTAGACTAGGCATCCTATACCGTGTCTTAGGCTCCCTATACCGTGTCTTAGGCGACCGTAAGCTGGACTAGGCGCCCTATACCGTGTCTTAGGCTCCCTATACCGTGTCTTAGGCGACCGTAAGCTGGACTAGGCATCCTATACCGTGTCTTAGGCTCCCTATACCGTGTCTTAGGCGACCGTAAGCTGGACTAGGCGCCCTATACCGTGTCTTAGGCTCCCTATACCGTGTCTTAGGCGACCGTAAGCTGGACTAGGCATCCTATACCGTGTCTTAGGCTCCCTATACCGTGTCTTAGGCTTGTCTACCCTTACTCTAGGCGCCCTTAAGCGGGACTAGGCGACTGTAGAACGAGGTACCAACACGAGCTTGAGTGTCAAACACCATTCCTTAGTCAAGGTGCCCTTAAGTCCCGCTAGAGAAGGAAAAGTGTAGGCGAGGGTTGACAACGGAGGTCTAGACTGGGCCACAGATGAGCTACAAGAATCGTTTTGGTGTCTATAGAGAGCTTATACGATCCAACTATCAGTTACCATTTCAACCCATAGTCTAAAGTCAGTCTAAGTATACGTGCGGGTGCCCTAAAGTCAGGCAACCTTAACCCGTATAAGGAGTCGTCCAATCTCAAACTGTCTTTAATAAAAGATGCTCTAAATGCCCTCAAGATCATACACACGAAGTTTCATTCCATTATCTCTAACCGTTCTCCGCTTGTAGGGCGCCAAAGTCGAGTAACCGGAGAGAGCAGTCTCCCAACCCATCCACCCGTATACGCAACCCCCTATACTGACTCGCTCCGGTACCTCGACTTTGGCGCACTACCAACGGAGAACGGTTAGAGATAATGGAATGAAACTTAGTGTGGACATTCTTGACACCATTATGAGCATCTTTTATTAAAGGAAGTTTGAGATTGGGGCACTCTAAGACCCAGTTAAGGTGCCCTAAAGTCAGGCTACCTTAACCCGTATAAGGAGTCGTCCAATCTCAAACTGTCTTTAATAAAAGATGCTCTAAATGCCCTCAAGATCATACACACAAAGTTTCATTCCATTATCTCAACCCATTCTCCGCTGGTAGTGCGCCAAAGTCGAGGTACCGGAGCGAGTCAGTATAGGGGGTTGCGTATACGGGTGGATGGGTTGGGAGACTGCTCTCTCCGGTTACTCGACTTTGGCGCACTACCAACGGAGAACGGTTAGAGATAATGGAATGAAACTTAGTGTGGACATTCTTGACACCATTATGAGCATCTTTTATTAAAGGAAGTTTGAGATTGGGGCACTCTAAGATCGGGTTACGGTGCCCTAAAGTCAGGCTACCTTAACCCGTATAAGGAGTCGTCCAATCTCAAACTGTCTTTAATAAAAGATGCTCTAAATGCCCTCAAGATCATACACACGAAGTTTCATTCCATTATCTCTAACCGTTCTCCGTTGGTAGTGCGCCAAAGTCGAGGTACCGGAGCGAGTCTCACTTACAGTCACCTTGACTACTGAATAGCGTTTGACACTAGCGCTCGTATTGGTACCTCGACTTTGCCGCTCTACCAGTCTGCCTACAGTCAAGCTAGCTTAACCAAACTTCGTACAGGGCACCATTAGGCATCAGAGAGCATATCATCTCGAAGTAAAGGGTCCGTTTAGACGACTCTAGAGGGCACTTAAGGCGCCCTGAAGCCTGGTCACCCGAAACTTGGATTCGGGTCTCCCGACTTCAGGGCGCCTTAAGTGCCCTCTATACTGCCCCAAGACCCCTATAATGGTCGTAAAAGATGTCCAGCATGTCAAGACGAATCCATAGACACCTTAAACTCGTTTCTACGTTGACGGAGAGTGGAGTTAGGATGATTCTACCACACGCAACCCGTCTTAGCAGGACGAGAGCGCTAACCGCAGATCTGCAAATCCAGTGCTCAACACGGTTCCTCGTCTTTGGCAAGTCACCAAATGGGCTACAGTTGAGCTAGGAACGAGGTTAAGGTGTCTACAGAGACGTCTTGGCATGCTGAAGAGATAACTCTACACATTAGCTAGTCTAAAGTCACTCTAGAGGGCACTTAGGGCGCCCTGAAGCAACCCAGGTCAAATCTGAAGGCTGCCGCCAGCTTAGCGCTAAATCCAAGTTTTGACTTTGGCACTCCACCAGTCAGGCTACAGTTGAGATATCGACCTCTAGTCTTTTCTATAGTGTCCAGTAGGCATCTGACTATTATATCCTAGCTTGACAAGGTCATATCTCAACTTTCAAGGCGCTGAGGGCACTCAGAGTGACCCTATACCGTCAAAATCTGAAAATACGCGATGTTGCAAAAATCAAAAAAAGTCGATTTTTTATGCAAAAATGAGCTATTTGAGCGGCCCAAAGGCATTCAATCTTAGTTTGGGGTCCATTGGGATGATTTAGGATGGTTTTTGGGTCAATCAAAATTTTGACCAAAATCGATGATTTTTCCATGCTATACCCTTAGCGTTTTTGCCAAAAATGGCCATTTTCGAGGGTTTTGGTAGAAGTGCTGTAAAATGCTTCAAAGTTGAGATAATGACTTCAAATTGAGTACAGATACTCTTGGGCATGTGTCTGACCACATACTAGCTTGGGAAGGCATTTGGACAACTTTCAAGGGGAGGGTGCCCCCCCAAAGACGAGGACTCAAAATCTCAAAATCTGGGTTTTGGGTCAAAATTTTGACATCGCGATTTTTTGATCTAATATGAACCAGCATAGTCCCCTGACACCAAAAACACCTTTGAAAGTGATTTTGGATGCCTAGAACTGATTCTATGGGCAAAAACGTGCAAAAAAAATCTTACGCAAACTCAAATCTTGAAATTTTTTCGGTTCTCGTCTTTGGCGCCCCCTAACCCCCCCAGGAAGTCAAAATCTTGTCCAAAACCTTTAATAAAAGTTGTTAGGCTTGCCAAGATGTTTAATTTGAGTACTTAAAGTCTTATGTAGCTCAATCCTAGCCAAAGTTATAGCTATCCAAAGTGAACCCAGGTTCAAAGGTCGATGTTTCCACTCATGCGGTTACGGTTTTGGCGCACTCAACCTACGGGTAGGACACCCTAAATTTTCATAACTCAGGCCACAGATGAGCTAGAAAGGAGTTTAAGGTGTCTATGGATTCGTCTTGGCAAATGAAAGTCAGTTACCATTTCAACCTATAGTCTAAAGTCACTCTAGAGGGCACTTATGACCCCCTGAAGGCGGTAGAGTGAAACCAAGATTTTTCAAGATTTCAGCCTAGCGACCTTCAGGGTGCCCTAAGTGCCCTCTAGAGTCGTCTAAACGGACCCCTTACTTCGAGATGATATGCTCTCTGATGCCTAATGGTGCCCTGTATGAAGTTTGGTTAAGCTAGCTTGACTGTAGGCAGACTGGTAGAGCGGCAAAGTCAGGCTAGCGCAAAATGTGGGACACCTGTAACGAGAATGGTACCCAGGGGGGGTATGAAGTGAAAATTTTGGTGAAGGAGATCACTTTAAACCTTATAAACGTTGTCCCTATACCCAATAGACTTGATTAGAACCATTAAAACCAGAATCCAAGACACAAAATTTTTTGACTCGATTTTCAAAATCACGCCAGGGGGGTGCGGAGGATGAAAAATTGAAAAAAAAAAAAGTTGTCTCCAAATGTGCTTTTAATGGTCCTAATCAAGTCTATAGGGTATAGGGAGAACGTTTATAAGGTTTAAAGTGATCGCTTTCACCAAAATGGACCCAGGTTACCCCCCCTGGGCAGTACTGTGAAATCTCAAAAATCGATGTCCTGACAGGGGGTAGGGTCGGTCCATTTTGGTGAAGGTGATCACTTTAAACCTTATAAACGTTCTCCCTATACCCAATAGACTTGATTAGAACCATTAAAACCACATTTGGAGACAACTTTTTTTTTTTTCAATTTTTCATCCTCCGCACCCCCCTGGCGTGATTTTCAAAATCGAGTCAAAAAATTTTGTGTCTTGGATTTTGGTTTTAATGCCAGAATATCATTTTAGATTTATTTCGCTTGTTGGCTATACCTCATTCCTGCTATGTATGCTGTAGTAATAATTTGCAATTTTATCAATTGGAAATGTGTTGAATGTGCGGAAGAGAATGCACACTTTAACTAGTTGACCTTGCAGTGGTGAAATTTTGGACACATATTTATAGTAGCCAAACTACTCTATATATCAAAATGTCTGTTTGACCATCAAACGTTTGTTTTTCAGTACGCCACGTTTTAGGGGAAAACATGATTTTCTCAACAGCTGTTTTAGATAAATGGCTTATTTTTTTGCGAAAAAGCCCCATGTCAAAAAGCATTATCAATAAAACTATCTTGGTCCCTCAAACATATTTAGAACTATAAAAAAGGGTTGCTAATATTAGAGATAGAAAGCTGTAGCTTCTTGATAATTTACTCACGAATAATCACTCTTTTTGTAAATTTTTCGTTTTACGTCGTCGGTTCGTCTATAATGATTTAATCAGCTTGTGTTGTTGGAATATTGATCTGTCATAAAATATTCTTGAATATTTGCTCAATTATTGTAGATGTTGTCATCCTTGTCTCGTATGCTAGACATGATTTATTGGATTTTAGTCAATACCATATAATCGACATAAAAATATCTTTGAAATAGCATGTCGATGAAATGTCAGCGATGCCAGATTTTCTTTAATGTTTTATTTCTTGTTTACTAAATTGACTTCTCTGCTAATTTACTGATTGTAAAATCTAAAAACATAATTTGCTTAACATCCAATTTGGATTCTTTTTTTTAAAATCGCTGCGTCACCAGAATTGTTTTTGTGAACAATTTTTGTAGATTTTTTTATGTAATTTTGGAGGATTATTCACGAAAACAATATTGGTGAGGCAACGATGCAGCGACTATAATTTTTAAAAGCGAAGCTTTTCTATAATTAGGGTCGGTCCGTCCGTACGTCCGTCCGTACGTCCGTCCGTCCGTAACGGATAGCTTTTTTCGTTAATTTAGACATGTTAGAATTGTCCTATCGATTTCAAATTTTGCATGCTGATTCCTTTAGTAGTTAGGTACGATTTAGAAAGCGTAGCAACTCTATAATCATTACCAAAATGTCCGTACGTCCATTTTAAACATGTTGATTTTTTTTACTTTTTTAAATAGCTTTTTTCGTTAATTTAGGCATGTTAGAATTGTCCTATCGATTTAAAATTTTGCATCGTGATTCCTGTAATAGTTAGGTACGAGTTAGAAAGCGTAGCAACTCTATAATCATTACCAGAATGTCCGTACGTCCATTTTAAACATGTTGATTTTTTTTTCATTTTTAACAACAAATTTGTATGTGACCTAATTATCCGATTAGTCTGATTTTTGGTATACTGATTCCTGGGACAACAAAGTACAATATTATAAGCGAAGCAACTCTATAATCAAGTCCTAAAAATGTAAGTATGTCCATAATCATTATCCTGTATCAAGCAGTTTTTCAACAAATTTACTTACAATTTTGCTTTGACTCTTATACATTCGCATTCTGATTATTCAGTTCTGACATTATACAAGTGTTAATGTCCGTTTGTCCTAACGTTTCAGAGCTTCGCTTTTATGGATGTTGGTCATCCTTGTTTTTTAAAGAATCCACTTCTGATCCAACTTTAAAATGGCTTTACTTTTCTATTGACAAATAACTTTATTTTTATGAAAACTCTTGTAAGCTAGTATTAATACATATTTGTCCTGGTTATGACATAATTCATGCATATAAGGTCAACTTCAATCATTCAAACCCCAGGGATTTAGGACAATGGCTGATAAATGATCTTGATCCAAAGTTGTAGACAAATACTTTAATTTCATAATAACGGCTGTGATTAAAAGTGCTCTTTATTCGATTAATGAGGTAAAAATTGCCTTAAATCATCCAAAGACCCATTTTTAAAACAACATATAACAACTTTTCCCGGGATCTGTGTGAAGCTTTTATTATGTCAGCGATCAAAATTTTTAGAGGTTGTCGAAACCCTCGCCTAATAGCCTAAAACCTTACTTAGACCATATCGAAACATCCTTTAAAATTATGTTACGATTGATAAAAAGCTTCCTATTGAATATAAACACATTTCATTTAATTGTTTGTTGTTACTACTAGAATGACTATGTTATTGGAGTTTCTTTTTATCAAGTTGCTATATGCTTGATTAGAAATAAATCTAAATAAATTATCATTAGAATCCTATATATTATACGATAAATACAGGATGCTATTGACATTACTAAATCTAAATAATTGCTAATTGTCAAATGAATCGCAATATCTTGAAAATACGCTATTTTGTTAATTTAAAAAAAAAACTTTTAAAAAACATGTTTGATTTGTTTCAATCAGTCTGTACTCTGTATAGACCTTTCAGAACTTTATCTTGAATAGCGGCTGAGAAAAACATGTTTTTCGCTTAATACAGTTGATACACGTATAAAAGGACATGTGATATTATATTGTAGCTTCGCTAAAAAGTTTTTTTACCTTTGTTGTTTATAATAATTTTTCGTTAAAAATTAAAAAATGGCCCTGTATATAAATACAAAATAAACAATTGAAATATGTAAATTTTTTACAAAAAATAAATATGGTATTCGAATTCGTTATTGCCAACCTTATTTATTGAGGTCAAATTCAGGGGTGGATCAATGGACAATTTTTGATCTTTCTCCCAATTTCAATGTATCAAATTCTGCCTATTATAGCTGGGTGGGGGGAAGGCTTTGAAAATGATTTTACCTCCATTAAAACATAAATTTTATATCAATATGTGAAATTCTGACTTTTAAAGCTGGTAAAAATTAAAGGAAAAGGGTTGTAGATTATATAACCGCAATTGTTCTTTCACATCGCTCCCCAAATCAAATTCTACCACGTTTTCTTTGATTAAAATCACGACTTTTTTTTAATGTCGCCAAATTTTACCAATAATTTTAACAATTAGGTAAAAATGTATGAACGAACAAACGGCCTGATGTACGGATGAATAGACCCTAAATGTATGTATGAGTCTAAAATGCTATTATCATTTACCGAACGCCCATCTATTAATCCTATTCGACGTGAATTATTTGTCAATTACATGGTATATTGATATCATACAAAGCTGTATGGTCTACATAAGCAATATGAATTTAAAATCTACAGAATGTCAACATAAGGGTTGATATTGCTGTGCTTTATACCATATGAATATAATTAATTAATTGTTTTTACAAGAATATTTTAGATATCTTCTCCTCTAGATAGCATCTTTTAAATTATAAGTAATTAAATGAAAAGTATATATACATTTGATAGATAGATATCCTATTTATTACATTAATTCATTTTCCAAATTAAATCTATGGTTTTTAGTTATTTAACTCTTTCATTTTTTCATTGATGAAAATAGTTTGTTTGTAGTCTATTTTCGGTAAAAGTTCAATCATCGATACATTGATCAAATCAATCATTTTTAACAGAAAGATTAAGATTACAATTGTTTTCATTGTAGGATTTTTTGAACGTTGACAATGAAAATAGAAAATATATTGAAAACATTTTTAAAAATTCGAAGATTTAAAAAAAACATTAAAATCTCCAAATCCGGGGATTTATTTACACTACATGTTTTTTTTTTAGAGGCGAAGCAATTCTGTAATTTTGTCTATCCGTTTTCTCGGCAGTTGCATAATTTTTGTAAACATACCCCTTTTTATATATTTAATATTTATGCGTATCTATTCGCGTTTTTCTAAAATATAGTTATCTTTATCTTTTTTCTTTGTTTTAATTGTTCTTAATCGATCTAGTTAAGCTGCAGAGTCTTGGGTAAGTATTTTGTCTAGAAAAAAATAGTGTAAAAACGAGGAAAGTGGGCGCAAGACCCCTCCCCCCACACCTTCCGCCACCCGATCGACAGGGGTTGAATTTGGGTTTGATTTTTCTTATCCTTGTATTTATTTTAGCTGCTGCGATAGCTCCTATATCAAGATCAGATGATGGAGCTTTCGATATGGTAATATTTGGTTTTCCTAGCGAAGCTACTCTATGCAGATAACTAAAGAGATAAGACAATGGTCGATAAATTGATGTAAATCCCCAATGATGATACACAAAATTATCTCTTCCTTAGATTAAAATTTGTGGTTTAAACGTTAGAACAATCAACTGAATTAACCAACCAATCAAAATTTACTGAAGTCCCCAAAGTTGTTAAGCCAATGAATAAGAAAAGTCATTATACAATTTTGGGGACTAGTGTACTAAACAGCTCATTGTCCCCTCTTTTTTCAATGGGCGATTTATCTTAGGAGGGTAAAAAGACCTATAAGAAGATTGACTATAAAGGCTACACAAAGATAGACAGACAAATTTTACATAATGATTATAAATTAAGAAAGAGGTTGCGTGATGTGATTAGTAAAATAAAATTTCCAGTTTAGTTTGAGGGAGGGGGGATAATTCCTTCCCCTTACCCACAAGGCCTGTTACATTTGGGAGATCCATATTTTAGTGACAATAGGAGATAAATTAATTTACCACCCAGTTAGGATAAACAAAATTATTACCCAATAGTAAAATTATTGGTAGAAAAGTTTGTAACTTTGTCAACCTAGTCATCGTTAAGACTAACATCAAAAAGTATTAAGCTAACAAATGACAGAACTAGTTTATCAACTAGTATATTTTTTACAAATTTAATGTTTAATTTTTTTCTTAGGAGACTCTTGATAATCAAGTTGTTAAAAATTTCTTCAGGTGACGATTTTTTATTATGTAACACTTACCCTTCCCCTAAAGAAAAACTTCAGATCCAAAAAAAAAAAATTTAAAATGGTTATTTTTATCTATAAAAAAGTTCCACAAATTCATTTTGTTTTCAAATGCTTTCTTTCTTATTACCAATTTTTCAATTTCTAATTTTAATCTTATCTAATTTTTACAAATACACATTATAGTGTATTATTAGACTTTTTATATTTTTTTTAGACATGATGATTATAAGGACTATGTTTATGAACCTAATGTGTAAGTATTTTTGATATACGGGTGAAACAAAACTCAAAGGATTTTCTATTATTAATAAAGAGTTCCAATGTGAATATTTGTATATATTATTAATAGAAGATGTTCTAGTGATTGATTAATCATGTCTAATTTATGAAATATTTTTTTATGATAGCATTTATAATTCAAACTAATCTATAAGAAAAAAAATCATAATACATTTTAAAATTAAGATAGAAAAGACTTTCGGTCACTCGGGGCCAACAAAACGGGAATTTATTTCTTAATTTTTATTTCCGTTAATTAGATTTTCTTATTTATTTAATAGAGGCTACGGCCCTAGAGGCCCTCTAATGGCTTTTGAGGAAGGGAGGTTGCTGCTTCACTCTTTTTTAATTGACGGGGGATGTATTTTTTCCAGAAATGATTTAACTTGGAGGTGGAGGTACCCTCCACCAAAACATATCATAAACCTTTCCAGGACCTATAAGATGCTTTACTTTTAGGGAGAACCATGTCTCTTCAGGGGTTTATAGAGATTTTAAGGCACAAGACAGACAGACAGCCATTTCGTTACTTTTATATTAGGATTTATTGGATTTGATTATTGTAATAATTTAGGTTTGAGAGAATGGCAACAGGTTTCAAAAGAGTTTTTGGGCGTCCAATTTTTACTGTCACCAAGAGGATGGGTGACAGTTTGTTTGATATGCCCAGGGTAAGTTCCAGTGTCGCAGGTTCGAGACAGGGGGAGCGGGGCCAATGGGCTGTTAATAACATTAGTCCCCAAAGTTTTATTATTACGTTTTCTTATTCGTTAGCTAACAACTTTGAAGATTTTGATTGGTTGGCTCATTAAGTTGAGTGTTTAAATGTGTCAACCACTAATTGTAATCTGCAGAAGGGGTAATTTTGTGTATTATGGCAGGGAATGTACATCAATTTTTCGGCCATTGTCTTATCCCTTAGAATCATTGGGTTTGAGGCCCAGTATAATCATACTAATGAATGCGGTTGCAATATCCCCAAAACTCTTTGGCCCACCCCCTCTCCTTCCCCTACCCGACTCCTACACATCCTTGCTTAAGAACTCCATACAAAAGTCATGCAATCAACGAGTTCATGGGAGGTGACAAGGGCCAACTAACAAGATAACTTCTAGGGGTAAAATATGAATTTATTTATTTGTAGAGGTTAACAGAACTTATGTGGGGCGAGGATATACAAAAGAGACAGAGCTCCTATCCTGATGGGTCGGATCCATATCCTGTTGACTATTATCCAGACACATTCCCAGACACTCAGGAATAAGTCATACAAGATTAGATAACATTTTATTGGTAGGGGGACAAAGTGTCTCAAAATTCAGCCATGTGACGTCATCAAAATGAGGGAGATGAGAGGAAAAGTGTGAAAGAAAACCCCTAAAAAAGAGATGGATAATCCCTCATTTTTATGACGTCACATGGCTAATTTTTTCAGACACTTTATCCCCTACATTTTATTGGTGTAACCGCTTCCTATGAAATTTTCTGTGAGAACTTCAGTTCCTTACATGGCTATTCTAACTATACCTAAAAAAACGCACGAGAAGTAAGTATGATTATGTTATTTTAGTAACTTCATTTGAAGTATAATGGACATAATTTAGATATTTTTAGTAATACTTCTCTATAAATCAAAATGTCCGTCTGAAATTGTAATTGAAAAACATGAGTTTCTTGGATGCTGTTTTCTGTGTAGATTCCTTGTTCCATTCTTGTTGGAGAAGGAAGTGTCAGGTCTTTGATTATTTACATTTCTGTTTGAATTTAGACATCTGTTAAATAGAACTTTCAGTTGCTTCGCTCCCATAGGTGCCAGGGATTTCTTCCATTAGTTTTGTTAACGTTTATTGAGGGAGTGGGTTTTTTGTGAGAGGGGGGTCCATTGCCTCCAGAAAATAGCTTGTAATCACAACAGGACCAATAGGTATGTCCCCTGAAAAGTACAACAGTTCAGCTGTAAGCGAATCTATATATGCTTCAGACAATCAGAAAGACATCGTTCTACTTTGTATTATAGCATGTTAGGAAGTGTGAGACGAGTGAATTTTAAAATAGCATAAAACCACCTCAAATTAGGAAAGGGTTGCATTTGTATAAAATGTTATGATTGTTATGATGTATAGATTCCATATTCTGAAACCTGGACTCCTGTGTATGATACAGATACTAATGATTATCAATATTACAATGATGTTCAGGTACCATTTATAATCAGGTAGCAAACATGATGCTTGTCTAGCAAGCACAAAAATCGCCACCCCTTATAATTGAAAAAAAAAGGAAGAGGGTTTAATAAATAGATGTAGGGGGGATTCTTTGCTCAACTAGGAAGCTTAAGCGAAACTACAAAAATAAAAAGTCTAAACATTAACAAATAATATTTTAGGCAACTACTCCATCATATTACCAAGCAGTCAATGTTGTGGACCTCAAACCTGAAACCCAGATAAAGCCAAATATTTACAGGTATTAATTGATTGATAGAAAGGGGATTTCCCTCAAAGTAACAATTTCCCCACTCCTGAGGGCACAATTCATGCGCAGCTGTAACCCTTTACCAATTAAAAACTAACCTAACCCAAAGTAAAACAATAACACACGACTCTGCAATTGAGAAAACCACATAAATCAATAAAATATTACAATTTTGTAGTATTGAAAGGACAGTAACTAAAATTGTAAATCTTTGGGTAACAGTTTAATTTACAGTCCCCTCCATCCCAGATAGATCCATTCATTTCTCATAATGCGGTCTCACATCTATCATTAATTTCATCCTTCTTGATGTTAAATCTAGGCCCATGGACAACAATCCACAGTTAGGAGGCAACATCCAGATAGGATTACCTCCAGCTGGCACCAACAGTCCATCCTGGTCAACATTTTCCATCCAACATGGAAATGATGTAAAGACCTACACAGTAGACCATCACACTGGTGCCACCAGCCACTCCACTTCCCCTGCAAACTCAGGTTCAAATAGTTTGTAATCTATATACAAAATAAACAAAATGTCTATGTGTCTATGTCTGTAACTTAATTTCTCAGTAAACGCTCGACTGATATGGTCTTCCTTTACAGTGAAGCTTTGAATAGATCATAGAAAGGTTAATTGCTTTTTTAAGGTAAGGTACAGCAAGAAAAAATACCCCACAGCATATCATTTGTAAAAAAAAGATTAAAATGAAAAGTGGATGGCTGACATAACCCTCCTTATCTCATGCCCAAAAAGGCCTCTAGAGACACACCGCTTTTTAATAGAATAATAAATGATACAATGATGTCCTTCAATGAACTAAGCATAATGTATATCAATTATAGGCAGCCAACCAGGAAATAATTATGTAGGAGACCAGAAATTAAACAAGTACAAACCACCTCCACCTCCCGCCTATGCTCCACCCAACTCAATCACCAACAGCTATGACCCTCGCCAGACTGGAAAGCGCCAGGGTCCTGTTAGGCCACAAAGGCAGGCTATAAGGCGACCCCAGGGAACACCCTCAATCGTTAATGGAGAGACTGAGGATATGGCCCACAAGAATTATCAGAATCATAGGCTTGTTCCTGAGCAACCTCCTGTAAAGTTGGTTTCACCTAATACTGCTGATTCCAGGTTTAACATTTCTTATTGTATAGAATTCTTTGTCGGTCGATAGGCTTAAAAGTATCTTTTATGAATCTTTTCATTATGCTCTATTGAAGCTAACATTTTTCTCTTGTTCTCATTTTTTCTTTATATGATTTTTTTGTGGTTTCCCTTAAAGTGCTTAGACGAGCATGGAAACTGGAATTCTCCTTTTTTTAAATAGAAAGTTTTTTTTCTGGTACATTTTCTACCTAAGGCTAGGTTAGGTTATTTTGGTCACAGGGTAGACCAACGGCCAGCAGGTATAGAGCCCACATGAAATCACATTACCCCTAATATCTAATTTCACTGGGTGGTAAAGGACCCTACCACCCAGTGGATCCATTAACCCTGTAGTACAAAGCTAAGTAACTTATATACAACTTGCAATCCTCTATTTTGTTATTAATTTAGCAGCATAAGAAAAGCA
The DNA here is from genome assembly GCF_053477335.1 of Acartia tonsa. Lineage (NCBI taxonomy): Eukaryota > Metazoa > Arthropoda > Copepoda > Calanoida > Acartiidae > Acartia > Acartia tonsa. The sequence goes on from NC_137267.1 coordinate 29,070,018, forward strand.
ATTGTCAAAATGCAACATCTTTTTATTCAGCTCCTGATTAATTGTTGATTATTTAGTAATGACATTACTGTGGTACATCCGGCTGGAGTGGAATCTGTCCAGAATAATCTGGAACAATCTGGTCACCTGAACCGACATGATGCAGTTAACCAGGGAGGAAGAGGAGTGCCCGATCTTACTTCCCCCAACAAGCCAAGAAAGAGACAAACTATTTTCCCGCCAAAACAAAATGGCGGTATTCATGTTGCCAGAGATGCAAACAGTCCAAATGGCCAATTTCCAACGTTGTACATAAAACCGGATTCTAAGTTTCCAACTGTTATTGTCTTTCCCTAAGTTTATATCATATATGAAGATCTTTATTAGGTGTGTTTTTTAAATCAAAATTTTGCTAGAATCTTTCGTTTTTATATCAATACAGGTAAATCTATCTTTGTTTACATGCATATTTTGATTTGATTCTGTGTCCAATTTTATCATGTAAAGTTTTGTACTGTATTCCCATTTAATGAGCTTATGTATCATACATTTAAATTATTTCTTATATCTATCATATTCATAACTAATTGTAAATTTTTGCAAAATAAAATATAAAAACCAAATATTCAAACAATTTTTAGACTTAATTACTCAACACTTTAATATTAATGCAATTTTAAAATTAAATTTAGTTTCCCAAAAGTACATAATTTTAACAATAATCATAAAGTATTTATTTGCAAAGTTTGAATTTAATTTACAATTTACAAAATTATTTATTGCACTGTAAACAATAAATGTACATATCTATGCTTAAAAATTAATGTAATAATCTTATAATTCAGGCCTCAATTTAAAAAATTTTCATTTCTTTCTCTGAATTTTGTGTAAAGAATCTCTTTTTTAATTATTTTAAAAATGATTGAATTTTACTGTAATTTTACTGTAATAAAGTATCATCACTTATTTAAAAGTGTGTTCGTTTAATCTTTTATAAAAGTAGTAGGATGTTCATCTGTTTGTAATCCATTAATTCAGCAGGGGGTTATATAATCTAGAGGGGTCAGAAAATAGGGAAATGCAGTTATATGGATATCTTGTTTTAGAAAGTTGCTGACACCCTCATTCTTAACGCTACTATTATAATCTAAAAGAAGTGACTAATTTTTTAGGTTGGCCTAATATTGACTTTGGAGAGGGTTTAGTGTAAGGTAAAGGAGTAAAGAGTAGACATTTAAACATTGTATCTCAGAAAAGTATTTTGTATGGACGAACGGACGAAGTTTTATTTGTTTTTATATATTCATCAAATGCTCTGTTAACATCAAGGTGCTATTAATTTTCTAATAAAAAAAATTGTTAAATTATAAATAAACAATGAAAATACACTTATGGTGGATTTTAATATTTAAAATTAATTATTTCTACTAAATTGAATATATAAATGTTTAATTTCAAATTTTTAATCATATGATCTTTATATATATTAATGGCATTGTAATTTTAGCAATTTGTCGCAAATTTAGGTTATAAATCATTGGCAAATTAAACTATTTTTCTACCAAATAAGATAATGGGCCAAATTCTAAAATTTCTTAGGACTGCCTAGAAGTTTCCTTAGATTCACATAGAAACTTTATAAAAAAAAAAGTATGTTAAAGTTATTTTGTCAAAATTAAGTAAGGCTAACCCCTCGGGGTAACAGCCTCGCAAGCCAGAAAGGCATATTTAAACGTTGTAAATAAGAATAGAAGGAGATGTGGAGTTTCGGTGGCCCACTAATCGGAAAATGGTTTAGTACAAAAAAATTAATTTTCCTTCAGTTTTATTATAAAGTAATCAGTTATTGACGAGGTTTTTGTTAGATTAGTTTAAAATTTATGCCATTTAATAGGTTTAAATCCCATTAATTAATGATTAGTTATTAGTATTGTCTTTATAATAATAAGGACGTGCATAAAATTTTACCAAAGGGTACACGAAGCCTACTTAAAATTCCTACACACCTATTTATTTTAAAATTAGAGTGCTTAGAAAATAAATAGAAGTTGCATGATTAATACAAAATAAACTTTGATTTGTTTCGAATAAAGTATGCATATATTTTGAGCTGTTTGTTTTTAATTTTTAATTTTTTACCTTATACCTATAATTACATAAAATAGTACTAAGCCAAGCTCCAAAATCATATATGTATGTATATTGTATATTTATTTTATTTTGTTGTAAATATTAAATCATAAGAAATGTTTTTTTTTATATATTTTGAACTTAACTAAAATATCTTTTACTTATTTGGCTTACAATTTTTTCTTTAATTTATAAAATAAGAAATAGCGTTTTGCGGCTGTATGACTATATTTTATCCGAAGCTGCAGATGTCATTAACTAAAGGAAATGGCCGATTAAGAAGCCATTTTCAATACAATTTTTTAGGTAACCTATGTATGGATTACGGATGCCCTCCGGGATCTTAAGCTGCACTTCAGATTTTAACCCTTTTTAGTGCCTCAAAGTTTTTACCAATATGTTGGATTGATATATAAGAAATCAGTTATAATTCCAGCTGATTTTAATTTCTTGTGGCTTACAGGACGATTGCGCGCGGTTGCCGAGTCCTGATTAAAGGTTTAATGAATAAATCAATATCATGAACAAATATTTTACATTAATTTGTAATTAAGTCATCAAATATTTATTAAGGAAAAGTTTTAGTATTTTTAGTAGCGAAGCTACTCCATAAGTATCCGTGTATGTCTGTATGTTTGTTCTTACGTTGTGACACAGTAATGGCTAGTGGCTCATTATTTACTAAAAAAAAAATTTTCTGCATGAGGTCTCAGATTTTGATAAAAACTTCCAGTCCCCTTCATTTGGTCATAAAACTAAGGGCTGGGTGATTTTTAACCTTTTTAATCCATTTAAAGTCCGATTTTTCGCGGATTTTCTTACTGTGGTGTTTTAACAATGAAAAAAAGGCATTTTTTCGTGATTTTCAAGTTTAAAATTTTTACATTAATTTTCAATTTACATACATGTTTTATTTATCACTCTGAATTACAGGGTGTCCCGACAAAAATGTCAAAACACGTTTTTTGAACTTTTGACACTGGCAGGAAACGAATTTTGCCCATTTCTCGCCTTGAGAGTGGATATCATCCCTTTTAGAACACATATGAAGTAAATTTGGTGTGGGCACTCCATATTTGGACACCTGAGAAATTTTTGAAACACCCTGTAAAAGTCATTTTTGCATCTGTAGAGCTAAAAATTGGTCCAAATTGATTATTTGTTTCAAATTAGTCTACAGAGTATCTAAGTATGTTAGGCCATAGTGTTTTCTGACCAGAAAATTTTTTTTCTTCAAAAAATGGGAAATTTTTTTTTGTTTTTTATAAATTTTTTTTCTGTTTTTAAGTTACCTAAAACTGTCATATAGATACAAGTTTTGACTAATAACAATAATATTAGCCTATTTTACAAATTTACACACTGTTGGTACACCCTGTGCATGTTTTTAAAAAATGGTGGTTTTTGTCCCTTTTTGGGGGAAAGGAGTCGTTTTAGGGCCATAGACTATTTCTTCATTTTTGTAAAACTTTTCAAGGCACGTCATTTGTTATTTTTACATTGACCGCCTCCGGCGAACCGTTTTGCGGTTTTTCACAACCAAAGGCAGAATTTTTGATGTTTTTTTCCGTTCCTTAGGTTTTAATGGGCATTATTGGTAAGAAGGCGTTGATTTATCAAAATCACTCTGAAGTACTTTTATTTAGGTAATTTAATTTACTAAATTTCATGTGAAGTAAAATTTTTTGTGCATCTAACCGTTTTTCGTCAAGATGGATTGTAATTGTTAAAACAAGAAAATGAAGTGAATATAATAATATTAATAATTGATATAACATTATTATAAAAGAAACATAAATCACGTCCATTTAAAATTAAACTTGAAAATCAAAAAAAATGCCTTTTTTTCATTGTGAAAACACCACCGTGAGAAAATGCGCGAAAAATCGGACTTTAAATGGATGAAAAAGGTTAAAAATCACCCAGCCCTTAGTTTTATGACCAAATGAAGGGGACTGAAAGTTTTTATCAAAATCTGAGACCTCATGCAGAAAAATGTTTTTTCCGTAAATAATGAGCCTAGTCTAACAGTCAATAATAACCTAGTAGATCAATTTATAAATTTCTGTCCAAACATAAGAAAAAATGATATCCAACAGTTGATGAAAATTATATAGGTCATTAAAGACAGACAGACATACAGACCATAAAATAATTTCTTTGATTCTAAAAACTAAATTTCTTCTAACCTTGAAGGCAGTGAGGAAAATCAAACAAAAACAAATTAAAAATAAAACAAAATATCATGGAAAAAAAATATTGGGAAAAAAATTTTAAAAAATACATTTGTTTAATAATAAAAGAAAAAAACAAATGTTAAAAATTTAATCTATTATCTATCAACAAAGTTAAGAATTTTAGCTCTTAGAAAAACATAGGTTCTTTACTTGTGTAGATTTTCTAAGCATATAAATTTTATTTCTAGTTTAATTTCATAATTTTTATAACTTTTAGACTGACGCGCTTAGTAAGTTGTATTCTGGATGTACATTAATATATAGTAAATCTTTACCAAAAAAAGTCAGATGCCTATCTTAAAAAGCAGCCTAGAAAATCGCGTTTTCTTTTTAGCTTAGGAAAACACGGATATATGTTTCAAATTGCAGAGAAGCTTCGCTACTAAAAAGGATTTATATGATTCCCAATCATTTTTATTCTTGTTAAATAGAAAATTAAAACAATAATTATGATATTGGCATTAAATTGGGTTTAGTTTGTAATAATACACAATACATTCTACTTGTTTAGAAAAGCGAAGCATTACTATAATTATATTCTATAAGTAAGTACGTCAGAAACAGGAGTCATGCACTTTTATACTCGATAAGCTGTCTTATCGTTATAAAGATTGCATAATTGATTAATGTGTCATTTTTTACATTATGCATTATCATGCAGTAGATCTATTTTATAAGTGTAACCAAAAATGTTTTTACGTTTATTTTCAATTTCTTACTTTTCATGTTTTTATAAAAGCGAAGCTTTTCTATTATTAGATTCTGATCTGAATCCCAGCCAGAAAATCGTATTATTATCAAACTCCATTGGCGAGCAAATTCGCAGAGCAATTAAAAGTGATCTCTTGTTAGTAGCGAAGCTACTCTATAATTCACAATGTCCGTCCGTCTGTCCGTCCGTCTGTCCGTCATGAGACAGAATAGGGGAAACGTGATTTTCTCGGCTTCTATTAAAGATAGACAGCTGAAATTTTTTGACAACATTTCCATTATTAAGGAGCACAATTAACTATAAAACATTAAGGGCGGTCGGACCGCTTTTTGGCAGGTTTTAGGCTATTTTTGTATTTTTCACATTTCCACCATATCTTCAGTGTTTATGGTCCAATTTTCAAAAATTTTTCAGTTATAGATATAAGAATTAAATTTCCCCGTCTTTTAAAGAAAACAACCATGACGGCCAGACTGCCTGTTTGGAGGTTTTAGGCTATTTTTGTATTTTTTTCACATTATTCTCCATAAATTCAGTGTTTATGGTCCGATTTTCAAACTTTTTTCAGTTATAGATATCAAAATTAAATTTCCCGTCGTTTAAAGAAAACAACCATGGCGGTCAGACTGCCTATCAGGTTTTTGGCTATTTTTATATGTTTTACACATTTTCCCATATATTTGGTGTTTTTGGTCCAATTTTCAAACTTTTTTGGGATATCAGTATCAAAATAATTTTTCCCATTGTTATGAGAATCTTTTATGTAATCTACTTTGACCGTCGTCATCATTAAAAATAAAACAAGGTTTCGTGTTTATTTTCTCCAATAAATCTATTCTTGTTTTTAATAAATACACTTTAAATCTACTTTTACGTATTTCCATCCACGATTTTTTGTGCTTCGCTACTTATGGATGTTGTCATCCTTGTGATATTCCTAGGTTGTCGCACAATTAATTTGAGAGAAATGGTAATTACAAAACATTGAAACACCTACGATATAGCGAGCGATATCAAAGTATTTTGCTAGCGATATAGGTGTTTCATGCATCAATTGTACGCATAATATCATACTAAGATCATACATTAAAATAATCCTAAAAATATACAGTAAAAATATACAGTACCAACTGCACATTAAATACATAACAGAGAGGGAGAGAATGGACAGAGAAAGAGACGGCTTTATCTTATCAAAATTGCACCCATTCTACTATGATTGTAAAGGGTGTTAATCTCTTTGTTTCCTTTAAAATTAAAAAGGTGCTTTTTCTTTCTGTTTTCTGTAAAATTGAGAGTGAGAAGAGTGTTTTCCTTAATATTTATAATTCAGATATCTTAAAATAAGAAAAGACAAATTTTGCAAATGTATTGATATAGTTAATGCTAGTCTATAAGCCACTACTGCTTATATCTAATATTTCTATCCTATTGGTTTACAAAGAGTGTCATTTTTCACATTATTCCGTAAGGTTGTGTGCAAGCTTCCAGTCAAATGCGCTTATTAGGTCTCAAATCGTTCATAATTATGCATTAAATTACACAAAGCTTGATCTAATAAGCGCATTAGACTGGAAGATTGCATCCAATTTATGGAATAAAAACTGATTAAGCTCTTAATCAATTTTTAGATTTTAGTTTTATTATTCTTATGTTTCAAAATTAATTTAGATTTTAAAAACTGAAGCTTTTTACAGTTTTAATTATTAATTATAAATTTTCCTTATTTTTGTATGACTATATTATGACTAAAAAACCTAGATTTTACATTATTTATTATTTTTTTAAAATTATTTATTTATGTTTTTTTAATATTGCAAATAATAAAAGATTGAAGTTGCATTAATTAAAACCATTCAAAAGAACAAATGCATAAACTTTAAACTAATCTATGTTTTTGTATAATTTAATAAAATGTATAACAAATATATTTATATATCTAACATTAAATAATATTGTATATCTACAATGCAAAGAAGTATGATGTGTGCCTGTTTGTCTATATAACAGATGATGCTTACCCACTAATTGCTGTACCAGATATATATATATTACAGAACTTACCTTCTGTCAGACCTAATAGTAATGAGGGGCATTATGTTTGCGCCACTAAAGTTAATAATAATAATTATTTCTTAAATGACGATAGTCAACATATTTCCTGGGTAAATATTCTGGCTTTTAATAATACAGATAACCTAGAGACATATTGTCTAAATCAGCCAATACTAAAGGTACATTCAATGTATCTCATTGATTGAGACATTTTTACAGATATTGGTACCTACCTAAGGGCATATTTTTTTATCTAGTTTGTATTATAAGACATCTATAAATTGTCGCTTATCTTGGGTAAATTATTTATATAATGTAGAGCATATGACAAATCATATAAAAAGTCAGTTATGAATAGTTAAATTTCTGTTAATAAAATTAGCCTAAATTATATCATTGAATAATTTCGTCGCAAATAATGCCGGCCATTCCTCTTTTATAACTAAAAGTATACAAAGGTTTATGTCTAAAAAAATACCTTATAAAGTTTGATGAAAAATGGGGTCATATGGACTATCTAAATGTATAAATTGTCTTTTCTTTTCATCAAGGTTTCTTTAAGTCGTATATTCTTTCTTTGCTTGTTGTGTAGTATGTCATTTTTAGTTTCAAATCCTATTTTAAAGCCAGAATATTTTTTTTTATAATAAAGATTGACCAAAATATAGTTGAAAAACAAGTTAGTTTTTTGATAATGAAAGTTTAATTTACAGAAAAAATGTTCTAAAATGTAGTTGTTCGCTGTAGTGAAATTGAAATGAAACAATGCACATTGAAACCTTCTACTTCAAAGCTAACAAACATGAAATTCCACAAACATAAAACAAATTTTTGTCACCTTGAATAAATCAACCTGTAAAGAATGGCTTCTTCCTTTGTTTAATGGTATAGATTGTTCTTAACCTTTACCTTGTACCTATAGAAAACATTATTATTATAATTATATTTTTTTTTTTTTTTTGTCAGTTTGAGCCAAACAAAGCGTTTGATAGAAATTTCTTATTTTTTTAAGATATTCCAGGTATGGTTATCAAAAAAATAAAAAAATTTCCCTATTGTTCTATTCAATAGGGAATACAAATATATAGAGCACCTTATCGTTCTACTACTATTTTTAGGCCTTATAACACACACCTTTACGGGATTTACTAGAAAATGACCTCCCTCTTTATATTAAGTCTTAAAACCGCTGACAACCAGACATTCAATTGCATAGCTATTTGTAAATGGGTGTCAAAAATTTATTGAATAAGAACTATGGCTTCATGGTGGTCCCAGGAAAGGCATTGAGGAGTAGAATCAGGAACTTTTGACCGTTTCAAAACATCTCGTTCCTAGCCTGAGAAAATCTCAAAAAACCTCTACAAATTTGACAATTCTCAATAAACCTTAAAAATGGTGTTTTTTAGTCAATTCTTAGGATAGGAATGAGATATTTTAAAACGGACAAAAGTTCCTGATTCTACTCCTCAGTGCCATTACTGGGAGCACCATGAAGCCATAGTTCTGATTCAATAATTTTTTTACTCTTATTTACAAATAGCTATACAATTGTATGCTTGGTCGTTGGTAAAAGGTTGGTAAATAAAGGGTAAGGAAGTGAAATATAGCTTAGACTGACTTATAATCGGAAATTCATTATCTAACTGGGGATATGCACAAAAATATTTAGCCTCTAGCACTATTAGAAACTGAGATAATAAGTGGAGATGACTTGAAAGTCGTCTTTGCATATTTTTATTAATAAAATACATTTTTAAGTAGTCACATTCTAAAAATCATTTTTAAAATTTTTTTTTTAATTTAAATTTTATTTAAGTTACTTTATCTGTTGCACATCCCCTCTTTGTCTAATTCCGATATGAACCCGCCCTAATATATATAAATATTCTATGCTTTTTTTGGTTGGGATTACAAACCCCTCTTATGAAAAAAAGACCCTTACCCAGTTTTAGGAGATGTTGAAGTAGCTATTCTCAGCTTTGGTCTTGGAGAGTGATTTTGTAAGCAAAGCATTTCTATGATTAGAGTCGGTCCTTACGTTTGTCCATAGACATGTTAGGATTGTCCTTTCGATTTCAAACTTTGCATCATGATTCCTATGAATGCTAGGTATGACTTAGAAAGCGAAACAACTCTATAATCGTTACTAGAAAGTCCGTAAATGCTGATTTTCATCCTATTGATCTGATTTTTGGAGTATTGACTTGTATTACAACAAGGTACAATGTTAAAAGTGAACCATATCTATAATCTAGTCCTTAGAATGTAAAGATGTCCTTAAACAGTATTCTGTATTTTAGCAGTTTTGCAAAAAATTTAATTACTATGTTTGTTTAGACTTATACAATTATATTCTACTTATTCAGTTCTTACACTCTATTTTAAAATTCGTTTGACCTACTGTTTCTGAGCTTCGATTTTATGGATGTTATAATCCTTGTTTTGTGACAATTATGAAAAGTATAGGGGCGACGTCTCTAGTTTACAAAATATTGTTTACTGAGAAATTTTTCAAATGTCTACGAGTTAGATTTCCTCTATCTATTGTTGTTTCTTAGAATTTTAACTTAAATACATTGTATATATACATATGGACATTAATTAAGATGATTCAGCAAGTCGGGGACCGACCCCAGGGGGCTAGGTGGGTGGCCTGCAAGGGTTAAGTGCATTTTTCCCAATATATATGTTGTGATACATTAAATTATAGGTTTTTTAGGTCAAGGAACTCAAATTCAGAGCTAAAATAAGCATTAGACTAATCTGAAGCTATCCCCAGTGGGCTAGGTTGGTGTCACGCAGGGCTTAAGAGCATTTACTTTATCTAACCTAGAAACTTACTTATATTTTTACAGGTTTTTTAGGTCAAGAAACTCAAATTCTGAGCAAATTCTGCAGGGCTTTAGAGCATTTACCCAACCTAACCTAGAAACTTACTTATATTTTTATAGTTTTTTTTTTCTTAAATAAACTGTGTCTATTAATGAGGACTTTATTTAAGATGATCCAGCAAGTAGGGGACCAATCCCAGCAGGCTAGGTGGGTGGCCCGCAGAGGTTAAGTGCATTTTTCCCAATATATGTATATGTTGTGATACATCAAATTATAAGTTTTTTAGGTCATTAACTTAAATTCAGAGCTAGAATTAGCATAAGACTAATCTGAAGGTAGCCCCAGCGGGCTAGGTCGGTGGCCCGCAGTGGTTAAATGCAATTATTTTCCAATATATATCTTGTTATATCTCAAAATATAGGTTTTTACGGTCAAGAAACTCAAATTCAGAGCTAAAATTGGCATAAGACTTATCTGAAGCTAACCCCCGCGTGCTAGGTAGATTTTCTTCAGGGCTTATGTGCATTTTACCCAACCTAACCTAGAAACTTACTTATTCTTTTTGGTTTTTTCATTGAATAAACTGTGTCTATTAATGAGGACATTATTTTAGATAATCCAGCGGGCTAGGTGGGTGGCCAACAGGGGTGTAGTGCCTTTTTTCTAAAGTATGGGTTGTCATACATCAAATTATGGGTTTTTTAGGTCAAGAAACTCTGCAGAAAACCAACCTAGCCCGTGAGGGTTAGCTTCAGGTTAGTCTAATGCTAATTTTCGCTCAGAATTTGAGTTTCTTGTCCTAAAAAACCTATATTTTGATATATAACAAGATACATATTGGAAAAAATGCACTTATCCACTGCGGGCCACCAACCTAGCCCGCTGGGGATAGCCTCAGATTAGTCTAAGGCTTATTTTAGCTCTGAATTTGAGTTCCTTAATCTAAAAAACCTATAATTTGATGTATCACAATATATATATTGGGAAAAATGCACCTAACCCCTGCAGGCTACCCACCTAGCCCCCTGGGGTCGGTCCCCGACTTGCTGAATCATCTTAATTAATGTCCATATAAATATATACAATGTATTTAAGTTAAAACCCTAAGAAACAAAAATTTAAGGCAAGTTTTCACATCAAAATAGACCAAAAAAGCCTAAAAACCCCATTTCCGCAAGGTTTTTCTTACCTAACCTAACCTAAAACTAAAAAAAATTGGATTTTTTTGCCATTTAGAATTAGATGTAATACCTATAGGACTAGGCTTATATACCAAGTTTGAAGGGTCTAGCTAAATATTTAGACCATTTTGCTCACGGTTTAAGAATAGATGTCATTAGCCCCCCCCCCCCCCCTTTAGTTTTGCAGGGTAGGAACCCCCCAAAAAAAGTTATAGGAATTCGAGAGAAAAAAAATATTGGGGGAGGGGATACGGGCAAACAAATACCCATGACTCTCCTAATTATTTTATTTACACTAGTGAAAACTAAATAAAATAATACTATTGCTAATATTAAATACAAATTAGAAAGTCTCAAAGTTTTTGTTTCAGTGAAAATGTCAAAGTCAGTGATAAAACATTGGATTTTATTTCTTCTACTATTAGGATTTTATTTATATATTGTCTTTTATTTTAAACTTAAATATTTGATTTTAATTTCTTTAAATATCATAAGAATTATTCCTTATATAGAAGTATCAGGATGTCTATCTGTTTGGTTCTCCTATACAGTAAAGATTCTCATAGGTCTAGGGAAGGTTTATAGCTTTCTCCAGGAAATAAATCACTTTCCCTTTTTAGAAATAATTAAATTTATAAGGTTGACTAAACTCCCCTTCTCTTTCCCTCAAGTGCCTATTGATGCCTCTTGGGGCGTAGCTGCAAGTGTATAAATAAAATTGTATAACAGAAAATGTTTCAGCACAAGATATCTATGAGACAATTTCAAGTAAGTAACTAATTTTTAAATGCAAAGCTACATTATAATTCACTTTGTCTGTTCATCCTTCTGTCTGTCAGTCAGTCTATAATGCTATTTCGGAAATGTAATTTTCTCGACTGCTATTTAACATAGGCGTACTTATATTTTTTTGTGAAGATATTGATTACTAAAGAGCATCCAACATACAACTTCATTTATGACCTATAAATTTGAGACTTGAGTTTAAAAGATTATTAGAATTGTATTTTTTATTTAAGTTGCATCATCATCCAAAGAGGAATATGAAAAAAATAAATTGAACATTGGCACTTTACAATTTGCAGGTAACATTAAATGCATTACAATTAAATGGCTTCACAGCCGGCTGCAAAAAGTATTGCTGAAAAATTTGATATTTTCAATGTCTCTAAAGATACTAAAGGTAAAGGAGTGAAAGGGAAGGGGGAACGACCAACCACTTATGATTTTAGTGTTTTTTTTAAAGTAAACAAAAAAATTAATGGGGATATTTTTTCAATGGGCGTTTTCTCTTGGGGGTGAAGATACCCTCCTCAAAAAGCTTTACTGTAGAGTAGGGTTGGGCCGGATATCCGGTGTGGCCGGATATCCGGCCGGATATCCGGCCATTTTCAATATCCGACCGGATACCGGATATTGAAACTATCCGGCCGGATATCCGGCTCTATAATTTTTTATACTTTACACCAAAAATCTCTGCTTTTTAAAATCTTAATTGGCTATAATTTTCTTATTATTAAAGCTAGAAGAACATTTTTTCTGAATAAGTTTAACTTTATGTAAATTTATATAAGATTTCTGAAGAAATTTTTTTTTACTACTTTAATATCTGGTAATTTGGCCGGATATCCGGCCTATTACCGGATATCCGGCATTTGAAATCAGCCGGATTTCCGGTATCCGGTATCCGGCCAAAAAAGTATCCGGCCCAACCCTACTGTAGAGGAGTACCATATCAGTTTAACGGTTCAGGACATCCTGTTAATTTTGTGTATGGATTGAAGAAGCCAGCTCTTTCTTCGGTTTTATAGGCTTTCAAAGATTTTAGCTAAAATATGTAATTATTTGACTTTAAAATAGCCTGCAATATAAAATCTTTGGTGTGTATTATTTTTAATCCCCTAAACTGTTGAGGATAGCCGTTAGAGAATTTGGATCTACTGCAGTTCAAGATAAAATATTGCTGGTAACGAATATTGCCAAAAATCTATGAATTTTAAAGGCTGCTAGCTGCCAAACGGCTGAACGTACAGTTCATGCCCTCACACTGTTTTAAGCGGCATAAGAAGGCCTACAAATAATCTGGAATAGCCATAAATCAATAATGCATAATTATTTCGCAGTGCAGAGAAATGCGCGAAAAAGGCCTATTTTACGCGTTTTTTCTTCAGTGAAGCTTTCCCTGTGCATCATTGGATCTTGGCTATTCCAGATTATTTGTAGGCCTTCTTATACCGCTTAAAATGGTGTGCGGGTATGATTTGTACGTTCAGCCGTTTGGCAGCTAGCAGCCTTTAAAATCCATAGGTTTTTAGCAATATTCGTTACCAGCAATATTTTACCGTGAACTGCAGTAGATCCGAGAATTTATTTAAAAACTTGAAGTTTAGGGCTAGGTAGGGGCTGGTGGTATTCATATTCCTCTCTTCTACCTTAACACTGTTAACAACGTAATATATTTCCGACAATATCTATATTTTTTCCTTTTTGAAGGAAAAAAATTCGGAGACACCACAAGTTATTAATTAATTAACCATTTTATTTTTTTAAATTAATATATTTAGTTCTTAATGTAAACAAATGTAATATTTTAGGTCTAAAGAGTGGTAAACCAACAACAGTTGAATCTAATTTTACTATTTGCTGGTCTAACTTGGATGAAATAGATGAAGCAGGTTATCTTTCATATGTGTTATAGAAAAAGTTTAATTCAAAATAATGTTTTTTTCCATAAAGCAAGCCAGCACACAGCTAGCTTAAGCCAGGTACAGGTTTATCTGAGCACGCCAAAGAAACTAACTAGCAGGGGTGTTATAGGAAGGTATTGTGAGTTCATAACCACTCTTACTTAAATCGTAGCTGTACCTTCCCTACTATGATTATTTTTTAAAATACATTTTCTTGGCTGCTGGGTTTAAATTTTTCTTTCTACAAGAATTATGAAATGAATTGTTTGTTTCAGCGAGCTAGTTTACAAAGTTTAAAGAGCAAATCTAACTGTTAACTGGATATTTCAATCATGTAATCCAATACATCGATGAAAAATGATAAAAATCATATTCTTTTACTAATTATAAAATTTTAAAGTTGTAGATACTTTCAAAGTTATATAATCTACATTTAGGCTAATAAACCATCCTTATCTTTAATTTAATTGATGAAAGCAATGATAAAAGCCTGGTGAAACTGTATCAGATTGTCCCAGAATATTTTTGAGACAATTCTGAAACACCTATTCTATTTCTCATTTCTCTACTGCAAATTATATCTTTGAAGTCAAAGATAAATAAGATTATTTTAAACTTAAACATCTAAACTATAATATGTCTGAAACAAGTAAACTGAAATAATCCTCACACTAACATTCAAATATGGCATGGTCTGTGTCTAATGTGGCAAAAAAGATAAGGAGAGTAGGTAATACTGAAATAGTTTACATTGTATATTTAATTCTCAATAAACGCATGGTTAGAGCTATACTACACAACAAGAACAAACTTCTTAGTAGAAATTATAATTTGCTTTATTCAAGCCTTCTCAATTTTATTCATATGAGAGTTTATGACAGGTAATATAAGTACATGTTTACGATATGATCAGATAATTGACTCAAATTACATTGATGATTGATACCAGAACCTAATTTTTGTTTGTTGAACAAATTACTAAAGGAGGTCTCTTCTTTTTTTAAGGTGTTTTATCATTTAGAATCTGATATACTAGTTCAGATGATCTATACAGACCTGTATTTTTTAAATCTTTTAGATCTTGCAATCAAACAAATATAACAATTGCATTTTTGCTCTATTTTTTCATCTGAACAGGTATTTCTTTGCAGAATAAGATCTTCATAATTAAGCATAGCAAATAATTTAGTTAAATTACCAGTATTTTTTTGGCAGTACTTAAGATATTTCAAATTGTACTGCATGTGCCAGTTGGAAACACAGGAATGTTAGTTAATGTTAATATAGTTCACATTCATTAAATATACAGAAACTCTCAAATGATTGAACTTGAGATAGCTTGAATAAAGTGAAATATATTTTCTATTAAGAAGTTTGTTCTTGTTGTGTAGTATAGCTCTAACCATGCGTTTATTGAGAATTAAATATACTATGTAAACTATTTCAGTATCACCTACTCTCCAGACACAGACCATGCCATGTTTGAATGTTAGTGTAAGGATTATTTCAGTTTACTTGTTTCAGACATATTATAGTTTAGATGTTTAAGTTTAAAATAATCTTATTTATCTTTGACTTCAAAGATATAATTTGCAGTAGAGAAATGAAAAATAGACTAGGTATTTCAGAATTGTCTCAGAAATATTCTGGGACAATCTGATACAGATTCACCAGGCTTTTATTATTGCTTTCATCAATTAAATTAAAGATAAGGATGGTTTATTAGCCTAAATGTAGATTATATAACTTTGAAAGTATCTACTTTAAAATTCTATAATTAGTAAAAGAATATGAATTTTTATTATTTTTCATTGATGGATTGGATTATACGATTGAAATATCCAGTTAACAGTTAGATTTGTAAACTAGCTTGCTGAAACAAACAATTCATTTCATAATTATAGTAGAAAGAAAAATTTAAACCCAGCAGCCAAGAAAATGTATTTTGAAAAAAATCATAGTAGGGAAGGTACAGCTACGATTTAAGTAATAGTGGTTATTAACTCACAATACCTTCCTAGAACACCACTGCTAGTTGGTTTCTTTGGCGTGCTCAGGTAAATCTTTACCTGGCTTAAGCTAGCTGTGAGCAGCCAATACTAGATTTATATCACTAAAATACTTTCCCAAGTAAATCTTATTTATAAAATTTCAAAGTTTTGTGTTCAGGCTTGCTGTAAAAAAATTTTTAATTTCTTTCTAATTGTGTAAAACATCTCTAATATCAGGTTATCTCCAATTTACTGATTCTGACAACAATGTGTTAGGAACTATTGGATTCTATAATTATTTTGATGGTAAATACATATTTTATCCTAAAAATAAAAATTTCTTCAAAATTGTTCTTCCAGATTGAAAAAAAACTTTGCATTCAAAATTGATCTAACTACAATGGTTGAAAAATATTTAAAAATATCATCTAAATCAGCCAATAGGAAAACAGTGGAGGAACAATCTGGATATAATATTGGTTAGAAAGTGTACAGATTTTTGGTACAAATGTGCAGCAAAAATCCTCATTTTTTAATTTCAACTTTTTATTTTATTTATTTGCCTATAATTTGTAACAGCTTCATGATCGTTCTTTTTTATATTTAAGATGGGGCAATTTGGTTTTATTATATTGAGGATGACCTCACTGATCTTGAATTTAAAGAAATAAGTCTCCCAAGGTAATTTTTAAAAATTTTTACTTGTTAAGCTACTCTATTTTTCCCTTTGTTAATATGTTAGCCAGTCTGTCTGACTGTATGTCTATGTATCTGTTCTCTGTCTGATAGTATGTCTACAGCATGACTGTCTGTCTATCCGTCTAACCATAATTTATTCTTCTAATAACCTGCTTGTGGTGCTTCAGAAAACTTGATTTCCTTGACTGTTATTAGGGATAGACGGCTGATATCATTTGTGTAAATTCCTCTAAGTAAGCATCCAGTTTATACTGAATTTAATATCTAGTGAAGAATCATAAGTGTTTAATTTTCTGAATCCTTCTTTTGAAACCTAGGTATAAGTGGTACCATATTTGTTACTTCCTTGATATTGAAAGGTAAACTCTATTTTTATGACAAAATATGATATTAAATGCAATGGGTTGAAAGAATTGTTTTGACTATTGATTATAATATTTGGATCTACTGCAGTTCACGGTAAAATATTGCTGGTAATGCAATTTTCCAAAAATCTATGAATTTTAAAGGCTGCTAGCTGCCAAACGGCTGAACGTACAGATCATGCCCGCACACTGTTTTAAGCGGCATAAGAAGGCCTACAAATAATCTGGAATAGCCATAAATCAATAATGCATAATTATCTCGCAGTGCAGAGAAATGCGCAAAAAAAGACCTATTTTACGCATTTTTTCTTCAGTGAAGCTTTCCCTGTGCATCATTAGATCTTGGCTATTCCAGATTATTTGTAGGCCTTCTTATGCCGCTTAAAATGGTGTGCGGGTATGATCTGTATGTTCAGCTGTTTGATAGCTAGCAGCCTTTAAAATTCATAGATTTTTGGAAAATTGCGTTACCAGCAATATTTTACCATGAACTGCAGTAGATCCTAATATTTAGTGGCTTAATACAAGTTGCTGCAAATGGTGAAGTGTTGGAAGAAAAAGTCACAAACAGAGTGGCAAGATTAAAATCTAGAGGCCTCAATGATTGGAGGTGACTTTTTTAAAAGCAAACCTTTTCTATAATTATGGTCCATAGGGATGTTTGAATTGTCCTATTGGTTTCAAACTTTTCTGACAATTCGTGATAAGTTAGTTCAATTTAGAAAGCATACCAACTCTACTATTGTTACAAGGAAGCCTGTACATCAATTTAAAAGTGCTGTTTTTTGGAACAATGATTCCTTGAATATCAAGGAACAATATTTCAAACAAAGCATCTTTATAATTAAGTCCTATAAATGCATGTAATTATGTGTCACGAGAAAGGGGCTGTGGTGACAAGGATCCCATTCTCAAAACCTTATAGACAAGTCTTCCAATGCAGAGATGTGAAGATCAACACAGATTTTTTACAAAACTTTATTGACAGAATTTCATTAGAAAATGGCCTGCAAAAAATACTTGTGAATAGCAGAGGCATTATTAAAATTTTAGTCACTTACATAAAATCTTAGTTTTATTAAAAACTCTGTTTAGAATAAACTCACGTCATTTTGGGCTATAAAACTTTAGGTACTTTCAGATTTTTATTAATAAAACAATCTTTATTACTTGATTTTCATAAATGCTTTTATGAAAGACAATTAAATTAATAATATTTAGTCAAGATTAAATAAGTCAACATAAGGTTAAAATTTCTTTTAGTTATAAGATAGTTTAAGTTTTGTTATCAACAAAGAAATATTTAAAACCCAGGTCCTATAAGCATATAAAACAAAAACATGTAGACACATACTAGAGCTATATTTTCTCCATATCTCATATGCATCTGGTTTCGCATTTTGAAAAGTTACTTTCAGTAAACATGAAATACTTCTACGCTGAGAGGCTAAGTTATGGCTTTCAAAAAATGCAATGGCACTGACTTGATGTTCATTTCTTAGATGACTGAAATCATAAGAGTGGATGGGTGTTAATTGCGTGCTAATCCTCTGGTCAGCCATAGTGTATAAAGTTGTAGGGGGTGTAACCACACCTCTTTGAAATCTTATTTGGTGTAAATGATTGTCACCATCATCCATTTCAGCTTCAAAATTGCGTAAAAATAAAACTTTGCGTGCGTTAGTTTCAAGACGATCATACATTGTTCTGGGAGTGTTAAAAACTCTGTTCTTTGCAGCAATTTCTTCTCTAAAATTTAAATTACTTAATTTTTAATAATTAAAATAAGGATACAACAAAAATTTTAAGAAAAACTGACAAAATGTATACAAACAGAAAACTAAAAAAAGAAAATTAAGACATTATAAATTTCTAAAAATAAAAAAGAAAGAAAGAAAAAAAAATCAGTATAGTAAACATAAAAATTAAGTAATGTACCTAGCAAGATACTCCAAAGTTAAAAATCTGTAGGCAGGATTACTGGAGAAAAAAACCATCATTAAACAAGATTGGAAAATTTTGTTCCAATTCACTTTCATCTAAATCTTTTACCCCTACAGATATATCAGTATTGTTTCTGTTGCACAAAAATTGTTGCAAGTTTGAAATAAAATGTTGACTATTAATTGTGGAATTTTGAGGTACTTAAACATTCTTAGCTTGAACTACATTATTTGAAATTTCGAGGGGTGGATGAGAAAAAGGAGGAGTAGATTCAATGTTACCACCCATTTCCTTTCTTGCTCGGGCATCAGAGGAGAAAACTATTAGTTAACTTGTTGTATTTTGCACTATGCAAAAGTTCGTTTTCAACTTCAGAAGTAGCAGTTGAAAAAATTTGTGATTAGTCATCAGTATTTAGACTTGGAGTGTCATCTTAAAATAAATAAATATGATTAAAATAAGTTAAAATAATGATAAAATAAAAATAGGTAAAAACCACATCGTCTATTTTTTAATGAAAGCATGGAATTTTTTGATTATTTTTCCATGAGCTATTCCATGTTGGCGTTGATGTCGATGGACAGTGTTAGAATTCCTTCTTCCCGAAAGCCTACACTCTTCGTCCGAAAAAAGATCAGGCATTGAAGGGATACCACTCCTGAAGCTGTAGGCAGAAAACTTTACCAAAGGATTATTAAAATGAGGGTTCAATGAAGAGGCCAAATATTTATTTACAGCTTTTAAAGTTAGAGGTACTCCATTTTCCAACAAAAAAAAACAATGTCCTCATACTTTCCAACGCCTTTGAGCCAACAAAGATCGTGAAGTTTCAAAATTTTATGGATTGGACAATATTTCTTATCATCATAGGCTCGAATATCCAACACATGACCAATAGGAGAATCTTTGTCATTAACTTTAGGTCTCAGTATCAAAATATTGAAATAGTAATGGGTTTTTCTTCTTATTTTAGACCACATAAGAATTCTTATATATGTAATCAATAGATGTAGTCTGTGTAGAAATAAGTTCCCCCTTACGAGAAGCTAACCGGATTGCCAACAAAGAAACAAATTGTACATAATTATTTAAAATCCCAAAATAAATTTCCGAAAATAAAGAATGGAGACATTTAATAAAATAAGGAAGAAAATTTTAATCAATTAGGTACCCTTCTAAATAAATTCCAATTCAAATATAAAAATAAATAAATAATTTGATTTAAATTTCCAATTAAAGTTGAATTATAATACATTAATAAAGAAAATTTAATCAACTAGATACCTATTTAAATAAAATTTCCATTCATTTAAAAAAATAAATAAAATTTAAATTAGAGGGAAAATAAATAAAAAACATTCCTGTCCGAACAACTTGTTTATCATGACTGCTCAATAGACTGGCCCAAATAAACATGAATTTTTAAATCTTTACCATATCAATTTGCGGATACCTTGAAGTTGTTACCAGCTCAAAAGTAGACCTTTTAGTGAAAACTAGACCTCTCTACAATGAAAATTGATCTCGAAATTTCAATCTTAAGCTTTTTATCAAAAACTTCATATTTTCATGATTTTAACAAGAAATAATTAAAGAACTGCCAACCTAAAATAATGTAACAAGAGTTCAAATATGAAGCAATTATAAAAAGTAGGCAGAACCGCCATTCCTGCCGAATAATTCCGAAAAACTTCTAAACTTTTTTTTAAATTGATAATTTGTCTAAGAAATTGAACTAAAACAGTAGCTATTAGTCTATAGAGAAGAGAAATGATGAAAAACTCTAAAAAACATATGTTTTAAAGACATAAAATAGGAAAAAGTGTTTTTAATAAATTTCATGGCTCAACAGACATTATCGCCAATAAAGATACAATTTATTTAAATAAAAAATTAAATGAAGGTAAAAAAATAAGTAATATACTTATTCTCATATTCAACTTTTAAAATAAGGATACTAATAAAAAAATTAATATTGCAAAAAACAATTTGATTTAATTAGTTTATTATTAAACCAGGAATAAAGAGTAAGGCTTATCTTTAATTATTTTCTTCAATGATTTTGCAGTATGAATTAGCTTTCCCAAATTATTGTAATTGTACATTAATAAATTTTAATACGTACTTTCTTCATATGTTTATCCCTGGTGATTTTAATATTTTATTTCAATGTTTGTAAACAAACAGACAGAAAATTTGATGTTTTGCTTTATATCTTGTGTAAAGCTTTCATAATTTAGGGAAGAAAAGGTGAATATAAATATGCATTTGTCAAAATAGCGATAGATTTTTTCTTAAAATTAATTATAGGGCTAAAATCTACAAACAATACATAACCTATTTTTACATTCCACACATTGAAAAGCGAATTAGACCTTCATTTGGGCCACACTACTGCTCAACGAAGAATTAAAAATAGAATGACCAAATAATTTCAAAATATTGAATTTTATAGCATTTCTCTGGAATGAATTTACAACTAAAACAGCTTCATAATTTTATAAACCACGTAAATAGGCTTCCAAGATTGGACATTCAAATGAAATAGTAGAGCAGTAATTCATATGATGCAATTTTTTTTACAGTAGATAATTACAAGGTTATGGTAGAAACTTTCTAATGACGCCAATTTTTAAGATAATTTGCATAACCATGGAGAAGTTAAGTAGAAGCAGGTAGAGAAACTTTCAATCCACAATGTTGAATAAAAGCAAAATAAGCCATCCAAGCAGTTTTATAACTATTCCAGGTTGATATAGTCAGATGTAGATTAATAAAATTGATTAAAAATAAAGGTAAAGCAGGAATGTATTTACTTATATCATATTTTGCACCATATTTAGAAATGATACCTTGATCCATAGGCACAGTCCCAGAAAAAGGTTTGTTGGGAGGTGGACAAGGAAGAACATTCATCAATTTTTGGTCTTTGGATTTTTGATAAAATCAGATGACTCTTGGTAAGATGCATTGTGATGAATTCTGAACCTCAGCATCAGCGCAGGAAAAATAGATTTTACTGTAACCCTGTAGGCATCAAGAGAAAATTCGATGTTAGAGAAAACCACTGGTGAACAGGGATACAAACTTGCAACATCAGCACAATCATCAAATTTATCTGTCATTATCATAGTCGCAACACTCCTTGTATAAATAATCATGCCCATAACCATCATGAGAATTTAGTCTTGTATCATTAATCAGAAAATCATCAGCAGGAACTGCTTTAGGTATGAGATTAAAACCAGTGGGTTTTAACTTGCTAACTACCACCTCAATACAAACAGAAACATTGTGACTGTCTTCTATTTGATTTAAGAGGGCAATGTAAGCATCCGACACAAGTAGGGTATCAAGTTCCATGGAGGTCAATCTACCAGCAATCAATTTCTTTATAGAAACCCATTTAAAATCCAAAGTATTATCCTTAAATAATTTAGACATAAATTTTGGGAAAAAGAATATAAAGGTATTAAAAAAGAAAATTTAAAAGAAAAAAAATTACAGAAAATAAAATCAATAAAAGATTATTATAAAAGAAGATAAACTATTGAAAAATTAAAGAAAAAGGAAAGTTTATCAAATTTTAAAAGAAAAATAGAGATTAATTTAAAGAGAGATTAAAATAGAGTAATAATTTGCCCAAAATTTATTCTAACCTCAACAACTCATCAGGTCTAACTTGGTATCCAACATGGAAAAAACGGAATTCCAAATTTTTTTTTGCTCTAGTGGCATGCACAGGAAAGTTGCGATAAAACCCAGTTCGGCATGGTTATAAAAGCCCAATGGGCGCAGGGACCCGTATTTGGGCAGTTTCAGCCGGCATTAAAACCCGTTTGTTTCTAAATACCTGGTTTTTTGACCCCAAAAATTAAAAATGTAATTTTTGAACGCCCAAATTGAACGAATTCACATATGTATGTACTTGCCAATAAACTTTAGATTTCACAAAAAAAATCACCGACTTTACTATAAAAACAAATAAGTTAGAAGGGGTATTTTGAATTCACCTCGTTTTTCTTGATTTTCCAATTTTGTTGAGCTATACCGGCATATAGAAGTAAGCAAAACTGCCAGCTCCAGGGGGAAACGACAACCAGGGTAGTAGAGGGGGGATTCATACTGAGAATGATGCAATTATGAAACTGGAAACCGGTTATTTTTGCGATTTTCTGGAACTGGGCGATAAAAACCGGTTCAGCACTAATGGGTTAATGTAAACTTAGAATTAAACACACTAAAAATTAAAAAGAAACTAAAATTTGATTAGAAGTATTTAGAAGTAATATTAATATTTAGGAGGATGGGAATTTTAACTTTTAAGTTAATATAATTTCAAAATCGATTAAAATCTTCTAGATTAAAACCTAAATCTAATCATATTGAAAAAACTATAATTTTTAAAGAAAAAGTGAAATTTTAATCAAAAATTCAAATAAAACTTACATAATAAAAATTTGTGTGTTTGATTTAAACCTTTAAAGATTTTTTCAACATAATTCATCGTTTTATAACATAAAATATATTTCATAATTTATATTTCTTTTTCTACCATTTCTAAATTAAAGTAAATAAAATTACCTGCTAGTTGGATGTGACATTTTCCGAGAAAACACATAAAATTTCTGAAAAATTAAATAATAAATAAGTGAAAAATTTATAGAAATCAACAATATTAAAATACATAAATGATAAATAACAAATATTTCTTTAGACAATTGTGAATGGATTATATTTCATTGATAAACTGATTTCCCTGCTACTTTCCCTCGAGCTTCTACATCACCACGTGGTGCCAGCCGAAGCCGTGTAATGGCATAAAAAACAATGCCGCAATTCATTTTCATCTCAAATGTCGACAACCTCACTCATACAATAGTGGATAATTAGTTTGGAGTTTTAGATTTGATAAACACAATTTAGATAGAGGTTGATTCTTAAAAAACTTTTACTCACTAAATTCAATTTGCCCAACTAAAATCAGTGGGGCAAATAAAAAATTTGGTAATATTGATTCTTAAAAAACTTTTGCCCCACTGCACTGCACTAAAAATAGTGTGGCACACTGTTTTTTTAGTGGGGGTAGTTTTGCCCCACTGAAAGCCAAAATCCCCACTCTGTTTTAAAATTTGAGAGATTTTTTAGGTCTAACTTTTGTTTGAAATTGAGCGCGGCATTTGAGCTTTTCAAATAGTTGACTGAGATAGGCATTAATTATTTTAATTATTAACTAATAATTATAATAATTTAATTATTATAATTATTATCCAACAATTAATTAATTGTTATCTAATAATTAGTTAATTATTATAATAACTATCTAATAATGAAAATTAACTCTCGAACCTAAAGTACTTTCCCTTTAGATTACATTACGTTTTTTTATGCCGTGCATGTAATTTCTCATTTAAGCACACACACACATAATCACTCTCTCCGTGTCTTATTTACCTCACACCCTTTTTAACGAAAACTTATTTGATAATGGACAAAATAAAGTTATATCTCCCGGTCATATGCCGTCATGCGTCAGGTTGGAAGGGTTATGCAAATTTCAAAGATGGAAAAAAATTATCTTTATATTATAGCAAATTAAATAATCTTGCAAGCATTTTTTATCTTACTAGAAGCTTCGCCCCTAGCCTCTGGGGGCTTTGCCCCAAGAGGTTTGATTAACATATTTTTGTGTTATTTATATTTTAAAAGAAAAAGTAAAAAAAAAGATTTGGGGGGTTTGTGGGTGTCCCACTCCCTACGAAAATAGCTTAAAACCATCACAAGATAAGTAGGTATATTCTCTGAAGAGTAGAGCCAAATCGGTTCAGTGGTTACTGAGATCTTAAGCTTCAGACAGACAGAAAGACATTGTACTACTTTAAATTATAGATCAAGAAAATTAGTTAATCAAAAACTGATATCTGAAATTTGCGTCACCCCTCCAATATGACGCAAGCCCGCTACGAACGGCGAGACGTGGCATTATTTGGTCCTATATCAACCTATTCAACCCAAATTACGATGAAGGAAGATCTCGATCATAACTATTTTCGGATGTCTTCAAACTAGAATCACCCCCTCTCTTTCTGCATTCCCTTTGAACTGGATGGTTCTGGATTATCTATTCCAAAACTTGTTAACGATAAGGTGTTTATACAAGTGCGCTAATGTTTTTTTTTTAAATTGTTAAAAAATGACATCTGTTTGGTTTTCCTTTGCAATTAAGCTTTTTTTTAGGTACAGGGAAGGTTTTTAACTATTTTGGGAGAGCGTATCTCCACCCTCCCAATTTAAAATCACACCCCCAAATTTTTTTTCTGAATATTTCTTATTAAAACTCAGTTAAAAAGTAGAAGGGCGGTTGACTTATCCCCCTCCCACCTTAAGAACACCTAGAGGCTTCTTGGGGGCGTCCGTTGCCCCTAGTCTTTCTTAAAATAAAAGCTATATCTTGCATTTTTTTTCAATTAGGTGTTTGATCACGAATTTCATATGGTAAAAATATTTTTCTTATTCAATTGTTATACTAATAAGATAAAAGTTATGCTTGAAAATTGTTTTGATAGCTATTATTATATGTTGCATTTTTAGATAAACATGAGAATTGCGTTCAGAATTTGCGTCAGAATTGGCGTCATTTGCGTCATTTCAATTTTCAGATTTTTATTACCCGTCATCCAAATTTCGCAACAAAATTATCTATCTATTTCTATTGTTGCTATGGGGTATAGTATTATTTCTCAGGGGTAAATAATTTTTGGGTTGCCAGAAATATTTGGACTTTTTATTATTTCAAGAAAGAATAAATATGAATATAAGTAGAATGCAATAGAGGAAACTTCTCAGATTAGGAGTTAGACCTAACCATATATGCTAAAACTAGCAGCTACACCCCTAGAGGCCTCTAGTGGCACTTTAAATGTTTTTTTATATAAAACATAAGTAGAATGCAATAGAGGGACCTTCTTAGATTAAGAGTTAGACTTAACCCTATATGTAAAAATAACAACTCTCTCTCCCAGGCCCCTAGCTTCAAAAGGGTAAAGCAAAAAAAAGGTTATTACCACCCCAAGACTTAAATCTAAAAATAAAATAGCCTAAAACCATAATAGCGCCTTTTAGGTTTATCTAAAGAAGAAAACTCAATTAGTTCAGTAGTTATTGAGATCTTGAGACCGAACACTCAGTGGCATGCATAATAATTTGTCTACAGGTGAGGGAAGGGGGGGGGGGGCATTTGGACAAATCTATATTTTTTGTTAAATCTACAGATTTTTAGATAAGGGCGTTTAGCCAAGTATGTTAAAAAAATAGCACATTAAAAATGTTTATAATTATAAAAAAAGGGGGGGGGGGTTAATGCAACCATCTTGTTATCAATGTGCAATGGCACTTAAAATCCGAATTTATGAAACTTAGTATGAGTAATACTTGGTAGGTCTATTTTCCCAAAATCAAACAAAAAGTTGGAAAAGTAACAGCTAAAGGCTCAGCCGTTTGGCCACTTTTTGGTTAATTTTAGGGCAAATCTATCATAAATTATGTAGGAAACAACTTTTTGAAACATTATTTTGCATACAATAAAGTAAAATGATACAAAAACCAATTGGTAGATTTCTAGTACTATCAGCTACTGGCTAGAACCATTTGGAGCAGCAAAGAGTATTATGTGGAGATAGGTTTTGTGACGAATTTGCCCTGAAAATAGCCAAAAAACTAAACACTAATATAATGAATCTTCACCTTCTTATAGTTGAAAAATTGGTAGCCCCTGATCAATCTGAGGTAGAGATTGTGTGTGTGTGTGTGTGTGTGTGTGTATAAAGAGAGTTTTTTGGGGGATGTGTGTTAAAATGTGTAGGGTCAATCCCGTTTTTAGGCAAAAGATCGCACTGTGTAATATACCTAAAATAAATACGTATAATGTTGTGATTTTTTTCTAAAATAGAGAAATTGTGAGTTTGACATACGCGTAGAATAATATGATAATTTAGCAGTAAAAAAAATTGACAATTCAACCGTTATATGCAACAGGGGGTGCCAAATTTTATTTTTTATTTGAATTTGAATTTTTATTTTTTTGTCTTTGTTGGTATTTGGTTTTTTTAGACATATTTTTTATGCTTAATTTAAATGTTTGAAAAATTGAATAATCTTTGAATTAAAAAAAATATACCATATTTATTTGTGGCTATTTCCCCCACTCTTTTACCCCATTGAATTGCCTCACTGTTTATCCCCAAAAAAAAAAATTTTAAGCGAAGCTTTTCTATAATTAGGGTCGGTCCGTTCATCCATCCGTCCGTCCGTCCGTCCGTCACAAATGGATAGCTTTTTTCGTTCATTTAAACAGGTTAGAATTGTCCTATCAATTCCAAATTTGCATGATGATTCCTGTAGTAGTTAGGTACAATTTAGAAAGCGTAGCAACTCTATAATCATTACAAGAATGTCCGTACGTCCATTTAAACATGTTGATTTTTTTACTTTTTAACAACAAATTTTTATGTGATCTAATCATCCAATTGATCTGATTTTTGATATGTTGATTCCTGGGACAACAAAGTATAATGTTATAAGCGAAGCAACTCTATAATCAAGTCCTAAAAATGTAAGAATGTCCATAAACATTATTCTGTATCAAGCAGTTTTTCAACAAATTTACTCACAATTTTGCTTCGACTCTTATACATTTATATTCTGATTATTCATTCTGACACTATGCAAGTGTAAATATCCATTTGTCCTACCGTTTCAGTGCTTCGCTTTTATGGATGTTGTCATCCTTGTTTAAATGGAAATCACATTTAACCCATTTAATGGGGCAAAAAAATGGGGGAAACAAAGGGGCAATTTAGTGGGTCAAAAGAGTGGGGCAAATTGAGTGGGGCAAAGTTTTTTAAGAATCCACCTCAGAAAACTTATCTTGACATTATGTCCTTTAATATGTATATAGAATTTTTTTATACTTATATACATATAATATTCTGTTTATTGAGTTCTGACAATCTGCAAGTATTAATGTTAAAATTTACTCGCAAGTTCCATTTTCCAACCTCCTTCAGACTTTTTCACAGATTTGCTAAAGTTCAAAGATAGTTTTTAGATTTTTTGTCTATGTAGCAATTTTCTACTGCTGACAAAAGTAATGAAATTTTAATTTTAAAAAAGTGTGCACTTATAAATTGATTTAATATATTAAGAAATTGTTTGACCTATGGAAGAAGGTATAACGGATTTACCTACCCAGTACTGGTAAAAGCTTTTACTCAACATATGATAAATTTTAGAAAAGAAATTTAATTGAACACTGTAATCAAACAAAGGAAAAATATCAAGCAAAAGAGTCTTTTTATATTGGTTCTAAAAAGTTGATATCAATAATTTTTATTTAGGGACTTATTACTAATCTCAACATATATAATAACAAGGTAATGCTAGTTTTATTTATGTTGAGTTTATCATTCATAACAATTTTATTGGTTTGATCACTTAAAGGGAGTGTAAACGTAAAAATTTCTCATCTCATTATCAAATCTTAACATTTTCTAAGCCCATTTCACTACATTGATCAACCAAAAATGCCCTATTAACAAAAATATGCAGGAATAATGCCTTGATTTTATGGTATTTTTTGAGGGAAAAAGGAAAAAACAGGAAAATCTGAACGTTTTTCTTTCTTATAATGTTTGTAGGGATATTTAACTTGTCATTTATATGTAGTTGAAACAATGTAAATACTGTTAAGGATTTATTTTATGATATAAAATTGCCAATTAGTTTTTTAATAACGTAGTTTGTATTATTGACAAAAAAATACCTCACTTTCTACAAAGGGTTGAATCTCAGAAGTTATTCAAAATAATAATATCCTTTTTTATTGTGTTGGACAATAAATAGCCCACTTATAAGAATTAGTTTACACTTTTATCAGACTGTTTATTAAGAAATATTGCACCTTTATTATTTACAAATTTGTAATTAAAGGTGGGGGAGAGATGGGCCAACTAAAGTTACTTGGATACTAATAAAAAAAGACCTGTTTCTAGCTTTGTTATTGTATTTGTTTTTCAATAAAAAATATTGCTTATTTTATCAATTTCTAAGTAACTATACATTTGTTTAAAGGGCGAATATAGGTCCGATATGATATGAGCTTATATCAAAGGTGCCATTACATACTTTTAGAATATCTATGCCAAATTTAAAAATCCAAAAAAATTTTAAGTAGACTTTGCAATTTTCTGTTTTAATTGAACATATAATAAATGAGATTGCCGACAAAATCGTTTATTTTAGCCCTTTACAAGACTTTTTTTTTGACTATTTTGCTTAAGTTTGATTGACTATTACATTGGCACGCACCTTAAAAGATAATTTAAATGTTTATTATTTTAGATTATATACTAGTTTATTTAATTTTTTAAAAAGCATAAAAATAATTTGCGTAGAAAGGGCGTCAGGAGTATTGACAGGGTAAATAATACGTCTTAAAGTTTATTTTCTGTACAGAGATCTTTGATTAATTCATGATGATATAAACAACCCTGTGTACGCATTTTCAACACACACACACACACGGCCACAAAAAAACAGGGATTTGAAATCATTCTTCCTCCAAGAAAATTTTATCGATTATTTTTTTTTACTTTTTACATTATTTGATGTTTTTTTAAACTTTTAAATAATTTACTTTATGAAGGTAGAAGGAGGGTATATTTACCCCTGATTAATTGGTTTCCACGTTATTACGACTATCATTTAACGAAAGCTTTTTAATTCAACCTTGCCACGAAGCCTTGTGTGATGCTAGGGTGTTTGAGTTCTTAGGGAACCACACTAATTGCAAAATATTTTTTTCGAGATTGACGGGTTTTAAGCTATAAACAGACTTATACAATTGAATATGTCAATATTTTTATACCTATATTCGCCCTTTAAAGCAAGGATTATGTTAAAAGTCAGCTTAATTGTTAGGAAAAATAGAGAAATGTCAAAAAGTTTAGTTTTAGCTATAACAGGAAAAAAAGACAATTAACTGCACATTTTATATAGTCCGGAAATTTTTCCCCAATCTTGGACATAGTAAAAATCGGCGGAAAAAGCCGTTTTTTAAGGAAACAAGAGACAGTTCTGCCCTATCTTTGAGATTATATGAATGAGATTTTGTTAAGGTTTGATAATCTGATGAGAAATTTTCTCATTTACAGTCCCTTTAAACATTCACTGCTTGAAGTGAAGTAATCTCCAAAATAACAAATTATATGCAATTTATTTGTAAGTCCATACGATTTTTGAATATTCTCTGAAATTAATTCAGTATTCTGTTACAGCAAGCTGAGTGTATCTTTCAGTGTTTTGAGAAATAGTATAGTTCCCTGTACAAAAGTGGACGACAAATGTTTGGACGAACAATATTAGAAGGGATTATGCATTCAATCAGAGTACTTGGGTCCAAAAGTTTTTGATTTGCCCTTTTTTTACTTTTACCAGCATATTTTTTAGAAAACTAGCAGCTTCGCCTCTAGCCTCTAGGGGTTTTTTTCCTGAAGGTTCAGGGGAGAATTTAAAAAATTTAGTTTACATTTTTTTTAGATATTTTCTATATTTTATAACATTTTATAACTCTTTATAACTTTTTATATTTATCTATATTGATTTATATTATTTAAAACCTTTGAATTTTTTCTTTTTTTATTGTTAATTAACATTTCTTTGACATTAGCCTTTTTGGGGATTCGCCCCTACAGGAGAAGGAAAGTTTCACAATCTTTTTGAATTTAATAAAACAAAGTTTAAAAGAAGAAAAATAATTGAAAATATTAAAAAATATAAATAAATATAAAAAGTATAAAAAAATATAAAAAGATATCAAAATTTTTTAAAATATATAAAACATAAAAAAACATTAAAATAAGAAAAAAATATGAAAACATTTTTTTTTTTTTGGGGGGGGGGGGGTTGGGGGTGTCCTACCCCCCAAGAAAATAGCTTAAAACCACCACAGGACCAATAGGTATATACCCTGAAGAGAAGAATCCAATCAGTTCAGTGGTTACCGAGATCTTAAGCTTCAGACAGACGGATGGACAGACAGACATCATTCTACTTTGTATTATAGATAGACATGAAGAAATGGACTATGTCCCCATGCAACTTTAGCGTTGCTGCTGACTTGTCTTGGGATGATATGAATTTCTCAATAAAGTAAGACTTTTCAATTCAAATATAATTCCTAGTAATACAAGCATAATAGTCATGAGTGTGAAAAAAAGTAAAAATATAAACAAAGAAAATCCTTAAAGTATATGCAATCAAATAATTATTTATGCTGTAAAATAAATAGTAAAAAAAGATTTTACCTTTACTAAAATTTTTATAATTAAATAATAAATATGTTTTTTTTTATAGTGACCCTGCTAAAGTAAAGAAAACTGATAAATATAGAGATATTTACTGCAAACAGGATGTTGAGCTTTACTATCCATTTTCAGGTAAATATAAATATTCTGATTAAAATGAAAGAAAATAAAATTACATTTTAATGACCCAAGCACACAGGTAAAATATTTATCTTTATATTTGTTTTATGGCACAAAATAAAAATATAAAACAGATTATAAATTCCTAGTTTGGTTTGACACTAGGTGTAACTTCTGTTTTCCTGAAAATAGTTAACATTAGAACAGTCCTTTCTTGTGAAATAGATTAAGAAATTGAGCTAAAAGAGTTTATTCAGTTTAAGACGGGTGCTGCCACTTTCACCACTAGCAAAAATACAACCACTGTGTTTTTGACAAAAAGTGGGTGTGTTCTTGTCAATTCCGTTTTTAGCTGTATTTTTAGCAATATTTATTTATCCACTATCAAAATCACACCTTTACTACTGTCATAAAAAGAGTTTTAATGGCATTTTCACACCCATGAAATTCAATGAGGCTGTCAAATTCACAGTTTTGATGACAAAAATACACCTAAATATTTTTACATTAATAAAAGCATTTTATTTTTAACCAAGTTGTAATGACTTATAACTATTAATGCTTATAGTTAAATTAATCTACACAACAATAATTCTAAACTTATCAAAAGAAGGTAACAGACAAATATTGAATACTAGGTGAACTAATTTTTAGAAAAATATTGTTGTTAAGTAACAGATTTATTAAATATTCAATACAATTAGAAGATTGAATCCATTTTTTTGAAGCAAAAATACAATATATAATATATCTAATAAACATAATGTTTTATTCCATTTTTTCCTCTCTTGGTAATCATATCAATGCTTAAATGATTTTTGTAATCTACCATTCCATTTTTGCCTCTCTTGGTAATGATACCATTAATGCCAATACGATTTTTGTAATGTACCATTCCACTTTTAAGCAAGGCGAAACTGGAATGGTGGTTTACTCTTTTGACATTGACATAATAGAAATCATACATACTATTTTTAAATTATGTTGGTTGTAAAAATGCTTAAGATATTAAACTGTTTTTAACCTATTTTTGAATGGGGGGTCAAAAATATACTAGGACACCTATAGAATCAGACTGCAGAGCCCAAATTTGAATTAAGTCCCCAATAAACTTTTTTTGGGGGATTTAAAAATTAATTTTTAGTGTTGCTGTAATCATATTGACCGGAGCAAAAGCTCTTTTTTTACTTCGGGTAATATTGTGGCTTACAGAACATTTTTATATAATTCACTTTATATTGATACAATAAAAAAACATTACTCTGTTCATTGGAAATAATTTTTTTTTGCAAAACAATTAATTTCATTGAAAAATCTAACATTTACAATAAAACAAATAATTCTGAAATCTAACCAATAAGAAGACTTGTTTTATTTCAATTCCTAACAATTCAAAAAAAGAGTGTTTTCACAAAGTGACTTATTTCCAATGTAGTTAAATAATTTTTATTTAATTAAAATGAAAAGAATGAAAACCATACACATAAAAGATACATTCTTTTTAAAATTATTTTAAAAAATAATATTGAATAATCTTATTTTATAACGCATTTGTATATGTGACAAAAATAAATTTGTTGTTTTGCATAAACATTTGTTGTCATTTAACCCTTTACAGCCATTTTTTATGTTTTTAAAATAAGTGAGAGAACACAAACATGTTAATGTTAATTCGTTGATATATTATAAAGAATTAACTTTTTAGTGAATTTTTATAGTAAAATCATAAGGCATAATTTTACTCTATACCAGAATACAATATTTATGAAGCAAAACACTCTAAAAGCTACGAATTTTACCCAAATAAAAAAAAAACCTTTTGCTTTGGTCAAAATGATCATGGCAACAGTAAAAATTAATATTTAAATCCCCCCAAAAAAGTTTATTGGGGATTTTATTCAAATTTAGGCTCTGCAGTCTGATTCTACTGGTGTCATAGTATATTTTTTATATACGTTTTGAAAATAGGTTAAAAACAGTTTAATAAATTATGTATAATTATGAAAAAATTTATGTAAAATTGAAAAAATCATATCGGCCATTATGATATCATTACAAAGATAGTGGAAAAATGGAATTATACATTAGCTTATTTATAGGGACAAAACCATTCTCATATATTATATTTCTGCTTTTATAAACATGATTTCAACTGTAAATATAATGGATAAATAAGTATAAATGTAATAGATGTATTTTTGTCAATAAGTAGGTGTATAATTGACAAATCATAAAATAAATGGATGTATTTTTGTCAATATGTAGGTGTATAATTGACAGCAAAGTGAATATGACAGTGCAATAACTGTATTTTTGTCATACCCCCTAAAAATGCAGGTGTGAATTTGAAAGTAAAACTGTGTTTATGACAGTTTTATCAATGTTTTTTTTTGCTAGTGGTAAATCTTCCATGTTTAAGAGTAGCACCTTTCTTTTGCAATTTTATACAGACCATATAGGTGTGTTGACTGTATTTACTGTAAGGCCTGGATTTAAAAGTACAATTAAAAGTTCTTGTTAAAAAGAAAATTAATGTACAAAAAAGGATTTAAATTACTTAGATATAAACTACAACATTATAAAAACAACTAGAAATACTAAAACTATTTAACTGTTAACCGATTTTTAAAGATTTTAACTGTTGCCAAATTTAACTTCTAAAATGAATTTACTTTAGATTGAACTCTAAATATTTTAAACTGTTTTTAACCTATTTTTGTAAGGTGTATCAAACATATACTCTGACACCTGTAGAATCATACTGCAAAGCTAAAAATTAGAATAGCCCACATCGATTTTTATTAGGATTTTAAAGTTTATTTTTTAGTATGGATTAAATAAATTTTACTGAATCGTGATGTGTTTTTCCTTTGTGGATAAAATTCTCAGCTTTTAGAGTGTTTTGCTAAGTTGGTCTTTTGATTTCATAAATAAAAAATAATTAAAAATTAATTCTGTACAATATATCAATGAATTAACATAAAAACACATAAAAGTCGGCTGTATAGGGCTAAATTTGTAAAATGATAATACATATATTATGCAACAAATTTATCTTTATCACATTTACAAATATGATATAAAATAAGATTATTCAAACTTATTTTTAAAAATATTTTTAAAAAGTATATATGTTTAATGTGTATAGTTTTCATTCTTTTCATTTTTATTAGATGAAAATTATTCTATCATATTGGAAAACAGCTGAATATTAATCAAAACAAACAAGCCATTGAACATTGTGATTTTATGAATTTTCAATTAAAGGGCGAATATAGGTTGAATATGATATGGGCTTAAAATTTATGTGCAATTCTATACTTTTAGAATATCCATGCCAAATTTTAAAAATCAAAAAAACCTTAAATAAATTGCAATTTTTGTGTTCACTTCAACAAATAAAAAATCAGATGAACAACAAAATCGGCTTTTTTATCCTTTATAAGACTTTTTTTTGACCATTACATTGGCACACATCTTAAATGATAATTTAAATGTTGAGCTTTTTAGATTATATACTATTTTATTCAATTTTTAAAAAGGGTAAAAATGATTTGCGTATTTGTGCGTCAGGAGTATTGACTAGGGTAAATGATACGTTTTAAAGTTTTTTTTCTGTACAAAGATCATTTATTAATTCTGGATGATATAAATACCTGTACCTGGCTTGAGCTAGCTGTGCTATGTATTGTTATTATTCTTAATTGTTTTGTTAATTTTGTGTAATTGACATGTAAATATATAATTAATTTTAAAAACATTTTTACATATTATTTTTTTATTCAAAATGAAAGGTTAGTTTGCTTTGTCTCAGTCTGTATTATATTTTTTTCTAAATATATGTTGCCTTACTCTTTACACTACGCCCCTAGCCTCTAGGGTCTGTGATTCGAATAGGCAGAGATTGGCTACAAAAATAACTTTAAATCATTTCAAGACTTAAATCTAAAATTAGAATGGCCTGAAACCATTACTGGACCTATTTTAAGATTCTCTCAAAGAGAGAACGTAATCGGTTTAATAGTTATGGAATATATTAAGCTTCACACAACAAACCCATAATGCATTATATAGAACTAGTTGCTAGGAGGTGGAAGACAAATAGCCTAAAACCATACCGAGACCTATGTAAGACTTTTCTGTAAAGGATGACCATATCGGTTCAAGGGTTAGCAAGATCCTACAGACAAAAAATTACAAATTTTTATAATAGGATAGTAAATAGGCTTTTATTTAATCAAATGATGATGATATCTTTTGAATGATGATGTTTTTTTGCATGCCCATTTTCCTTTTTAAAATTCTAAAATTTGTAGGTAAATCATAAGCCTAGTTCACAAAATACATAGGTCAACCTCTGGAAATTTTAGGTCGACCTAAGGAAGCTTTAGGTTGACTGATTTTATAAAGGCATTTGTTAGTTGTACTTGTTTAGGTTGACCTACAGAATAAATCGGTCGACCTCTAAAAATTGTTTGTGAACTAGGCAATAGATCCTGGTTGTGATAAGCTGTTCCTCTGAGTTTCCACCAAAGAAGTTTAAACAAATCAGAATCAGCAATGATTTTGTACAATATTTTTATTGTAGTATTGACAAGTAAATCACTTCTAGAAACCAAGCATATGGACGACTGGTAAAATTATTTCATTACTGAAACCAGGGAAACTTGACAATCTGTCCTGTCTCACTTCTTTTTCCTGCCTGCATGATTTATCCCTACCTGAATGATGCTGTTAAACTTGCAGAACAACAACATGGCTTTCACACAGGCAGGTTCAACACCACTGCCTTACAGCGTATTAAAGCCATAATCAACAACAGCCTAAACAATATAAAACCAGTTTTCAGAACAGTGCCAGTTGCCATTTATCTTTCAAAGGCTTTTGACACTGTAAACTATGAACTTCAATTGCATGATATTAATGCACTAGACTTGAATGAGTACACAAAACGTTTTCATGTAAATACCTAAGAGGTAGACAACAATTTGTTGTTATCAGATATCTAGATCTGCATACAAATCTGCTAAACAGGGTGTCCTACAACGAGGGGTCCTATATCCTGTACTCGTCAATCTGTAAATTTCATCAATGCCAACACCTCACTCTAACCTACACCTAGTTTCCTGTGCTGACAACTCCATTAGCATAGGTCCCCTTATTGATCCGTATGTCAAGGACATAAAAGCTTACTTAGCAGTTCTGGATGATTGGTTGAAAAGTCAGAACCCATTAATTACTCCAGCCAAATCATCATAGTCTTAACCATCTTTTTTAATGAAGCAGGCAAGAAGTTATTGTAAAGGTCAATGTTCAAACAGTACCATAAATCAGACATCCTAAGTTCTTAGGTGTTACATGTGACAATCTTTTCTATATCAACCATCTTGTTGAGAGCCTAGAAACAAACTAAACTCTGAAAACAAAATGCTTGAAGCTCTCTCCACCAGAAAGAAAAGTAAGTAAATACATACAAAGCAATTTGCCAGTCCCTGATAATCTACTGCAGTCCCATATTCAGTAATGCAAGCTAAGACAGCCTCCAGTTTGCTGGAAATGCTGCTCTGAGAACAGCTATCTGCTGTCATATCATGACCATCATTGATAAAATACGTGCAAAGACCAAGATTATGCCAGTGAAAGACCATTAACAGATGCTAAGCAAGCACATTTCTCCTGTCAACAAAAACACTTTATCACCTCTACATGACAAATCTGGTACCACCACCCCCTAAACACCAGGTGAAAAACTCTGTAGCATCACTTTAAGGCAGAGAAAAAAACAGGATTTCCCAACTAGATCTGTCTGAGAAGTACAAATCCAGACCTAAGGAGATACACACAGAAACTGTCAGAAATACCAACAGAAACCAAAATGACAATAAAGTTCTAAACATATCAGCCCCACCCATCAGAAAACATGAAAACTCATTACCCAGAACAGCTAAAGCTACTCTGCCCCAAAACTTTCAGGTTACAATGAATACCTTGAAGGCCAGAGTAAACAAGAACCCAGTGCAGTTTTTGTCTGACACTGGCAAGAGTTCCACACAACCACCATCATTTCAACTGCAACCACAACCCATCAACACCTAGAGACCTTTGTAAGCAGCCAGATTCCTGAACTGACTGTTTCCAATGATGATGAGCAGAAACAAACCACAACAGAGGAACTATTTAGATACCAAGTCAGCCAGGAATCAATATTGAGCAGGATAACTTGTCAATATTACAAGGAAAACTTTGTACAGAATCATTGCTGATTCTGAAGCATGTTATTTTAAACTTCATTGGTGGAACCTCATAGGGACATGTTATTTCATCCAGGATTTATGCTATAACAATTCATGAGGCATGCATGAGGAACTTAAAAAGTAAGTATTTTTTGTGTTGACTACCAAAACAAACCTAAACAGTTTTGTTTAACTGTTTAGGCATTATTTCAAATTATAACTTCAAATAACTCTTACCCAACTTCTAGACTACAAATCTTAGATTAATCAATTGATTCTGAATGATCTTGTTATTGATGATAACATAATCTTTGGTTCAGCTGTCATCAATTATACTTTTTTTTGAATAAATTTAGATTAACTAAGCTGCAAATGTGAAAAAATTGTGATTTTTTTGTGAAAAACTATGAAAATTTGGGTAAAAAAGTAATTTTGGTATTATCCTCTTAGAATTTTTTTTTTCAATATTGAAAATTTGAGAAGTTTCCAATATAATAGAATAACTTTTATTTAATTAAAATGAAAAGAATGAAACTATACACATTAAAGGGCGAATATAGGTTGGATATGATATGAGCTTATATCAAAGGTGCAAGTATATACATTATGAACAACTCAAGCAAATAAAGATATTCCATTGGATAAGGCCGTTATAGCTAAAAACCTAGCCATTTGGACTAATTTGTGACGTCAGAGGAGTGGTTCCCTAACATATTTAAATACCCATATTCACAACAGGATGCGTGTAGAGTTTGCCTAAATACTGTTGTTATTTTGCAGTACAAATAAATGAGAAAAAGGTTTCGGGAATTAATCAGGGGTAAATATACCCTCCTTCTACCTTCATACAAAATATATAAAGTTATATATTTAAAAGTTAAAAAAACATCAAATAATGTAAAAAGTAAAAAAAAGATAATCAATAAAATTTTCTTGGAGGAAGAATGATTTCAAATCCCTGTTTTTTTTGTGGCCGTGTGTGTGTGTGTTAAAAATGCATAATTAAGGGTGTTTATATCATCTAGATTTAATCAATTATCTTTGTACAGAAAATAAACTTTAAGACGTATTATTTACCCTAGTCAATATTCCTGACTCACTTCTACGCAAATTATTTTTACGCTTTTTAAAAATGAAATAAAATAGTATTTAATCTAAAATAATAAACATTTAAATTATCATTTAAGATGTGTGCAAATGTAATAGTCAATCAAACTTAAGCAAAATAGTAAAAAAAAGTCTTGTAAAGGGCTAAAATAATCGATTTTGTCGGCAATCTCATTTACTATATGTTCAATTGAAACAGAAAATTGCAAAATCTACTTAAGGATTTTTTTGAATTATTAAATTTGGCATAGATATTCTAAAAGTATGTAATGGCACCTTTGATATAAGCTCATATCATATCGAACCTATATTCACCCTTTAAAGATACATACTTTTTTTAAATATTATAAAAAATAAGTTTGAATAATCTTATTTTATATCATATTTGTAAATGTGATAAAGATAAATTTGTTGTATTGCATAAACATTTATTATTATTTTACAAATTTAGTCCTCTACAGCCGACTTTTATGTGTTTTAAATGTATAATAGACATGAAACATTTTTGTGTTAATTCATTGATATATTGTAAAGAATTAATTTTTAATTAGTTTTGATAGATAAAATCAAAAGACCTAACTTTACTGTATACTAGCATACAATATTTATAAAGCAAGACACTCTAAAAGCTGAGTATTTTACCCACAAAGGAAAGAAACATTACGATTCAGTAAAATTTATTTAACCCATTAGTGCCGAGCGCCACTTTTATGGGCCGATCGAGCTGAAAATTTCAGGGAAGCTTTATAATGGTCAAAACGGAATTCCAATTTTTTTGTTTTGCTCTAGTGGCGTGCACAGGAAAGTTGCAAAAAAAACTGGTTCTACATGGCCATAAATGCACAACGGGTATTTAAACCTGTTTTGGGTGGTTTTCTGCCGGCATTAAAAGCCGCTTTTTCCTAAATACCCAGTTATTTCAACAAAAAAATGAAAAATGTAATTTTTGAATGCCCAAAGTGAGATGAACACTTTTTAGAACTTTGATACGATCTGTAATTGAAAACTTCATAACTTCGTAATCTAAAGGGCTACAAGTAATATACAAAGCGATATATTTCAAATTTAGTGTTTCAGCTGGTTTCAGCCGTCGTAACTGGGTAAAAAATCCCGTTTGTCAAAGTTTTAAAACCTGACATACACAAAAAAAGAACATATAAAAATTAAATGATACATATTAGAAAAAGAGCATAAAACTATTGGAGGACACATATAGAGATTACTAGGGTATACTGATTAGGGTGGCTCAAGAATAATAAATCATAAAAAAATATTTAATGGTTGAAAAGTTAAAACCGGGTAATAAAACCAAAACCGAGCTGGGTTTTAACCTATTAGTGCCGAACCGGGTTTTAAAACCCGGTGCCAGAAAATGTAAAAAAAAAACGGTTTCCGGCTTCATAATTGCATCATTCTCAGTATGAATCCCCCCTCTACTACCCTGGCTTTCATTTCCCCCTGGAGCAGGCAGTTTTGCTTACTTCCGTTTGCCGTTATAGATCAACAAAGTTTGAAAATCATGACAATTCAAAATACCCCATCTAACTTTTTTGTTTTTATAGTAAAGTCGCTGATTTTTTTTCGTTAAATCCAAAGTTTATTGACAAGTACATCTATTTGTGAATTCGTTTTATTTAAATTATTATTTTTTATATGATTTTTTTATCGTTTTTTTACGCCCTATATAGGCCCGGTTCGGCATTTCCATTTTGAGTCTGAAATTTTTATTACCCGGTTTCACTAATAGATCTTTTTTGACAACAACAACAAAACAGGGTTTTTTTACCCGAAATCGCCGGCTAAACACGAAATTTGAAATAAATCGCTTCGTATTATACTTGTAGCTCTTTAGATTACATGAGGTTGTGTAGTTTTCAATTACGGATCGTATTAAAGTTCTAAAAAGTGTTCATCTCACTTTTGGCGTTCAAAAATTACATTTTTCGATTTTTGGTCAAAATAACCGGGTTTATACAGGTCAACCAGGTTTTAAAACTGGGGGAAAGCACCAAAAACGGGTGTTAATGCCTGGTTGGTATTTATGGCCAAGCCGAACCGGGTTTTTTTGCAACTTTCCTGTGCACGCCACTAGAGCAAAACAAAAAAATACGAATTCCGTTTTGACCATTATAAAGCTTCCCTGAAACTTACAGCTCAATCGGCCCATAAAAGTGGCGCTCGGCACTAATGGGTTAAAACTGTCGGGTATTTATGGCCATGCCGAACTGGGTCCTAATAGGGCGTAAAAAAATGATAAAAAAAATCATATGAAAAATAATAATTTGAATAAAACGAATTCACAAATAGATGTACTTGTCAATAAACATTAGATTTCACAAAAAAAATCAGCAACTTAACTATAAAAACAAAAAAGTTAATAACGTTTTGCGAAAGCACCTGTTTTTTCGCGGCAGATCCATATTATCCATATCATAGATCCATATCTGAGACTTTTCTCCAGGGGCAATAGATAAAGAATGGAGTAAAGGGGAGGCTCACAAAAGGATGATGAAATTTGAAGACTGGAAACCGTTTTTTCCCATTTTTCGGAACTGGGTTTTAATACCCGGTTCGTCACTAATGGGTTAATGCATAGTAAAAAATAAACTTTAAAATCCTATTAAAAATCGATGTGGGCAATTATTTTCATTTTTGGCTTTGCAGTATGATTCTACAGGTGTCAGAGTATATTTTTGATATACCTTTTTAAAAAAAGGTTAAAAACAGTTTAAGTATTTTTGTTGATATTGCCCTCTATAGACGACGTGTAAATAAGATTAAAGAGAAAGTAAATTTATTTTTTTTATGAATTTTAGATTCGAAATAAAGTAAAAGTATGGCAATTTTTTTGTATCCTTCGAATAAAGTAAAGAAATTAAGTATTGAAAATACAAAATTTTAAGAACAAGAAATTTCTGTAAGAATCTAAGATTTTATAGAACACATGGTTCAGAACCAATTTTAATTAAGTGGTTGAAAAATTATGATATAAAGCCTTGTTGGAAAAACATTATTACCTCTCCACTTTCTTTAATAAGATCATGTTTAACGTCAATTGTAATTTCTATTTCATGTTTAGAATCTAATTACCTGCAGACATCTTTGGATGCAAAGAGAACATGTGATAAGATTGGCGGTCACTTTCCTGAACTAGAAGAGGGTAAATTTTAAAAATACATACACTTTAAAGGAAAACTGCGAGAAATACACTGTTCTAAACAATTCCTACAACTTTTTTGTTATTAAAGCAGAAGACTTCAAATTTGGGGTACTGGGTCTACTTGTGGGAGTCTATCAGCAGTAAGAACTGTGTATTTCTTGCAGGCTTCCTTTAAACGGGCTTAAAGAGTTCATCATTATAATATATGATATTAATTCTATTTCAGATGGTAGTTATGTTCCAGCTCTGAGAAAAAACTTTGACATAGAAAGAAACGTAAGTAAATTTTATTGGTATATTTTTGTACTTCTGGCTTCATGTCTAGATTTTTAAAGCATTTAAAATCATGCATTTTCATTAAATCCATGACTTACCTGCAGCATTTGTGATAGTGTGCCTGTTTGTTGTCTGGTGCACATCGTGTTATACTAGAGGTGTTAAGAATTGTACTTACTGAAGCTGCTATTTCTGGCAGGTGACACTTATAGTGAAAGTAGGGGGGTAAGGCATTGGCCCATAAACAGGCACATCTTTTTACTATGCACATTTAGGACTTCCAAACTAAGTCATGCAAACAAAAGGTTGGTTTTCTGCATAAGGAAAATAATAAAAGGTTGAATACTCACCCCATTTTCTTGTAAAATACTACTTCCTTTTCCCCTAAAAATTTATACAATTTTGCAGACGAACAGCGCGCGGCTTTTTTCATTTCAATATAATATTAATGAAAATTATAAATATACTTTTCTCAAAAAGCAAACAGCCAGGCGATG
The DNA here is from genome assembly GCF_053477335.1 of Acartia tonsa. Taxonomy (NCBI): domain Eukaryota; kingdom Metazoa; phylum Arthropoda; class Copepoda; order Calanoida; family Acartiidae; genus Acartia; species Acartia tonsa. The sequence continues at coordinate 29,112,588 of NC_137267.1, forward strand.
TTTTGTATGGCTAAAATGTATATTACACATTTTCAAAAACGAGAGGATTCGTCATTTATGATCAAAATTTAATTTTTTCAAATTAGTTTAAAACTTTGAAATGTGTATTAATAATTATTGATAGTTCAGTCTTGCCAACACTTGGGGCACTAGTTGTCCTAATTTAGAAATTTACTAGAAAAAAAGGCTAAATTTGAATTACATAAAATGTTTTAAAATTTCAAATCTAAATTAGTACATAAGTTTTTTTAAAGTTTATATTTGCTTTAAGTAACATTATTTTAAATATGAGTATGGGTTTAAAAATAGTTTAAATTTAGTGATCTATATGAAAAAAAAACCTTATTACCATTTTTAACATTCTCCCTTTTTGCAAAGAGGTGGAATAACAATTTTATTAAACAGGCAATTGCGAAAAAAAAGGCCTATAGGCCTACTGCCTATTTTCGTCCTCTAGATACGTACCTTAATTCCTCTCTTTTACTGTTTTCTCTATACTTGTCTGTTAGTTAACTTAACATCTTATACTGAGAGTTAGAGTATTGCATTCGAGATGAATCCAATCTTATTAGACGTTCGCTCAAAGCCCAAAAATAAAGTACTTAAAAGTGTATTAAACTGTATATAAGACATTTGTGAATATATTGGTGCCATTAATTTGCCTCTGAGATAAAAAAAAGTATGTTTTTTTTTATATTTTTCGCTTGCAACAAATCAAATTTCAAAATTGAGTCACCAAAAATGCTAAACTAATTTTTGCTCTAAAACAATCATTTTTTGGAGTTAGAAAGTGCTTAATACCTCATTTTAATCGCCTGGCATTGCTTTATAATGTACAGGTAATTACTTGGTTGTTTTTAGAACAGTTGACTAAAAAATCGAGGTTTTGTGATAAACCCAGTTTTGTTGTTACTCCATAAATGATATTTTTTTTTCAAAAATTTTTGGCTGTAAAGAAGCTTTATATATCCATATAACATCCACCAAAATTTGACCTTTGGTATTTTTTTTATAACATCACCAGAAGGAATTGAATTTTGGAAAAAAAATATCAATTTATATTTTACACTGTTATGCATTGTTCTTGTTCTTGTTTCTAAAAAATATTTATATTATTAAAAAGAGAATTATTTAACGCTTCTATAGATATGTTTATCAATTTTGTAGGCTAAATATAACTATTATTACATCATTTTAAAGTTAACCATCATAACATATTAATGCAATTATTGAATCGGTCTGTATTATTAAGTTGACAACCCTTAAAACAGTTGCAATTCATTATCCTATTATATAAAGTAGTAAGCTTTTTTGTCTGTAGCTTAAGATTTTGATAACTACTGTACCTATTGAGTTCTCTGTTTTATGGAAGCTTCTTATAGGTCCCTGGATAGTTTTGGAATTTTGAAGAAAAAAAATATCAATTTATATTTTACACAGCTATGCATTGTTCTCATCTTGTTTCTAAAAAAACATTTTTATAATAAAAAAGAGAATTATTTAACACCTCTATAGGTATGTTAATCATTTTTCTAGTCTAAATATAACTATAATTACAGCATTTTTTAAACATATCAATATCAAGAACTATTGGAAAAATTTTTACCATGCAAAACATGGTGTTATAAAGTGTAGGATCCCTCACAATATCTATCTGTCTGTCTATAATGCATTACACATGTAATGCTTATAGAGAGGATGCTATAAGAGTGATCTTATAATGTGAACTTCTCATAACTTGATATGCTTTCTCCTGCTTCTGCTGAAACCAGAGACCATGAAGTTGGCCTAGTCACTTCAAGGGAGAGTGCAGGGATATCCAGGGGGTGGGTGCCTGTAAAAGGGTAATTTTTTTAGGGATGGGGGTAATCACCCCTCTAAATATATTATTGGGGGTATAAACCCAGCCTCTCAAAATTTTTTGAATAAGAGTAAAGAAAATCATGAAAACTTAAAAATCTAGGAATCAGACTAGCACCCCAACCAATAATCAGTTCCATGCCAAATGTAGGAGTCCCAAATGTATGAGTGGACAATCACATGAGTCCCAAACATCAGAGTGGAACAAACACAGGAGTGGGACAAACATATGAGTGGAAAAACGCAGGATTTTTGGGACAAACGTCAGAGTTGACAAACACAGGAGTCCCAAACTTTTTTTTTCAATTTGGTTTCTTTTTTCAATTTTGAATTTTTTATACAAACCCAGTATTCAATCCCTGAAAATTTCAACCATCAAACTTGAATAGGAGTAGAGAAAAACATGAAAACTTAGATGAATGGACAAACAACGGATGGATGGATATTTTGAATTATAGAGTAGCTTTGCTTCTAAAAAACAGATGAATAGGATAATTGTTGTACAGAAATTGATTTCAGTATGTTTTAAATGAGCTTACATAATCAAGGACGTCCAAGCTTTTTGATTTGGGGGAAGGGGGAGGGTGGGTAAAAAATTAAAATATCTAAATTTTGGCCCACCCCTGTTCATTTTGTGGGGGTAATCTTTATCATAGAGGCAAGGATGTCCAAGCATTTTATATTTTTTTTTGGGGGGGGGGGAGGTTAAAAATTTAAAATTTAAAAATTATGGGGTTGCCCAAAATTAATTAATAACCCTTAACCCCCTACCCCACCCCCCCCCCCCACCTGGACGTCCCTTTACATAAAGTAATGATTATAAAGTTGCTAAGTACCTAACTGCTACAAAAATCATCATCCAACATTTAAGATTAATTCGAATATGTCTGAATTAACAAAAAGAGCTAACCATGGCGTGGATATACACATCCTAATTATAAAAATGTTTTGCTTTTTCAAATAGTAAATTATTCATGAATCGTTTTACTTTGTTTGTTGACTAGCAGCTGCGCTCCAAGCATCTAGGAGCTCTGTATTTAAAGGAGTAAGGAAATTAGTAAAATAGCCTAAAACCTTATCAAAATCTTAAGCTACAGACAAAAAAGCTTACTACTTTATATAATAGGATAATGAAATGCAGCTGTTTTAAGGGTTGCCAGCTTAATAATACAGACCGATTCAATAATTGCATTAATATGTTATGATGACTAACTTTAAAATGGTGTAATTATAGTTATATTTAGCCTAGAAAAATGATAAACATACCTATGGAAGCGTTAGATAATTCTCTTTTTAATTATATAAATATTTTTTAGAAACAAGAACAAGAACAAAGCATAGCAGTGTAAAATATGAATTGATATTTTTTTTCCAAAATTCAATTCCTTCTGGTGATGTTATAAATAAAATACCAAAGGTCAAATTTTGGTGGATGTTATATGGATATATAAAGCTTCTTTACAGCCAAAAATTTTTGAAAAAAAAATATCATTTATGGAGTAACAACAAAACTGGGTTTATCACAAAACCTCGATTTTTTAGTCAACTGTTCTAAAAACAACCAAGTAATTACCTGTACATTATAAAGCAATGCCAGGCGATTAAAATGAGGTATTAAGCACTTTCTAACTCCAAAAAATGATTGTTTTAGAGCAAAAATTAGTTTAGCATTTTTGGTGCCTCAATTTTGAAATTTGATTTGTTGCAAGAGAAAAATGTCAAAAAAACATACTCTTTTTAATCTCAAAGGCAAATTAATGGTACCAATATATTCGCAAATGTCTTATATACAGTTTAATACACTTTTAAGTCCATTATTTTTGGGCTTTGAGTGAACGTCTAATAAGATTGGATTCATCTCATAATTCCATTATAAGCGCGGATGTTGCTCTGTATTCTCTGGATGATCACTTGAAATCAAAGGATAGCCATGGCTTTATTGAATGATCCAAAAATTAAATACCTATTATAAATGTCACAGCTCAAAACATAACAAGTAGAAAAATTCCCTGAAAGGCAAATCTAATCATTTATTACTAACAATAAAAACTAACTAATGGACAGTATCTAACTACATCTTCTGAAATATAGATAATATTTTTAACATTGTTTTTTCTTTGTTTTTTTTAAAGGAATGCATTTACGTTATGCCCTACTATGCTAAAAAGAATGAACCTTTTATGCATATTTTTACAAATGAAAAGGTATTTATCATTTAATATTTTTGGGAACAAAGCTAATCTTGAATAAACTTTGTCCGTTAGATATATTTATGACTAAATTGTTTTGAAGATTCTTCTTTTCAACGAGCAACCAGGATAAATATTTGTCCATCTTTTTATAGTTTGTAATGCTAAACATGAGACCTGATTTCTAAAAGAAGATTCCCAATTTATTGCTTTTCTTCTTTTTATTTGAATTGAAATTAGAATTTCTATTATTTTCCTTAGTTGTTTCTTACTCATACAGTTAGAAGGTTGAAACCATATTTATAAAAAGCAGAGATATAAAAAGGTGATGTAGGATCTTGGTTGCTATGATTTTGTAATTCCTAATTCCATTTTGGCCTCTTTTATCAATGATATTATTATGGCTGATATGATTTTTATAATGCACAATTCCACTTTTTAAGAGAGACTTGAAACTTGAATGGTGGTTTATTTTTTTGATATCGACTAAATAAAATTAATTTGCTGAATGATGGCGTCTGAATTGAACCCATTGCATAGGTTGATGTAAAATTATCAGAAACAAATGGGGCAATTAATACAGAACAAGAAAATGACGTGTATATTTATCTTGCAGAAGGTTGGTATACATAAAATTTTATTCACTTGGGATTTTAATAATTTAGACCCAAGATTAGATTCCTACACTTATCTTTTATTACTTACACATTTGACCATTAAAATTATATTTTTTCAGGAAGCCTTTACACTAGTTCTGTTCCTGGCAATTCGTAAGATTTTTATAAAATTTGGAACTTTTGCACAAAGTACACTTGTAAACATTGATATACTTTTCTTTGTTTATTACTTTAGGCAGGTTAAGTTAGGTCACACTGGGTTCTGTGTAGCGAGATCTTAAGTTTCAGCCAGATGATCTGATGGACGTACAGACATATTGTTCTGAAAGATGACTTTTTGCTATTTATACTGAAGAGTGTTTTAAAAAAATTAAAATTATTTCTTAATAAGATTAAATTTATCCATTAGAACTTTTTAACGTACTGAATATATCTTAGTTATTCATACTGTTTTATATGTTCTGCTCCTCAAGTTCCAGAAGTAATAGTAAGGTAAAAATTTAGATGTATCTAACTAATACCACATCCTAAAATTCTTATTTTTATGAGAAAAAATTCTAATTATATGTTTGTCTATTTTCAGAGGTCTGAAGTCATGTAAGCAAGAGGTTGATTATTTTTACTATGTTCTCTTCAATAATGACAAGATATATTTAAGGTTATATATATACTAAGGATTTGTTGCTTGCTTTGAAACTACTGATTTCTTTAAAAGGAAATAGTAGCTTTTGCAATATTCTGTAAAATTGTGAGCAAGCTTCCAGTCAAATGCGCTTATTAAGTCTATCTGTTCTTAATGTTGAACAATCGCATAGTATAATTAACATTTAAAAACAGTTTGACCTATTAAGGGAATTTCTTAAAATCTTACTCACAACTTTACAAAATTTGCAAAAGCTACTATTCCCTTTGTCAACATGTATACATTATTTAAAGCTCTAAATCATCTATAACAAGTATCATATAAAGCATTAAGGTTTTTTTGTTAAGGTCAAACTAAAAACTGAGCCGATTGATTTAGTACACTATTTTAGAAATCCTTCATATAGTTCCCCAAATGGTTTTAAGCTATTCTATTTTTTATTTGATTCTCAGGATTGTTTTATGCTATTTATGACCCCTTCCTCTATATTTTAATAGATGCTAGGGTTGCATCAATACTTCACAGAGTTGTTTGGTTGAATGATTTTTTATTGCAGAGGAGGCACCGGAGCAAATGTTTCCTATAATTTTGACTTGCAGAGATGGGAAAATACAAGACTAACTGATGAAGGCAATTTAGTTACAGCTCATATCAAGGTTTGGCAAAAATTGTATCATTGCCAGCATAAAACATTATGTCTGTTGATGGCAAAATTTAGAAGCTTTTTATAAATAAAAAATTATGTCACATTGTCCTAACAATTGAAATTTATACTGGCCTGCCATTGATAATTTAGTCTGTGTATTGGCCTATCATTAGTCATTTGTATTGTATGACGTAAATTTTTTAAAGGTACTATAAAGAGCTACAAAATCTAAATATTTACTTGTATGTAAATATTTCCTATACCTGTTTCAACAGCAGCAGGAATTATTTTAACCTAAATCTAAATGGTACATTTTGTTTGTAGGCTGGGTATGACACTCTTGGTCTTGGGAAACATACCTGGGTTGTATACAATGATTCTAATGCTTGTAGATCCAAGGAAAATCAGATAGCAATTTATATTTACTATTATATCCTTATGAAAAAAACATTTTTGAACCAGCAAGAGAAATCTGCCTATAAAATACTTATACAAAGTACCAGGATGTCTGTGAGTCTCTTTGTCTGTCTGTGTATACCATAGGTTCTTATGAGGTTATTGTTGTTGAACCTCATAAGAGAAAACCAACCATTGCATTGTGAGAAAAAAAAATCCCACCTTAAAAAAAATATCTTTTTCAAACTATGAGTGGAGGTTACACTCCTTCCCCTCCCCCCCCCCCTCCCCTAAAGTGTCCCAAGATGCCTCTATAACAGTAGCCGGTAGTTATTAATACTTTAAGGCAGTGCATTGAGAAACAAAAGTTTTTAAAAGCGAAGCTTTTCTATAATTAGGGTCGGTCCGTCCGTCCGAGATAGTTAGCTTTTATGCATTAATTTAGGCATGTTAGAATTGTCCTATCCTTTGCATGGTGATTCTTGTAGTAGTTAGGTACGATTTAGAAAGCATAGCAACTCTATAATCGTTACCAGAATGTCCGTACGTCCATTTTAAACATGTTGATTTTTTTTACTTTTTTAATAAAATTTTTTTATGTGATAAAATCATCCGTTTGATCTGATTTTTTTATTACTGATTCCTATTTCAATAAGGTACAATATTATGAGTGAAGCATCTCTATAATCAAGTATTAAAAATGTCAGTATGTCCTTAAACAGAATTCTGTATTTAAGAAGTTTTGCAACAAATTTACGTATAATTTTGTCAAACCTTATATTTTCATATTTTGTATATTCAGTTCTGACACTCAACAAAAGTTAATGTTCGTTTGTCCTACCGTTTCTGTGCTTCGCTTTTATGGATGTTGTCATCCTTGTTTATAATGAATTGCTAACTGATGACACTTCAGTATGGAGAAGTAATCACACAAGTAAGTTGTTTAGTGTAGAATAGATAAAAGCATTGTAGAGGTCCTTTAATTTGTCTATTTCACTGAATTTCATTACAAAACATTTTTATGGTCGAAGTTCTGTGAGGAATCATAATGGGAATAGAAACATAGATTAAATTCTATTGCTCCGTTTCCTTTGGAAGTGCCGTAGTCATATAGAAGGATAACTCCAAGTACAACATATTAGCATTTTATATTTTTGTATTAATTATTGTGTGTAATTTTATTTTCATAATGCCATAATTGGCTTGGTAAGCACTGCAATTTAACAACCATGCAGTTCAACAACCCCCTAATTACGTCATCCACCTGAATTATCACTTTTTTATATTGTCTGCCGAAACACTAAAATGAATTCTAACACAGGAGGAGGAGTGTGTTTGAAGGTCAGTTCAGTGCTTTCAGGATGAAATCCTAGTAAAAATTGTAGAATTGATATATCATGCACTTATTTTATATGTACCTTTCAGAAAATAAACCTATCTGATCTGATGTTTTTTTAGGAGTTAATTATGACAACTTGTAATTCTACTGAGTTTACGTAAGAAATTTTTCTTAGAATATTTTTTTTATGATAATTGTAATAATATTTCTCTAAATTCACATTATTTTAGATGCAATGATGGTGGTTGTATAAATATTTTAAAAAGGTTTGGATACAATTTTGCCTTTTTATGTTGTTTAACAAAGAAAAAGTTTTAATGCAAGATAATTTTCTCAGGTTTTACGATCAATTCTTTGCCTTATTTTCTAATTCAGATCAAATCTAAATTACAAATTATTAAGAATATATGTGTTCTATGTGAGATCTTATTGATCATAAACACATACATACATCTATACCTACTTTTCTTTATTTTTATAGTAATACTTTCATGCTAAGAGAGTCATTTTTTGCATAATTCCGTTAAGTTGGGTGTAGGGTTGTAGTCAAATGCTCTTATTAAGTCGAAGTATTAGTTATAACTAAATGTATATATATGAAATGGCCCCGAATTAAGAACAGTTTGATTTAATAAAAGCTTTAACTACAACAAAACACCCAACTTGAAATGACCCTCTTTAATGGATTAAATGCTAAGATGTGATGGAAAAACTCAGTGCCAGGATAAATCAGATGAACTCGGATGTCAACTTGTAATTCTGGATGAAACTTATTATAAAGTAAGAATTTTTGATTAAAGATTGTATTTTGTTAATTATGTTTACTGTATAATAATTACTCGCAGACAAGTCCCTAGATGACTAGAAAAATTTGAGGGAATCAGAGGAGGGGGAAGTCGACCATTCACTTTCAATTTTTTTTAAAGAAAGAGATAAAAACAAATTTAAGGGGGGGGGAGAGAATAATTTATCTAGATACGATTTCTCCTGGGAGGGTAGAGATGCACTCCCCAAAAAATGGTTAGAAACCTTCACTAGAGCTATAAGAAGCATCACTGTAAAGGAGAACCATTTTGGTTTAGCGATTAGTTAGAACCTTTGCTACAGACAAAAAAAGCATACTATTTTATAAAATATTTTTTAGGACATGTTACCTCCTGGAATAAATGATGATGAATTTGCTCTGGTCAATGTTTCATTTTCTGTCTTATCTATTCTCAAAATAAGTGAGGTAATATAACTGATTTATAGAAAAGATAGAAATATTCTTGGCTATGGCTAGAGGACTCCAGGGGCACATGAGGATGGGGGAGTTGAATTTCGATTCGATTTTTTAAAAAAATTCTGGGAGTGATTCCTCTTGGGAGGATGGTGGTACTAGTTAAAAACCTTCCCAAGACCTTTTGTGAAGATACCCTGTAAAGGAGAACCGGTTCAGGGGTTTGCAAGATCCTTCGGTACAGGCAGACATACCGTCAAATAAACATCCTGTTACTTTATAATAAGGATTTTAAAATTAATTGTTATATTAAATCTTAGGTTGATTACACATTTCATGTAAAATTTCGTCTAAAGAGCGAATGGAATGATCCAAGATTGCAGTAAGTTCAAAAATATAATAAAAATATTATCTTATACTTACTACTTTTAAAAAATGATACAATTAGGTTTTTTTAGATTAAACATTTATTTAATGATAATTTAGATTTAAGAACCTCAAAAGTAAAAGCACTAAAAATACACTATCAGATGCTCAGAGAGATGAAATTTGGACTCCAGAGGTATATGTTTTTTCTAAAATTTAGACTCAACACAAATATAGGAAAATCATAAATGATTTTGATTGTGACATAAGTGCCCTGTGAATGATCTAACAAAGATAATTTTAGATGATTTTCACCAACACAAATGATGATTTTGCAACTATTCTTGATGAAAAAGTTTCTATAAAGATAATAAGAAACATGGAAGACAAGTATGGTTTTTTTCAATACTTCTTTGCATGTGTTAAAATAGCTCATATTCATATAAATAAGCTGAAATACATAAAGTTTTTGCATCATTTTATAATTACAATTTGCAGGTTTACATTAAGTGATCCAGATGACATTGAGGTGACTTTAAACTTACTATCAGGGATTAGAGTGGGAGGGAGGAGGTCATTGCAATATATGAAGAGAGAAAAAACAGCTAAATAAAGTTTTATAGGCTGTAGCTGTAATATAGATAAATAAGCATAAAAAAATGTTAATCTGAAAATGTACATTTGAGAAAAAAAAGTAATTGCATTTTTGTTTAGAATTATCGAATTTACAGTGGAGATGAAAATTTACTCTCCTTATCCCGGGTTTATGATGTGGAGTTTATTTGTATCTACAATGTTCTCTGGTATCCATTTGATTCTCAAGGTATGATTAATCTCAAATTGAATGTAAGAGATCAGAGATCAAGGGTGCATTGGATATTATTTTTATGTAATTAAACAAAATGTATAGTCTATAAGTTACCTTTCAGTAGCGAAGCTGCTCTATGATTAACTTTGTCCATCAGTCAGTCAGTCTGTAACGCTATCAAAAGAAAATTTCCTGTTGTTCTAAGGGATTTTTGTATTCATAGATGAAAGGACAAGTAGTAAATAACTTAGTGTGTCAGTCAATGGGTCAAGGAAAAAAGATATTGTGTGAATATTTTTTACGGAGGTTTTTATGTAATTCTAAATATCTTCTTTTCTAATGTCCTTCTTTCTTTTTCTTCCTTTTTTATGACCATTAAACATTGCTTGACTGACTTTATCTTATTGTGCTTCGCTACTTATGGATGTTATCATTATTTCTTTCAAACTTAACATTTTTCCTAATTTTAGATATTAAATATAAAATTATATATGTATATTAAGCAATATTTAGTATAATTTTTTAGATATGAATTAAATTGTTATGTAAAAATGTGTTGTCTAGTTTGTTATGCAGATATCATTTTGAAGGGAGAAGTAGAAGAATATCTTAAGCTGGGTAATTTTCACAATCTTTATTTTGAAAATTCAAACGCAAAATCAAATTTCATTTTTTTTATTGACTAACTATTCGTAGAACCAAAAGGAATGGTTTCGAACACGATGCAACCTTTTTTTTAAATCGACCCCTACTCTAGTAAATTTATAATTTAGACCTTTTGTAGCATTAAACCTTTTGTAGCATTAAACCTTTTGCAAATTAAATCTTTTGCAGCATTAGACCTTTTGTAAATAAAACCTTACGTAATTTGATCTTTTGTAGATATTATATATTTTAGTTCCTGTTGTAATGGATTTCCCTGGAGTACAAGAATTAAGTCAATACTTTATCAAGGGTTACAACCATTGCACAAAAATTATAGGGTAAGTTTATCATTATGTTACAAAACTGAAGGTTTCGCCCAGAGAAGCCTCTAGGGGTACTTCAGGGTGATGGGTTTGAATTTGACAACCTAGTTTTTTATCCTATTATTATCAAACTTCTCAGGACCTATGAAAAGCTTCCCTGTAAACGAGAACCATATCGGTTCAGCGGTTAGTGAGATCCTTTGGAACACAGACAGACAGAAAACCTTTTACTTTATTATAAGGATATGTTTTAAAAATAAAAAATTTTGTTGCTTAATTAAATCTTCATTTTGATTGATAATTTAGAGACAAGGAAGGAGTAAGAGTTGAAATATTTTTGAACAGAAGATTAATGGGAACTGCTTTGACAGTATATTTACCAACCATCATTATGAACATAATAGGTGGAGTAATATCTTGCGGTTAACAATAACAGATTATATCTGTATTTCTTTAATCAAAATCAAATCCACTCAAAAATACATTTTTTGAGAACACGTTATTTTGATTGATGAGACACAGGGATCACGATTATGTAGTTTTTAAAAGTAAAAGTAAGAAACAAAATTTTGGAGATTTTTATGGAGGGGGGATTATCATTCCCCAAAATAGTTAGCCTTCCCAGGAGCTATGAGAACCTACATTGTAAAGAAGAACCTTATCGGTTCAGCAGTTAGTGAGATCCTTTGGTACAGACAGACTTCATTCTGTTACTTTGACAAAGACCGAATTGCTGCAAAATTGTGTCAAAATATGACGTCATAAAATGAGAGATTATCCATCTCTTTTTTAGGGGTTAATCTTTCCCACTTATCCTCTCATCTCCCTAATTTTTATGACACAATCTTGCAGCAATTTGGTCTTTGTCTGTTACTTTTATACATTACTATATGTAAAGCATATCGAAATTAGGCATTTGAAAGCTCAATTTAAATAGTAATCTAAATTTTTTATATCTGTATATATAAGCTTTTTTTGGTAAAATTATGATCCTTTATTAGCTTTGCAAAGACAAATCAATAGCACTTTTAGATTCTCAACTACCCTTTTCAAATGATGCACTTTTTTATTTTAACACATAAATTTTTGGTTCGTTCTTGAATTATCAAGTTTAATGTATTTGAGTAAATTGCAACAAATGAGCACCACACATAATTGAAAAAACTCTTCTTATTACAGGACACAATACAAATTTGGGGTATAGTCCTTTCCACGACATCACTCCATAAGGAGCGATTCTTCGTATTTTTAAAATGGCTTTTTATAGGTTATTTTAGGTTAGGTTAGGTTATATTGTGTTAGGTGATTGCCCCACAGGGTTAGGTAATTGGCCCCGCAGGGTTAGAGCCCCCCGCAGGGGCTAGAAATAGGAGAAAAGCTACTGTGAAAAATACGAAGAATCGCTCCTTATGGAGGGATGTCGTGGAAAGGACTATACCCCAAATTTGTTCAAAATTTATTTCTTTGAAGCAACAGTTGGAGTGAACCTAACTGTAATGCTTGTCCTAGTCACAATGTAAGTTGACTAATTTCCCTTCTAATTCCAGGTCATAATACAAACTTCTTCAAATCTTACTTCTTTGAGGCGGTTATAAGTGTGAACCTTACTGTAATGCTTGTTCTAGCAACTATGTAAGTTATTTAAGCATCTTATTAATTTGGTAAAATACACTTTTAAATGAGGTGTACTTACTGCTTATACAACTATTTGGGGTTAAATACTTCATCATCCAAGCCTCGAGACAGTTAGGGTTTTTTAGTTGATTTTTATCAGAAAATCAGCTGTTTTTAATATTTTAAAGTTGGTTTTATAAAGTAATATGCATTATATGTAATTATATAAATATTACAAAGCTAGGGTAAACTAGGATGGGTCGATTTTGGACATTTTTATCTGAGACCAAAGCAGGGATCGGAAAAAGTTTTTTAACAGTATTAAAACCGCTAACGACCAGACATACAATTGTATAGTTATTTGTATATTGGAGTCAAAAATTGATTGAATTGGAACTATGGCTTCATGGTGCTCCCAAGAAAGGCATTGTGGAGTAGAATCAGGAACTTTTGTCTGTTACAAAATATTTCGTTCCGAGCCTGAGAAAATCAAAAAAAAACTTTACGAATTGTGGACAATTCTCAATAAACCTTAAAATGGTGTTTTTAGTCATTTCTAAAAAATTTCATTTCGAGATATTTTGAAATAGGCAAAAGTTCCTGATTCTACTCCTCAAGGCTTCCTAGGAGCACCATGAAGCCATAGTTCTGATAAAAGAAATTTTTTACTCTCATTTACAATTGTATGTCTGGTTGTCAGCGGTTTTAAGACTTAAGATAAATTTTAAATCATCATAGCCTAAAACCTGATTAAAGGCAGTCTGACCGTCATAGTTGTTTTCTATAAACGACGGGAAATTCAATTTTGAAATCTATATCTGAAAAAATTTAGGAAATCGGACCATAAACCAAAGATATGGAGAAAAATGTGAAAAATTACAAAAATAGCCTAAAACCTGCTAAAAAGCGGTCCGACCGCCATTGATGTTTTATAGTTAATTGTGCTCCTTAATAATGGGAAAAATTTCCGCTTTTTGTACGTCTTTCATAGGAGCCGAGAAAATCATGTTTCCCCTAAACTAAGACGGACAGACGGACATTTCAAATTATAGAGTAGCTTCGCTACTAAAAACCTCCTGCAGTTTTGTGCTTATATACTGTGAACAAAAAATGCTAGGTAGCAATGCTTTTTGTCCAAAATTCGGCCACTCCTTTTTATAATATTTGTAAATTATCAAAAGAACATTTAAAACTCTGCAGACTCTTAAACATTTTTTAAATTTTAGGTTTGTTAGTGTTTCTGAAAATCTCCCAAATACAAGCTACATCAAATACATTGAAATCTGGTTGCTATTCAATCTTTTGCTTCCTTTCATTGAGGTGAATACCAGCAAAAATTTTTTTTTTTCTTTCAACCTTTAGCTATCAGAGGCAGAATATTTTTATATTATTGTCCTCTAACACTACGTATAAATAATGGTTAGTTATTAATAAGTTTGTTAATTTTGTAAAAACCTAGAGGGCAATTAATTGTTTTTTTTTCAGGTCCTCCTTCATACTTATATGGATCTTCAACGGTAGGAAAAAATTTTTTTGCCTTACTTTATAATATGATTGCGGCTACGCCTCTGGAGGCCTCTAAAGATACAAGGAGAGGTGGGGAAGGGGGCGACTTTCACTTTTAATTTGAATTTCAAAAAGTAAAGTATGGTAGATATTTCTCTTACGCGGGTAGTGGTTATAAACATTACTATTACCTAAGAGAAGCTTCATTGTAAAAGGAGACCCATATCAGTCAAAGGGTTAGCTAGATCCTTCTGTTCACAGAGACAGACGCACATCCTTTTACTTTTTTTTATTAAGGATTATAATTTTATAATTTAAGATTCCAAAGTTGTTTCAATTATATTTAAATATTGTTAGTGATGAAAAAGAGGATGAAAACTTAGAGAAACAATCTACGCCTCAAATTCTTGAAAAGGACAGTAAAAATTCGTGGGTAAAATAATCAAACTTTTAATATAATATTGTAGCTGTTTGTTTAAGTAACTTTATCCTAGGTACTCTATACAGTAGTAAGGTGTTTTTGTCTGTAGCTTCTGTCTGTAGATTCTGGTATCTACTGAACTGATTGAGATCTCTATTTTAGGGGGCCTTCACAAGTTTACATAGGTCAGATGATGGTTTTAGGTTATTTAAGTTTTAGGATGGTTTTAGGCTACTTTTCTGTGTTTTCCTACACCTTCGGATACAGATCCCCTAAATGGTAGGGGCACAGCCACTATTTGTAAATGAATTAGATCCAAAGACCATGTGAATATTTATAACATTACCTAAGGTTGAGAAAGACTTGGTATCAAGAAGAGAAAATGTACAAGTAAAAGCATTGAGTGATCATTATGAAAGGTAGTATAATATAGTTTCCAAATTGAAATATTATTTGATAGGTGATGATTTATTTTCTTGGTCTAATCTAAGTCATACTCAAAGAAACTCTTTTTTTGCTGCTAGGCCGAACAAGTGACTTTCTGAATGTCACATACCTAAAACAATTTATATTCAGATCAATTGTATAAAAAAATTTGGATCATGGAAAGAAAACGAAGTAACGAGTTTCGTCGTATTTTCACAATAGCTTTTCTAGCCCCTGCGGTGGGCTCTAACCCTGCGAGACCAATTTCCTAACCCTGCGGGGCAATCATTAACATTTACCTACCATATAAAATAACCTATAAAAAGCTACTGTGAAAATAAGACCCTGTGCTTCGATTTCTTTCCATGATCCAAAAATGTTAGTTCGACAAAATCAATTGCAAATTGATTTTGGTTGAGATTAACCTAATATTGTTATATCTTAGTGGTGAAGAACTGATGAGAAAGAAAGCTAAAAGAAACCTAGCAAGAGCCCAAATGTTTACAAATGTGTAAGTTTATTTATATCCTTATAATAAAGTAACAGGATGTATGTCTGTCTGTTTGTCTTTCAGTTTGTTTTTCTGTCTTTTTGTACTGAAGGATCTCGCTAACTGATAAACCGATATGGTTCTCCTTCACAGGGTAGCTTCTCATAGGTCCAGGGAAGGTTTATAACTATTTTAGGGGAGGGTACCACCACCCTCCCAAGAGAAATTGTCCTTCGAAAAATTGCTTTCAAAGAATATCATTTTAAAGAAAGAAGAATTGAGCTAAAAGAGCTGAGAGAAGGGAAAAAAGTAAAGTGCTGAGAGAAAGAGAAAAATTTTAAAGGGTATAGGTTTGGACAAGAGAGCTGGAAAAAAAGGGTTAGAGCAAGAATTTTAAAATAGTAGGGTTTGTAAGTTTTAGAGTAAGCATTACTAATAAACCAAAACAATCGAAATTTGGAGTAGGTTTTCAGTGTTCATGTCTGTATATCTAACGCTAACTAATTTTCATGATTTCAAACAGCTTTACTACAATAAGACCTAATACAATATTCAAAATCTTATTTAATTAAATTTATGTTTACACCTAGAAAAAGACATATTTAATAATCTCCAAATAATATATTTTTTTTAGAATATTGCCTATTTTTGCAATACTGTTTGTTGTGATCTATTGGATAATTGGACTCCTCATAAGTTATTATCCTCTCACATTTGGAGTTGTAGACCATCATTGTGATCTTTCTAAATAAATTATATGTACATGTACAACTATTTACAAGGGTACACCGCGACAAACCTCCTGAAGGGATAAACCTCCTAAAAGGATAAAACTCCTAAAGGGATAAACCTCCTAATGGGATAAACCTCCTAAAGTGATAAACCTCCTAAAGGGACATCTCTAAAGGAAAACGTTTTTTTTTTTAAATCATAAATATCTTACAAACTTTGAGGACAGGAAAACATTTGAACAATCAAATCCAATATAGCAAAAATACACACGAACCTAATTCAAAATTGAATATTATTTCTTGAATAACTTTCCACACAGACTGAAATTTAAAAATTCGTCCGACAGTTTTATCAAAGTCTGTATTGGCTATCAAACGGCACGGTTTTGAACCCGATATAACATTGCATTACAAAAATCGGTACACCGACAAACGTCCTACCGCGACAAACGTCCTAATGCGACAAACCTCCTAAACGACAAACGTCCTAATGCGACATCTCTTTAGTAAAACGTCCTAAAAATTTTCAAAAATTTTGAAATAAAAAAAAATCTTCCAAATTTAAGAACAAAGTCCTCTAATTATAAAAATATTTAACAATATCAAATTTAAAATGGCGATAAAACACAGGAAAAAATATTTTTTAAATCGAATAACTTTAACCATAGTCTAAATTTTACAAATCTGTCCGACAGTTTTCCCAAAGTCTGTGTTGGCTATCACAAACGGAATGGTTTCGAACCCAATACAACCGTGCATTACAAAAATAAACCTTTAATTTTCTAAATTAAAAGAATGAATATATCTATTTTCTTTTATTTTAGAACATTTTAAAATTAAATTTGGAAGATTTAATTTTTGAAAAAAAATTAGGACGTTTTACTTAAGAGATGTCGCATTAGAACGTTTGTTGTTTAGGATGTTTGTCGTTTAGGAGGTTTGTCGCATTAGGACGTTTGTCGTATTAGGACGTTTGTCGGTGTACCCAAAAATCGACCCTTACCTCCCACTTAATTAATGTAATAGTTTTTTAGGAGGTTTTACTTAAGATATGTCCATTTAGTATGTTTGTCATTTAGGAGAATTCAAACATTTTAACCAATAATTTTAATCTATAGAAAGTAAATTTTGATAATTATTTGTGGGGTTGTACATAAATATATAGCTCATTGTCTAATAAACGCACTTTTATTTCATTATAAAAAGGTTCATTTTTTATCTTATATTTTCCGTAAAGTTGTGTGTAGTCAAATGCGCTTATTAAGTCAAACTGTTCTTTATAATGACCAAATGTATATATTTGAAATTGTCATAGTTAAGAAAAGTTAATTAAGCTTAATAAGTGCATTTGACTAAATAGTTACACACAACTTTACGGAAAATAAACAAAAAAATGACCTCCTATATATTTATCTAGGTGTTATACATGTTATCATATTATCATATTATTATTCCTTTAAGCTGCTCCTATTTTTTAGCTTGAAAGATGCAAAAAAAATCAAATCACATTCCTTTAATTGATAAATCTTACTTATGTTATACTTATATATTATTGTATGTATGAATTGAACATAGAAATTCTGAATAAATTTAAAAATTTTGATGTTTTGTAAAGCATTAAATTATTAAGTAACTTTACCAATAAAGGCGATTTAAATTTAAAAGCAAAGCTTTTGTACATTTAGGGTTATAAACACACTGGTCTTAAAAATTATAAATTTTATGACTTATATGTATTCTATTCTTCTGTTTTAACTTTAAAATAATGAATCGATGGACAGGCAAAATAAGTTATAAAGCAGATGTTTGTTAAAGTTCGTTCGTCCGACTGTCTGTCGGATTGTTTGTCTGACTGTCTGTTTTAGCTTTGTATGGACATTGTATATGATTCTTCTTATTTAATAATTTATTCCTTTAAGAACAAACTATACATAATTAAATCACATAGTTTTGAAATATTTATATTTACATTTAAAGAATAGCACATAAATTGTTAATAACAAGAGATATTTTAATATATTGTAAACAAATTAACTAATTATATTTGGAGACAGTTTGAAAATCAAATACTAAAAACAAGGCATACTTAATGATTAATTAATTTAACGCTAATTTGAAATTCGATTAACCTTGTAAACATTGAATTGTTTAAAATATATTTTTATTTGCAAACTTTAATTAGGATATTGTGTCAATTGCAAAAATATAAAAATTTCAATTTTGAAATATTAAACTTAGATAAAAGTAACAGGATGTTTGTGAGGTTTCTGTCTGTGTGTACCAAAGAATCTCGCTAACCGCTAAACCAATATGGTTCTCCTCTAAAATGCTGCTTCTCTCAGGTTCTAATAAGGTTACTTTTGAGGAGGGTTCTACCACCCTTCCAAGAGAAATAAGTCCCTAGGAAAAAATTTGGCCCCCCACAAAAAAACTTATTTTTATTTTTAACTAAAATTTAAAATGAGGGGAGGTGTTATTGTCTCATTTTGGATGGGTAAAGCTAGTTTACAATAATATTGTATTATCAATATTATCAACACACAAACATACACGCTTACACAGACACACACTCAAACGCACCCACACACACACACATGCATATAAATTTTAAAATAAACAATCAACTTTATAAATTGATTTAAAACTATGATAATTAAAAAAGTAGCGCAGTATCAAGAATGTTTATAAATGTCAAATGTCTGTTCAAAAACACTTTAAATATCCTAGATAACCTCTAAAGGACGGCATACACTAAAATCTTATATTTGTGTAACTCTGAACCAAACCTAATTAATAAAAAGTAATATCATGCCACTAAGCGTTCTACAGACAACCAACCCTTTGTCTAGAGGTCCTAACAGTGCATGGTTATGAGTTAATCACCTGTCTTTAGATAGCTGCGTTGGCCAAGCAAAGTCATTTTGTAATGTCCAAACATAAGTTTATAATTGAGAATAACCCAGAAACACGCCTTATTTTCAGAGTAGCTGCTCCTCTAAAAAATTTTAATTCACACTTACACACACACACACACACACATACACATACATAAAGACGCACACACATACACATACACATGTACACACACACAAACACATATACACACAAACAAGCAAACACACACACACACTCAATTTCTCCGACCAATAGGATTTAAAATTTTTGGAGGCTTTTCAACTTTAAGTTTTTGACAAACTAGTTGCATTAACATCCGAAAGATGTCTCTGATACATATTTTTAGCTATAAACTTTGCAAAAAAAATACTTTAATATGATAATTGTGATGTTAAACTTAAATAAAATATTCAAAATATAAATAAATTTGGTGTCTAAACATTTTATTACACATTTATACATAAAAGCAATAACACATTTCAAAATCATGGATGTAAATAAAAATTTGCAACCCTCTCAGTCAACCTGTACCATCCTATTCCATTCCAGTCTGGATTAAAACTTTGCAGCTCAATTCAATTAGGGCCACAATCAGAATTTAATTTAATTTTAACTAATATGGATAACAACATCCCTTGCACAAAAAAATATGTACATATAAGAATATGGTCAAGTAATTTAAACAGCAATTGTCAAAATTACGAATATTTTTTTTATTTTTTAATATTGATATTTCAGTATGATGATTGACAGAAAAGGTGTGTGCAAAAGCTTTGTGATGTTTTTGCATTTAATACTATTTTTTAGCATATCGCATTGTATGTTTTTCGCGGGTAGTAAAAAAATATTTTAGGATAAATTATAATTTTATAATCATAGAAAATATTTTGTTAAACCAGCAGAGATTAGTTGGATTCAGAGGCACGCTGGAAAATTAGTATCGTCATATAATTTTGTAATCCATTTTAATGCTACTGTGTTCAGTTGTCATCTTGTTAACTCGTGTTATTGTTCTTTTGAACACTAACATTATATGTCTGTCTTTAAAGCATTCATTAAATATCTCCATTGATTCTTAGTAGAAATGACAAATTTTCAGAGAATGTATCTTATTAAAAAGTCTCGAGATGTTAAGGGCGCAGCCGCGCGGTAGTAGCTTTTGCAAGCAATGATCTTGTGCCGACTGTCAATGGATCTTTGAAAACCAACAAATGGTAACGGTAATATTTAAACAGCCAAGATGCAGAAAGCAATTTGATAGTAGATGAAAAAGGTCATTGAAAAAGGGGGGTGGGGGGTAGTTATCTGTATATACATCGATACTATACATTAGTTCTCTATCCAATTCTCAAAGAATTGTTATTAAGAAAACAAAAAAGCTCTGAGACTCAGAATCCTTAAATGTCTGTCTGTATTGTTTTAAAGATCTTGCTTATTACATCTTTGCGTGTTAAGACTGTAGTTCTTGTTATACAATAACAAAAAAATTATTTTAAAAATATATATATTTTTGGCTTAAAATTTTAGTATGAAAAACTACAATATAAATATAAAAACCGGTACAAAATAACATGACAATTTGGTTGTGATATCAAAATAATTTAATACTTTTTAAATAAATAACTTTGATGAATAAGAATAGAAAATAGACTGTAAGAATTACAATAAATAGTATTGATTACGATTTTTTAAAATCACAAAACTTTTAAATCAGAAAGAATACGATACAAGGACATTAGTATGAAGCAGCTTTCAGTGCCTAACAAAAAATGACGTCATGCACTATAAATGACCATTGATAGGCCAGTTTACATTTATATTGACCATTGGTAAACAAAAAATGACGTCATACAATACAAATAACTAATGATAGGTCAGTTTACATTATATTGACCAATGGTAAAATGTATACTGGCCTATCATTGGTCATTTGTATTGAATGGCATCATTTTTTATTAGACACTATAAGGTGCTTCCAATAGTGTCCATAAACAGTGCAGCAATTATAAGCTACCTACAAATACGATAATATAAATTTTATAAGTTATAAAATGAAAGAATAGATAAAAACATAAGAGATCAAAATATAATTTATACTTTACGGTGCTTTAAAATCATGAAAAAAAATTGAGAAAATTTCCAATATTTTTTAAATTTATTGTTTTTTTTTATCAAAAAAATAGATAAATATGCTTTTGGAAAACAAGAAAACAAAAATAAAAAACATTGCTAGCTACACTAGGTACATAGATTATAGATAAATAAGTGATAGATAAATAAATAAATTAAATCTTAGTTTAGGTTAATCAACAAAAGAAAAACACTTAAAAAAAAATTAAAATATATAGTTCTTATTTAGGGTGGGTGGAGGGGGGAATCTTAAAGACTAAAACAATGGACGATAAATTAATACATTTCCAATTTGATAATTGAAAATACCCCTTCTGTAGATTGAAATTACCCCTTCTGTAGATTGAAATTATTAGTTAAAAAGTTTGGACACAACAAACTATATTAAATACTCAAAGTTTTTAGCCAACGAAATAATATGTGGTTATAAAACTTTGGGGTAACAATGTAATTTATAGTCTATTGTACCCCCCCCCCCCTCCCACCTACATGCATTTTACTATTTAAAAAAAGTTAACAGTCTCCTTTTCAAATTGGAATAAATAATGGGATAATAATTATTTATCGCATCGTAGTATAGACAGCTTTCCGCGGATGTTAAAAGTCAGAATTTTAAAATTAAAACCAGTTTTGTTAGCCCTGAGAGGCCGAAGGCGTGTTCCAACAAAACTGGTTTTACTTTTATGATTTTTAATTTAATATTCACGGAAAATTGTCTGTAATACGTTATTATACATTATTTTTAAGTATGGTTAACCATGGATGAGAAGCGGTTCTAATCCAGCGGACATTAATCGGTTTGGAAGCCATACTGGAAACAGAAAGACAGATAGATGACAGAGATGTTATTATTGTAAGCTGTCCACATATTCTTGCAGATTTTGGATTGTGTCGTAATTCATGGTAGCAAAATCCAGGGTCAAATATTCCTCATCCAAATCCTCATCCTCCATGGTAGTATCATGACCATCAGTGGAGATTTCGGTGGAGGTGTTGTGGGAGTCCTGGTGCGATGAGGCTTTGGTGAATTCTGACACGTGGTACGGACTCTTGTCTGCTCGTACTATGCTTACAACTTTCTGAAAAAAATAATAAGGAATAAGACTCTGGGATGATGCATTGTCTAATTTAAGATACAGCTGGGTAATTTTAGACAGGTCCAGACCTCGAGTTTTAGTCAGAATTTGGTCCTACGAGGAACTAAAAATAAGGCTTTTCTGATTCTATGTCGCATTTTATATTAGTGCAAAAATTCTGCATTTGTCTAAAATTTTCATGCGGAATTGTTTTAATAAACAAAGCAACATCAATAAAATACCAAATATTATGAAATAAGAAACGTTTTAGAATTTGGCTAATTTTTCATTAACCACAAACAAACTTTTTCATTGAAAGAACCTATTTATAATTCTTAATTTAGGGTTAGGATAGGTTTAGTACGGGTCAAGAGTGAGACGCACTAAAAAAACGTTTTGTCCCACTTTTTAAGATAATTAATAAAAAAGATAACAATCAGATACTAACTAATTGTTTGCACGACCTTTGTTTGTAGGTCTAACTGTGTATAATATTGATAAGACACATTTTTCTAGCAGATTTATAGAATCTGTATAAATAAAATCATACCTTTAATTTTTCTGAGTCTAAAGCCGCAATTTTGACGACCAGATCTTTAGCCAGATCTCTCCTTGTGTCAAACTCTTGTTGGGACATGTGTAGGTATGCTGGCGATAATTCTGGGTGGACAGTCATATTATTAGGTTCTGGTGCTTCGACGCTGATGAACTTTTTATCATCCTAGATAATACAAAAAATTATTCCATATTTTCTTGTATAAAAGTAACAAGATGTTTGATTTACTGCGTGTGTACAGCTTAAAATTTGTAAAACAATTTGAGAGATAGTATAGGCTTCTTATAGGTCCAGGTAATGTTAAAAAATATTGTTAAAAAGGATACCTCAACCCTCTAAATTAAAATCGTCTTCAGAAAAAATCCCTTACTCAAAAATTTTGGTTTAATTTTTTCTATAAAAAAAAGACACAAATTTAATCTATTAATGATTGATTTATTGACATTACCTGTATTAATTTGGCGAGTTGGTCCTCAATAGTTTTAGCTTTCTTCACCATTACTTGCAACAAATCTTCAGAGACGTCATCTGAAATAATCAGATATACAGAGATAGGACAATGGACGATTAATTAATTTTTATTTATTCTCCCAATTATGTGATTTCCAACTTTTGCATAAAAAAAGAGAAAGTTTATTAAATATTATTTTGCCAAATCTAAAAATGATCAACTACCCCCCCCCCACATTTCCTACCCCCATAAAAAAAATTGATGAATGCCAGAACGAGTTTATAATCATTTTTAGAAAATTATAGAACCTTCTAGAGTATTATCGTGGTTTCGAGAATATTAACGAGGTTGCGCGATTAACAATATTTAAAATATAAATTTTCAAGTAGCTTTAAATGTTTAAAATTTAGATAAATTTGATAATATTTTCAAGTGGATTTAATTGTTCTTTGCAGGGAGAGTCATATGGTGGTTTAAGGCTATTTTTAGTATTTACTAGTACACACAAAGTAACTTTATATATTTATGGGTTGACATAGCCCCTACAAATAAAACCACCAACCACCTCTGGACTATACATATGGCTTTTCTTAATTTTCCCCACCCTTCACAAATTTTAAGTTACAAATTCAAAAATACCTTTAAGGAAATCTGAATTATCAGAAAAATCATCTTCCTCTGTCAGAATTCTTTTAGCATACTCGTACTCAAACTAAAACAAGAATGATTTATTTATTTTTAGGGTAGCAATAACAATCTATATAAGCAGGGGGAGTTTAAAATCATCGCATAACATGTAGGTTTATTATCGCATATGTCAGGAACTACACTAAAATACCCCGCCCCCCTTCCCCCCCCCCCTCCCAATATGGATTTTGTGTTTTGTACTAAATTAAAAACGGGGTGGAGTTGGCTCCACCCCCTCTAGCCGCTTTAGCAAACAAAATGTGAGACATCCTACTAATTTTTCTACCAGATACCTAAAGATTTACCTTGTGGCTTAGATTCTTTGCTTTTTCCACTAAAGGATCTTCTTCACCACATAATCTGTATATTCTACCAATCAACTTTCTACAAAACAAAACATAAGTTAGTCAGAGATTTGAAGGGATAAGAAAATTGCCGATAAATTGATGTACATCCCCAATGATGATACACAAAATTACCCCTTCTGAAGATTAAATTATGGTTGAGATGTTTGAACACTAATTTTATTGAACCAACCATTCAAAATACACTTGTCCTTAAAGTTGTTAAGCCAACGAATAAGAATTGCCCATTGTCCCCATTCTCTCTGTAAGTTTTTTATTTCTAACCATTTTAAACATTACAAGATAATTCCTGTAACAGTAAGGTACAATTTAGAAAACTTGATAACTTTATAATCATTACATAAAAGCCCATAAAAGTCAAATTTAGAGGGTTTAAATTGTTTCAAAACTTAAAGAAAGTAGTTCTAAAAAGTAATTGTAAAAATATCACAGTAAAATATGAAACATTACTTTTTTTAGATTACTACTTTTAATGTTTGAAGTAATCGTTCTTGTTTAAAATCAATTTGACAAAATTTACCTAAAATCCGCGGCAAAAATCTCAGCGTTTGGATACAGTCCTGATTTCAGGTTTCGTTCAATGGTATCCAAATCAACGGGGTCTACGCGGCATCCGGCAGCGGGGTGCGCGGGCTTTGAGATAATCTTGAATGGGTCGGAAAGGTTGCGGTCCTGCAGCACACTCTCCAGAATTTTCTCGCATTCTCTATAATTAAAAGGTCGTCTTAGTTGGATTATTAATGTGATTTGTTAATATTAGGGAGATAGAGGGGGAAAAGACATAATTTCATACGTAAGACAATATTTGACGTTCTATCTTCTATCCCTGAAAAATATCCATTATAAAATAGCCTAAAACAAGTATTTGTAGAAACTGAGTTTACCTTAAATTATGAGCATTGAGTCTATCCTCTTGTTTCCACTGATTTGTTTTCAGTCTTTTCATGAGAGAATATGTGAAATTCTTGAGGGTGACCGCCCACTCGTGCAGTACATGGTCCGGAGGGTTGTACAGGCGTGCGTTCCTCCATACTAGATACATAGATAGATACATAGATAGATAAATAGATTATAAATAGATAGATAGAAAAGTATTTAGTTTTAATAGAGAATAGGCAACGATAAATAAATAAAAGATATAATTCTTAATAATAGGTTGAATAATGCTTTTTGATTGATACATATATAGATAGATGATAGATTAGCGAATTTATCACATGTGGATAGATGATTGATCTTTAGATTGAAAAGAAAATGGACAAATAGACAGACGGACAGAAAAACAAAGTAAGTTCTATCACTAAGAAAATTACCTTACCTAAATTGATATCATTGACACAATGATTCAAATTCCAATACCATCCATGATCCAATCTGGCTTTTATGGTGTACAAGTCCATAGGATGTGAGACAACCTAAAATAGATTAAAAAATCATTAAATAGATTTAAAATTTTGCTTTTATGGTGTACAAGTAAAAAATATGAGACAACTTAAAAATAGATTGATAGATTTTTAAATAGATTGATAGATTTTTAAATAGATTGATAGATTGAAAGTAGATATATCGTTTTAACTTGATAGATAAATTGAAAGAAAGATAAATAGAAAATAGTAGACACACAAGTATTAGTAAGATTACATATTTAGTTTTACCCAACCTAACAATTACAAATACGTTTTTATTCAAATTTATTAATTATAAAACTAAAACGTTTATAAATTAATTTCATAGGGGTATAAACGTTTTCATCCTTGTTATACTAGAATAATATTGTCTATAAGTAGCGCAACAAATAATACAATCCAAAAAGACCGATATAGAAAATATATTTATATTTTTAATACTCAAAAAATGAAATAAAATTAACATTACTGCTAATATGCTAAATAGACTATTTATTCCATTTTTTACATATTTTTTCGCTTCATTGTTAAGGGGAAACTATACAAAAAAATAAAGTTTTTAACTACATTATATTGTTCAGTCGGACGGACAGATCCCATTTATAGAGTAGCTGAGCTATTAGAACTATGAAAAGACGCTTACCATAAAATAATCCGGGTAAATACCCTCTGTGATGGCGTCCACAGGATATTTGAATGGAAGGGCCAGGGGGTGCTTCAATAACTTGGGGATGATCTGCTTTCTAACATACTGTAACTCTTTTGTCATTGGGCATCTACAAATATTTAAATTTTTAAAATTATAATTTCATAATTTTTATATGAAAGTAATGGGATGTTTGTATGTTTGTCTGTGTCCTTCTTTACAGTAAAACTTCTTATGGGTCATTCCAATTAAAACTCCAACCTCACTAAGTCTTACACACTCCTTTCAATCTTTTGAAGGAACGTCTAACTCCTGGGCTAACCTAGGAAATTTTATAGGATTTAATCTACATTCTATTTAAACATCATTTATGGATGAAAAATATCTACAGCCTAAAAACCATTATTTGTAGCAATTTTGTCCTTCTTTAATCCTTTTTTATTTAGATAACTGCTTTTATGGATTTTGTCATTCTAGTTTTCATAATGAACAAAAAACAAAGAAAATATATTATTCAAAATAACACAAGTTGTGCACCAATAACAAGCTAACAAAACGTTATTTCTATTTAATAATAACAGTAAAGTATTAAAAAGTAAGAAATTAGGAAAAAAACATACAAAAACATCATTTTGGTGTGTAGTGTATTACTGTCAGAGAAAAAAGGTGGGGACAATAGACTAATAATGATAATGAAAACAAAAGTATTTAAACTCTTTTTTTATAGCCTGAAATCTTTGCAAGATACAAAGTACAAAGCAATAAAGTAAAAATATTGAGAATCATAAAAGAGGCCATTCATTTATCGTCCAATGTCCTATCCATTAAGATCCCAAGATTAACTGTTTAAAAGCATTCAATAAACTAACAATAAAATTACATTTAATTGAAATTTAGAGTCCCCTTCGGAAAGACGTCATACAGACAAAACCTAATATATAATAGCTACGCTTCCAAAATTAAATATATTAATTAAGATAGATAGTAGAAAAAAGGATATATAATAATATAGCTACCTGTGTTTTGGCTTCACCCGCGGCTGAAAAAATCCTTCTTCTGGGATCATTTTGTAGTTTTTTTTCACTTTTTTTCAAACTATATCTAGATTTTATTAAATAATAGCCTTTTTATTATTCTTTTTTGTTTATTATGTTATTTATCACAATTAAATTCGTTCCTTTCACTTTAGATATTATTGTATTGCAAGGGCGTATGTTTATACGCTTTGCGTATTATTATGAAACTAAACTAGGAAACGTCTTTTAGTGTTATTTATGCACCTTCTCTTATTTTGAGCGCGTACACACACACACACCACTACGCACAAGCACACACACACACCACTACGCACAAGCAAACACACACACACTAGTGACGTCACTAATAGTGAAAGGGAGGGGGTGTAGTAATGATTATAAACTTATAAAGAGATGGAGGGTGGGGAGGCTAAATGCGCAAAACAAACCAAATATAATATTTCCAACCCCTTCTTCCACCATATTCTAGGAATTTCCAGGTTTTTATTAGAGATAGCGAAGCTGCTCTGCAACTATCTCTGTCTGTATATACACATAACCAGAAATGTTTGGTTTGAAGATAAATAATATTCTGGAATATGCTAGAATAAAGAATTCATATACTTCAAATTGGCAGGGATCTAAAGGGATAAGACAATGGCCGATAAATTGACATGTACATCCCCAATGATGACAAACAAAATTACAAAATTCTGTAGATTAAAATAGAGGTTGGTTGAAACGTTTGAACACTCAATTTAATAAACCAACCAAATATAATTCAGTAAAAGTCCCCCAAAGATGTTAAGCCAACGAATAAAACTTATAAATACTTATAAAACTTTGGGGACTATAATGTAATAAACCGCCTATTTTCCCCTTTCTCTCTCTCTCTCTCTCTGTTCAATTGGTGTCTAGTTCACATATATACCTACGTGTTTTTTGTCAGTCAAAAACGTTTCTGAGGAAACATGAATTTATTTGCTTATATTTAAGATAGAGGTCTGATTTTTTGTATGATGATTCCTGCAATCAGCATGTATATATAAGAGTCTTGAGGGAAACATGAATTTCTTTGCAGCATTTAAAGACAGAGGTCTGATTTTTTGAGTGATGATTCCTACAATTACAATGTATAGCCATATAAAATGATATATCAAAAAGGGACAGTGAATCCAATAGGCATAATGTTTTCTACTCAGCTTTTGTACAAGATAGACAACTGATTCTTGTGTAAACATTCCCCTGACCGCTGACCATCTATAGAATAATATAAATCACTCTGTATGTCTGTCCAAACTATTCACTGGTTTTATTTGTATTTGTTTGTCATACAAACGTTCTTGGTCTTGTTACTATACTTGACAATTTGGCACACTTTTTGACAAATTTTATTATTTTTTTTTTTAATTGGTACGCTACTTGCTGTCCTAATTATCCTTGTTTAAATAGCTACAGCTGTCTTTGGGAAGTTTAAAAAAGGGAATCTAGTCAACTGACAAAATTTAAACGGTCGTTTCTATAGAATTGTAAATATATGTATACAAAAGGAATAAAACAGATGAAAATTGTGAAATTTCTGAATTATCTGGATAATTCTAGTAATATTTCATCATCGTTTATCTCCATTCCTTTTTTTGCTGTTTTCCATATCTCTTTTCCTCCCCCTTCTTATTTATCTTTCTTTGATCCCCTCCTTTCTTTCCCCGATAATCTAGGAAGCGTCATTTGAATAACGAACATGAGTAACTAGAGTGATAGAGAATATTTACAAAACAGTAAATTTTTCCTAGATTTTTTATAGAATTTTACTAGAATACATTTACAAATAATCACCAAAAATCACCTTTACAGGTTTTGAATAGAAAGACAACCCCCCCCCCCCCCCCTAAAAAAAACACTTAAAAAATTACTCTGCACTCTTCCACACCCCTATCCTATTACATACGTGATCAAGTTTTTTTATCTATAGCCAAGGATCTCAATAACTTCTGCACCAATATGGTTCTCCTTTACAGTGAAGTTTCTTATAGGGGCTGAAATAGTTTTAGGCCATTTTATTTGTATCAATAAGTCTTCGTATGGCCTTAGGCTATTTTTCAGCTCTTCTATATCCCTTCGAATATATATAGCCACTAGATGTTATTGGCAAAGCCGATAAAATTATATATTTTAAAGCAGCTTAATTCTTAAGATAATCAACATCTTTGCTATTATTGATTCTTAGCTGCATTTGAAAAACGTCCCAACTGAGGGTTGGTTATAACAAGCTGCGTATGTATTTTCTAATTGCGTAGTAACAACAAAAATAAATAGATAGAAAGATAGCAGGGGCGGTTATTCACTCGAAATGGCCTCATCCTCTCTCTACTGGAATATTCCTATTATATTCCCTCCCCTTTCTCATGCCAAAAAAACCAACCAACCCCTTTTCGGCTGCTTATTTCCGTCGAAATTAAAGATCTATTTCGCAATTGAAATTTGGACAATCATTGAATTAATAAGTCTAAGTTTATTTAAAAGTTCTAAAGATCTTTAGTAGCGTAGCCTTTATTCACACCATTTCTGTTTGCTGTTTTCGACTAGCTAATAAAATGTTTTCTTTTAGTTATTATGTGAATTTTCCTCCAGCAAATAAGCATTTCGAAACACCTTTTTTGCCTTTAATTATTATTACCCACCATTATGCACCATTTCATTATTACCTTAGTGGCTTTGCTACTAGAGACCTGAAGTCAATTGATATGGAAGTCAAGAACCCCTCACAATATTTTCTAGTGGCAATTCTTCTCTATGAACCGGTAATATATCGGTTTTCCAGCTAGCAAGATCCTTCGGAACACACACACAGACAGACAGACATAAAAAAATGTAGAAAGTAAGAAAATCAGGCTCACATGAAGGAGACTAGCATCTAAATCGTAGAATGAAGGAAGCTAGCCACAAATGTCTTAATG
The DNA here is from genome assembly GCF_053477335.1 of Acartia tonsa. Lineage (NCBI taxonomy): Eukaryota > Metazoa > Arthropoda > Copepoda > Calanoida > Acartiidae > Acartia > Acartia tonsa. The sequence continues at coordinate 29,143,012 of NC_137267.1, forward strand.
TGAAGAAAGCTAGCCTCAAAAAATTCAATCTTATCTGAATGAATATAATAAAGAACATGTCAAATATTTGTTTATTGATTAAATGAACTACTCATTTTTCTCAACTAATTTAAAAAGTAAAATGCTCCGATTTAGATAGTGGGATAACATATATTTTCTTTTCCTCAAACTGCAAAGCCAAAAAAAAGACAAAAATAATTCTTGGAATTTAAAATAAATGTGTACCCTTTTACTCCTAAAATCCCTCCCACTACTCGATATCTTGCAAATTTTAAGGATGAAGAACCCTAGCCTCAAATGGTGTAGAATCAAATCCGACAGACGAACAAATGGAATTAAAAAGTAGTAAATTAAAATTCACAAGATATGAAGAAGTAATCAAATCATATTTCTCATTAAACAGTTATGGACACTGGTCACTGGACAGGCGAACTTTCACACAAATTGATTAAAATGGGCGAATTGGTTGGGGAACACATTACATAGTCTATCTGAAATAGCACTTTCTTTTCTCCAAACGTTTCCCTTTATACTTTATTTTAATTGTTTCATCCTTGATTGAAAGTACCCAGAAATTGAAAAATAAGACACCTGGCAAGGTGTTAATATTTCATTAATTAATATTGAAAGAGAATTATGGTCAATACTTAAAGAAATAATGTTAAACCCATTGTTTACAAATTTTGTAAATGTAAATTGAGTATCTATTCTGCAAGCGTATAACTATATATACGCATGTCTTTGTTTTTATGTATATACAGATGTTAGCAGTGGCATGCACAGGATTTTGTAAGGTGAAAAATGGAAAGGCAGGCCTAAGGGTTCTGAGGGTTTTTTAGGTTCAAAGATGAAAGGACAAGTAGCTTTTTCGATTTTCATATATTTTTTATTCTCTCTGCTGCTATTTAGGATATATTGTTGTTTTTTTTGTGAAGGTTCCATTTTGCAAAGAGCATCTAGTATACAACTTACTTTGTCTGCCAGTCCATAGGTCATGCAACAAAACATTTAGATTAAGGTTTAGTGATTTTTATCAATTTTTATATCTTCTATTCTTATGTTCTTTTTTCTCTTTTTTTAACTTGTAATTTTCAAAAATTAAAAGTATAGGTAAAATATATTTGATAATGATTGAATTTTGTAGCTGATTTTAAGTTTTAACAACAACGTAAAAATCTTAATTTACCGTCCATAAACAGCAATATCTTCAATAGAAGTGTAAATCAAGTTCAATCCTTCTAGAAAAAATCCAAAAGCCTTTAGTTTTGTTTACAAAATTTTTAGTTTCAAACACAAAATATGTGTTTTGCTCCCCCCCTATTCCCAACCAAAAATTAATATCTATTGAAAATCACTCTGTATGTCTGTCGTGAATATGTATATATGTCTATTTGTCCTTCTGTCTGTCTGTCATTATGTCTCGCCAGGTGTCTGTCTTTATTATTCTTGTCTTTTGGCTGTCTGTGCGTATAGTCTGTCTGTGGATATTTCCATTTAGATCTATTACTCTGTAAGTCCGGCTGGATCATTGAAATATAATTTTGATATGTTGTTTTTTTATTGTTTCTTTTGTTTTCTGTTCCCAAAGTATTGAACCTTTAAATAAAATTTGATCTTTTGTAATCCAAGTTTTCTTTACAGGAATAATTAAGACATTAATTTCTATATTTACGTTTCTATAGACAATTCTGCAATTAGTAAAAACTTATAAGTGCAATTATTTTTCTCAATATTCTCGCAACCTTTCCAAATTATTATTTTTGATAAAAATCACAAAACCTCAATAATAAACTTACTGACACTAATTATTAAAGTTATAATTTGGAGGGGTTCAATCATTCTATGAGATATCCTCACGACCATCCCCAATTAGAAGGTGGAATTTTGAAATGAGGGGGTTAAAATCAAATAAAATGTTATTTTGTAAGTTCTTAGATTGTGCTACCCCGTCACCCGCCTCCCTGGTTGGTGTTGTATTTTTACACAAGATTACTTCATTTCATTATTATTATAAATAATTAGTTTTTATCGAAGCGTTACTAATGTACTGTCCAGTAGACTGATTTACATTTTAATTATAAACACAGAGCCCATTTATAGAGTCATAGAGCGATGCTACTTGTCATATTGTATACTATAATTAATGACGAAGTAATATTCTTTTGCCTGTTCATTTAGATCTGGCTTACAAATCAACAGATTGAGTTTTCCATTCTAGAGAAGCTTTACATAGATTTAAGGATGGTTCCAGGTTCAAGGCCATCATTTCTTGAATTTACAAAATATTATTAAGAAACTTGTAGATACTGTAAATTAGGTAAAGACTGTAAACTGCATAGAAACTGTTATGCAAACGTACAGACAAGCCCTCATTATATACAGAAGCTGCGCTCCTGCTCACCTCTCTCAGAGACAGACAGACACCGGTAAATATTCTGCAACAGTAGAAAAAGGAAAGAAAGGAAATTCTACGACGGAGAATTATGTTGCCGGATTTTTTACAAAATATTTGGCCATTTTTAAAAATTATTCTGTACGGAAGGGGGCCAAATGGCGGTTATTTGTCTATTTTCATATTTGATTATACAATACATGGCTAGGTTAGAATTGGAAATAAAAGTTTTTCTTGCTCAATTTAATATATAAAATTACTAAGGTATAGTTAGTTTTGTAAAAAAAATATCAAATGCTTTGTTGATTTCAATGTGTCAAAAAATAATTTTATACAAAATTTATGCAAAATTACACTAACTAAACTGATTATGTTTATACATATTAGCTTTCCTATTGTTTTATTATGTGACATACTAGCAGCTGCACCCCTAGCATCTAGGTGCTCTGTATTCGGGTAAGAATCAAAGAAATAGCCTAAAACCATCCCAAGACATAAATCTAAAAGTTGAGTAGCCTAAAAACATCTCATGATATATGATAATCTTCCTTAAAATGTAGAACCCCTTACCGGATAGTAGATACAGAAATCTTTAGCTACAGACAAAAAAAATCTTACTTAACCTAACCTTATCTTAGATAAACATCAAAAATAGGGGTGTTAAAGTTCATTTTAGGTCCAAATGCAATTTGAGGGAAACTACATAGACAAGAGGGAATGTTGTAAATCCGTCTGGCAGCCCCGGTTTATGATCGATATTATGTTTAGTCTGTAGTAACAATACTACATTCTTTATTACTCCCCGTAACAATAATATTTCAGACTAAACAAGGGTGTGGATCTTTATAATAGATGGCGCAATTTAGGAGCCTATAATTAAGCGGCAAATCATAATGTTGAAGGGCGGTTTTGAGCAAATAAAAACTGTATTTACAATATTGTGTATTGTATTTTAGTGAGTTTTAGTGAAATATAGTGAAAATTGTAAATTGATTAATGTTTATATGAATTCAAAATAAGAGTAAGTTTTATTTTTAAAAAGCAAGCTACTCTATAATTCCAAATTATCCTTTTTATTAGATTTTTATAATAGTAATTTCTAGGACATGTAGACACAATGTTATAAGCGTAGTAACTCTTTAACAGTGGCGTGCACATGGCTATTTCAGGGTGTTGTTAAAACCTTTTAAGGTTGAAATAAGGGGAATTAGTGTCTATCAAATTTCAATCTTAAAGGGGGTGTTAAACCCCCTCTACAACCTCCTTCCGCAAGCGTATGCTCTATAATTAACACTTAAACGCCTGTGTATAATTAGTTTTAAATATCAAAAGTGTTGTCACTATATTTGTTTGTCTGGTTGTATGATTCATCAAGATTTGCTTTTTGTCATCCTCGTTTAAAATATAACATTGCTCAAGTTGATACTTTTTAATATTTTAAATAAATGAAATTTAATATTTATAATCCTGTTTATAAAATTTTAAAGTATCTTTATATTTGACATTAAATATGTTTAGAAGTAGATTATCGATTATTTAATCTTACATGCCATGTAATTTAAGTCAAATAAATTACTATAAAGTTACAGAATGCTTTCTATTGGTTAGTCTCCAATTATTTTAAAGTTTAAAAAGTTAGTTTCCATAATCTAAATTTAAAATTATTATTAGAAATAAGTATTAAAAAACATCAAACCTTTTATTTTGAAATTATATAGGTATTTAAATATTTATAAATATTGGGATATTTACATAAAATTTTAGTTCTAATTTAGAAATAGAATTTATTTGATACAAGCAACTATGCTCCTAGAGGGCTCTAGATGCATTTAATGGAAAGGAGGAACTTGATTTTCTGGTTTTTATTGTTATTTTTTCCTCTCATTTTCTCTTTCCCTCTTTCTTTCTCTTTATCACTCTCCTTCTCTCTCTCAATATCTCTCTTTCTTTCTCTCATTTTCTCTCTCTCTATCCTTCTATTTCCCTCTTTCTTTCTCTCTATCTCGTTCCTTCTCTCTCTCTCTCTCTCTCTCTCTCTCTCTCTCTCTCTCAATATCTCTCTTTCTTTCTCTCATTTTCTCTCTCTCTATCCTTCTTTTTCCCTCTTTCTTTCTCTCTATCTCGTTCCTTCTCTTTTCATCTCTTTCCATCTTCCCTTTCTTTCTCTCTCTCTCTCTCACTCTCTCTCTCTCTCTCTCTCTCTCTTTCTCTCTCCCCCCCTTTCTCTCTCTCTTACATTCTCACTCTCTCTGACAATTCTATGAATAACTATGATATTATTATTATTGTTATTGATTATTCCATTCTTATGAATAATAATTAAGTAGGTAATTGCAAAAATAAATACCTCCAAAATAACAAGGATTACACATCTACAGAATCATGGATGAGCATACGGACAAAGCTATTTCACTAGCAGTGACTTATTGCTCATGCATTAGACAAAACGATATCCACAGAAATTAAAAATCTCGAAACCTTTCACATATTGTTTTACGTTTTTTATCTAAATTTTAGCAACATAATTATAGACTGGATGTTCATGGTTATAGGAAATTTTCACAAAATAATCAATTTCTATATAACGTAGCTGACAGACGAACATTTCGAATTTTACAGTAGCTTCGTTACCAATAAAAATGAATATTTTTCCTCCTGTAAAGTTGTAAGACATAGGTATGTGTATTGTGTACGTACATTTGGTGGTCTGAACTGTGGCGGGCGAAAGGGTGGTGTAGTAGGGTGTTAACACCCTCCTGGCGCAAACCACTAATCTTTACGCCCCCTTTTTGAAGCTTTACAAAGTGTCTAAAAAATCAGCCATGCGATGTCATAAAAATGAGAGATGAGAGGAGAAGTGGGAAAGAAAACCACTAAAAAAAGATGGATCATCTCTCATTTTTATGACGTCACATGGCTGATTTTTTAAGACACTTTGTAAAGCTTACCCTTTTTTAGAGAAATCTTAATAATTTTTTTTATAGGAAACTATATTTTTTTAGTTGAATTCCATACAAATACATCGGGTCTTATCAAAATTTAAACCAAATCCTTTCACAAAAATTTGTCCCATAATATCTTAACAATCACCTAATCCGGTTTTTTCAGAAAAAAATATATGAAATGATGATTTTAGGTTTTTTTCAAATCCTACTGTGTCTTTCTTACAAAAATTTTAACTTACCACCCAAAAATTTTAGTTTGCTGTTGATTAAGCTAATATTTAACTTTAGCTATAGCATTCCCCTCCATTAGGGTAAAACAAAAGAGGGGGAAGGCATAGGTGTCCAAGGGGGGGGGGGGTAATGGGGCGATTACCTTCCCCCCCCCCCCCCCAAACGATTTCTTTCATTTTACCCCCCCCCCCCCCTTATTCAAAATTTACCCCTACCCTGGGGGTGCCGTAGGCACCCCCAACCATTTTGGAGGGGGTATTTACCCCCCCCAAACAATTTTGGGGGGGTAAATACCCCCCCCAAAATAAAAAATCTCTAATAAAAAAATTTTTGCGCGCTTCGCGCGCATTTTTAATACTATATATTTAATAAAATTTTAATTACCCCCCCCAAAAATTTTACCCCGGGGGTAAATTTTGGGGGGGTAAACTAAATTTACCCCTGCCAACAGATTTCAGGGGAGGTAATTACCCCCCCCCCAAGCAAATTTTACCCCCGGGGTAAAAATTTTTGGGGGGGGGGGGTAAAAAAAATTTGCGGCGCGCTTCGCGAGCCGTTTTACCCCCCCTAAAAATTTTTTACCCCCCCCAAAATAAAAAGCTTGGACGCCCCTGGGGGAAGGGGTTAAATAACTGTTTGTCCCACCCTGAAGACTTAAAAGACCCAGTGTCGACTTTCCATTGGGTCTTTGAAAATGAACCAATAGCGTTGGCAATACATCTATATTTATATATTTATTCCCCCTCCCTGAAGTTCCCCTAGGGGCGTAGCCGCTTATTTAAAGTATTACAAGAAATAACCTGTGTTTAAGCTTAGTATTACTGTAATATGTATGTAATCTTTTTTTACATCTATTGATTTTCAGTTGTTGCTTAGTAAAAATACCAAATTTTTCTTATTCATCTTAACGACATTTCTTTCATGTTATATGAAAGTTCATTTTATTTTAGACATTTTCAATAGACTTAACTTAGATTGTGTTTATCCTTATTTTCTTCCATAAGTAATTTGATGGCATTATCAAGTAGAAATATGTCCATAAGTAGCGCAGTAACAAGATTATGAAATTACTGCGTAAAAAATAAAGAAAAAGTTTAAACAAGGGAGAGAGGAGACATTGGACTGTTTATGACGTTGGTCCCAAAAGTTTTAAAATAACGTTTATATTTGTTAGCTTTGGGGACTTGAAATGGATTTTGATTGGTTGGATCATTTGGTTGAGTGTCCAAACGATTCAACCACTAATTGTAATTTACAGAAGGGATATATTATGTATCCTTATTTAGGATGTACATAAATTTATCAGCCATTGTCTTAAATCTTAAGATTCCTGCGTTGAAACTGTAGATTGTCTAAATTGTATAATTGCAGCACTTATCATATAATAAAAACATGAAAAAGAACAGTTTGTTAAATTTAAAATAGCAAACCTTTATACTGTGTAATATACATAATTAGAAAATATAAGGATTACATAAATATACATATATTGTTGATGGTTAATCTACAACATTTTGGTCTTTTCTATTCTTTGAAAATCCTAATATTTAATTCATGACTCATGGACATAGATAGATAGATTTGGATTGTAATTTATATGGATATATAGATAGATACATGGATGGATTTATATTATATATCCATTGATAAATAAATATCTGGCCTGTATCTGGATGTTAGTTGGGTTGGTTAGTAGCCTTGGGTTGAGATGGATAAATAGCTTTTTAAACTGATAGATAAAAAGATGGATGGATTGATAAAACAATAGATTATATATGAAGAAAAGTATATTAGGTCAAAGTAAATACCAATTATAAGTGCCATTAGATTATAAGGATTATATCTAAAATATACTAAAAGGTTGAAAAATAATGGCCTATAATAGACTAAATAGTCATTCCTATATAACTAGTTCAGTTCTTGGTCTAGTTTATATTTGGTTGAAATGTCGATGTATATATCAGATAATTGAGCACTTAAAGTATGTAAAAATGGTCACTTCAAGAAAAACGTTATTGTCGACAGAAACCGTATTCAATACCTAGACTAATTATTTATGGCATCGTATTATAGAAAGGTTTCTGAGGCTATTAAAATGAAAAATTAAAAGATATAACAAAACTGGTTTTGATTTTATGATTTTTATTTTAATAATTGTGGAAAGTTGTTTGTAACACGACGCTATACATGCTTTTTCAGTATGGCTGAGAACTGTTTCTAATGTACCGGATCTTAGTCGGTTTCGAAACCCTACTGGAAAATGCTTTTTCGTTTAAGTTGGGACTTACTTTTGTATCTTTATGTAAAGTGATTATAGTAAAGAGGATTAATATCCAGGATAGCTATCACTTCCCCATATTGTGTCATAACTAAAAATTTTATAATAATTGCAACAAACACTTTATCAATTTATTCAGAGAGCATTGGGACAATGGGCTGTTTATTGCACTAACCCCAAAATTGTATAGTAATGTTTTCTGATTCGTTGGCTTAACAACGTTTAAGACTTTATTGAATTTTAATTAGTTGGATAATTAAGTAGGTTGTTCAAACATTTTAACCACTTATTTTGATCTGCAGAAGGGGTAATTTGTGTATCATCATTGGGGATGTAAAATGTACATTAATATACCTTCCATTGTTTTATACCTTTAAAATTTCTGCAATTAATTAGTGACTTCGGCCCTAGAATTGTTGGGATTCCCACTTGCATCTAATTGTGGTTTTAAATTTACTTCCCTCAAGAAAATAGCCTAAAACCTCGTATGTCTAGTTGGTATATTTCGTTAAAAGTAGCGACATCTTAAGCATCATCCAGACAAGCAGACATTGTTCTGATTTGGATCATATCCATGCCAATGATAATGTGATTTTGCGTAAGCGATGACACACCCTTAGCTATCACCTTACTACAGCCTGGTCAAATATATAGATCATATTTCCCATTATCTATCTGGGAGTAAGGAATAGGACAATGGACGATTAATTAACCACCTCCAACAAACTGATTATGAACAAAGTTACCCTTTTCAGTAGATTATTATTGGTGGAAAAGTTTGGAAACTGCTATTTTACAAAGTTTAAAATCCTAGGTACGATTCTAACATGGTTAAATTTTTCTTTCTTTGCTAACTGTTTCGTCTTACTGACGGACAAAATTTAAAGATCTGCTACGAAAATAAAGGAAAAAACAACTATAATCTATACTAACAAAATATTACACCTTTAAAGTGTTTATCGGTTCAACATAGTTTTTCTATAGCTAAACTTTTCTATCAGTATAGTTTCAGTCTATGATTCAGCCTATTTATAATAGTTTTACATCTGAGTCTTTTAAGCCTCTAAGTTCTAGAACTTGAAATTAATAATACTAAATAAGACCTAATTAAATAGGTAATCTGTTCCAATTAATAAACAAAGTTAAAATAATTGCCAGGGGGTGGGGGCGGGGGATGGTATTAAGAAAATAGGTCATATTTTATTATTTAGTTGCAATTTTTATATCATCTATATATTTAGTAAATTTTTAATTACTGGCGCCTCCGCCTTGGTTTTTATCTTTGTTTTACCCTTCCCCAAAATAGGTAAAAACCTTCAACGAACACCTTTAAGATGTTTAACTATATAGAAGAACCACTTTGAACTTGCAGTTAAAAATCTTTCAGAACAGACAGACAGACAGATACTCATTCAAACATTATAATACTTTTATACTAGGATACATAACTTACCTAACTGTTTATTGCTGCGCTCTTAATGTCATTTTTGTCTTTTTTATAATTTAAAATATGTAGTTTCAGGGGAACACCGTTTCACCCTTCCGTATGCCCATGGAATAAAACTAAGGGAGTGAGATATATTGCATTCTAAGAAAAATTAATTCCAGGCTAAAGTTTTGGTGCTTATACTCTTATACGGGTGGATCAACACGCCCAAACAAACAAATCATCTGTTCCATAACTTATCGTCGTTCAAAAATTCTATTTACCGAACACAAACAAGATTTTTCAAGTATTTTTATTCTACAGTTCACTATTTCTATTGTTTGTGCTACATAGAAACTAAACTTTCCTTTTTTAAATTTTTAATAATAATGTTGCCTGTAGATTTTTTCTTGAGTTGATCTATCTCTTATGTTTCTGTAGGAAGAGTATTAAGGGAAGCAAATTTGTTAGGCTATAAATTTTCTTGTTTTTACATTAGGGTGAATAGGAAATAGGGTTTTCTTGGATAAATAGGTCAAACTCAGACTACATTCTTCTATTTTAATGTCTACGCACCTAGCAGCTTCTAGTGGCACTTTAGGGAAGGGAAGAGTGTGAGTGTTTACTCTTTACTTTCCAATTTATTTTTAAACAGCGGTACCCTCTCCCAAATAGAATAGTTATAAACCTTTCCTGGATCTATACTAAGCTTCAGTGAAAAGGAGAACCATATCGGTTCAGAGGATAACGAAATACTTCTCCACACATATCTGGATAGACAGACAGACATCCTGTTACTTCTACAAAAGTATTTAGAAACCTGGATAGACTACAAGATCTTGTTTTGGTGTAGATGAACCTGGATAACCTCCAGAGAACATCACAAAGTACCTGAACCTGGATAACCTCCAGAGAACATCACAAAGTACCTGAACCTGGATAACCTCCAGAGAACATCACAAAGTACCTGGACCCGGATAACCTCCAGAGAACATCACAAAGTACCTGAACCTGGATAACCTCCAGAGAACATCACAAAGTACCTGAACCTGGATAACCTCCAGAGATAATCACAAAGTACCTGAACCTGGATAACCTCACCACTAGATAAGATGTGTTGTCCCCTGTCCCTATATAAGATCTTACTAAATGAAATGCTAGAGGGCAACTTTCCACGGAATTGGAATATCTTTTTGATTGCAGGACCATTGTTAGAGAGCTCTTACTATGTATTTTAACATTTTTACAATACAAAATAAAATGTTAATATTAATGGAATTGACATAATAAAAACATTTCTAAGGCTTCTATTTTTGCTTAAATGTAAATCTTTGAATTATATAAAGTTAATTTTATAATAGGATTTTATGTAATTTAAAATGTATTTGATAATTTTAAATTTTTATTTAAAACAAGGTCTATAAATTATCATTTAAACATTCATCTAACTAAAATTATGAACATTTTTAACTTTTGTCAATAAATCATTGAAGATGATATTTATCGCTCCTAGTTCCTAGGGACTCTGTCTTTGAAGGGTTAGAAAAAGCCAAAAATAAGTAGCCTAACACCAACACAAGACTTTAATATGAAAAGAAAAAGTCTCAAACCACCTTGGGACCTCTGTAAAACAAAGAACTTTGACAGTTCAGTAGTTATTGAGATCTTAAGATACAAAAATATCTTACTGCTTTATTAAAGGATGTAAGAAATAAGATTTTAAAGCACAAGAAGTAAGTTGTTAAGTTATTTCGCCATGGAAAAAATATACAAGCACATTAGCAATTAAAAGTTTCTGGGAAATACCACTTCAAAAAAGTCATTTAGACAGCGGATATTTAAGAAAAATTCAACTGATTTTTTTTCTGGTAAATCCATGAATTTAGGGATCTGACAGTGGAAAATAAATTAATTTAAAACATAAATTTTATTCTGGTAGCTGGTAAATGCCATATTTATTTTATGGGATAAGGTAATGGATGGTAAATTTAAACGTATACTGACAATTATGATAAACAAAATTAGAATAAAATTATTCATGGAAAAGTTTGAGTACAGCTATCTTGTAATGCCCCATCAAGATTTTAATAAATTTCCAAAAGTTTTGAAGCCAACGAATGAGAGAACGTGCTTATAAAACTTTTGAAAAATTAGTATAGATTACTTTAAAAGCAAAATATGCATTCTGCCATCTTCATGCCTTTTTTTAACGTCATATATTATTTTCTTTTAAAATGTATGACTCAGAATTTTACCCCAAACAAAATTCCACACAAAGATGTTATACAATAAATCATTCATAGCTGGGCAAATGACTTTCATATTCTTTACTTTTCCTTATAATTGTAATATTTGATCTATAAGAATCTTTTATATGTGAGAGCCCATCTTCTTTTAAAGTATGGTATGTCTGTATGTTGTACATAGTCAGTCCATTTGTCCAAGTCCCTTTCTTGAATTACTTGATGACTAATTTTCAATGTTCAAAACATTAATTGTATTATTGCAATATGTCATTTGATCATGCAATTCGGTTTTTTGTCTGTAGCTAAAGATTGAGATAACTACAAAACCGATTGAGTTTTTCCTTTTAGGGAAACTACACATATGTCCTGGGATGGTATTAGGCTAAAAAATAATAAACATTGTATTATTTTAGGCCATTTTTTAGCATCTTTGAATACAGATCTCTTAGATACTAGGGGCGAATTGCTAGTATTTTATATTTAGTATATGTAAAAGAAAAAGATACCCATCTGCCCAAGTATCAAAGAGACAATAAAAATCATGATAAGCTTTTTTTCAAAGCAAAAGTTGCTCATACCATATAACTATAATCCAACATCCCCCCCCCCCCCCAAAAAAAAAAAATTATTATTATTATTTTATCTTAAATCTAAAAAAAGAAAAATTAGGTTGATCAAACTTTTTGGGGCAACGCCCCTAGAGGCTAGGGGCGAAGCCGCTAGTATTATATAAAGTAATAAGCTTTTTTGTATGTGCCGCTCAACCGACATGGTACTTCTGTACAGTAAAGCTTATTGTAGATCCAAGGAAGGTTTTTAACCCCCCTAATAAAATAATTTTTCTTTTCAAAACTCAAAAATGGGGAAGGGGTCAACTTTTCACTTCCCTAGGGGCAAAACCTCTTGTAAAATTATAACAAAAGATGTTGACTTGAAAATATTATCTAGCATTTAAGAGATCTTTTTTGACATAGATTCCAAATTAGCTACTATCATATTGTAGATGTATGGTACGACCACTTTTGTTTAACCAGAAAGACCTCAGACGAGTCTATAAAATAAAACATTCCAATTGGTATTTTTACATTTCATCCATCTTATTGAAGCGTAAAAGCGATTTTTTATTGCGCAGGGTTATCCCTGGGTTAGCGAGATCCTTCGTAACAAACAAAAACCTTTCAACCTTTTCTAAATTGATAGATAAATAGATAATTAGCAGAACACACACAAACTTTTTAGTAAAACAAGAGTTCAAATTGTTTCCATACGTTTGGTTCTATGATTATTACTACAACTAAGGTTTTTGTTGAATTGTTAAAACGTAGTCTGTTTGAGAGTATGATAAAAAATTCTACGTATTTTAATGATTAAGTTCAAATACCATTTCCCCCACGAACTTAGAGGGGCCACACCCTCATTTTCTTAATTCACATACATTTTTAGTTGCACAGCTACTCTATAACTAGTTCAACTAATCGTCAACCAAAATGAAGAAAGGGATATGGTAGAGTATGTTTCTGGTTAGTTAGTGAACACGTTCTCTCATTTGTTAACTTTTATTCAATATTGATTGTGAAGTACAAAATAGTGGTACCCAAACTTTTCAACTTAAAATCTAATTTTCCATAACAAATTTAGAAAAAAAAATCTTCATATATTAACATCGTTCTGCATTTCTTGATTTTCTTTCCAACCTAAAAATGTTTTTTTTTCTCAGTTGAAACGAATATTTCTTTTTAACTGTTGAACTCAAAACAAAATATAATATACTAGCGGCTTCGCCCCTAGCCTCTAGGGGCTTTGTCTCAAGAGGTGATCAAAAAAAATTAAGGTGAATCATAAAAGGACCAAGAAAATCTCCTGCAAAAAAAAGGACCAAGGAAATCTTCTGTTCTTCTGCAATAACAAAAAAAAAGGGGGGGGGATTTTTGTTTTTTTGGGGGGGGGGGTTGGGGGTGTCCCACTCTTCCCAAAAAAGCCTAAAACCACCACAGGACCAGTAGGTACATACCCTGAAGAGTAGAATCCAATCGTTTCAGTGGTTACCGAGATCTTAAGGGACAGACAGACGGACGGACGGACGGGCAGACATCAATCTACTTTGTATTATACTTTGTACTAATTTATGTATTTATGTAAGTTAGTGACGCCAGGGTCCTTAATGAATCAATTTTGATATTTTGTCTAGGTAAAATTAGAAGGTTAAAACCATATAGTTAAAGATTAGCTTTTCTCTTAAAAAAAAATAAATTAGATTTCACAAGTTTAATTAAAACTGACAGAAATGCAAAAAAAAATCTTTACAAAAATTGTAAAACTCAAATTTTCTTTTTATTTGTTAACAAATTTAATATAGTAATATAGTTAAAATATATGGTAGCAGTGCATGCTTCTATAACTATTGTATATCTAGTTATATATTATTATTTAATTATTAGAAATATTTTAACAAGGATGACAACATCAATAAAAGCGAAGCTCTAAAATTAGAAGAAACGAACAATTACTCTTGTAGTAGAGTGTCAGAAAGCATAAAAAAGCACAAATATAGGATACAACAAAAGGACATACTTTCATGAAATTTCATTTAGGATACGATTATAGATTTGCCTCGCTTATAATACTTTATCTTGTTGTCCTAAGAATCATTATTCCAAATATCAGATGAATAGTATAATCATATCATACTAAAAGATGTTGTCAAAATGTTTAAAAATTAACGAAAAGAGCTAACCTTTTCGGACGGACTGAGCATAATTATAGAAAAGCTTAACTTTTAAAAATATGCTCACCAAATCTTGTAGTGAAGATTATTAATTTTACTTGTTAATTGATTTTTAAAATTAATTTCAGTGAGTATTATGTTTCCCTCTCTCTCCCTATCTTTCTCTCTCTCTCCCCCTGTCTTTCTCTCTGTCTCTGTCTCTATCTCTGATCTATAACAATATAACGAGACTATTCTTTACGTAATACAAGAGCGGAGGGGATAAATGGTGTCTACTCCCCTCACGCTATAGAACCCCATATTTTTAACTCCCTCAATTTTTTTCAAAACACATTATATTATCCCCACAAACCTTTCAAACCTTTAAAAATAAAAGCTTGGACGTCCCTGCCGTGGTAAATATAGTATTAGTTAACGATAATAAATAATCGTCAAAAAGAAGGAAAGAAGTAATTTAAATAAAAGTTTAAGTATAAAAATTTTAAATATAGCTCTATTTAAAAATAATTTTGCGCTAATTTTGTTAGTGGTTGTTCTTATTTTCAATAGGATGATAATTTATTCATTGAAAATATAAGATAGCAGCTCATATGTCCAGATATAATCAAAACTGAAGGCTCAACACTGATAGGACATTTATTCCAAGTATAGAAATATAAAAAGAGCTCTTGTGTTCAGATATAATTAAAACTGAAGGCTCAACACTGATAGGATTATTCCAACTATTGGGAATTTGCTATTTTCATGAAATTTTTAAAAAAAATATTTTATATTAACCAGTATTATAGACAGCTTTCCGCGGATAGTAAAATGAAAAATTATGAGATTAATGCCAGTTTTGTTAGACAATAGGGGCCAAAGGCCAGAGCTAGCTAAACTGGAATTGGTTTATTCTGATAAATGAAACTTAAAAAGTAGAATAGTTAATTTTAATATCTACTATTTTTAAACCTCAGGGAAATTGGCTTAAAGGTTAAATAGTAACTTTTGTCTTTATGAACAGAAAACAACTTGAAAGTGAAAGAAGGAACATTTTCAACTAAGGAAAATATTATAATTTTCATTAGATATATCACTTAACTGTATTGCTCTTTTATAATATGTAGAAAAAAATAATTTTGAATGAATATAATAATAATATTTTTTTTGCAGAAAATTTTTATAAATCTTTTTTTCTTCAGATATTATATCCCTTATCTCCACGCGTTTAGATGTAATCCTTTTGCTCTCTTCTGCAAAGGGGTTGCAAAACTATTTCTATTGAAAACCCAGGGATGGATAAGACAATTGTGGTTAAACCAATCTACAGCTCTTTCATCTCTCATAAGTTTACCAGCAACTACAGACATAATATCACACCTGAATATCAAACTTATTGGCCATTGTCAAATCCCCCTATCCCTGCAGAAAAACATACTACATATGCCTTTTTCTCATGTTATTCTTTAACCTCGTTTCATATTAAACAAGGAGGATAACATTCACAAGTAGCTGCAGCATTAATAAGTTTACACCAATATTTGAAAACATTGAGAATAAAAGAATTTTAATTACCAAAATAAAGGACTATAATTTTGCACAAAGAAGGTCTTTTTCCATTAATATTTGAAATGTGGAACAAGTAAGCTGAAAATAATTGAGGGAAGAGACATTTGCCAACATCCTTCAACATAATGCGAATTTCTGAACTTGGTAACTATAAATTATAAGGAAAAGATATATCTATTTAACTTTCGGCTTCTCTTAAACCTATCTGATTTTAAGTTTATTAAGTTAAAATTATAACATAATCTAAGGAATGGAAGCCGGGTAAGATTAATAAATCGCCCATTGTCCTGTCCCTACAATACGAGACTTAAAATATTATACAAGAGTAAAATTTTTTAAATGAACAAAACTTTTTTGATAAATAGCTCAAACAATAGAGGAATAAATAAGATTAGACTGTATTACATCCAATTTTTAAATAGTAAGTTTTGTGTATAGAAGATCTCGTAAACGGTAGGACAAATCTATATTCGAGTTTCAGTGAAGTTTGACAATGGTTCAACCCCCGCCCTTTTCCACTATTGGTGGGCATGGGAAAAATACCCTTAAAATAAATGTAACCAAAAATAAGGGAGTTCCTAATCTAAACTAGTTTATTACCATCTTTCTTTTATGGCAGCCAAGAAAATCGTGTTTGTCTCATACCATTTCTTACCGACAGACGGATATTTCGAATCATTGAGTAACTTCACATCTAAAAGAATATTTAGAAAGTAAAAATCTTAAAACCTTTCTATATAAAATATTTATAAGTCTTTTGTAGCATGACCAACGGACCTGTAAATTATATACAGCGAATCTTGAATGACAATCTAAAAATTCAAGTTTCCTGTACCGTTTCTGGGAGACGGACACACAGACCGACGGACATTTCTATTTATAGAATAGCTTCGCCTCTAAAAATATGCTTTACTTTGAGTAAAGTGAGGGTTGCTAAATATTTACTATGCCTATTGTAAGATTGCAAGACATATTTCATTGTTGGCTAATTAAAGCCCGGATAACGGTCAGGAATAAAACAAAGGATTTAAAAATAAAATGTTCCAAAATATATTATCGACATCATGTTATTCAAATGACATTTAGATTCTAGGCTTTTGTTGATTATATAACAGCACGGAGGTTATGGGATGGGATGTAATGGGATGGTTTTAGGTTAGTTTTCTGCTTTTCCTATATCCTTCTAATACAGAACTAAGAGCGGAGTAGCTAGTTAATATAACATGGCTAAGTAACTTCCGTATTTTGGAGGTTCCGGATGACCAATGCTTATTTTCAAGCGACTAATTACCATGTCTGACGTTTACTAAGAAAATCTTATGGGTGATTTTGACGAGATACTCTTGAAAATATTTTTTTAACTTTCAAAAAAAGATAAAGAAATGGATGGAAGGCTCTAAAGACATGTAACATTTATACAAGTGTAAAATTTGACTCACGTCTAAAAAAAATAATCTGATATGCATAAATATTCTTGGTATACAAGGATAAAAACTTCTAGATATAGAAATTGCAGGATGGTGCATTTGGTGATTTGTTCAACAAAAGAAATCGGGAGGGTCAGCTAGGTCTTATCCCTACTCTCGAAGCTTTCAACCCCCCGGCAGATATATTTCAAAACAACTAATAATAAAAAAATATTGTTTCAGTCCAAATTTTATTGCTTTAAACTTTACTTTGACGTTATAAGTTGGAAAGAATCAATTTTGTAAATAGTTTGCCTGATGCTTGCAAGAAACAGTGACTTCCCTAAAAGCTGTGCTTTTCAACAAGTGCAATATGACACATTCTTGAATTAAAATTCTTGGCTAAAATTAATTTGATCTTACTATCTTTTTTTTTTCGTTGGTGTGCCATCACTACAGTAAAATAGGCCCTATTATAAAAACTGCAAATTATTGATTCACCAATAACTGATCCTTTCTTCACTTTTATTATAATTTAAACCTCAGTTTAATGTGTGTCTAGCTGGATAGGAAATTACATTTGACTTTAAATTGTTCTTTTTCTAAGCTTACATAAACTGGTTCTATTATTCAGATCTAAAACCTCAAATAAAAATGGTTTTTTAAAAAAAATTTCCTGTTGTATTTATCAAATATTCTTTTCAGAAAATTAAAAATAAGAATAGACCTAACTTTGAAGTAAAGATGCTAATTCAAATTTTCAATTTATTTAATCTAGGCCGTCAAGAAAAGCGATAATTAATCTATAAAAAATGTCCATAAGTTGCAAAGTATAAAAATAATTTAGATGGAAAAATGGACACAGAACAGATGTTTATTGGTCATAAAAAAGGAAGCATAAGAATCGAAAATCACAAAACCTTTACATATATTACCAAGTATTTCCAAGTTGTATACTAGATGCTCTTCAAGTGAATCAGCAATATATCTTAAATAGCAACCGAGAAAATCACATTTCCACTATAGCATTACGAACTGACAGACAGACCTCAAATTAAATTGAATTTAAGCTTTGATACTCCTAAGAATTTTTAAGAGACACGAGGGGGAGAAGAATGACTACTAAAAGCAGAACTTTGAGAGAATATTTATTTATAAACCATTCCCCTATCCTTGTATTTCTTAGTTGATTGGTGAAAATTAGTTTTCTTACCTAAATATGTCAATAACAATAACATATTCATATTCTGTTAGAGTAAATTGTTTGTTATTTACATCTAAAACGGATTGAAAGTCTACTTATTTACTTGTCTGTGGGCAGGGCATAACAAAAGATTATTTACTATCTAGTAGGGCTCGGCAGCCACAATCAGCCGATCGGCTGACAGAAAAAATAAGCCAACAAAACCTCAGCCACTAAAACCCTAAATTTAGCTATTTACTTTTTTTAGGGGGGGGGGGATTATAGGATTCTATAATAATAGTTTCAGCTGAATCGTAAAAAATTACCAAGTACTAACATGAGGGGGCTTGTCCCCGGTCCACTTCTAAAAGCCATATATTAAATAAGGCAAAGCTTCCAGTCTGAAATAATATTCTATTACCATTATTTCACGGAATATTTGCAGAGAGAGAGAGGACATTGTGCTGTTTATTACACTAGTCCCCAAAGTTTAACAAGTTTGGGGACTTCCGTATATTTTGATTGGTTGTTTCATTAAGTTCAGTGTTCAAACGTTTCGACAACTAATTTCAATCTACAAAAGGGGTAATATTGTTTATCATCATTGAGAATGTACATCAATTTATCAACCATTGTCTTATCCCTCAAGATCCCTGGAAAATATGTAAATTTAAGATTGATTGAAGTGAAGTTTGGAGTAAATTTAATGCATAAAGTATGTAGGTGCTGAAAATTTTCCATTTAGCAATATTTAACACAAAGAATACTAGGTAAACTTTAATGAAGTTATTATATCAACACTAGAGTTGGCTCGATGTAATTATCTCCCTATTGGCTAGTTTTCTATATGCATATCTATTTCTCAATAAATCTATTTTCCTCACCCGGCATTACTATCTAAAAGAAAGTAAATATTTAATAATTTAAATGATTTTTAAAAGATTTTTTTAAATTATATTTTTTTCTTTACATTACCATCACCAAAGGGTTAATGATGATGATTACAATTTTAGTTTAATATTTGAACACACAAAATGTCGCCACAATCGAATTCTTTTAAAACATAGTTTTCTTAAATTTATCATATTATAAATTTAAATTTTCTTTTTTATGATTAGAAATTAAATACATCAATATAAGGTAAATAGCAACATGAAATGAAAAAAATGAATTTATTTTTAATAAAGTAAAATAATGGGTCTTATCGTTCTGGGCAATGAGAGTTTATTATTGATTATTGGAGCACTATGAGTTTTAATCATATATTCCTTGGAAAACTTTAGCTCGTTTATAGACATTTATTTCCTATATAGATCTGACATGGATCTTGAAGCAATTAAGCAGGCCGTTTTGTACATGTTAAAAATTGGAAGATTTCATTAAATAAAAGTAATCGTAAATATACTTAGTAAATGATAGCAATAGATATTGGTGTCATGGTTTGAAATGTTTATTACTGTAGTTATAGGTTTCTTGTATAGTTGTTTCAACCAGAAATAATGAGCTACTGTTTGAGTATGGGTAATTACCTAGTCTGTATTATTAAACATCCATTTTTAAGATACTACTTTTACTTAATATTCATTTTTTGGTATTTTAATTTAACTTAGGTATTGTTTGTAATCTTATTTACTTAAATAGCGTAAAAAATTGAGTTTATATTCTGGTAAGCCGAGCGTACTCGGCCCACGGGGTAACGAGTTCGGATTCAACGGGCCCTAGCCTTTAAGTATTCTACCAAACAAACAAGCAGGATTCAATCATACAGAATTATATATTTAAACTGAATAATCTTTACAAGTTATGTTTACTATATATATACAACAAAAATATGACAATAGTTAGGTTTGAAGGGGGTGTGGGGCGCTAGGGCTTAGCGCCCGACGGTAGACAGGCTGTGGGGGCAGCGGTGGTAAAAGGGGAGGCAGCGCCTCCCGATTATATAAGTGCATGATGGACTCGTGATAGTTGCATGTTCAAGTCCCCTCCCCACATTTAGGCAGGCTTAGTTTGACCGCCGGGTGCGGGGTTAACAGCGGTCATGAGATGGATAGTGATATAATAGGATTAGTGCGGGGGGTTTGTTATCATAAGTCACAGCGAAGCAACTCTGTATTCGGCCTGTCCGTATGGGTGTCGTATTACCACAACCTCCCCTTCAAGGGTTGCGTGGCTCCTGAGCCACCAGGCCTTGAACCTGGGGATACGACAGCCGGCTCCTGCGCCGGACAGGCAGTTCCTGGGGCACCGCTCGATGGAGGACAGCTCGGGCTACACAGGCTCCTCGGGACACTCGTTGCTCGGTCTGACTGTGGTTGGTGATCAGCATTGTCAGCTCCTGGTTGGCTTCTAGGCGTGGGTTGGCCACGGCCAGGCCTCGCCGCTGGAAATTTTGCCTCGTCTGCAGGATCAGTTCTGTCTCGGCTGGTAACTGGACACGGAGGCCTAGGCAGATTCTGGTGGTTCCTAAGGGTGGAATGGTGATGGCAAAGGGCGCATAGAATTCCATGGGGGCGCCTGCTTGATTCAGGTTGCTTGGCCTCCTAGCTCCTACCCGGATGGGGATGGCTGTCATCAGCAGGGGGCACATGGCTTCTTCTTCTTCTTCTGGGGCGGCTTCTTCCATCGCAGTGGCTGGCTCTTCTCCTACAGGTCCGCTGCTGGCTGGCAGGTTCTCCATGTCTGCGTCAGGGTTCCAGATGGCATCTCTGAGTGGCTCTGGAGCGGGCGGCGGCGGCGGTGGTTCGTTGGGTTGCTCCTGCAGGTTTTCCTCCACTGGGTCACGATCTTGGCCGCTAGGCTGTGGGGCGGCTGCGGCTGGCTGGTGCACTGGGAACTCTCCTGGGTTGCTAGCTGCGGGCGCCGCCGCTCCAACTGGCAGCTCGGTGGCATCCTCGTCGCCGTCCACGTCAACTTGGATGTCTTCTGGAATCTGGTGGGCAGTCACATCTCCAGTGTATTTGCGCAGTCGGCCTACATGCGCGGTAACTTCTGAGATCCTGGCTACTGGAGAGGCAGGTTTGATGACATAATGGACTTCTGTAGCTTTCCTCACTACTTTCCAGGGGCCAGTCCATCTCTTGGTAATCTTGGCTGCCTTTCCTGGCACCAGGCGAGGGGCCAGGTACCAGACCAAGTCTCCAACCTCATACTTGGCCGTGCCTTCGTAAGCTGCCGCGCTCCTCCTGATGGCTCCCTCCTCCTTCTGCTGGATGGCATCATAAACTGCATAGTAGCGCTGCAACAGAGCTTGGACGTTGGCTGGAACTGAAGCATATTCGGTCTCTGGCAGCCGTAGCACCATGTCCACCGGAAGTTTGGCCTCTCTCCCAAAGAAGGCCAGGAACGGGGTCACACCAGTGGATCTACAGGCCTTGGTGTTGTAGGCAAAGGCGATGGCAGGCAGGTGGGGCTCCCAGTTGTTATCGTCTCTGTCTAGGAACAGGCGCATGCCTGTGTTGAGCGTCCTATGAAACCTCTCCACTCGGTTGGACTGCGGATTGTAGGGTGGTGGATGTGTCAGGCCAATCTCGAGCCGGGAGGCCAGTTCCTGGAATACCTGGCCGGTAAATTCCATTCCATTGTCGGAATGGATCTTCAGGGGGCATCCGAAAGTGGCCAGGTGGCGGTGCAACAGAGCTTCAGCCACCGTGAGGGTGCGCTTGTTGGGGATGGCGTAGAGGCTGACAAACCGGCTAAACCCATCTTGGCAGGTGAGGATGTAGCGGTTCCCAGCTGGGGTCTCTGGCAGTGGCCCCACCAGGTCGATGAATAGGACTTGCTGTGGATACCCCTGGCGGGAGGGCACGTGGATCCCCTGCTTCAGCCTCTCCTTGGTAACTTTCTGGACACACTCAGGGCAGGTTTGTACCATCAGGCGGACGTCACGGGCCAGGTTGGGCCACCAGAAGTGCATGGCAACGCGGGCGATAGTTGCGTCCATCCCAAAGTGCCCAGCCATGGGGGTCCCATGGGCTAGAAAGAACGCATCCTGCTGGAGGGCCGAAGGCAGCAGGTATCTTGTCCTCTCTCCTGTCAGAGTCTGGTCAGTGGTGGTGAGGCAGCCATGCTCGTCAAGCCCCAGGGCTGAGAAGCGGCTGGCGTACTGCTGCTCGTCTCGTTCCTTGCCACGCAGCTCAGCCTTGGTTGGGGCCTTGCCATCAGCCACCCATTGGCGGACACGGAGCAGGAGGGGGTCCTGTGTCTGGGCTTCCAATACTCTAGCTGAATCCAGTCGGGCGGCAGGAGGCCGGCTAGCTGCGGGCTCCCCTAGCTGGGCCAGGTTGTGGATATACTCAGCCTGCTCTGCTAATTCTTCGGCGCTAGCCGTTGGCATGTTGGCATCTTCCCGGCGGCTGAGGGCGTCGGCGTTGGTGTTCTGGGTGCCAGGCCTGTGGCAGACGGTAAAGTCTAAGGCCGCTAGCTCCTCCTGCCAGCGGGCCACCATCCCTGTGGATGTGTTCAGTGATTTCATCTGTAGCAGGGCAGAGGAATCAGTGTTGATCTGGAAGCTGCGGTAGGACAAGATGCCGTGGAATTTTCGGATCCCATAGATAATGGCGGCCATCTCTCCCTTCCAGGACGGGTAGCGCGTCTCAGGGTCGGTTGTCTTGCGTCCCACGGCGGCAATCAGCCTCTCCTTGCCCTCCTGGCATTGACTCAGTATGGCAGAGATGGCGCGGCTGCTGAAATCTGTGGTGAGCTGGAACACTGCTGGTAAATCAAACCTGGGCGGCGCTCGGATGGGGGCCTGTCGGAACTTGTCCTTGAGTTGCAGCAGCTGGGCTTCCATCTCAGGCGTCCAGGTTAGGGCCTTGGCTGTCTTCTGCCGATTCATCTCGTAGGTGAGGTCTGCATACTCTGGGATGAACAGGCGGTAGTATCCAAAGAAGCCCAGCAACGCCAGCAAATCCTTGGGGGTGCTAGGGGCTGGCCAGTCCAAGATGCGGTCAATATAGTCCTCTTGCATGGCTATCCCCTCTCGGCTGAGGGTGTGACCCAGATAATCCACCTTGGACCGGAACAACTTGGTCTTGGCTGGCTTGAGGCGGATCCCTCCCCTGCGGTGGGCTTCCAAGACCTCTCGGAGCCTGGCCAGGTGGGCCCAGGTATCCTGGTGGAAGGTCAGGACGTCGTCAAGGTATGACTGGAGGTTGGCTGTGCCTAGTGGGTTTAGGACCCCTGCAATAAACCTGGAATAGACAGACGGTGCCGTAGCCAGGCCAAAGGGCATCCTTTTCCATTGATACAAGCCTCTGGGGGTGGTGAAGGCGGTGCAGGGCCGGCTATCCTCAGACACACGGATGGTGTAGTATGCGGCCACCGCGTCTAGAGCACTGTAGACACGGTGCCCGCCAGCTCGTTCCACCAATTGCTGGATCCTAGGCAGGGGGTAGCTGTCCAGCTCCAGACACTTGTTGAGGGCCCTGTAGTCGACGGCCCAGCGGGTGCTCCCGTCCTTCTTCTTGATGGGCACCAGGGGGCTGCTCCAGGCGGAGTCCGACGGCTCTATGACTCCTTCCTGCAGCCAAGTGTCCAGTTGTTTCTCCAGTTCAGCCTCTTGCCGCGGGTTCAGATCCCTAAATCTCTGGCGGATCGGCTGGGTCCCTGGCTTGAGGCGCAGCTGCAATTCAACCACATCTGTGCAGCCGGGGGTAGAATTGGAGAAGACGTCCCTATACTCTGACAACGTAGTCCAGACCTCCTTCTTGAGCAAGGGGTCCTTGCGTAGGAACTCATTGTCTTCCATCTCCAAGGCCTCCCACAACTCTTGCATGTCTATAGGCTCAGCAGGTTCTTGGACCGAGTGGAGACGCGGGGGAGGCGTATCAGAGACCTCCAGAATGTCAGGTTTTACCAGCTCCCCCGCCACTGGGAGGCCAGCATCCAGCAAGAGGGGCACCTCTCCCTCATTGACCACCAGTACTCTAAACACAGTGGCAGAGCCAGGCCTGTGGGCATACAGGCCCTCTGGAATAACAAGGTCCTCCCCAAACCTCTGTTCTGGGGCAGCTAGTTGAATGACATCCTTGGTGCGATGGCCTACTAGCTCAACAGGGACTGCCATAACCCCGCGGCCAGGCAGGACCACCCGCTTGGCTGTGCGGAGCTGGGGTGGTTGACCGTCAGTTGGAGTGACAGCGCTCAGCCTATACGTGGCTGGTGAGGGGTCAGCCTTGGCTCCGGGACCCACCGGCCGCGACTTGACGGGCTCGGCTTCTGGAGAGGCTGACGTGTCGGAGCCAGGCTTGGCTCCGGGGGCGTCCGGCCACGATTTGACGGGCTCGGCGCTGGGAGAGGCCAAGATGCTGGGTCCAGCTTTGGCTCCGTGGGCGTCCGGCCGCGACTTGACGGGCACGGCGCCGGGAGAGGCTGGGGCCTGAGAGTTGAGGGTGGCTCCGGGTACATCAGACCGCGACTTGACGGGTCTGGACTCGGGCTTGGCTGGTGGACTGGCTGGAGGTCCCAGGTAGAGGGGGCCAGGTGGACACGGCTGGCCGTTGATAAAAATGTCAGAGGAGAAGATTGGTTCTGGAGGGCTGGCAATCTCAGGAAACGCTGTTGGCAGGCTCTCCCTTGGCACCTTGGGCACTGGGGGCAACCCCATGGCTAGCAGGTTAGCTCCCTTGTGTGCGTTGAGCTCAGCGTCCACCCAGTGTGTGCCTTTCTCAACCACACGCGGCTGCTCAGGCAGGGGGCCTGGCAGAGGCCCCTCATAGCTTAGCTCTCTCTCGGCTGTCTCCCGGTCGATGGGGACGCCACGGAGTGGGATAAACTCCCCACGCGCCCACAAGCAAGGTGGTTGCATGTCGAAACAGAGCCTAGTTCCGAACTCCTTGAGAAAATACCCTCCTAAGTTCAGAGGGTGGGAGAGATTTCGGACCACAGTCACGTGGTATAAATGGAGTATAAGAGTGTGTGAAACTGCCATATATAACTCTTTTAATTTTCCAATTACCTGGAGGGGCTGGCCTTCCTCATTAGCAGTCAGGATCTGGGTGTTGTCCGGAATCAACATGCGTTGCACGCCCATCGCGTGCATGAGGTGCTCAGAAATTACAGCAGACCCTGGTACACGGTTGCCAGAATCAACCATGGCATCAACCTGTACATGCTGGGCAGGGTCAGGAGTAGGAAACCTCACCCTGATATGGCAGGGGAAGTGGAGGTCCTGCCCTTGAGACAAGGGGGCCTCTCGTTCGGCTGGGGTTGGCAGAAACTTTGGTGGTGGCCGCACCGCAGCTATGGTGGTATCGCTTACCATGGTGGCTTAGACTGTAGCTTCAAATCACTAGAGCTTATTAATTATCACTTGGTCAACAATTTTATATTTATTTTTATCACTTGGTTGACATTTTATACACAATGATGTGTTGTTATCACTAGGAGCTCTAGGTGTGATTCTGGAAGCACTGGCAGCAGGGAATGTCCGTCCTGCAAGGTTCAGAGGGGTGACGGCGGTAGGGAATGACCCGTCCTACAGCGCCGCTGGTTCGAATCCCGACAAATGACGGCAGGGAATGGCCCGTCCTGCAGCGCCTCGGGTTCGAATCCTGGGAGGCAGCGGCAGGGAATGTCCCGTCCTGCCGTGCCTGTGGCTCAAAATCTGCTATCCGTCGCAGTGGTAGGGCTTACTTGTGTGCTGAAGCTTCGCAGCCACACATTGCCTTCTTAGGGAGACCAGCACACAGCTGTCTGTCTCGTAGGTTTGGCCTGGGTGTCCTGGGGCTTGTCCCAGCTACACTTGCCAATTTAGACTCAGTTTTGTAGCCGTCTGAGCTAAATTATCCGGTTGCCGTGGCTGCGCACCTAGCGCTACTCCTAC
This sequence comes from Acartia tonsa, assembly GCF_053477335.1. Taxonomy (NCBI): domain Eukaryota; kingdom Metazoa; phylum Arthropoda; class Copepoda; order Calanoida; family Acartiidae; genus Acartia; species Acartia tonsa. The sequence goes on from NC_137267.1 coordinate 29,169,217, forward strand.
ACGACACGGAAAAAGCGTCTTAACTGGCGCTTTTAGCAGGCTAAATCTGCTTGCCGTAGGCCAGAGGCCCACATATTGCGTTCAAAATGATGGAAATTCGACCTAAAAAGGCCGTCTCACGGGTCAGTTGGCGGCTGATTGTCCCCTTACTTGCCAAAGGGTCCAATCAGAGGTAGAATAGGCTAGTTTCTGTAAGGCTCGATTGAAACACGCTGACACCAAGTTCTGGTAAGCCGAGCGTACTCGGCCCACGGGGTAACGAGTTCGGATTCAACGGGCCCTAGCCTTTAAGTATTCTACCAAACAAACAAGCAGGATTCAATCATACAGAATTTTATATTTAAACTGAATAATCTTTACAAGTTATGTTTACTATATATATACAACAAAAATATGACAATAGTTAGGTTTGAAGGGGGTGTGGGGCGCTAGGGCTTAGCGCCCGACGGTAGACAGGCTGTGGGGGCAGCGGTGGTAAAAGGGGAGGCAGCGCCTCCCGATTATATAAGTGCATGATGGACTCGTGATAGTTGCATGTTCAAGTCCCCTCCCCACATTTAGGCAGGCTTAGTTTGACCGCCGGGTGCGGGGTTAACAGCGGTCATGAGATGGATAGTGATATAATAGGATTAGTGCGGGGGGTTTGTTATCATAAGTCACAGCGAAGCAACTCTGTATTCGGCCTGTCCGTATGGGTGTCGTATTACCACAATATCATTGACTTCAACAAAAATATTGTGAAATTAAAGTTTTTAAAAAATGTTTTGCTACAAAATGAATATAAACACTTATTTTTTAGGTAAGTTATTTACAGTGGATTTTAATGGAAGAACAAAAGTAATCCACCTTGAAGATCTCAATTAAACATACCTTTGACCACTGAAACATCTCCCTTTATATTACATTTTAAAGAAGAAAAAATGTCTAGCCTATACGGGAGGTTCTAACCTTACAGTGTGTACTATTCCTGCGGGGGTCTTCTAAGTTTAATTGAACTTAACCAAAACTAGTTTTTCAAAAAGTTCTTTGTGGTCCATATGTGATATGAGGGAAACTACCACCGTCTTGATCTTTATATTCTAAGTGTATTTAAATTACAAAAGTGATCTTTGTTTTCTACTATACCTTACCAAAAAGTCTTTGAGCAATTTTTCGGTCTTTTTTTGTTGTAAAATATTCATGTACAACCACAATGTGGTTTGAAAACAAAACAGAGACAATTATGTTAATTGTCAGCGGAGTAATAACATGTAGAAAAAAGTAATTAAATTTCTAAAAATCAATAGAGACTGATTTGAAGTTTTTTTTATTGTGTAAAGTATTATTTTTTTTAGCTAAAGATCTCGCTAATCCGAGGACCGATATGGTTCTTCTTTACAGTGAAGTTCCCTATAGGCGTTTAAAAGTTTATAACTATTTTGGAGGAGGGTATCTCCATCCTCCCAAGAGAAATCGCTTCTAGAAAAAAAGCCCCCTCTAAAAAATATGTTTTTTTACTTTTTCTTTTTAAAGCTAAAATTAACTTAGTGGCGTAGCCACTAGTTTTAAATAAATCAAAATTACAAATCTATAAAATTTTAAAATACTTTTTATTTTGGGTAGATCATTATATACAAAGAAGTTGCGCTACTAATTGTATTGATTGTTTATTTTATACAAGATTCTACTTTAAACAGTTATGTTTCGTGGCTTTTATTAGTAGCAAAGCTACTCTATAATTCATCACACTATCATAAACCTTTTGATATTAAGACCTTTGTTTATTTTATGTAAATGAATTTGAATGAGCTGTGCCCGTTTTGAAGCTATTATTAATCCGATGATTGGATCTATTTCTTGCATATATTATGATGAAACTTTGCATGGGAAATTACTTCGCCTAAAAATAGGATCAAATTATAGGTCTAAATATAAACAAAAATCTAAGAATTTTCTTAATCGAATTATTGTATCTTATCAGGAGTATAAATTTATTGTTTGAAGCTATCTTTTGTTTCCTTATGAACTTTGAGCGAGCCATTGCACCTAACGCTTAAGTTACTGGTTATAAATCTAGAGAAATTTTTAAAAATTTTAGTATATTTTTATTATTATTATTATTATTGCCGTACTTCTTTTGTCCTTGTTAAAATATATGAATTGGTTAAATAATGCAAAATAATGCAGATTAGTAAGATTTTGACAAAACAAAAATATAAAAAAAACACAATTTGGTGTTTGTACAAAAAAATTTAACATATAGCACTTCTAAGTTAAGGAGTTGTCCGTCTGTCTGTCTTTAACGAATAGCTTTAATGTAAGTTTAAGCATGTTAGTATCGTCCAACCAATCTCTAGTCCCTTTAAAGGTTTTTTTAGCATTGAGGTACTATCTTAGGACAAGCATTGGTAGAAAGAAAGAGCATGACATCTATCTGTTTTTATTCTGTTTTAGATATTGATGATTAGATACGATGTTATAAGCGTAACATCTCTATAATTGTCAGTACATTAAAATTCCCCAGGCTTGTTTCTTCACAAATGAAATGTGCTGCTATTCTACAAATGTTAATGTTTTTTTTTAAACATACTATTAAAGAACAATTTAAGTATCAAAATCTACATTTAATTTTGAAACAGTTTTTTCGGGATGCATTATCCCTTATCCTTTGTAAAATATGTTTAGTTGCATAAAAATATTATTTGTTACATGATATGCTCTGTCACATTTAGTTTTTTAGTAGCGTAGCTACTCTATATGTTTATCTAAGTTATGTCAGTACATCCTACAGACCTCAAGTTTTAGTTTGACAAAAAATTCTGTAATCTCTTTAAATTTATTGAGTTAAAAAACAAAAATCAAATCTGAACCTATAGATAGATAATACCAATCAAAACTTACTATTTTTATTTGCTTTACTATTCTTTTTTTCTTTATTAGCTGAAGATATTTTAGTGCTGTGCTATTAAAAAATACTAGCGGCTTCGCCCAAAAATTAAGTACCTCTAGTGCTGCAACCACTACATTAAAAAAATTGTTTTTTTTTATTTTTTTTTTTTTGGGGGGGGGGTTGGGCGTGTTCTACGTCCCAAGAAAATAGCCTAAAACTACCACAGGACCAGTAGGTATATTCCCTGAAGAGTAGAATTCAATCGGTTCAGTGGTTACTGAGATCTTAAGGGACAGACAGACAGACAGACGGACGGACAGACATCATTCTACTTTGTATTTTAGATAATTGTCCTTGTTCAGATTTATTTCAGAGTATTTAATACAAGAGTAGACTATATCTTTCTTTTTTAAATTTAGCTAACAAATAGCATCTAGAGTAATTCTTTTATAAGAAATAAATATATAGAAAACAAGGATGACAACATCCATAAGTAGCGAAGCTTAAAAAATATGAATGGACATACAGGAGAAACTATAGAGCAGTGTAATACAAATTAAACATTAAAATAAAATAAATCTCAAAACCTTATTTACAATGTGAAAATCTAGGAATTGATCTAGCACCACAACAAATTCAGCCTTCTATCTGGAGTATGAATTGAATAAAACCTTAAACACTTAAAAAACTAGGAATCGATCTAGCACCCCAATCAATGAGCAAATTTCAATGAAATTTGTATTCAGAATTTTAACTTATTTAATCCCTGAAAATTTCAGCCGTCTGTCTTGAATAGGAGTCGAGAAAATCATGAAAACTTGAAAATCTAGGAATCGATCTAGCACCCCAATTAATTGACATATATTAATGAAACTTGGTAAAAATATGAAGAATTGTAACCTATTTAATCCCTAAAAATTTTAGGGGTCTATCTTGAAAAGGAGCCGAGAAAATCACGTTTCCCCCTAAACGTTTCAGACGGACAGACGGATGGACAGACGGACATTTCAAAATACAGAGTAGCTTCGGTACTAAAAATAACCCATTATCTTTTTGAAGATTTTCTGAATAGTTAGCGGGATCTAAACTACTTTTACTTATTGTATTATTTTTATTTTTGTATCTCTAAATATTAACTCAATTTTTTTTTTAATTGACGAAAACAAACATACAATATACTATAATTTATAATTTTTATTTACTCTTTCATATTTACTCAAAGACTTTGAACATAGGAAGCCTTTTAAATAATTCTTGTGTTTAGATAACATTGACATAGAATAGATTGAAAAGAGTGGTAAGCGTTAAAGTTTTAAAAAAGAATTATGAATTACTTTAGGGTTAGTGAAACTAAGCTTTTTAGAATAAATTAAACCATAAAAGAAAAAAATTTTAAAGTTAGAAAGAGTTGAAAATGCAATTTACTTTCAATTTCTTTTTAGTATTAGAGCTACTCTATAACCAAGGATATGACCGCTGGCCTGATTATCTGTTTAAAAAAGATTTTGTTGCTGCAGTAAAATATAGATATTTTAAAAATATTGGTAGTTAGGCCGCTTCTGTTTTTTTATTCTATTATCCCTTGAACATACAATTTATTTATTTCATTCCTTTACTCTTTAAAAATTGATATGTGTTGAGAGTGTAAATTTGTGTACATTCAGACATATTTGTCCTTGTTCTCATAAAACTATTCTAACTTTTTCTCTGATGTCTTTCTTGGAATAATTTTATCAAAGAAACTTTTAAGCGAATATTCTACATTTATCGCCTTTTATTTTTAAATGTGAAGCTTTCCTATAATTAGAGTCTGTTCGTACGTCCAGAAGTAATGATTTCCAAATAGTAGCAGCTCCATAATTGTTGCCAGAAGGTTCATTTAAATTATGCTGATTTTTAACAACACACCGGTGTCCTGGATAGGAAACAGGTTTTTTTTGACATACGTCTCACAAGACCTATGTAGTCATGACCGGGAGACAATGACGGTTCAGTACATGACTTTCGTTAAATCACAGCTGATCATTTTTGTGGCTTTTTTTGAAAATTACTTTTATACCCAAATTTTCATAGTTTTTCCTTCAAAAATCACAATTTTCTCACATTTGCAGCTTAGTTAACTTAAATTTACACAAGAAAAGTATAATAAATACAGCTGAACTAAAAAACAGTGTTATCATTAATAACAAAATCTTTAAGAATCTTGAATAATCTAAGATTTGTAGTCTAGAAATGAAATAAGAGTTATTTGAAGTGAATATTTGAATTGATGTCTAAACAACTCTTGTAATTAACTTTTTTAAAAATATTTCATGTCCCTGTTGCATGACTCATGACATATTATATTTTTAAAACAAGTTTCCTTGAAATATTAACAAGCTATCCTGCTCAATATTGGTTCCTGGCTGATTTGATGTCTCAACATCAAAACAATATCTGCTTGGAGTATAACATATATATCCACAACCACAGTTGCCATGTTTAAAGTCCTATATTACCATATATACCAGGCTACAATTGAATATACAACCAGTCCTTGGTTCAAAAGAGCTTAGTAGAAGGTTAATATTTTTAACAAGTGGGATTATCACTTGTAAGTGTTTGACATAAACTTGGAATCTGTGTAAAGACCAGTCTATTGTACACACTTTTGTACACACTGCTTGTCATTACTACTGATTAAATGTCATAGTGAGAACCATACAGAATGATTATAGATACATATTGGATTCTAAGCTTGATGAATAATTTGCAAGATAGTGTAAGAGCAGCTAACTGACAGGAAAGCACTTGGCTCATAGCTTGAAGAAAATAATAGTAGCTTATTACTAGAGTGAATGTGAATGCTGGTTACGTGATCATAACTGGATTTTATTCAAGTGTGATTTCCAATGGCGACTTTAAAATCCAATTTGAAAATAAACACAGGCAAGTTCTTTGTCCTAAGAAGATCAATACTACCCTTCCTAAAAGCTACCAGTAGTAAAGGGACCTAGGAAGGTGTTGAACTGGAAGACCAAAATGTAGGATTAGCAAAGAAAAAATAAAGGGCAGTTTGTCTATCAAGTGGTGTTAAATTTGGAATCATAGACCCACCTGACTTTCAATCAGCAGAGTAGGCGGAAACCATGGTGAATTTCTGAGAAATAGAGAATGAGAGGATATGAGCTCTTAGCTGAAGTAACTAAGGCAAGGGAGTCTTAAAGACCATGTAGCTAGATGCATGGCAGTCTTTTCTTTCATTCATGGAAAGGTCTCTCATGACAGTAGTTGGTTCATAGGAAACCAAAGGAAGTAAAAAGTAAGAATACTTGAAAGTTTATTCTGAATCTTGAGGTTATCCCTTTATATGGCAAAAGTCAAGCCACAAGTTCAATAGCAAACAAGTGCCATAAAGAAAGAGTCAAAAGTGTGTGAAATTGTTGATTAACAAACAAGGTCAGAATTCTAAACTGACTTCCATCAAGATTTATAGGTTGGGTGAAACATGTCAGCTGGCTAGAATAGAGGTCTGGCTATACCAGGGTGGAGAGAGGTACCCTGTTTAGTGGAAAGTATTATGAGGCATACATGTTAAAGTTGAAGGACAGGGATGGTAACTTTAAAGTCTTTAAACAAGAAGTTTAACATGTGGATTGATAGGAGATAATGTTTTAGTGAAAGAAATTTGAGGGCAATAACTTTAAGTTGTGGACTCAAAGGCAAAGTCAGATATATTGAATCATGTTAAAGCCAGGTGAAAGCCTATGGAGGCTAGAAGCATTTCTTACGTGCAAATTTATTGTTGAACATTAATTTAAAATAATTAACTCTTACTCAACTTCTAGACTACAAATCTTATTCCATTGATTCTGAAAGATCTTGTTATAGGTGATAGCAAAATCTTCAGTACAGCTGTTACTTATTATACTTTTCTTGCGTAAATTTAGGCTAACTAAGCAGCAAATGTGAGATTTTTTTGGGAAAAACTATGAAATTTTGGATAAAAAAGTAATTTTCAAAAAAATCCACAAAAATGATCAGCTGTGATTTAATGAAAGTTATGTACTGAACCGTCATTGTCTCCCGGTCATGACTACATAGGTCTTGTGAGACGTATGTCGAAAAAAAACTGTTTGCTATCCAGGACACCGGTGAACAATTTTTTGTATAATATCTTTGTCCTATTAATCAGTTTTTTAAATGTTGATTACCAGAACAACATGGTTATTAAATTCTGACACTGTATATGTTCGTTTATCATTCTGTCTTATTTTGGAGCTTTTATGGATGTTTTCATCCTTGTTAGATAACATTTTTATTTACTTTATTGCTGTCTTAACCTCTTTTCGAGGAAGCTTTGTGTTTATCAAGTGCGAAATTAATTCCTTATCATTATCCTAAAACTAAGCGCAAATGTCGTCTTTTTATGGCTTTCCTTTCATAATGTGGCGCGGCATGGATTGTTTGTTTATTTTGATGCGCACGTTCTTTACTTTTGAATGAGATATGAGAGTGTGAAGATTTCGGAGAACAAAATTGGGCCTATCATTGGTCTCATAGTGTGTGAACGACCCTAGTATATCAGGGATTTGAAACCATAAGAACTTCAGGTAGAATTTGTTAATTTTATTAGGAAGAATGGTGTATAGGACGATTATATGTAGTTTTAAAAAGGCTTTAGCCAGCTAAGCATGAAACTTAATTATGATTAATATATGTTTTAGTAATTTTTATGTGCCTTATTGTTGCATTTAACAATGATTTATTAAACCAAATAATTTTCCTTTAAAGCCAAAGTTTCCAAAGATTTTTTACCGTAGAGAAAAATGATTTTTAAAAAGTAAATAAGATTACGTGGTTATAAATAACTGGAATTATGAACTAATTGATATTGTAATTTCAGGTCTTTGAAATAATTTCATCAATAAATCTATATTCAAACCTGCTGTTGAAACTTGATGGTTCCTGGTATTGGGGGTTTGTATGTTCGCCAACTGATCTCGTGAACTTCCCGCTAATTCGGAAGTCAAGCTCAACCAAAGTGTCATGGTTGAGACAATTGCTATAGGGAATGTCCAATCGTCTTAATGATTAACCAAAGGTCAGTCAATTTCTAGTAAAAGGGTAGATTTTTAAAGCTATTATTTCTGTATGATAAATTTCTTTCTTCAACCCTTATGTAGTTAAATTGTTATTGCTGCCCTACTTCTAGTTCTACTAACTCGCTTTATTAATATTTGCATCTATCTATCTTTCTATAAATCTATCTATCTCTCTCGTTAGAATGCTTTGAAGCTGAATTTGAATTTTAATTATTTTCCTAATACCACCGATTTTAAACTGAAAATTAGAAAGACAAAATTTAGCTGGAATCCTAATTTTGAAAATTTCAACATCGAAATTGGGTTTCATCTTGATTAAACACAGGGAGGGAAGGGGCAATTGGACTGTAAATTACACTGGTGCCCAAAGTTTTATAACCACATTATCTGATTAGTTTGTATTCCCTCTCATTCTGCAGTCAATCTGGCGGGTTGTACCCATGAAAGACGAAGTTACTAGATCGATTATATCTGCTTGTAACTTAAAATCTTGTAGATGGCTTGGAGAAATGAAAAGCAAAATTGTAATCGGTTCGAACCCTAGAAACCTTACCCTTTGACAAAGGGCGAAGCCACTATAGCTCTAAAGGGCGAAGCCACTATAGCTCTATATAGTAAAATGAAACATGTTAATAGATTAGATTAAGATTAAATTAGACAGATAAATTTAGAACTAGGAAATATTATATGTATATATTTTAGTAATTCTATTTAGGTGCTTTTAGTAGCGCAGCTGCTCTATAACTAGGGTAAGCCTGTAAGTTCGCCATTCAGTCTCCAAGTAAGTCAATTAAATTTACTGTTTTAAAAGATGACAGCTACTCTTTCCCGTACGCACACACACACACCCATACATGCCGGTTCACGTGCAAACAGATTTTCTTGAATTTGTTGAAGATATTAAAACTATCTTTATTTCTGTACTTGTGTTATTGTTCTTTTTCATAATATGTTGGTAAAAAAGAGGACAAATTTTATTTAATAATGCCTCTTGCCTCTTCATAACTTGTTTATCTTTTTTCTTACTTACTACTATTATGTGACTATTTTAAATTATTTTTAACAATATAAATGTTAAGATTAAAAAAACAACTCTAATATGATTTTAATTACTGCTAAGAGTGAGAGAGAAAGAATAAGGCTATATTTAATATTTTTAATTACCATGTACTTATAAATAGTCGAGGTCATAAGGACTATTTGTTAATACTTTTTATAAACAAAGCTTTTATACAATTATGTAAGCTATGTTAGCTTCGCCCCTAGCATATAGGGACTTTATAAATGTGGAGGGGGTTAAAAAAATAGCTAAATACTTTATTTTTAGAAATGAAATAAAAAAAATCAACCCGAGAGCTAACCTTAAAATGAAAAACGGTTTAGTGGATATCGATGTCTTAACGGACAGAGAAAATACCTTACTACTTTGATAATAGATTTTCGGTCATCTACCTTTAATAGCAGTACTAGAAAATCACTTTTATTTCCTAAAATTTTCATTTTCAAGAACTAAATGAAAAGAACTTTTCCTTCAGTCATCTTTCTTAAATAGCAAAGAATCCACACAGACATTTGAATTCATACAGTTGCTTTGCTACTGTCAAGGCATATATTCCGAATTTAAAAAAAATATAATTACCCTTTACAATTTTTTCTGAACATTACAACATAATTTATATACATATTATGAAATGCATATAGAAATTATCACAAGGACAATCTTTTACAAAAAAAAAGTTTAAAAATTGTCTTTGCTGTCACATCCTAAAATATAAATTAGTAAGGTTTATTTTGTCTGAAGCCTAAGATCTCAATTACTACTCATCCGATTAAGTTCTCTATTATAGGTAAGCTCCACATAGTCCCTGTGCTAGTTTTAGGCTATTTCATGTTCATATTTAAGTCTTGAGATGGTATTAATCTATAATTCACTCTGTCCCTTTGAATACAGATCCCCTAGATGCTAGTTGTTTAAAAAGAGCTATTTGTTATTATTTACTTTTAATGACTAATGGTTCATATTAAGCTTTATTACTATCTTCCCTATATTTCAATAATCATTCAGTTCGATTTACTCGGCTGCTTTTATAGATAGATGTTCAATTTCTTATGGAAATTCTACTTATTGATGATCACTTACTATATAATTTACTTGGTCCGTCAGTCTGTATGTCTTTCTCTTTATGACATCAAATTTAAGTGAGGCTTTTCTTTTTTTCTTATTGTAGGAAAAAAACATTTTGTGTTAATAAAGATGAAATGAATATGGAGTAGCTACATTAATGAAAATATGAAGATAATGAGAGTGTGGAAATATGATTTGAATATTTTTAAGAATTTCCCATAAAAAGTCATTTTAGTTGCATTTATCTTCAGGGATACAGTGATGGGACAATGAACTATAAATTGATCAGTCACGTATCTTCGAAATAGACAGACGTCCTCTTTGTCTATACATATTAAGAATGTTTGTTTATATATGCTTTAATTTATTTTTTACTTACTTAAATGCAAAAAATATGACTCACAAAAACGTCCAAAAGATTAGTTTTTTTCTCTTTTACCCGTTCCTTCTACCTCTACATATATTTATCTATCTCAAGGATCTTAAAGGATAAGACAATGGACAATAAATTTATGTACATCCCCAATGATGATAAATAAACAAAAGTGCTCTTTCTATCTCTTGCACACTATCTCTTTATCTCTCGCTCTCTCTCTCTCTCTCTCTCTCTCTCTCTCTCTCTCTCTCTCTCTCTCTCTCTCTCTCTCTCTCTCTCTCTCTCTCTCTCTCTCTCTCTCTCTCTCTCTCTCTCTCTCTCTCTCTCTATGTTATTGTATTAATGTTGATAGTAAAAAACACGGAAGTAAGTATGAGTATGAGTCAACCCTTAGCCAATATACATAGATACAATAATATTTAGATAGCCAATCATTAAATAGCTATTATTGTTAATATTTGTTTGTTGAAATTGTCCTAGTGATTTTAAGCTCTGTTTGAAGATTCCTTAAACAAAACAACAAAAAACAAAATTTAGTGTAATGATTGTGATTGATATTAAAATTAGTTCTTACGGCTGCTATGTCAGATACACAATGGCAAAGTTTATAGTAAGATAAATTCACTTACTCAAAACATGTGCAACTCATTCCCATACACAACTAGGACTAGCAGACAAAGGTCGTGCATTTAAATAATTAATAATATAAAACCTATTGGTATATCCTGTCCTCTGGAGTTTGTCCAAGTTAATCCTATTATATAAAGTAGTAAAGTTTTATTTGTCTGATGCCTAAGATTTCAATACTACTGAACTGATTAAGTTCTTAATTTTAGAAAAGCTTCATATTGGTGGTTTTGGCTATTTCGTTTTTAGATTTAATCCATAGGACGGTTTTAGGCTATTTATTGCTCTATCTTTGAACGGGAGCCTCTAGATGCCAGGGGCGCAGCATAGTTTTGTACAAAGCACATCTATATTGAGAATATAAAAACATATTTTCTTATTTCCAATCTATTAAGATTATTTATCAAAGACCTCTTAAATGCATGTTAAATTTATTTGCCTAATCCTATATGCCAAATATATAAAACTTAATTTTTTATTGCCATAAGATCATTCTCAAACCATTTGATTATTTTTTTTGACTTACAACCTTTTGGTATTGCTATTTGTAATTCAATTTAATACTTAGATTAAATAGTCTTTATAAGCGGAGCTACTCATTCTATAATAATCAGGGATAAGGCAATGGCCTAGAATTTTATGTAAATTATAGTAAACAAAATTACCTGTTCTGGTGTTTACAATTAGTGGTTTAAAAATTAGGATATTCACCTTAATGAACCAACCAATCAAAATTCAATGAAAATCCCCAAATTTATTAAGCCAACGAATAAGAAATAATTATCATAAAACTTTGGGGATCAGTGTAATAAACAGCTCAATGTCCCCTCCCTCCCAGATAATAATACTGTAATAATAAAATGTTATAAATCAAAATAAGTGAAAAAAGTCAAAACTTTTAAAATTCATATTAGCGGCGCTATTTATTGAAATGAGAATTGTCCTTGTTTATTTTTAGAATCAAAATATTAATTATTTCAATATTTGCAAAATTTGTGTATTTTGATATTTAAATAATTTGTGGTTAAAAAAACAATGGTTTATTTATCTCATCGTATTATAGACAGCTTTCCGCGGATATCGAAATGAAAAATTATAAGATTAAAACTAGATATGTTGGCCCCAAGGGACTGAAGGCACGAACTAACAAAACTGGTATAAATTTCATTATTGTTATTTTAATATTCGAGGAAAATTGTGTATAATACGATGCTATTCATGAACTTTCTAGTATGTCCGAGAACCGGCTCTAATCCACTGGATATTAATCGGTTTGAAAGCCATACTCGAAAGGCTATTTTAAATTCTAATTCATTCACATAAATTGACAAACAAATCAACAATATCTCTAGAGGATTTTTTTGATTAATTTTTAAAATCTGTCCATAAACAAGAAAAAAAATCTAATGATCTTCTAGGAATGTTAGTTGTAGGACTGACGGACATATCATAAACATCAAGCAGCTTCTTTAAAAATTTTTGTTTAGGAAATAATAAAAACTGATATTAAAATTAAAAACTATTTCGGCTGAAAATTCATTGCTGCGACTAGGATCAATAGCAAGATTACCTAAGATTTGGCTAACTGTTGGGCCGAAAGGGCTATCATTTCAGGGTATATCCCTAATTGTCATACCATAGTTTTAAGCTATTTTTTGGGGCGAAGCCGTTAAATATTCTACAACATTGCATTGTTGTTACTTTTGAAAAAATATTTCTTATTCGTTTTTTGATTACTTTTTATGATACCTCACCCCAACTATCAGAACAAAGAACTAAAAATGTTTTGTATGCATGTATATTATTTTAGGCATATAATGATGATTTATCTTTAATAACATTTTTGACTTTTTAAACACCTATTTTTAACCATGGATGAAGATGTAGGTAAAAAAAAAAATTAAACGCACTTTCTCTACAAAAAGTGTTCTTCTGTTACGGTAAAAATAAAGTTCCTAATTTTTGCAGATTCCTTTAATTTTTTGGCATGTTAAAACATTTTATACAATTGGCAGTCAAACCTCTTCTAGGCTGCTTTTAGAATTCTTTTTAGTAGCGAAGCTACTCTATAATTCACTTTGTCCGTCCGTCAGTCAGTCAGTCCGTCAGTCAGTCAGTCAGTCCGTCAGTCCGTCAGTCCGTAACGCTATGGGGGAAATGGGATTTACTCAGCTCCTATAAAAGATAGAATGCTGAATTTTTTTGACAACATTCCCATCATTAAGGAGCACAATTGACTATAAAACATCATTGGCGTTCGGACCGATTTTTAGCAGGTTTTAGGCTATTTTTATATTTTTCACATTTTTCTCCATATCTTCAGTGTTTATGGTCCGATTTTCAAAATTTTTTCAGTTACAGATATCAAAATTAAATTTCCCGTCGTTTAAAGGAACAACCATGAAGGCCAGACTGCCTTTTCAACAGGTTTTAGGTTTTTTTTATATTTTTCACATTTTTCTCCATATCTTCAGTGTTTATGGTTCGATTTTCAAAATTTTTTCAGTTATAGATATCAAAATTAAATTTTCCGTCTTTTAAAGAAAACAACCATTACGGCCAGACTGCCTTTTTAGCAGGTTTTAGGCTGTTTTTTATATATTTAACATTTTTCTCCATATCTTCAGTGTTTATAGTCCGATTTTCAAAATTTTTCAGTTATATATATCAAATTTAAATTTCCCGTCTTTTAAACAAAATAACCATGACGGCCAGACTGCCTTTTTAGCAGGTTTTAGGCTATTTTTATATATTTAACACTTTTTTCCATATCTTCAGTGTATATGGTCCGATTTTCCAAATTTTTTAAGTTAAGGATTTAAAAATTAAATTTTTTGTCGTTTTAATAAAACAACCATGACGGCCAGACTGCCTTTTATCAGGTTTTTGGCTATTTTTATATGTTTTACATATTTCCCCATATCTTTGTTTATTTTGATGCAATTTTCAAACTTTTATGGGATATCTGTATCAAAATAATTTTTCCTATTGTTATGAGCATCTTTAATATAATTTACTTTGACCATCGTCATCATGCATAATAAAACAAGGTTTCATGTTTATTTTATCCAATAAATCTATTCTTGATTTTAGTAAAAACCTTTTAAATCTACGTATTCCAATCGACGATGTTTTGTGCTTCGCTACTTATGGATGTTGTCATCCTTGTTAAAGTTTGTTTCTTTTTTATACTACTTCATAATATTCTTCTTTTTATCTCATTATATTAAAGAAAGTTTATATTAATTTAATTTATATTTTTATATTTATATGAATAAAACATGTTGTTAAATATTTATCTTAAAAAAAAAACAAAGTAACTAACGAATATAATTAAACGCGCGACTGTGGCTTGAAGGAAGGTGATAGATTCGACCCGTGTCATAAATAAAGACGTTAAAACTTGTACCTACAGCTTTTATGTCTGATATGCGACATTATAAGTAAGAGAAGAGGGGGATGCCTCGATCCACAACAGGCGCAGCTCATTACCATGCAAAAGTCAAAGGTTCCAGGCAAAGGTCATTCAATCAAGGGGTTGGAATGTTTGTGCCTTTTGACATACTTAAAAGGTCTAGTAGCCCCAAGAGGTATTAATCAGGTATATAGACAAATTAATAATATTAGTAGAGTAATCGTGATCTCTATTTCCCTGTAGTTTTACTCAGAAATTTTTGCATAACTCAGTTCATGTATTTATGGACAATAAAATATGATATTCTCACAAAACTGCCAAATATATTTTTCTTCTAGTCCCTTCTGTGTGCGTTAGTCTGTCTGTTCAATTATCTTTCTGTACTACTCAATGACATTTTTTCTACCAAAAAATTACTGCTTTGATGTGTTTTTAATTTTGTTTTCAGATATATCAAGGCATTTTAGATTCCAATAAAATAGGCTTACACAAAAAAATATATTAGGGGTAAAAAAAGTACTTTTCTCCACTTTGATTACTGAATTTTTTACTTTTCCTAAAAATTGCATCGTATATTTTCTTGTTCTTTTTTATAATCTTTTTGCCCAATGTTTAATTATTTTTTCTTCGATAAATTTAATTATAGTCATAAGTTTGGGAATTTGCTATTCTTTAATATTCGCTGTGATAAATAAATACTATAAAATATTGTTAAGAGAGCAGCATAACAGCACAACAAAACCGAAGACAAAAAAGCAATTTAAAAATTTTGACTGTACAATATATCATGAAGGGGCTATAGCACTTACACATCCAGCAAATTTACAGTTGATGTATTTTTGGCAAAATGTTTTCTTCCTTTTTCTCATGCCATAAATACATCTGACACTGGCATTTACACATCCATACTTTTTCAATTATTTGTCATAAATACATCCAACACTGGCAAATACACATCTAGATTAATTTGTTTACAATTAATTAGATTTTGTACAGTATGTATAGGTTTTAAACTTTTTACCCTATTTTAGTTACTCTCCCCCTATTTACTTCCCTTTTTCTCAAGATGCTCCTAACAAAACATCATCGATACATTTGCGCATGTGGTCAAATTATTGCTATAGAATATACTAGCGGCTTCGACACTAGCATCTAGGGGCTTCATCCCCAGACACAAATGATAGTCCAATCCCCTCCCCTTATTGTTGTTTTGTGTGTCATTATCAGCGTAGTATATAAAACAATGTCATTGTTTGAACTCGTTACTTAACAACTATATAATAATATCATATTTATTATATCATATCATATTTTTTTTTAAAAAACGGATATTCCAAATTATAGAGTAGCTCCGCTACTAAAAAAGTGTTTAACGAAACAGTACATATATGCTCGCTACTTTACACCTATATAATAATATCATAATATTGTATTATGTATATAGTATTTATGACAAATAATTGAAAAAGTATGGATGTGTAAATGCCAGTGTCAGATGTATTTTTGACATACATTTAAAAATGTTGGATGTATTTTTGCCAGTGTTGGATGTATTTATGGCATGAGAATCGATTTTACTGTCATTTATACAGTAAAAATTCAGTTTGTCATAAATACATCCATTGTACTGGCATAAACACATCCACTGTAAATTTGCTGGATGTGTAAATGGCAGTCCCCCATCATGAATATTATAACTGGCCGCCAATTATGCAGAGATATAGGGATTTTGGAATAGATGCCACAGGAATAAATGAATGAACATGTATGAAATTAGATTAGTCATTTATCTCATCGTATTATAGCTTTCCGCTAAATAACAAATTATAAGATTAGAACCAGTTTTGTTTGTCACGAGGGGCGAATGACCCGGGCTAAGAAAACTTGTTTAGTTTTTATTTAAATATTCGTGGAAAATTGTCTGTATAACGATGCTATACATATTTTTTTAGTATGGCTGAGAACAGGTTCGAGGCCATTCTGGAAAATATTTTCTAAAACGTCTTGTTTAATTTGTTTCTACTTTGGTTTGAAAGATTTTTCTAAATCTTTATGACCGTACCTAGCAAAATATATGTTTTTTACAGCACATTCTGCTTATTTCTTTTTAGAATGAAAACAAACAAACAAAAAATTTTCATGGGGGGTCATTTTTTTCTAGGGTCTATTCCTCATGGGAGGACGGTGGTTCCATCTTCCAAAATAGTTAAAAACCTTCCCAGGACTTATAGAAGCTACATTGTAAATGATGACCATTTCGTTTGGTAGATAGACACCCTTTAACTTTTATCTAAGGTTTATGTCAGTGCGTTTTTGCTTGGCTACTTATTGAATATTTATACATAAATCATCTATATTTGTCCCCTTTATATATTTATGATTATCAATTATACTGAATATTGTATGTGCGCCAATCCTCTATTTATTCTTCAAAGTTCTTCTTACAGATAAAGGTAAATGCCCAGCCCCTAAAATGTTCATACAAAACAAACAAAAAATATTTTTAGGAAAGCTGTCCTTTAATTAGGATGTTAGAAGTAAAAAGTAGTAATACTCTGTCCGTCTGTAGCTTAAGATCTTGGTAAACGCTAAACTGAATGGGCTCTACTCTTCAGGGAATATACCTACTGGTCCTGTGGTGGTTTTAAGCTATTTTCTTGGGGGATGGGACACCCTCCCCCCAAAATTGATTCAAAGATTGAAAAGAAGATATTGGTTGTATCTTCCTTTTAGTTACAATTTTACAAATTCTAATGCAAGATTGCTGAAAATTCAACTATAAAACTGATAATTAGTGATTTCTTTTGATTTGTTAAAAAAATAGTAGCAACAATCTAGTAGTCCCTAAAAAGGTTTTGGACGGTCATTATTTTTTACCAAAATAGATATACACCCTCCAGAGTCCCAAAGAATGTTAAGGAGAACCCTATCGGCAACCCGCCAACAACAGACACACAGACAGACACCCTACCGCTTTCCTGTAGTTTTGATGTTTTGTAGAAGCATTTTTAAAAGAATTATTCTATGCTTAACGCATCATAATACATGTTACATCAATACCAAGTGACAATTGTTTGTTTTGAGGGAGGGGGGGGGGGATGACATTGTATAGATCCACAATTTTAGTATCTTAAGGGATATCACAAGGAAAAAAATATTGATATTAATCCACAATTACGATTAATAAACCTTCTGTGGATTAAAATTATTGGTAGAAATGTTTGAACACAGTCTTTATCTAATAGATTGGAGATCTTCGTTATAAAACTTCTAGTATGATCCATGCTTTCCGTGTTTGGTTAAATTTAAAATATTTCTGTTATACCTAGTAGTACCAGGAATCTTAATCCAAGTTTTTATTAAAACGGTAATTCTTATTTTAGGAATACTTCGCTCCACAAGAATATAAATATATATAATTTTAATATTTAATCAAAGTATTCAAACAATAATGATTTTAAAGTGGGAGGAGTCTAAAACAGACAGATAGGAGTTGGGAAATTAGATGGGGGAGGGGATTAAAAAAGATCAAATTAGTACATCCTTCCTTTACATATAAAACTTTGTAAACAGCTGGGGAAATTGGGGGAGGGGGATTGATTTATTTAAAGAGGACAAAAATAGTCAAGTAAGGGATAATACAACAAAGATAACAACATTCTAAAATAATGAAGCACAGAAATAAAAACAAATTTTATTAAGATATCAAGCAGAGTCAAACAAATGGACAGTGTGTTATAAAAACAGATTTTAGTTGTTAAAACTAGTTAAAAATATCTTTTATTCCCTTAGCTTTATGACTGATGGACAGACAGACGTACACATTGAATTACAGAGTAATTTCTTATGCATCAAAGAAATCTACACTAGAAATATCGGCTATGATTAAATGATCTATCCTCAGAGTAGTGACTGACGGACAGACGGACAATCTGAGTTATAAAGTAGTTACTATTACTAATAAATGGGAATGATAATGATTAGTAAGGATGTAAGTTACTATGCAAAGTTATCTATCAATGTAGCAAATATTATTATACAGTAATTTTATAAAAAGTCTATTTGAATTAGTTTTATCGGTATGTCGGATTTACTTTACTTATAGAGTAGCTGCACGATTCAAATGAGATGTATAATATGGCTGCTGTTTAAACAAATCAATTATATAAATAAATTTTATTTTCAAGTGTAAGCCATGACCTTTGTCCAAATTGTGCATGGCTCCCTTTCATCAGCCAAAGAACAAATATTACTTATTCAATTAGCAAGTTTATAAAGTCCAATATTAGCTATCTATCAAAAAACGAGCAGTTTTATGGAAACGTAAATTTTGTTTGACAAAAGAATCCAATTTCCTGTGTCCAAGCAAAGAACAGGACACACATTTAATAAGATCATTTACATGCATAAGTCCAGGGATCTTAGGGGATAAAACGATGGACTATAAAATGATGTACAATCCACCCCAAAAATAAGCTGTTATGTAGATTCGAATTATTGGATGAACAGTGCTATTTTGAACCAATCAATCAAGAATAACTAAAGCTTTTAAGCAAATGAGAGTAAACGTTTAATTAACAGTCCAATGTCCCCTCCCTCCCTAAATAAGACAGAGGAATAATCATTTGATACTTTCCAATGTCCCCTCCCTCCCTAAATAAGACAGAGGAATAATCATTTGATACTTTCCAATGTCCCCTCCCTCCCTAAATAAGACAGAGGAATAATCATTTGATACTTTCCAATGTCCCCTTCCTCCCTAAATAAGACAGAGGGATAATCATTTGATACTTGCAATTATAGAACCTGGCTATTTTTTTCATCACGGATTCGAATCTGATTAATTTCTGCTGAATTGAAACCGCCTCTGATCCATACTCAATATAATATGTAGAGTATCTAACCACAGAAATACCCGCGACCGTGGCTCAACATGTAGCGCATCCGCTCGTCGTCGGGAAGGTGATAGGTTCGAATCTCGGTCCTACACCGCGTCATAACTAAAGACGTTAAAAATGGTTCCCACTGCTACTATGTCAGATGCGCGACGTAAATAGTTAGAGTGGGGGGAATGCCTTGTCCCAAAACAGGCGCAACTCGTTACCATGCACTGTTGGGACTTCTCAGACTAAGGTCGTGCATCTCAGAGAGTTGGTTGTCTGATGGGTGAATGGACGCTTTACACTGCAATCATAAGCGGAGTATGTTTCAAGGTGCGTGAAGAAGAGGTCTAGTACCCGAAGCGACACCTAGCCCCCTAGAGTCTAATCTCTCTTATCTAACCACATAAAACTAACAAAATAAGGTATATCTTTATTATGTCAGCTAAGACTACTTTTTAGTCAAGAAATACATTCGACATAAACCCTTGAAATTGCATATTGATATAATGACAGGATATTTTTCATTGGACACTAAACAGCAGGCAAGTTTTAAGATCAAATTATCTTCCATTGACCTATCACTGAATCCATTGTTAAAAACTGAATGAAGAAAAAGAGACAAATTATTTATGTTTGAATGTGTATTATGGCTCATACTTATCATAGCTTATAATGATTGACAGTTTTTTTGTGATATCTCTCAAAGTTCCAAGTCGAGTACAGAACCCCCCCACCCCCCCCCCTTATTTTTAAATAATTGAAAATAAGGTGAGGGTTTTTTTTCGTGTGTTTGTAATAGATTATGTTTATTAGGTACAGGGTAGTAGGTATTAGGTACAGGGTAGCAAGGAAGTGTTATAGTACTGCAGTTACAGGCTCCTCAGGGTCAAGGCCCCCACAGTGGTTAAACATAAAGCAAAAAATAACACACCTCTCTTATTTCGAGAAGCGATATAAATATTTTAAAAGCAACCCTTAAAAATGCAGCTTTATAGTGAAACACAATCACAAACACACAAATTGAAACAAAAAGGATAGGTTAAAAAGCTAAAATTTGAATAAGAATATGTTTCTAGCTAAAAATACACGAGGAAGTATTTTGTTAATCTATTGATAAGATGCAAAAAAAAGGGGGTTATAAATTCAGGTAGGCAAATTAGTTGAACTTTTTTCTAGTGCGCACAGCAATTGCCCATAGACAATAAACAAATTACAGGTATTGTCGGTTTCGTGACATCGCCTCTTCAAGGGCATTTCGTCGTATTTTTACAGGAGCTATTAGTATTGATAGGTTATTTAAGGTTAGGTAAATGTTAATGATTGCCTGCAGAAATAGAGCCCCACGAAGGAGCTAGAAATAGGAGAAAAGCTACTGTGAAAATACAACGAAACGCCCGTTAAAAAATATGACTTTCATTCCATATAGTCTTATTTAACTACCAGTTAATAAATAACCCTGAATGCAAGATTGACGTACAATGCCTATAACATGTTATTTACACCTTATTGAAATGAATACAGTCCCAACAATTTAGCTAATTTTGCCACTAGCAATAATGTATATGTATATATAGCACAAAAAGATTGCTTTAAAATTATTTTTAAATACATTGTCAAATGTTCATGCTTATGTGATGACAGATAATGAAAACATAAAAAGTCTGGACACTAAAGCTTTTAATATTTATTATTTTGTCAACCTTTCAAGACATTCTTTATTTGAAGTGCCGTACTGCCTTGCAATTCTAAATTATATTTTTTTCTTAATTTGTTTTGCTATTTTAAAAATTAATTTTGATATTATTGAAAAAACATCCAACATTATTGAAATGAATTGTATACAGATGCATCTGATGCCAACATTTAATAGCCAGCTACCAGCTTTTGGGGGTGTTTTATACCAAGGGCGTGCGTTAGAACATTCCCATTTAACACCCTATTTTGTGCTAGGTGCGTACACAGGGAAATTATTTTATAACACCAAAAGTGTTAAGGTTTCTTTTTACAATGGACGTGCGAAAGAAGCGGTGATTTTTATTAATACTTCTATTACCACGAAATTTTAGGATTAAAAGAAACGAAATTTGATAAACTACTATGTGCATCAACTAAAGAACATATGTAAACTAAACAGAATGAAGCTTTTTATAATGTCTAAAAGCTTCTTTTCTAAAGGCACTATAAAGAGCTTCAAAAAGAATGCCAAACAGACGGACAACTGCTCAATTAAGAAGATAAAAACAATCTAGGTTATATGGGTAAGAAGTAAATGGAGAGTAAAAGAGCCTAAAATCGACCAAGGGCTTAAACATAGATAAAAATAGTCTAAGACCAGCCTGTATCCTATGTGAAGTTTCATTACTTAATCGGTTCAGTAGTTTTTGAAATCTTAAGCATCAGAAAAAGCTACTTTATATTTTATAATAATAGTACAGCTACTTTAGATATAAATATCTCCGTAATCTTTGCTACATCATTCAATTATTTTTTTTGTTTCTTTGCTGATTTTAAAAGTCAAAGGTAACAAATTTTAATATTTTTTTTCTCATTTCAGGTATTTTGAATCAGAAGGTTTAGATGGTAAAAGTCCCAAAATTTCTTTCAATCTTGGCTCCTTTTGCTTTTCTCGATTCTGTATTATATGTCAAATCAGGCTAGGACCAACACAAGACTTTCCTGAAAATTGATTTTGAAGATTTTAATAGACCTAGAGACATCCTTCTACTTTGGTATCCATACTTTCTAAATGATCATATTTATTTTGACATTATATCAAGACATAAAACTTAAATTTGTTAAAAAAAAGTATCAAAATATTGCAAAATTAATACGCAAATTTGACGTTTTTGTAAAGTAGCACAGAAATTTAAAGAAAAATTTTTTTTTAACCTAAATAGACAGGAATACCTTTTAATATTTATCTAGAATCTGAATATTTAGTATAGTGGAAAATTTGGAGGAAAAAAAGATTTTTTTTTGAGCGCAATATCCACGTTCTCTTTATTTAGCTAAATTGGATTTTTATTTTTTTGTCATAATCATCCTAAAAATTATAGCGTTACAGAGAATTTGGACAGATATTCAATGATTTAATTCTAGAAATGTTTGAATTAATTTTGAAACAAAGGGCTAAGCTTTGTTAAAGATAGATAATGACAAGGACAGTCATGTTAGAGGAAAGATAAAAAGCTACATAGTATACATTAAAACGGCGGCAGAAAGTCAAAAATAAATTTTTAACAATCTGGTTAAAAAATCCCAGATATACCAAAGTAATATATGATTAAAATTAATGAATATCTGTCCACTTTTCTAAGCATCATTTTCTGCAAAAATGAACATAAACATATTTGACATTAATTTCTGGCAGGGAATGGACAATAGAGGTGAAAAAAATTCACATGTATTACTCCCCTTTAAAAGAATAGATATGGATTTTTATGCATAATTGTTTTGGAAGTAAGATTTTTTTTTCTTCAATGCAATGGTCTAAACCCTGTATCCAGCATAATTTACAATATTTAAGGTTTTTAGAAAATTTGCCTTTCTCTATCAATTTTTATTTGCTGCTCTATATCTAGGTTCTGTCTGTCCGTCCTTACGTCTATTCGAGTAACTAAAAACTGTGAATGTTTTGTCAAGCAAACCCTAAGTATAGATTGTTTAAATCTAGAAGAAATATGACAATAAATTATTATAAACCCCCCATGATGATAAACAAAATTTAAATATGAATTTAACCAAACAAAAGAATTTTTAATTGTAGATCCCGGGATGCTCTTAGACTATTTCACTGTCCTATGCATAAATTTGTAAGTAGTTTGCAAAAAAAAAAGGCGTTTTGATGAATTCCTCGTGAAAATATTTATTTAATTCTTTTCTCACCATTTCATTTCCCCCCTAGAATTACTGTTAGGAAATAATAGACGTGTGAAAAGGACCAAAAAAGATAAGACAAGATAATGGGGAGGGGAAGTTAGACCCCCACCCGCTAATTTGGGACGGGGTGGCAAAATTAGAATTGGTACATATGCTGTTATGAAGTAGTACTATTCTCCGCTTTGAATTTATATACTTGGAAGGGTCGACAACTTTAAGATAAGAATTCCCCTACTGAAAAAATGTAAGATTCTAAAATACAATATTTTAATGTTTTCTTTTAAAGTATTAGTCTTTCTATTTTCAATAATAAGTATATCCATAATGCAGGATTATAACAATATTTTGAAGAGGGGTCAGTTTAATGCATGGGACCAAACAGCAGGCAATTTTAATTCCAACAACTTAAAAGAACCCTGCAAGTAATACAATGCTTTACTGCTGAAAGACTACCAAAAGTAGACCCAATACCCCAAATTTGAAGCCTTCAGCTTCAAAACAAAAAAGTTCCAGGCATTTAAAAAATACATTTTATCTACATTGAACATTTGCTCATGAAAGAAATTACAATATTAAATTATGATGCCTAGAAACAAAATCATAACCTTATCTTTGTCAGAAATTTAGGTTGCCAGTAACTGAATACTTTTTTACAATAAAAACACCACTTTTCTTAGTCAAAATCTTAACAAAAAAAATCAGTTGTAAGCGTAATATCATAGCTAAAACAAGCTAAGCTGTGATTGGTTGTTGAGCTGATTCAGCCTTCTCATTAGCTGGAAATACTACATTACTCTTGGTACAACGTAAGTTAAACTTAATTTTTTAAAATGATTTTGACTATAAAAATGGGTATTTTTTATTTTAAAAATATAATTAGTTACTGGCAACCTAAAATTATGTCAAAAATAAGCTTATAATTTTGTTTCTAGGCTATGTAGTTTAATTTCAAAGCTTTAACATGAGCAATGATATCTCTCAAAATTTTTATTGTACATAAAATGTCATTTTAAAATGCCTACAACTTTTTTGTTATTATAGCTGAATCCTTCAATTTTGGGGTATTGGATTTACTTTTGGCAGTCTTTCAGCAGTTAGATTGGTGTATTTCTTGCACTCCAAATGAATTTTGAAGTGTTTTTTTTCTTTTTTACACCATAACCCTCCAACCCCCCATATAAAATTTACCCTAACGTTAGGGTACCCATTGTCATTCCCAAGTATTGTCCCAATTATCATGGGAGGGTGGTGGTAACCTCCCAAAAACTAGTTAAAAACCTTACCAGGACCTATGAGAAAAAAAGAAAAGAAAAGCATTTGCTTATAGGAACCCTGCAAGATATAACCTGCTTTAAACTGTTTTTAACCTATTTTTTTATCATATATCAAAAATATACTATGACACCAGTAGAATCAGACTGCAGAGCCCAAATTTGAATTAAGTCCCCAATAAACTTTTTTTGGGGGATTTAAAAATCAATTTTATATGTTGCTGTGATCATTTTGATGGAAGCAAAAGCATTTTTTAGTTTGGGGTTAAATTGTTTCTTACAGAACAATTTGATGTGATTCGGATTATATCAATACAATAATAAAAACTCTACTCTGTTCGATGCAAATAATTTTTTTCTAAAACATTAATTTATATAGAAGAAATTTAACATTAAAATAAAACATATTATTCTGAAGTCTGAACCAATAAGAAGCCTTGTTTCATTTCAGTTTTTTACAATTCAAAAAAGAGTGTTTTCACAAAGTGACTTATTTCCAATGTAGTTAAATAATTTTTATTTAATTAAAATGAAAAGAATGAAAACTATACACATAAAAGATACATGCTTTTTAAAAATATTTAAAAAAATAAGTTTGAATAATCTTATATTTTATCATATTTGTATATGTGACAAAAAAAATTGTTGTATTGCGTAAACATTTGTTGTCATCTTTCACTATTTAACCCTTTACAGCCAATTTTTTGTGTGTTTTAAATAAGTGATGGAAAACAAGCACGATAAAGTTAATTCATTGATATATTGTAAAGAATTAAGTTTTTAATGAATTATTTAGATGAAATCAAAAGGCCTAATTTTACTCTATACCAGAATACTATATATATGAAGCAAAACACTCTAAAAGCTACGAATTTTACCCAAATAAAAAAAGACCATTTGCTCTGATCAAAAAAGACCACAGCAACAGTAAAATTAATTTTTAAATCCCATCAAAAAAGTTTATTGGGGACTTAATTCAAATTTAGGCTCTGCAGTTTAATTCTACTGGTGTCATAGTATATTTTTGATATATGTTTTAAAAATAGGTTAAAAACAGTTTAACTGCTGAAAGCCTGCCACGAGTAGACTCAATACCCAAAAAAGTTTTGAAATATTTTCATTGCTTATGATGGAAATTTCAGATCAAGTCAAGCAGAGGGTGCCAAACACAACAAGTAAAACAGAGTGTGTCAATATTCCCCTAAGTAAAACATAGAATGCTAATATTTCATCAAGTAAAACAGAGTATGCCAATATTTTATCAAGTAAGGCAGAGTATGCCAATATTTTAGAAAAAAAGTTTAAAATAACAGACTGATGGTCAGAAAAAGTGAACTATAAAGTAGCTTCACTACTTATATGATTATGACTCAGGATTTAAAAATATCTATTTAAGTCTAATATTTATTATAAATGTTTTATTACTTTTTAATGTTATCTATATCTACCTACAAATTTACTACTTAATGTATGCAAAATTTATAAATAGCAGCTGTGTCCCTAGCTCTCTTCTTCCCTTAAGTGCCCCTAGAGGCATCAATGGGCGGATTCGCTAGTATATTTACATAAATTATTTAAAAATTTTAGTAGAAGCATATTTTGACAAGAAAAGCAGAGTATGCCAATATTCCCCCTAGTAAAGCAGAGTATGCCAAAACAGGGTATTGGCACACTCTGCTTGACTTGATTTGGAATTTCAATATTAAATTACGTCGTCTGGAAGCAAAATTTAAAGCTTAACTTTGTCAGAAACTTAGACTGCCAGTAACTGATAACATTTTTACAATAAAAACACCCCTTTTTGTAGTCAAAATGTCTTTAAAAAATTTGCTTTAAATTATGTTTGAAAGCGTAAAATCATGGCGGGAAAAAATTAAACTAATGTAAGTAATACAGATGCTCAGCTGGTTGTTCAGCGGACTTAGTGCTCACTCAGTCTTCTGATTGGCTGGAAATCCTAAAGGCTAGCATTCTTCACTACAGTACTCTCAATACAACGCAAATTAAACTAAATTTTGTTTAATGATTTTGACTATAAAGAAGAGTGTTTTTATTGTAAAAATGTTATCAGTTACTGGAATCCTAAGTTTCTGCCAAAAATAAGCTTATAATTTTCTTTCTAGGCGACGTTTTTTAATAATGAAAATTCTATTATTAGCAATGAAAAACTTTAAAAATTTTCATTGCTTATTAAATATGATTTTGAAATGTCTATAACTTTTTTGTAATTGAAGCTGGAGGCTTCAAATTTTGGGTATTGGGTCTACTCGTGGCAGTCTTTCAGCAGTTAAAGCGGTATATTTCTTGCATGGTTCCTATAAATGCCAGTGATTTTGAAAGTACTATCAACTACTTTTTGTCTTTCTGTAAAATCTTTAGGGATATTAGACTTCCAGAGTTGGCCAAAACTAGAACTTCGTCTCACACTCCTCACTTCCCCTCATTACATATACGGATTATTATTCCTCCCCTCTTTCCCATATCTCTCTATCCAATTCCGTCGCATCCCCTCTCTCTTTTGTCCGAGCTCTCCAAACCCTTTTTGCGTCCGTTCCCCTTTTACAATTGTTCCGTCCCCTCCCTTCCCCACCCATTTTAGTTTAGTTAACAGCTGATTTTGCCAGTGTAAACATCTCAGCATGTATGTATGTCGTGAATTTTTAATTTACCAATTTTAAAAAGGTGTTTTATAGTGATAAAAATATGAATATTAAGAAAGTTATTCTTAAGTGAGCTATTTAGTGCTTTAATGTATGAGAAAAATATATTTACATTAGTGAAAAATACTTCGAAAATGGTAAAATATAAAAATTAAAAACGGTTTGAATTTTTTGTTTTGATTTTGGTGATGTAATAATACATGTACTTAATTTTTTGAATAAGCGAAGATATTCTATAATCCTAATTATCTAATGTAAGATATAAGTTGAATTTTTCAGATGTTTTTTAAGATCGATAGTTTTACGGTTGAAATTTTGTTAAAAGATATCAATGATTGAAACTAAAATCAAGAATAAAATTAACTAAAGGTTTTAGTACTATTATTAAATCTTGATAAATTAGTTAGAATTAGCAAATTTTAAGGGTAATTTTGTTAATTGTTGTTGGGGTCATTAATTTAATCGTCCATTATCTTATCCCTAAAGATCCCTTAATCGTGTCGGATTAAAAGAGTTGCTAAAACTGTTTTAAATCAATGAAATACAAAATTGCTCATAGTTACCATGAACTAATCTTTAAATTAGACTCAATTAAGATAAAGGGATAATGCCATCGATTTTTAAATACTTTTCTAGATAAAGAATTAAACGTAAGGATATGATAATGGTAGATAAATTACTAATCTTCATTTTCTAAACTGAGAAATTCTAAACGATTTATTGATAACACCTTCCAAATTAAAAAATATCATTATTTCTTTATTAACTACTTTTTAAATTTACTGTATTATACTTTACTGACCATTTATATTGTTGACATAATTGTGCATTTATCAATTATTTAACATACCCACACGCATAAATATGGTTTACGGCGGGTACAATGGGAAAAAATCAATATTTCTTTATAACAATATTTGATAAGTATACACGGGTGCCGTATATTTTATTTTACTTTCCGTTCAAAGGTATTTTGTTAATATTAAATCGGTAGAATTTTTGTTAGAAATGGCTATAAACCTGCTCAAAACGAGTATAAAGCTGTCCAGAGGTTAACGAAATATATTAGCCTAAAATAATCCCATGAATTAAATCTAAAGATGAAATAGTCTAAAACAATCCCGGAACCTATATAAAGCTTTCCTAAAAGATATAGCTCAGTTGTTTTAGTTATTAAAATAATATTATAGTTACAGACAAAAATAACTTTAGGTATGTAATGTACCTATGATTTTTGCACCTGTCCCCTATAAAAAAAAACTCGACACCCGTATGTATTACTACGTTGAAAGAGGGAGAAATATTGATTTTGATTTTCCCTGATTCAACTCACTATGGTGAGTTCATATGGCTAAGTTAATCCATGTAAAATGTAAGTTCCGGCATCTAGAGACTCTATCCTAAGGGGGATAATAGCTTAAAACCTTCCCAAGATATCATTTTGTAATAAAATCGCTTTAAACCATACAGGGACTAGATTATGCTTCCCTAAAATGGAGAAACCAATTGGTTCATTGGTTTGCGAGATTATCACATGCTTTAGACTAAAAAAACAGGATTTATACATAGTCCATATAGAAATAACCAGTTAAGTTTTCATGTTGACATCCTTGTTTTTTTACCATCGTTTTTGTAGTTTCATTTTTCTTTGAATATAATTTCAAGGCAACTTCGATGGAATATTATTATGAAAATTGTTTTACAAGAATGGTATTTTATTTGTTTTGTTTTGTTAATTTTTCAGTAGTTGAGCTACTCTATATTTTACTTACTATAGTTTGAGACACTTTTGAAATGTAAATGACAATAAGAAGAAATTCTTGTCATTGGTATCTTAAATTTTAAAGTTTTCAAAAAGCCATCATTTATGATTTTATGTTAAAGACACTTCAATGGATAAAATGATACCTAAGTAAATAGGAACAAATTAAGATATATCGTCATAGGATAAATTTTAACTTCTTAGTTTTTCTTTACTGTTGTAATATCTCTATCTATGTGGATATACAGCCTGCTCCCCCCCAACAAAAGTCTAAAAGCTGCCAAAGGCTTTTCATTAGCGTTTCAGTCGTTTACATGATCTTACTGGACACACATTCATCCAGATATCCTTATTATAAAATAGTAACTACTGAACCACCTAAGTTTACTATTTTACGTATGCTAGGGGCGTAGTCGCTAGTTATATTATATAGAATTAACCTATCTGTATATTCCTGACTTTAACCTAACCTAACCTTATCACCCTATGTTTCCTCTGGTATATATTTTGTTGTCAATAATAGGTCTAAATGAGACTATTTCTTATATATTTTCAAATATTTTAGAGCTTACTATAGAGTAATCACAATCGGTTTCGCCCGTAGCATCTACGGTCTTTTTATTCGAAGGTAAGTGCTGAGAGGGGAAATATTCTAAAACCACTCAAGACTTAATCTAAAAATTGAATAGCCTAAAACCATACCTTAAACGTTTGAGTGAGTAGCGAGATGTTTACGGATAACAATAAAAAAAGTAAAAACCTTAGGTATTTCTTAATTTTTTTTTTAGGAAAGACTAAATACATACAAAAGTACATTGCTCTTATATTATCTAAGCAGTTTATAGATTAAAACAATACCTTTTATGAACTATTTATTAAAATAAAGAAAATGATCTTTACCATGTATTGTCAATAAATCTCTAAATACACCTTTGATGTCATTGTCCTTTTCCTCAACGAATCCAATAAAGTAGAGACAAACTCTGAGCTATCAAAAGGTCATGTGTCGATTAAGAAATATTTTTGATTTGAAATATGAAGGCACTTAATCTTAATAGTTCTGAAATTTCTTTTTAAAAGGTTGCACGAAAATATTTTTGTTGAGCAACTACTTTATATTACAACTAGCGGCAACGCCCCCTAGAGGCCTCTAGGGGCAATTAAGGTGGGAGGTGGGAAGTCGAAACTTCCCCCATTTTTAATTTGAGTCTTAATAAGAGAAAGTATAAAGAATATTTATTTTTATGCCCACTTATCATAGGAATCAATATTTTGAAATAAAGTAAATATGATTATTACAATAAAAATCTAAATGTATCCATTAAACCTAAAAAAATCAATGTTTAATGGACATAATGACTTTCTAGTTTCTGGTAATGATTATAGTGTACCTATCACTTGGAAATTGTTTATAATTGTTACAGGAATCTTCGGATCATATGAAGGAAATGAAGTCATTCCTAAAAAGGACAGAAATTCCCTTCCTTGGGTATAGGAAGGCTATTTCCTTTCCTTTTTCTTACAAATTCTCAGTAAGGAAGGTGATTTCTGTCCACTATCTTACAAATTCTCACTAAAGGAAGGTGACCTCTGTCCACCATCTTACAAATTCTTCCTAGTTCTTAGAAATTCTTCCTTTTCCTCACTATTACAACCATGTTTAATCAATCTACCTTATTTTACCAAATTCTTCCTTATTCTCAGAAATTCTCCCTTATTCTCAGATAACTTACCTTATTCTAGGAAATTCTTCCTTATTCCAAGAAAATCTACCTTTTCCCCCCAAATTCTTCCTTATTCTAAGAAAATCTACCTTATTTCCTCAAATTCTTCCTTGTTCTAAGAAATTCTTCCTTATTCTAAGAAAATCTACCTTATTCTCCCAAATTCTTCCTTATTTTAAGAAAATCTACCTTATTATCCCAAATTCTTCCTTATTCTAAGAAAATCTTCCTTGTTCTAAGAAAATCTACCTTATTCTAAGAAATTCTTCCTGATTCTAAGAAAATCAACCCTATTCTCCCTAATTATTCCTTATTCCCCCAAATTCTACCTTATTCTAAGAAATTCTTACTTGTTCTAAGAAAATCTACCTTATTCTAAGAAATTCTTCCTTATTCTAAGAAAATCCACCTAATTCTCTTAAATTCTTCCTTATTCTAAGAAAATCTACCTTATTCTAAGAAATTCTACCTTATTCTAAGAAAATCTACCTTATTCTAAGAAATTCTTCCTTATTCTAAGAAAATCTACCTTATTCTAAGGAATTCTACCTTATTCTAAGAAATTCTACCTTATTCTAAGAAAATCTACCTTATTCTTCCTAATTCTTTCTTATTTTCCTAAATTCTACCTTATTCTGAGAAATTCTTCCTTATTCTAAGAAAATCTACCTAATTCTCCCAAATTCTTCCTTATTCTAAGATAATCTACCTTATTCTAAGAAATTCTTCCTTATTCTAAGTAAATCTACCTTATTCTAAGAAATTCTTCCTTATTCTAAGAAATTCTACCTTATTCTAAGAAAATCTACCTTATTCTAAGAAATCCTTCCTTATTCTAAGAAATTCTTCCTTATTCTAACAAATTCTTCCTTATTCTAAGAAAATCTTTCTTATTCTAAGAAATTCTTCCTTATTCTAACAAATTCTTCCTTATTCTAAGAAAATCTACCTTATTCTAAGAAATTCTACCTTATTCTAAGAAAAACTACCTTATTCTAAGAAATTCTTCCTTATTCTAAGAAATTCTACCTTATTCTAAGAAAATCTACCTTATTCTAAGAAATTCTTCCTTATTCTAAGAAAATCTACCTTATTCTAAGAAATTCTTCCTTATTCTAAGAAAATCTACCTAATTCTCCCAAATTCTTGCAATATATAGGGGTCCCATTGGGAAATGGTTCAAATCCTTAGTAAATCTGGTCCAAAGTCCAAAAATATTTTGACACTTTTTTAATCAAAATTATTTGTCCACCTGAGTATTTTTTCTTCAAAATTTTGACTAAGTGCCAAAATATTTTTGGACTTTGACCAAATTTACTAAGGATTCGAACCATTTCCCAAATCTTACCATTGGTACCAAGCACACCAGGTCACAGTATCTCAAGAACGGGTGGTCGGATTGCGCTGAAACTTCATTTTTGAGTTTGGGACCCCTATATATTGCAAGAATTTGAAAGAATTAGGTAGATTTTCTTAGAATAAGGAAGAATTTCTTAGAATAAGGTAGATTTTCTTAGAATAAGGAAGAATTTCTTAGAATAAGGAAGATTTTCTTAGAATAAGGTAGATTTTCTTAGAATAAGGAAGAATTCCTTAGAATAAGGAAGAATTTCTTAGAGTAAGGAAGAATTTCTTAGAATAAGGAAGAATTTGGGGCAATAAGGTGGATTTTCTTAGAAAAAGGAAGAATTTCTTAGAATAAGGTAGATTTTCTTAGAATAAGGTAGAATTTCTTAGAATAAGGAAGATTTTCTTAGAATAAGGTAGATTTTCTTAGAATAAGGAAGAATTTCTTAGAATAAGGTAGATTTTCTTAGAATAAGGAAGAATTTCTTAGAATAAGGTAGATTTTCTTAGAATAAGGAAGAATTTGGGAGAATTAGGTAGATTTTCTTAGAATAAGGAAGAATTTCTCAGAATAAGGTAGATTTTCTTAGAACAAGTAAGATTTTCTTAGAATAAGGTAGAATTTGGGGGAATAAGAAAGAATTAGGAAGAATAAGGTAGATTTTCTTAGAATAAGGTAGATTTTGCTATGTTTTGCAAGAATTTGCTATGTTTTGCAAGAATTTGCTATGTTTTGCAAGAATTTCTTAGAATAAGGTAGAATTTCTTAGAATAAGATAGAATTTCTTAGAATAAGATAGAATTTCTTAGAATAAGGAAGAATTTGTTAGAATAAGGTAGAATTTGTTAGAATAAGGAAGAATTTCTTAGAATAAGGTAGATTTTCTTAGAATAAGGAAGAATTTCTTAGAATAAGGTAGTTTTTCTTAGAATAAGGAAGAATTTGTTAGAATAAGGAAGAATTTCTTAGAATAAGGTAGATTTTCTTAGAATAAGGTAGAATTTCTTAGAATAAGGTAGAATTTGTTAGAATAAGGTAGATTTTCTTAGAATAAGGAAGAATTTGTTAGAATAAGGTAGATTTTCTTAGAATAAGGAAGAATTTGGGTTTATAAGGTAGATTTTCTTTGAATAAGGAAGAATTTCTTAGAATAAGGTAAAATTTCCTAGAATAAGGAAGAATTTGGGGGACCAAGGAAGAATTTGGGGGAGTAAGGTAGATTTTCTTAGATTTAGGAAGAATTTCTTAGAATAAGGTAGGTTATCTAAGAATAAGTAAGAATGTGTAAGGAAAAGGTAGACTTTTTTATGAAAAGGTAGAATTTTCTTAGGATTAGGAAGATTAAGTGAGATTTAGGAAGGTGAGTTTTATTCTCTTTTTCAGATATGTGAGAAAAAGGAGAGTGATTTTTGTCCATATTTTACTTATCTGAGAAAAAGGAAGATGATTTCTGTCCTTTTTGGAATGAAATTTCTTTCGTTTTAAGGAATGACTTCATTTCCTTCATATGATCCGAATCTTCATAGCATGGTAGAAATTGATGGAGCTATGAGATAGCCTAATTTATTTTACGCACTTCTTTAATATTTATTCCAAATTTTGGCAGATGTATTTAAATATTTTAATTTATTAACTGAAAACAACATTTAAAGCTTCACTAATCGCCAATTAGATATTTCCAAATAAAGAAAATCTTTCATTTTGACCCCAATGAAACTAGAATGGTGTTCCTTTGTTGTGACTAAATTGTGGTAGCTGTAAGCGTTTTGTGGTGAAAATATTTTTATTTTAGTTTCACCCTATTTGTAAAAATGCATATAGTTTTCCACAAATAAAATTTTTTAATGCTTCCTCTTCAAAAGTATGCATGTTCCCAAGACCCTCTAAAACAATAAGCTTCATAAGATTGTCTGTCTGTCTGTATGTCAGTTTTCACAAAATCTTTTCTCTGAACCAAAATACATTTTTATAGATTTTGTAAAATCAACATATATTTGTAAATATACAAATATAAAAATGGTATCTTAATATGCTTTGTTTTCAAGTTTATCTTATAAAACTGCAAAATATTAAAAAATCTACTAAATAAAAAAAAATATATGTGGGTTTTAATTTTATTAAATATCTACCTATCAAACATATTATATCAGTGGTTTGTTCACAAAAACTGCCAAAAATTAAAAGTTCATATCTACTGACTTAGAGATTTTAAATAAACTTCTTGTTAATTATTTTTTAGTGTACATTGGAACTTAATAAAAATAAAATATTTTAAATTTTGCTGCGCTGCTTATGGACATAAATGACCTTGTTCGCTCTTTTTTTTCAACTATTATAAAACATTTTTTTTCTACATTAAACACACACCTATTTTAAGATTAGGGTAGGGCCCCAAATACGAGCGAGGGGTAGCCACCCCACCCCACCCAAAAGAAACAAAGTTTTATCTTAATTTGAAACGATGCCAAAATGGGCATTTCTAAATATATTTAGATGGTTGGAAGAGAGAGAGGGGGGGGGGGGAGAGAAGGATCGACCAAAGATCATCTATTTTAAACAAAATTATTTTCTTTTGTCATTCTGGTTCTATTTGAAAGTTTTAGCTAATCATTTAGTCATCAAGGATTACATCATCCATATAAGCGTAGCACATGAAAGTATAATCTAATTTTGTATCCTAAACAAAATTTAATTTTTCGCAAAATTGCTTTAATACAGTTGCTAAATGTGGTCTTATGCAACGTTATTGCAGTGATGCGTCGTTTTTTTATTATTCCTATTCGTGTAAGGATTACCTAACCATTTAAAAATTTGATAAAAACTTTATATAAAAAAATCCACACGTGTAAAATGGACATTCGGACTTTCTTAATATGATTGAAGGGATGCTTCGCTTTTTAAATATTACCTAACTTTTAAATGAATCTAGGTACAAGGTTTGAAGTAGATAAGATAATTCCAACAAACACTGATTATCATGAATGACAGACAAGCGAGCGAACATTAAACATAGAAATGCTTAAGAAGTTTTATATTAGCTCTACAAAACTCAATTAAATTTTAAATTTCATATTTACAGTCTTTATTGCTTTACTTTTAGCCTAAAAAAACTTTTTTTATTGTAATTTTTTTAGATTTTTCTTATCTCTGAGAAGTCAATATTTGTTTTATTGCAACTATTGTCTTTTTGTTTTATTTAAAAAACAAGGATGACAACATTTATAAATGAGAAGCTAAAAAAATCTAATATAGTTTACAAAACAAACATAGAGTAAAAACGTATTTTGATCCATAGTGCTAGA
This sequence comes from Acartia tonsa, assembly GCF_053477335.1. Taxonomy (NCBI): domain Eukaryota; kingdom Metazoa; phylum Arthropoda; class Copepoda; order Calanoida; family Acartiidae; genus Acartia; species Acartia tonsa. Next base: position 29,204,542 of record NC_137267.1, read on the forward strand.
GAGCTACTATTCGTGTACCTGTCTAATCGTCATGAGAATCACAAGTTCATATATTTAATATAGAATAAAATAAACAGAATACCCTGACATGCCATTACGATAACAGCTATCCGGTAAGCTTAAACTGACTGACGGACATACGTTAAATGTAGAAAAGCCTCTATGTTGTTATTTTGTAAAACTGACTGTTTCTACCTATAAATATACCGTATTCGCCCCTAGTCTCCAGGGGACCTGTTTTGGTAAGGAGTAGAAAACTATCGAAAGACTTAGATTTATCGATAAGATAGCCTAAAACCATCCCTGGAACTTAAATGATCCTTTCTTAAATTGGAAAACTTAATCTGTTCATTAGTTTGCGAGATCTTAACGAACAGACCACCCTTACTACTGTATTAAATAGAATGTTGTTGATCTAACTAATCATTGGCATATTCAGCATTCTTCTCGATGAACCCAAAAGGTTTAAAAACGTGTTTTAAAATTTGTTTGACAGATGTCGCGACTACGCCCTGCCAGTAATTATACACAAGATGGTGTTGGCTTAAAACATCAAAATATAAAACAGCATAAATATCAAGCCTTATGATGGTTTTAGGCTATTTTTCTGCAATATTCTTAATAGAAAGTATTATGGTAAATAATCACTTCTTCGAATTCTTTAATTCATTCATTATTTTGATAATATTTTTTGGTTTTGTGCCCAAGGTGATTTTGTGCCCAAGAAAAAGATTTTCAATGCAGATTTATATAACTATAAAATCATCATCTTATTCTTTAAAATCTGTACTTATAACTCTGTTTTCCTTCAGTACATAATAAAATCAGGATGACAACATGTTTAAAAGCAAAAATAAACAAATCAAATAGACAAATAAATATTTACATACATAAAGGAACAACTTATTCAGGTTTGAAATTGATTAGACAATTTTAACATGTCTAAAGAAAATATAAAAAAACGTACGGACGGACAGACCAACCATAATTATAGAAAAGCTTCGCTTAAAAAATATTCAGAAGAGTAGAAACTAAAGTACACTATGTACCTAATCTTGTAATAAATCATCAAAAACACACTCGAAACAATTGCATTTAAAGACAAATCATTTAATGTTAACTTTTTAGAGAATGCATTATTTTTATTGATTGCTTTAAAATGCTATTGTTTTAAAATAATATTTTGTCTTACAAATTTTACATTTATCATATTTTATCTCTAATATTAAATAGAAAGGTTTATTTACGCATTAATTTACTTATTCATTTGGAATTTAAAATTAATGGTTGAAAAGTTTGGACTCGTCTAGTTTGAACATAATCAATCAAGATTTATTTAATGTTCCCAAAGTTTTTGAATGAGAATGTGAGGTTTATAATACTTTAGTAATCAGTATGATTTACAGAGTCCAATGTCCCCCCCCTCGTTGAATATGAGTTAATTGTCATTTTCAATTCCCTCGAGGCTAGAGTCGAGTAGTCATTAGGTAAAAAGTAAACCACTTTGGTGCCTTCTGACAAAAATTTCTACATGTTTTCTTAACCACAATTTAGATAGATAGCTTTGTCCCTAGTGTTTAACCAAAAGTGAAAACTACAAATCTTCTAGAAAATAGCCAAAATATTTCACTTGAACCTGCATATCAATAGAACGTCTTAATTGTACCTACATCCTTTATGTGAGCGTTCAAAATTAAGGAGGGAGGGGTCATTGGGCTTATTATTACACTAGTCCCCAAAATTTTATAATTACGTTTAATTTACATTGGTTCAAAAATAATAAGTTTTTTTTCATTTTTATATGAACACTTACTTTTTTGTCTAAGTAATGGTAATGTTTAAAATCTAGAAGTTCTTTATGAGTAAAAAGTGATATTTTGACACATTTTAGCGCAGGGACTAAAAGGATATGCAAAAAAAAACGTAATTAAAACAAATTCTAGGTACTCAATTTTGGAAAGAGGGATCACATGGAAATCTATAAATTCAAGTACTTTTAGAAGCACCCTAAAAAGCTATAAATCAATGTATATGGGGTTAGAAACAGGTATTCGGGAGCCTAATTAAAATAAATATTAATTTCTTATTTGTGATGTTTTTGGTTGTATTAAAGGCTTATTTTACGAGATTGCCTTAGTTTTAATCCATTAATGAACAAGAATATTACATATGTTTTATAAAACATATACTATACATATAAACATTTACTAAGTATTTGTCATATTTGTATTTTTATTTATGATTTTCAAATTTAGTTCTTGCTTCCCTGAAAAGAACAGTAGAGGGTGAGAAAAAGAGGAATGATATACATTACACACTGTAATTTTATGTCTTGTGAAAAGATTGTGCTTTCCCTCAAAGTGTCTATCGAGCACTGGCCCTCCCCTTTTCTATAAATAATGTGGTGTAGTTATTTTTCTTATGCCTAACCCTGTCAGAGTTGAGTAGTCCTAACCCTGTGAGACTACCCAGTAACCAATAAAACCTAACCTAATAGGGAAAAAACGGAAAACTTATTTTCAATTTCTTTCATAATAAGGGGGGGGGGGGGGCACTTGGGATGAAACCTCCAAAAAGATGGATAGACAGAAAAGGGAAATCAGAAAATTTAAAGGGTTAGTTCCACGAAAAGCGTTTAGAATAAAGGGGGGAGGCGGATGTGCCACTTTTTGAAACCAAAACTAAAAGTCAACAAAGGAACTCAACTAATAAAAGAGTTACAGGTCTGAGATTTTGCATGGCAGTTGCTTTATAGAGGTACAATATGGAACTGTTAAGAAACGGCGGCGCAGCCGCCGAAAACCGCCGTTTCCGCCGAATTTTTTTTTGTAATTTCTCGGCGGTTTTCGGCGGATGCGCCGCCGTTTCTTCACTGTTCCATATTGTAACCCTATAAAGCAACTGCCATGCAAAATCTCAGACCTGTAACTCTTTTTTTTAGTTGAGTTCCTTTGACTTTTAGTTTTGGTTTCAAAAAGTGGCACATCCGCCTCCCCCCTTTTCAATTCTTGTATAATCATAAGAACTACGTTTATATTTATACTATGTACTTTTCAAAATATGCAAATTAGAACACTTCTCTTATTCTAAAAAATCATCATTTTTATGATGTGGATTTGGTAAACATAAGCAATTTATCATTGCTTTATGTAATTCAAATGCAATTTTATATAAAACTACCTCGTAAGAGGTTTTGTACAATGTAGGATAGCTTCACAGAGCTTCTTTTAGTCTTAGAATGTCTTTACCCCACTTTTCTGCCACATCCCTCCCCGTCCCCCTTCCTGTATGCTATGGATTAAACCACTAGTATTTTATAAAAGGCTTGGCTAAACATCAAATGTTAACACGTTTCTATGGATTTTTAAAACACACTTTTACATTGAAATTTCAGTCACACTTAGCTTTATATTGTGCTGTCATATTTCTGTTAAAAAGTGACATAAGAAACCAGTTTTTAGTCTGAATAGAGATGTTTAAATCATGTAAATTAAATCGCCCTACTAAAGGGGAGAAATCACAGCTCTTTGATGCATGGTCGAATTTTTAATTATATGAAATAAGCATAAAGAAGGGGTTTAGCTACTAAAAATATTTTTTAAAACTAACATTATGATTTGAAAAATATAAGTTTATTCAAAATTTGAAAGGACATGATATATCAATTCCTTGCTGACAATTTTGAAATTTTGCACCCATTTTTACTGTTTGTGTTTTACCTACTTTACTAAACTGACCATTCCACTTATGAAACATAAAAGTGGTCTGAATACACATTTTTGGTAGCGCAACTACTCTATAACTTGAGTATGTCCGAACGTCCATAACTCTTTGGGAAAGTTAGTTACCTTGATAATATCTCTCTGGCTATATTTGCAATACCTGATAATTTTTGTTAATTACTATACTTAATCTAAAATATGGCCAATATTTGCGATGCCCAACCATGTTGTGCTACCAAGTACCCTATATAACCTAACATAACCTGGCCTAAAGTAACAAACTAACAAACGAAAAATTACACCCTACTCCTTATTTTCAATTTATTTAGAACATAGGGGTTGGGATTCCGTGCTCAACCAGTTACTTAGTGTGAAAGCGAAAACATAATGCCGATTTGTTATTGCTGTGCTACTATACTATTGGACACAATTTACCTCGTTTACAGTTTTTAACAAATTTCAAAAAAGAGAAAAATCAAAAAGAAACAATTAGGGTAATAAAACATAGTTTTTTTTGTTTTTTTTTGGGGGGGGGGGGGGTGAGAAGTGTAATTACATTTAATTTATGACATTTTAACATAGAATTTAAAAAATATTAACTCTTAAAATTGAAAATCTATCAACAGTTTAGCTAATATTATAACGTAAGATACTGTGACGAACTTTCGCTGGGTTTACAGAAGCTGCGCTTTTTTAAAATAGCTGCATTTTAGGTATATTTTCATTTGATGTTTATTTTTCAGTCATTTATGTGTTATTATAACCTAAAAATTACCAAAATACGAAGAATTATTTAGTCACTAAAATACTATTTTACAGCTAAGCTTTTCTACAATAAGGGTAGGTACGTTGTTAGATTTTCCATTGCATAATTAATCTTAGAATGCTCAGATTTCGAGAAGTTTTTCTGAATTGTATATTATCCGTACTATGATGACTGTAGTCAATTAAATTGCTTTTGTCAATTTATGATCTTTTATTAATGGATTTTGTCATCCTTGTTTTCTCTAAAATGGATTGAAAATATGTAATTCATCTAAATAAACATAGTTTTATTAATATTGGAATAACAAAAAATATCTTTTTATTGATATAGTATCTGTAACTTAAAGTACTGAAATGCCAAAAAAAAAACACCAACTTTAATACTTTTAAATGAAGTCTTATACTAGTTACTTTGTCGTTTTAACGTCTGTTTTAAAGAAAATTTTTATTTCTTTTTCCCAAATTAAACCTTATAGCCTAATGTAATTTTTTTTATTTTGTTGATGATATACCTACCTAGTTTTAAGAATTGATCTCAAAATACATTTGTTTAATGATTGAGCTTTAATGAAAAACAACTTTTTCTTTCGATTCAATTACTTACTAGTAAACAAAATAAAAAATTGAGAGAGGGAGAAAGAAAAAAAAGAGAGGAGAGAGCAGTAAACTTTATTAGAAGGGAAGAAAGAAAGAAAGATAGATAACTTGAAAGTAGGCAAAATTGATAAAAATTATGAAAAATAGATAATATAGGTAGGTGTTTTAACTTTGGTATTATTTGAGACAACCTTTTTAGCAGCGAAGTTATTATTGTCACGTGCCTAATATAGCAGTCGAAAACATATTTTTATTTTTCGACCAAAGCCAATTTGTTTTTGCCGATATGTGTATATCATGCTGATCTCACTTTTAGTAAGATGCAGGATTTACTTTTGGAATCCTTATCTAAATCTTTGAAGAAAAGAGAATAGGATTTTATCTTTTGATTAATCAAAAAGATATGAAATGGACATTTTTCTTTCTCTCCAGGAATACAGGTATAGGTCAGTGCGGGATAATTGTGTTGCTCGTCGTATTATAAACAACTTCCCGCAGATATAAAAATGTACAATTATAAGATTAAAACTAGTTCCGTTAGCCTCAAGATGGAGGTGGCACGGTCGGGCTATCAAAGCTGGTCTAAATATTATGATTTTGCATCCAGAGGATATTTAACTGTTTCAAAGCCATGCTGCAAATTAATTTCCAAAAATCTATAAAGAAAAATTGTTCCTTCCAGAATATTATAGGTTTTTGGTAAAGCCGTTTATAAGATTTTATAAAAGTAAAAACAAACAACAAGCTTCTTAAGTTAAAAAGATTGTTGGGAGATTTTTTCTTCCATTGACCTATCCTTTTGTCACTGTGTTCTACTTTATCTTTCATTCACAGTTTTATCTTAAGAAAGTGATTTAGAAAAGTGTATTTGTTAGATAATCTATTTAGAAGTCATAAAACCGGGACAATGATTAAAATTGAATGGGTCGTACAAACCTTCAGTTTCCAATCTTTTCTATCCAAAATTTTTGTTTATTGTAATTGGGGTGTGCATAAATTTACCTCCAATGTCTTATACCCTAAGATCCTTGCATTTTTTGAAATATTGCTTTAAATGGATCAGACAATTCAATTTTTACTAAGTTATGTTACCTAACTGTTCTATATACAGTGACTTTTGGCATACCACCAACCTACACACCCTTATTATTGAAAAGTTTTATTATTAGATATATCCATCTAAAAATAAGAATGAAAACAAAATCTATTCATTAAAATTCAAAAAAGAGAAATCTTCCCAATATAAATTTGTATAAATTAATAATTCAAGTCAAAATCTGTTTTGAAACTGATTAATCAAACAGTCCTAGCTAACATAATTTTTTTCTTCTTTATTTTTCTTCAGAATCTGTATACCTAACTTTCTTGTATAGAAATGCTGTTAATGTCAATCTTGTTTTAATTCATTCAAATTTATTTTCGTAGATTTTTTAGCATTTAGATATTGCTTAGATAAACCCACCCATTTTGAGTCTTTGACCAAGATTGGGAGAAGACAATAGCTGATGAATTATACATATATCCTCTTTTATATTGTAAAGCATAGGTACTTTTTTATAAGATTAATTGCACCCATTGTCTTATCCCTGTAACCATAATGGAAACCAAAAGATGACCAAAGTTTATAACCCTATGATATAGTAGTCTTGCATTACAGCAAATAACCATCACACTAAAATTAGCGTAAATCATAATTTTTACCAATATTTATCTTACTGTAGGTTTCAATGATTGGTGGGAAAGTTTGGACACTGCTAGTTTGGAATTAAAATTAAAATTAAGGCCACAACGTTTTAAAGCCAACATATGCGAGAACATGTTTATTGTTTGTTTATAGTCTAGTTTTTATTATCTGAAATGACAAAAGTACATCCTATCCTTTTTTATTAAAATTGTCAAAATTCGAACAGAAATGTTTTTTTTAGCAGGTTTGAATGAAAACCATCGTATTGTATTATACGCCTACAGACTTGTGTTATTACATACACTGCTGTCCTACAAATTAACAGACAAAGTTATTTGTAAATAAGTGTCACACCCTTTAAATACATTTATAAGTTCTTTCGTTTGCGTTTTTCAGGGAAGTTTGTGATTGTTATGAGTTGGTATTATGCTCACAAAAGCTTTAAATGTAATGTGCTTAGGACGTTGTAGGACAATGTAGGACGAATCACAAAAACACAGTTATTATGCCTTATTGTACGAGGAATCAGGGGCGTCCAAGCTTTTTATTTTTTTTGGGGGGGGTAAAAGGGGTAAATTTTAAATGGGGGGGGGGGGCTAAAATGAAAAAAAGGGGAAAATTCGTTTGGGGGGGGGGGAATCACCCCTTTACCCCCCCCCCCCCTTGGACGTCTATGCGAGAAATCCCTATTTAAAGATGATTTTAACAGAAAATTCTACACTATCTAAAATTGTGTAAGAATCTTCATGCAAGGGTGAAAATTAATAGAGGCAATTGTGGATAAACTTTCATTGAAAATGATTTCATTTTTAAAATTTTGTAAGACCCCTCTTTATTGTGTAATCTCCATGATAAATCTGCCTAAAATTTGGCAAAACACATTTTCTAAAAGTCTCAACTCCTTTTCTTTCCAGTTGTTAGCGCCCTATGAGAGGCCGACACAAAGTGGAAACAATTTGTTAGCCTAGTGTTTAAATATTCTGTTTAAGTTCAGGGATAAGGCATGGGTCAAACAGGAAGCTTGATGTGGACAAATCGGTTAAGCTATTTAAGAGATATTACAGGAGATAAGATGCTCACATACATTCAAACTGTATCTCATCGTTTGGAGTTCGAATTTGGGCTAATACTGCGTTTAAAATTGAGCCTACTGCTACTATGTCAGATGCTCGCCATGGCTAGTTAGTGTAATGACAATCCCTTGGCCCAAAAATGACACAACTTATTACCATGCAAGTTTTAACTTTCATGCAAGTCTTGCAATCTAAGAGTTAGTAGGCTGCAATCAGTGTTCTGGAGCCGGAGCCGGGAGCCGGGAGCAGCAACATTTTTGGTGGAGCCGGAGCCGGATCCGGAGCCGTATTTTTCGTTAAAAACGGCTCCGGCTCCGGACTAGCTAAAAATGATTTTTTAAAGTAATATTATAATTTGGCAACGGTCTATTTCCATATAATAAACTGAAAAACTATTGTTACTTAACAAATAGACACACATCCTTCTACTTTTATATAGCTTTAATCAAATAAAAGCAAAATATTTTATATTATTTATTTTATTTCATCAAATTCAATAATGAAAAAAAATTGATATATTAATTTTAAGGTAGGAGCCGGAGCCGGAGCTGGAGCCGGAGCCGCATCAAAATTATACGGCTCCGGCACCCTGGCTGCAATACTTGGGACCTATAAAAAATTTCTAGCTTAACATAGTTATAAATTAACCCCAGAGGAATTGTAAGGTATCCATTATTCCTGAGAAAATGAATATAAAAGGAGTTAAGAGAAACTTATTGCCCTAGCATGGGCTCTTTTTTGTCTCCACTTTTTTACCTAAAAGGTGAAAATATTTTTATTTGTATATTTTTTTGCTTTGTTCAAAAGGAATTGAAAAGAAAACGAATTTAAGTGTTTTTACATGTTAAAGTTTTAATAGGTATTTAAACTTTTAATCTCAATAATTTGTAGATATAATTTTATTTTTTTCTTATATTGGTTATATTAAAAGAAAAGACTTGTTTTTGGAAAGTACTGTCAATAAAAAAGGAAATAATCACAAAGTTGTTTTAAAATGATATATTTCAACTTTTGGAAAAAATATCATACATATTAAAATAAAAATCATGAACATTCTACATAAACATAAAATTACTGTGCAATAATTAAAAGCTATTTAATACAACACCAAATATTAAATAGCTAAGGGGTTAGTAACGCCGAGAAGTTATACATACGTGTTAAAAGTTAATGATATATGTCAATTAATAACGTTCTCATTGTCTATATATAGATACTCACAGTGGACAAAACTGTGGACACAATGTTATAATATAGTTAAAAACATGATAGCACATATAATGCAAATAGTTAGAAACAGGTGAATAATATAAACACAACAATAATGATAAAACATCAATAATATTCAACTGTTAGGAGTGTTACATAGATTGATAATAATTAGATACACAGATATCTCTATACTTTGCAGTTTGTTACAGTTTCTACTCAATATCTTAGATAAATTGTCACTAAATTGAAACATTGATTGATGATGTATAAACCATTGCTTTGCTATTGTTTCTATTTACAGTTTGTACAATGCTGTTTTCATCTGTCATACTATTTTGGCGGAAAATTTAAATTGAAGATGCCAGAAACGATAACATGTCGTCTGCAGCCCGATGCAATACATCCAATAAAGGATGCCTTTTACTCATTTTAATTAATGGCAGACACCAATAGCCTGAGTAGTAGCCAGAGGATAAATAATGAGTAGCATCCAACAAATCTGTATCCTCAGCATAATTTGTTTAGTTCCTAGAAATTCCCATTGTGAATGTTTGGGGTGTTGTACAGCGCAGCGGTTAGCTTGGGTCACCTTGTATCTTGGAGATGAAAGGAGGCAGGGGGATGATAATATCATCTTACAAACAAGCTTTATTTGAAGGAATTTTTTTTGCAGGCCAAAAAAAGGTGGCTTCACTGTTTTTGTTGTATATTGCAGATTTTTTTTTGTTTGATGGTAAATGTTCACAACACACGAATTGGTTTGGGTACCCATACATTTTCAACCCATGTTTGCACTAAGCTGACTGTAAGGGTAAGATTGAAAAAAAAAATCAATCTTCACAGGAAACACATGAAGACGTCTGCTCGCCTCCATTGTCTGTGTGCTACTGAATAATCACAAAGTATTGCCTTCTTATTAAAGACATAGTTTTCAAAATCGGCAAATAAACCAGAAGAATACTAAATTGCAAGACTTTTATCATTTCAATTATAAGCATGGAAGCTATTCTTAAGCTAGCGTATGTCGGTATAATTATTCTATTCGACTTTTAGTCACATAAACCTATGGAGAAATAGTTGTTCTTGTTAAAACATTGTTTAAAGGTCAAAACTTACCCCCATATTTAAACAAGTTATTATGGCAACACCTGGTCTTATTTGCATATAAGCATATCTGCAAGCTAAATCTAAATAATATTTCATTTATCTATATCAAATCTTTCTCATTAATTCCCTCATTTTTATGTGAAACCCCCCCCCCCCCCTCCCCCCACAACCCTATATTAATCTTCTACGCTTATTTATAGCCCTTGTGGAAGTTTTTAACTAACCCTGTCAGGAGCTTTTGTGAATTTACCTTACCTAATTAAACGAAAAGCCTTTTAAGTAAGGAGAGGGGGGCGGGGCTTAGAGTTCGAAATAATTTTGAAAGGATTTAGCCCCATTTCTTAATGGAATAAACGAATTGATATAAATATTTCCCCCGTTAAATACAATCCAATCTAAACTATGACTTGTTCGTCCTTCAGGTACTCAGAAAAATAACTCTACAAAAATATATTTTGGGGCATTTTTCCAAGGGGAGGGGCTAGGCCCCCCCCCCCCCCCCCCCAATGTGGACCTGAAATAGCCTAAAACCAGTCTTGGACCAATATAAAACTGAAAAATGTAGATCCATTTACGATATCATAGCGGACATACATACATACATACAATAGACGAACACACATCATGTTACTTTAGCACTGTTTCTGTATTGTTTTAATAATAACATAAGTAAACCAGATGCTAAATAATTGAATTGGGTAAAATATCTTTGGCGCTAATATTATCATCAATTTACATCAGATAGTGATCATGGATTCATGGATATTACAATGAATGATAAATCAATCTCCCCCCAATCAGTCCGTTGAAAATTCTGTCATTTGGAGAGAAGAAAATTTTGTAGACTATTTTAATACTCTTCATTGTCGCCTCCCTCCCTGGAAAGGGATACATTTACCATTAAATTATTCAAATTACTTTCAATGATAAGGTATTAAGAATAAAAACAGGGACAAGGCACCAGAATACAATTATTTCATCTAAAATTAAATATCATGACATTTTAACCGGGGGAAAAAACGTTATTTAGCATAGTAGAATGGGGGTCGGGGGGATTTTATTGAATTAATTTAGCATGGATTTAAGACAGTTTTATTCAAAATAGTCGACTTTTCACTTATAGTTGTTGTGTTTTATAATGCACAATCTACTTCTAAACCACCAATAATATTCAATTCTCTAAAAATAGCTTAAAACCAAGCTCAACTTGACAAACATTCAAATATTATAGTTTTTTGTAGGAACGGGATAAGAAAACCAAACCAAAAACAAGGTTCATAAATATTTCAAACTTGATAGATTTACATTTGTATTGACGATAAATTTCATGCAATACAGCAAATTTAGTCCCCTTCTTTTCTATTAATGGAAAGGTTTTTTATAATATCTGTTTATAGGAAGCTATTTATGATTTTTTTGCTTTCTAAGATGTTTCTAAATTTACTAATAAAATAGTTTTTATGTCATCTAAAAGAAATATTTTGGGCTATTTTATTTTTATTGTTGCTTTACAAGGACGCCTCACCCCCTAGCCCTATGAACATGTCATGTAAAATTTCTTTCTATCCCCAAAATTTATTATCAACTTCGATAAACCAAATACGTGAGTTGGGGGTATAGTAAGCGCAGAGCTAGGTTACCATATACTGATAAAAAAGATTGAACGCGCGTGATAATAAAGATGTGAGTAATGGGAATGTCCTTGCATATTAACAGGCTTAATTCATTTTCTTTTTGCCTTAGTTAATTAGGACTTCATGATAAAGGTTTAAAAGCAAAGGAAATGTCATAAGAACAAGAAAAATATTATAAATTAAATTATTATTAAAAAAACACAGATATTTTTCATTTTTAATAGTATCTGTTTTTGAGATTATTTGTGAATGTTACTGGTTATGGCATGTGTTATAGGGTTATTGCCCCTATATATATATAAACCCTTCCCATTCCTATTAAATGTGAAGCTTTTATGTACATAGGGTGCTTTCGTTAGTAAGTATGTACAATTGTTTAAAAGGCTAAAATGAAATAGATACCAAATGTCCTCAACACTGCTTCTCCTTTTTGTCTAATTTGGAAAAAAAACCGTCAGATTTGAGATTTTGAACTGTGCTTTAGCGGATATAAACATCCTTGTTTGAACAAATATACCATAGTAGGAAACTATTAAAGCGACAAAAAGAAATATTACGGAATAGGTTAACAGGAGATAAATTAATCTTCTAAGTTTACAATTCCAGAAGTTTTTCCTATTGAAAATAAATAGGTAAAGATAAGATTTTAATGTTTTTTAAAAAGTTCTTCATTGCAAGTTTTTTTTCTCGATAATATAAATATAACTATGCAAATCTAATAAAGTTAAACCTTTCTAAACCTTTACTTTTTGCTTCAGAGTTGGTTGTATCTAGGTTGTTTTGGCTTATCAGTGCTTTTATCTTGTCCCTATTATTAGGCATGTAAAGATTTACTTAGAACTTCTTTTCAGAGAGAGGGGGGACAATGGGATGTTTATTACACTAGCCCTAATGTTCAATGATAACGTTTTCTTATTCGTTGGTTTAACAACTTTGAATGAATTTTGATTGGCTGGTTTATTAAATTGAGTGTCAATACGTTTCAACCACAAATTGTAATCTACAGAAAGGAAAGTTTTGTGTATTTACATTGGGGATGCACTTGCACATGTCTTATCCCTTTAGATCCCTGAGTTCTTTATGTGTTTAAAATTGTTTACTTTTAAAAAAACAATTTTTTCCATTTGCATATTAAGCAACTTTTTAAAAAATACGCTGAATCATATTTTATATGTTTAAAACTTTAAATAAGTCAATAATATTAGCTAAGTATCATGAAAAAAAATTAGAATGGATACGTTTCTTCACAGTTCCATATTGTAACACTTGAAAGCAACGGCCATGCCAAATATCAGAGCTAAAACACTTTATTTAGTTGAGTTCCTTTGACTTTTAGTTTTGGTATCAAAAAGTGTCACTTCCGCCCCTCCCCCCCCCCCTTTAAATACCTATGTAATTCCTTTTTTCTTTTTGAATTTAAGATTATTTGTCTAAATCCTTATTGAGGAAGTGATTTTAAATAAAGATATTAAAACATTACCTTTTTAGAGTTCTAATTTTGGTTCTATGATTTTGCACATTTTATTTTGGATTTATGAATATAGTTTATATATTTAGTCGTTAATTAAAATCTCTTTAATGGCATAAAATACATTTTTTGTCTTAACCTCTTTTCGAGGAAGCTTTGTGTTTATCAAGATCGAAATTAATTCCTTATTCATTATCCCAAATTAAGCGCAAATGTCGTCTTGTTTGACTTTCCTTTTCTAAAGAGACGCGGCATGGATTGTTTATATTTTGATGCGTCCACGTTCGTTACTTTTGAATGATATGTGAGTGTGTGAAGATTTCGGAGAACAAAGTTGGGCCTATCATTGGTCTCATAGTGCGTGAACGACCCTAGTATACCAGGGGTTTGAAACCATAAGAACTTCAGGACTTTGAAATAGTTGCCTCAATAAATCTATAATCAAACCTGCTGTTGAAACTTGATGGTTCCTGGTATTGGGGGTTTGTGTGTACGTCAACAAGATCTCTAGAACTTCCCGCTAATTCGGAAGTCACACTCAACCAAAGTGTCATGGTTGAGACATTTTTATTTAAGAGTAACTACTTATGCTTAATGTTTGAATGCCTTAGGCTGATTCTAACACACTCCACCTTACGATCAAAGCTAGGACATACATACATTCTTAGATGTTGAAAATCTTTATATCCCGAAACTTAGTTTTAATTTGGATTGATTCAGTATAAAGGATTTAAACGATTATAGATATTTATAAACCCATTAATGTCCTTATTCTCTAAAGACAATAAAAACCAAATAAAAAATGCTTGATTAAAATGCAGCCTTTCTTTGACTGTGGTGTGTCCGTATCCCAATTCATGGCGACTTACATACATACAAACATACACATATACCCCCCCCCCCCCCAAAAAAAAATATATTCCCAAAAGCAGATTTTTATACTTTATAAAATGGGGTCAATTTGTGTGCGTTGGGGGGGGGGGGGGATTTGTTATCTATTTTTTAAGAAGAACATATCATCGTTGTTTCTAGAATCTGGCCTTTGATCTTAATGTGTTTCTGTATTTATATCTTAGAACAACAAATTTTGTTCGGGATAAATATTCTACCAAAAAATGGTCTTTTCACAAGAGGAAGTTTTGTCATTATTTTATTTGAGATGTATGAAACTACTGTTTTAGCAGTTTTTTCAAAGTAGTGATCTTTAACATGATAAGAATTAAGGTTTTTATCACAACAGAATAATCTAAATAAATAATATTTCTTGAAAAGTACACTGAAAGATTGAAGTTGTTAATCAGACAAATAATAAAACCTTATTATAAAACTTTGTGGTCTAGTGTAATTAAAAGCTAAATAGTCCCTCCCACCATGGAACTAGAGTCAACACAACTACCAAATCTTCATCATGTATCTATCCCCACTATTTATTCTATTTTAGAATATTTATTCCTTTTTAAAAGCGAAGCTTTTCTATAATTAGGGTCGGTCCGTCCGTCCGTACGTCCGTCACTCCGTACGTCCGTCCGTCACGGATAGCTTTTTTCGTTAATTTAGGCATGTTAGAATTGTCCTATCGATTTCAAACTTTGCATGGTGATTCCTGCAGTAGTTAGATACGATTTAGAAAGCGTAGCAACTCTATAATCATTACCAAAATGTCCGTACGTCCATTTTAAACATGTTGATTTTTTACTTTTTTAACAACAAATTTTTATATGATCTAATTATCCGATTGATCTGATTTTTTGTATACTGATTCCTGGGACAACAAAGTACAATATTATAAGCGAAGCAACTCTATAATTAAGTCCTAAAAATGTAAGTATGTCCATAAACATCATTCTGTATCAAGCAGTTTTTCAACAAATTTACTTACAATTTTGCTTCGACTCTTGTACATTTATATTCTGATTATTCAGTTCTGACACTATACAAGTGTTAATGTCCGTTTGTCCTACCGTTTCAGTGCTTCGCTTTTATGGATGTTGTCATCCTTTTTCAAATATGCATATTATCAGCTAAATTAGAGGTTAATATGAGCATGTTAACGTGGGCATGCATTTCCGCATATTGTTTTATATATTCACAAAGAGATACAAAAACAAATAAATTGAGGGGGGGGGGGGTGTCATACATTTATATACATCCCCAATGATGATAAACAAAATAACCCAAAATTGTTGATAAAAAAGTTTGGATACTACTGGCCTGGTTTGACTAATTATAATTTAATATTAGTACCAGTATAATTTACAGTCCGATGTCCCCATGATGATTTGATGCGGAAATGGAAGGACACTGTTAAAAACTTCCTTATATGCAAATAACTATATACAGATTTGTACTCATTATACTTATGAATATTTATTAATATTTACTTGGAAAATAATGTATTTTTGTGGCCCCAGCAAACAATATTTTAGGAAATTTTAAGCTTTGAATAAAAATATTTTTGGTACTTGTCTGGTCATTTTATTGGTAAAAATATAAACATTTTCCCCGTAGATCTTTGTTTTACAAATGCATTACCAAAAGAACATTTATCACATGATTTTTTCCTTTCCCTTTAATTATCTTTTTTAGTAGCGAAGCTACTTTATAATTCACAATGTCCGTCCGTCTGTCCGTAATTAATGAATTGGGGGAAACGTGATTTTCTCGGCTCCTATTCAAGATAGACAGCTGAAATTTTTAGTGAAGATTTCCACTATAAATGCCCATCTATTATATACATTGTTTTGTCCGTCTGTTTGTTATTTGGGGTGCTAGATCGATTCCTAGATTTTTACGTTTTCGTGGTTTTCTCAACTCCTTTTCAAGATAAAGGGCTGAAATTTTCAGGGATTAATCAATTGTATATTCTACATATTTTCACATAGTTTTATTAATGTTTCTTTATTAATTGGGTGCTAAATTGATTCCTAGATTTTTTAGGTTTTCATGGTTTTTTCAATTCCTATTCAGGATTGACGGTTGAAATTATCAGGGATTGAGTATGCTCATGTTCTACATATTTCCATAAAGTTTCATTAAGACTTGTCTATTAATTGCGGTGCTAGATCGATTCCTATATTTTTAAGTTTTCATGATTATAAGGTTATAAGATTTCCCTATTTACCAATATTAATATTTATTATATGACACTGCTTTATAGTATTTTTTTCCTGATATACAATCATAATTTTTGAGCTTCGCTACTTATGGATGTTGTCAACCTTGTTATTATTATAAAAAGTGAGATTTAATCTTGAAAATGAATGACAAAAAGTCCAAGTCACATTGGTTAGTTAAAATAAAAAGTTGTTATTCATACAAAAATGCTATTCTTATATTAAAAAGTAGTAGGTTCTTTGTTTATCCATTAAGATCGTGAAATGGCCTGGTCTGAGAGGTTTCTGATATTTTCAGAGAAGCTTTGTTCTTGTCATGTACAATTTTTAAGATTTTTTTCGTGATAGGAGGAGGAAGGGGGGTTGGCGAAACCAAAATAAGAAACAGAACAATTCCCCTAAAAAAAATTTTTAATGAAAAGGACAGGGGAGTCAAAGGTTTCCTGACAATTTTTCATTTATAATGTATGTGTTTTCCTTATTTTAGTAAAGTATATTTTTGAGGTTTTATTTTAACATTAATCATAAAATTTTTCTTCATGACGCAACCATTTTTATAAGCGTAACTACTTTATAACTAGATGAATGTCTGTCGTCCATCTGTCTTAGTGTTTTACGGATGATATATCACTTTTTGTGCCTCTATACGTGACAAATAGCCAATAATATTCCTTTTTTCAGTTTCAAGTTTCGGTTTTACAAATTACAACTGTCAAGATCTTAAACTAACATCCAGCCTTTTTATAATATAGAATTGTCTAAATACCTAGTTATTTTTCAGGCATTTTTCTTTACAACAGTTTATTGTTATTTTTCACCTAGTAATAGTTTACTAATACTGCGCTACTTATGGACATATTTGCCCTTGCTGTAATAACTTTTCATTTTATTTTTAAATTAATTGTGGTTTTTATATTTCAGAGAGAAAAAAATGAAAATGTAGTGCAGAGAGAAAACGGACGGCTTAGTTTTAGCATTATCAGAGAAAGTAGGAAGAAGGAGACAGTCATAATGAGTACAGATACTTTCCAGGATTTCTGCCAGGTATGTACACCTTTGATTTTTGGATCTGGAAGAAAAACGTTATGATTTGGGTTTCGACAATTATTAACCTTACCTATAGCAAGTGTTTCTAAAAAGACCAATATTGAGCGGAAAATACGAATATTTAACAAAATAGCCTTTTAAAGAAAATAACTTCATGGCCGCAGCGCTTGACCCAATGGCCTGCCTAGCCGCGGACGCTCTGTCCCCTAGCTATATAACCTAACCTAAAAATTGGTTAAAATCTACCAAACACTTTTTTTGTAACATCCACGAAATTTTAAACCTTATATGTATTAACAGTTGATGCTATTGGAGGCTATTTTATCCGTGACTATTTTGTCCAAGATTCGAAAATACCCCCAGAAAACGGTTAGATGTCACATACAGACAGAATAATAATTTACTTGTAGGAAAGCTGCAGCAATAGTGTCTAAAAATTATTTATGAAATATGCTAGCTTAGAAAAAAGTATTTTGCATGAATATTACATCTAAAAATGATGACTCAATGCTATGTTTGCTATTTTTATTACTTTTGATATTTTTAGAACTAAAAATATTGTTGTATCATATATTACATAACTTCTTTTTTTTTGTCATTTTATCATTGTTGGAAGGAATCAAAAAAGACAAAAAAAATTGGGTAAATATATCATACATATTTTCTCTTGTAAAATTTCAGATCTTAGAATTGGGGGAAAGATTAATTTAATGTCCATTGTAATATCCCTATACAAATAACAAAGAAGTTGTTAACACAAAAATTTCTTTTGTTTTTTATTTATCCTTCTGGGAAAATTAATAATATTGTTGTTTTTGTTAGGGTAAAGCGGGGCGAACTCGGTGTTTTTTTCGGTTTTTTGAACCTGCAAATCGTAAAAATTATTTTTTTAAAATGGGACCAAGACTAGTAGAAAGATCTCGGAAAAGTCGATCAGGTCCTAAAAGGACGTAAACCTAGGACTTTGGGAAGTTTGTCAAAATTGATCTCTAAAACGGCACCGACTTCGCCCCGCCTTGAGGCGAAGTCGGTAGGGCATTTTCAAGCTTCGAAAAATCGATGACGTATTGATTTTATTACAGCATGCCCAAAAGGTAAAAGTTGCTAAATGTAATAAAGAGTATGCACAAAAAATTTTATTAAGATAGGTCAATTTTTTCTACCAAAAAAAATAATTTTTCCGAAGTACGCGAAATTTGACTTTTTTTTCGAAAATTTTTTTGATAAAAAACATAAAAATACTACTAGAAAAAATAACTTTTTATAACTTTAAAGGCCTGATCCTTAAAATTCAGGCAATTTTGAATAGATTTGGTCAAAAAAAATTTGTTCTATTAGCAAAATTTCCTAAAAAAAATCAAGTTGAAAAAAAGAGAAAAGTTTGGCAAAATCTGTGGTCGATTTTCCAGCTTCAAAAAACCTAAGACATATTGATTTAATTACAGCATGCTCTAAAGGTTAAAGTTGCTAAATGTAATAAAGAGCATTCACAAAAAAAATTATGAAGATCGGACAATTTTTTCTACAAAAAAAAAAAAATTTCTAAGTACGAGAAATTTGACTTTTTTTCTCGAAAATTTCACTTTTTTATATAAAATTAAAAAAGTTAGTATAAAAAGTGAAAAAACCGAATTCGCCCCGCTTCACTTTTAGTCGATTTAAGAAAAAACTATACAAGCTTTTTTAAAGTTTTAAACGGAAATGGATAGCCTATTAGATTCTTAATAAGTCCCCTGAAGACGTCTAAGCTCTAGCTCTTACCAGTTTTTGTCCAACTTACCGTTTTTCCGACCGAAGCAAAAAAATCGAAAAAAAAAATTTTTGTCGTCAGACTTTAAGACCCAATAAGTACCCTAAAAATTCATCTCACAAAAATTTCATTTTATACTTTTTTGTAGGCAATTTAATAAGGAACAAATTTGATTTGATGTTTTTTTCTGTCAGTCGATTAGAACATGGAGAAAAATGTCATTTAATGAAGGTGGTCAAAAAAATACCGACTTCACCTCAAAACCGAGATCGCCCCGCTTTACCCTAAACAAATTATTTTAATTTCAATGTCAAATTTCTGTGGTTTCTCTAGGGCAGGGATAGGGCAATTGGAAAAGAATCATCTTGGATCCAATATTACTTTCTTTCTTTTTTTCGCAGGGAAAGAGCAAAAAAATCAATCTTACATAAAATTTTTTTTAAATTTAAATTGTACCTTTATATTTTTCATGAGAACGTAATAAATGTTAATTTTTAACAACTAATTTAAAAGAGCTCAAAGTTTTAAATATTTTGACCATCTTTGCTTTCTTCGCCATAAAATTGTAATATGCAACCAATGGTTTCGTTTTACACATATGTATATATAAATTTTGTAAATGGAATATTATTATAATCATAATAGAATATAATAGTAGATAAACTTTTTCGCCGTCTAACTGTGTATGTATATAGAATCCCCACTTAGAAGTAAAAAAAAACATGATTACTCCGAGATTGATCTAAAATAAACAACGGTGCTAATTAAAGTCTCATAAACTAGGGAGAAAAGTGATTACTTCAAGATACGGTTCTCTAGAAATCAAAATCACAATATAACAGTTCAATTCAAGTCTTCAAAGATCATTCAGCATGCTGTTATGTTAAATAACAGAAAGACTTTAGGAGTGAACTCTAGTTAAGATGCCATTAAAAGAAAGTTCCAAAGATTTAGGATTATTGGGGTGTTAGGGTGCTTTAATAATTTTTTAAGGGGCTAGTTTCACAAAGTACATTTAAATTATGGATTTTTTTGAAGAAAGGCATTATAAAATGTGGTTTATGAGTGAATTTGTAATCTTTACTAAAGCAATATTGGC
This sequence comes from Acartia tonsa, assembly GCF_053477335.1. Lineage (NCBI taxonomy): Eukaryota > Metazoa > Arthropoda > Copepoda > Calanoida > Acartiidae > Acartia > Acartia tonsa. Next base: position 29,224,813 of record NC_137267.1, read on the forward strand.
TTTCTGTTTGAAGAGGTAGGCAAAAATAGCCTAAAACCATCCCAAGACAAGTAATAAAACATCCTGGGACCTATTTGAAGCTTTCCTAAAATGGAAAATGGATAATAAAAAAAATTAATAGGTACTTTATTCACAATTCGTATTTAAACGTTTATAACTAACATTCCTAAATATTACTAAACTTATACAATCAATCATTAAATTGAAAAGAATATGTTACACCCTAAAAATGTAAAAAGCTCCCTATGTAGTTTTTATAAATTACTTAACAATCAGATGAAAAACAATCTATTGTATCTATCCTATCAAAAACAGGTTTCTTTTAAGGGTGTAAGGAGGGGAAATATCCATAGCAAGCAAATTCTTTTTTTTCCATTTTAAAAGCAACAAAGGGAAAACTTTGATTTACAATTTTTTAAAGATTAATTCATCCTGTATTGCTCTTGCCCTATCCATCTATTATATAATTTAAAGTTCAATCGTAAAAAGTAGCAAAAACTGCATTGTACAAAGTAAAAGGTTTCTTATTATACACAAACTTGAACACCTGTGTTTTAGAAGTAACACTGCTGCTCTATAACTAGGGTACGTACATCTTACGGTCTGTATCTTAGAAAATATAGTCTCTGAGTAGATTTGTTTTACACAGTCACTAAAAAAAGTTGTATATTTATATAGTATAACCACTACTTTAATGTGTATTGTTCTTTTCAAAGCAACAGCTCAGATAATCTATAATTTTACTGTATAGATTTAAATCTTTTTAGGTATCTTATGATATTTTATAATAAAACTATCGGGTTCGCCCTTAGCCTCTAAGGGCTTTGCCCAAAGAGGTTTGAATTTTTTTTTTTTTGTGGGGGGTATTTTTCATTTTTTGGGGGGGGTTTGGGGTGTCCCACCTTTCAAAAAATAGTTCCGGGACCTATGAGAAGCTACCCTGTAAAGGAGAACCCGATCGGTTCAGTGGTTAGCTAGATCCTTCGGTACAAACAGACAGACAGACATCGTTCTACTTTGTATTATAGATAATGATCTGATTATAAAATGAAGTAAGAAGCACGTAATGTAAAATTATCAGTTAGCCACAAATAAATCCACAAAATGGTATGTATCATATAATTATTTGGAAGTCAATAGAAAACCATCAATTTTCTAACAATTATTGGTTTTGAATTATTGTGCATACATTGCAGTAATTTTATGTCTAGAAATAGCGCAACAAGTAGAAAGTTAGCCAACATTTTAATAAAAACACAAAAAGGCAAAAAATAAGTTTTACTAAAAAATTGAATCAAAGAGGTTAGGTATAAGAAAAAAAATGGATTTAAAAAATTAACTAGGTATAAAGTTATTTAACCAAAAATAAAAGAATTTACACGATAATTTATAAGTAAATAAGACAGTCATTGATGGAAACAGACACTTACAGAGGTGCTACGCATCTAAAAAATCTAACAAACTAATTATAGAGTAGCTTGCGCTAATAAAATTTACTCTTCATTGTAGCATTTACTCTAAAAGTGCATATTATAAATTATTGTAAAAGTTGTACAATTTCAATATTTCTTACTGCTGCGCTACTTCTGGATATAATTGTACTTATTAAGGTTATAGAATAGTCCTATTCTTTATTTAAACATTTAATCTACAAAAAAAAATTCTTTTAATGTTAATCCGGCTTTTATTTATTTTTAATCTCATTAAAGATTGTTACTTAAAGATTTTTTCGGGTTGGGTTAACAAGAGGACATTAATATCTATAAGTTTCGAGACTTTACTTAAGGATATTGTTACTTTTAATTATGAAGATTTGAAGTTCATTGTGTAATTTTTAATTGGATAGCTAACTTTTTGTCATATTTTTGTAAGATAGACGTAAAATATCAATTTTTTTAGTAGATATGCCAGTGAAAGAGATGCATCTTATCTTAAAATCCTATTTCACTTGAATTATTTTACTGGATTCATGGATTGTTAAATAGATTATTTATATCTTCACTATTTTTAAAATTTTCAATCTTCTGTCTTTGAACTGCTGAATTTTTTTTTCAAACTCGCCTCTGTTTTAAAAAAAGGCAAAAAGTGCTTTCCATCAAAATACCTAAGATTACAGAACCCCTCCTTTGTTTACATTTTTTTTTAATGTTGGGGGTGGGGGGCAATTTTTTCCCTATACTTGTGGTGTACTAACCCTTTGAAGGATACTGCCGATCAAGTTCAATTGTTTTGAAGTCAGTTAAATTCTAATAATCTATTGGACTATCCCTTTATACTTGATTTTTTAAAAATCTACCGGATTAAACATCTGAACTAAATTTTCTAATTGTTCATTTTAAATCAAAAACAATTTGTAAATAATCAATTTGGATAATGTAATTTTCAATCTTCTAAGGCAGGTTTTTGGCTGTAATTTAAATAACATCCCCTCCCCCCCCCCCACCATTTTTTTAGTTAAGTGTACATTTTTAACCCGGAAAGGAAGAAAGACTACCCTTGAAATTAAAGCCAATAATTAATTTCAAATTTCAGAGCCAAAACCTTAAAAGACCCATTTCCCCTGTTTATCCGCTAATATAAAATAACAAGGACGAAATGCATCAAGGAAGCTTTACAAAAATACCAAAATAAGCATTAAATCTTTCAATTTCATTCTGCTTTAGAATTAACGTTTAAAAGACTTGCAACGTTAAAAAAAAGTTGTCACGGGTGGGGGTGACATATTATCGACATTTTTTAATAGCCAATAAACACAAAAGCTAACAAACGCTATTTCAATAATTAAACCATTTTATTTTTATGTTACAAAGAAAGTGAAATAAAGGGACGTAAAAAGGGGGGGGGCGAAAGTGACACTTTTTGAAACCAAAACTAAAAGTCAAAGGAACTCAACTAAAAAAAGTGTTACAGGTCTGACATTTTGCATGGCAGTTGCTTTATAGGGGTACAATATGGAACTGTGAAAAAACGGCGGCGCAACCGCCGAAAACCGCCGAGAAAAGGCAACAAAAATTACGGCGGGAAACGGCGGTTTTCGGCGGTTGCGCCGCCGTTTCTTCACAGTTCCATATTGTACCCCTATAAAGCAACTGCCATGCAAAATCTCAGACCTGTAACCCTTTTTTTAGTTGAGTTCCTTTGTTGACTCTTAGTTTTGGTTTCAAAAAGTGTCACTTTCGCCCCCCCCCTTTAGTATATCATAAGGGTATTTTCATCTGACAATTTTATTCTGTGGACAACCGGATAAAGAAAATTATAGAGTAGCTTCCTATTGAAGAAAAGACAAATATTTCAGAGCACGAAAATGATAATAAAAAAGGTTGCTCTTTGCTTAGGATAGGGTTATATATTCAGTAATTTTAATTAGTTTAAATTATGTCATGATTTGTAACTTAGCTTTTTTCTTATAAAAAAGCCTTTAATGTATTCAGCTGCAAGCTGCCGTGTCTTTTAAAGAGGATTGGTTTAAGAATTTCTGATTGCACTCAAATATTACACTATTTGAATCGTTACAAATCTCCAAAATTAACCGTCTCTGTCCTCATAAAAAAACCAGACATTTGTCGTATTTTAAAAAATCTTTCATGATTGAAATGTCATTTCCATTTTAAAGCCACTTCCTGTGGATTTCAGACAGGGAAAAGTGAATCGAAGAAGAAGATGAACAGCTGGATTAGTTGAATATGACCTCAAAGAATAACGATTAAAATATATCCTTTACTGTTTAAAAACTTAAATCTAAAAAATCAATGTATGACTAAAAGAAAATATTTGAGTAAATGGAGAGGGAGATTAGTTTTTATCTATTAACAACCCCTGCAGAGGCCCTAAATTTTTGGAGCTACCTACTTTTCAATATACAAATACTTTTAAGGGAAACCACCAAAAAGTCTTAATTTTAGAACGTTTATCACTTGCATTTAAGTCTGCTTTAGGATGCGGAGAGAGCAACACGCATGTGTGGCGCTCTATCCCCTACGCGCGCTAATTGTGTCATTATTCTTTGTTATGAGTGCATAATAAAATCTTCGCAGTTTTCCGATAGGTGCTATGAAGAAAATGTTGGTAATTGGGCACAGACGATTCCTGCCATCACTGGAGAAGATTAGAAAAAACATTTTTCTGTCTGCCTGCTTTTTTTTCCTGCTTCATCAATTCAAGCTTTTTCGAGTCATTTAATTTCCTATGTCTGCTTTATTGTTTGGAAATTTGACTCCAACCTATTCTGCCCGCCAAAATGCCCCCCACCCTCATCACCAATATGACAGTCTCACCACCTCTCTCCCCTACAAACTTCTGCCTGCCTTCAACCCCATCCCTCACCTTCCCACATATACGCCTGAGGTTTGAATTCCCGCTTAAAATCATTGTGCTTAATTATATCTAGTTGGTGTGTGTGAAAAGGGAATAAGTTTCCCTTTTATTCTGTTGCAGCCTCCCCCATTTTTTATGGGGTAAACTTCACCCGCCTGGCTTTGGAGCGGTACACGTCAAGTGAAATTTAGAAATCCATGGCAAGAACTTTTGTAGCCTTTTTTGTAGGCTACCTTACAATTTTGACCTTTCCTCAATTTTGTAAGTCCCGAAAAATGCCCAGTAAGCTTAAACTGGAAACCTCCAACTCCACAGTCTACTCCTGCCCAAAATGCTTGCTATCAATGAAACCAATCAACTCTTAACAAACTGAAACACGAACACCAAACCAATTCAAACATTATCATTTTAATTGTGTAGTTAGTTTTTTTATGTTAGTCATAAATATTTCATAACCCTTAACTTACTAACACATATCTAATTTATCATTTATTTCTTATTTTACTTATTATATGATGTATGATTATTTCTGTAAAACGAATAAATCATTTCAACACACACACACACATCACTTGCATTTAAAAAATAAATATAAAGAATACATGCAAAGACATAAACACAATAATTTTATTACTGTTGGTTTGAATCTTTTAGCAAAAGATATTATTCAAAGAGTACTAGTTAATATTTGGCATATTCTTATTTTTTACTGATTTCTCTTACATAATATTTGTTCTTGTTATACAAAGAAGGGGGGGTTAAGTCAATATACGAAATATATTTATAAATTAATCTGCTATAGATCCGTTTGTCCGTTTGTCTATCCAAGATTTAATTTGTGTTATTTTTGGATGTTGTCATTCTTAAATTCCTTTTTTGTCTTTAATTAACAACTTACCTACTTGTAATTGTAAAAATCTGGGAAGAATGGTCTAATTAATCGAGATCTATTCCACCAACCTTTACCACCTTCAAAAGTCTGAAATATACTTACAAAAAAATGATGGAAGATAATTTTTATCCTCCATTATCCTACCCATGTATTCCCAAATTGTAATTGTAACGTGGGAAAAAGAAAAGACATTTAATTTTTAAACTTTAAAGTCATAAATATTTAAAAAAGAACACTAAAAATATTTGATTTTTTTATAATGTTTGAGGGATTTTTTTTTATTAATTGTCATCATATTTATTTATGAATTTTTTAACAGTAGAAATCCTTATATATTTTTAAATTTTCTATATATTCTCTTTGAAGAGGTTGAGTATGTCAAAATTCGAGCATTTTTTTGTTCGTGGATTTTCCCTGGCCCCATATTTTTTCTATTTTCTATACAGGAGTCTTACTGTGGTATTTAAATAATGCAGTTTAAAGGTGATTCTTTAAAACAGCTAGCATAACAAATCTTTCATTTGCCTGTTTACTAAAGTTTAGCTTTTTAACATAGTAGATTATTTCTGTAACTAAAGTTTTTGTCTTTTAAGCATTGAAAATAAATGGAAAAAAAATTATATCACAGCAAATATTTTTAAAAAATTGAATATTATAAAGTAATGATTTTTTATTAATAAATCTATTTTTTTACGAAAATAAATGCTAGGATTCCTAACTTTCAATTCAACTCATGGAAATAACCCTTTTAGATTTTTTATCTTACACAATGTGGAAACACCACCCCATACCCCTTACTATGTATCCTACTGATATATTTATGAACAATTTTATCACCTTCAACCCTCTAGCTAAGTTGTCCTATAAAACTGCTTTTAAAAAATTATTAAAAATTTCTATTTCGTGTTAACCTCATTTAAAAAGTATACATTCACCAATATAGTATAGATGTATAACCAGACAACTACCAGGATCCCCTTGTTAAGGACGTTTTTTTGTCTGTTAGCAAATTGTTTTCTGCTACTTGGCTACGTTAATATTTCCAACACTATTGGTTGATTTTCAAAGAACCAATTCAGAGTCGGCACAAGGTGCTGGTTATGATGACATAAAGTTATTTAACCCCTTCCCCCTCTAGTGTTTTACTGTAATTATTCACCTATCTGAATAATAAATACTATAACTTTGTACATAGTATTTTGGTTGTGTGCTTAAATATTTGTCTACCTGATCTACATTTTTTTTCTTAAACGCGGGAACACCTCTCCTGTGGCTAAATCGTGTTTAAAATTCAACAACACAAATAAAAAATAAGCCTTAACAAAAAACTGAAGCAGATGTAGGTTTTATGGATGCTCTAAGGAGAAAATCTATTTAATTTTACTTTTTGTGTATACAATCTAAGGGATAAGACAATGGACAACAAATTGATATGCCGTTAACTGTTCTATTAATAACCACTTAAATATGTAAATAAATTATGAATGTATTTCAGGCTTGGACCTCCAGGTTTCCAGACAGTGAGCTGCCAGAAGCGTGGGAACAGGATGTCAGAGCAAACCTGGCCAAACACACGGTAAGATATTTATCTTTTGAAGCGGTGTGCGCATGGTTTTGCTAGGGTGTGGGAACCTTGGGGAGGTTAAAAAAGGGTAAGATATACCTCCATAATTTGAATTTTAAGGTGGATGTTGATTGTTGACACTTAATATACCGTCACTTATTCTAGGGTAGTATTTCATTACTGTAGTTCTGTCTTAACCTCTTTTCGAGGAAGCTTTGTGTTTATCAAGATCGAAATTAATTCCTTATCATTATCCCAAATTAAGCGCAAATGTCGTCTTGTTTGACTTTCCTTTCATAAAGTGACGCGGTATGGATTGTTTATATTTTGATGCGCCCACGTTCGTTACTTTTGAATGAGATATGAGTGTGTGAAGATTTCGGAGAACAAAATTGGGCCTATCATTGGTCTCATAGTGCGTGAACGACCCTAGTATACCAGGGATTTGAAACCATAAGAACTTCAGGTAGAATTTGTTAATTTTATTAAGTGGAATGGTGTATAGGACGATTATATTTAGTTTAAAAGGCTTTGGCCAGCTAAGCATGAAACTTAATTATGATTAATATTATGTTTTAGTAATTTTTTATGTGCTTTTATTTTTGCATTTAACAATGATTTATTAAACCAAATAATTTTCCTTTAAAGCCAAAGTTTCCAAAGATTCTTAACCGTAGATAAAAATGATTTTAAAAAGCAATTAAGATTACGTGGTTATAAAAAAACTGGAATTTTGTATTAATTGATTTTGTAATTTCAGGACTTTGAAATAATTTCATCAATAAATCTATAATCAAACCTGCTGTTGAAACTTGATGGTTCCTGGTATTGGGGGTTTGTATGTTCGCCAACAGATCTCGAGAACTTCCCGCTAATTCGGAAGTCACACTCAACCAAAGTGTCATGGTTGAGACAAGTTCAGAACATTATTGACTTATATATTTCCCTCGTTTATCTAAATTTATATTTAACTTTCTATCCTTTCATCTATTTATTAATCTATCTATCTATATTTTTATATTAATCCATTTATTTTACTATTTATTTTTCTATATGTTTATCAACAATCGATCTATTATCAACTTACTTTTTTCTGCCTTCTTTTTTGTATGTTAGTTATCTTATTAATATTGTTATCATTGTTTGAACATATGATCTTAACCTTCCTAAAAACCGCTACTTTGTTTAAGTATTGAATTTCTTTATAGGACTCCCTTTTACCTACAAGTAAATGACACATAACCCCCCTACCTTTTCAGTTTCCAGCCTCTGCGATGAGCTTGTAATCTTGCGGGGCACTTGCCATGTAACTCTTTTTTAAACCCAACCTAACCTTTATTAGTGTTTAGTTGGAAATAAGAGGGGTGATACGGTTGGGGGACTATTAGGATACACTTGTCACACTTGGTGGGAAATTGGCAATTTCTTTGATAACCATTATTACTATTTGTGGTTGAAAAATTCATCTTATTCTCAGAATTTATCCTTTTTGTAGCAAAGCTCATGTTTATTTCTAAATTTCCGTTCGTCTGTCCTTTAACTACGTTTTGATAAAGTATTGTTTCTAAAATTTGAGTGAAAACTATGATTTTTATATTGATTTTTAGATTCAACTGAATACTGAGTATTTTTTTCTATCCCTTTATGTTTTCTTTTGCATATTTGTAGGTATGTCTTTTCTTTAAAATTTGTATACATATATAGATTATTTTTATCTAAATTGCCTTTTAAAGGTTAATACATAAATTTTTATTGTGTAATTTGCTTAAGTATTATTAGCTTACTATGATAATTATGTCCATAAGTAGCGCAGTAATAACAAGTTTAACAAAAAAAAGTTCATATTTCATTTTTAACTTAAAAGCAACTTTCGATTTATGATTTTAACAAAGTTGCAGAAGTTACTCGGCAAAACTAAAGAAACACATATAATCCCTTGATACAAAGGGATAGGATCAGGATATTTTTACCCTTCCCCCCCATATTGAGCACCTATATGCTAGAGGCGCCACCACTGCCTAGTCTTTAATAAAGAAGAACAAAACTGTTATAAAAATGTTAAAAATCTGAGCGTAAAAAAACGCCTATAATAAAATCTTATGTTTATATGTAACAACTTTAAACTGGCAGATAGCAAAAATTACTGGTTATATCATTTAGTTTTTTTAATTTAAAAATAATTACAATAAGTTTTCATTATATACATAAGTTAATTTACAAGTCTTTCTTTTGTTCAATTTTTAAAAGGCACTTAATGCAGATTTTACATTGTAAATCTTAGGAAGCTCAACCTATCATCTTATAGTATTCTTAATTAAAAAGAAAAAGTTATTTTTAATTTACTATTTTTCTACATTCTTATGTCGAAATAAGTAAGCACTGTTAAAATGTGTTGTATAATTTTTGAGTTGCTCGCTTGTGGGTAATCACCAAAACAGTTAATAATATTCACCAACCAACAATATCACATGTTTATAAGCAGTGCAGCTGCTATATAACTGGGGTCTGTCAGTCTGTAAGTCGTCCAAGGCCTTTTCTCTTACATTAAATGTATTGGACACTACCCTTTATAACTAGGACAAGGAAACCGTACAGAAATTGATGTACATCTAAAAATTATAAAGAAAATGAAAAAGTCATTAGACAGTAGACAATGCCAGTTTTATCTACCCAAAATAACTTTTAAGCTTAGTGTTTGTATAGATTTCAAGCGCCAGACTGACAGTATGCCCTTCTGGCACTTTATATTAAATTTTCATTATTAGTTTCTAAGATATAATACATGTATGTAATCATTCTTGTTTGACATAAACCTATAAAATTTAGTTAAGGATAGGCACCTTGCATAAAAACATAAAACGTTATTCACCGTCTCTTTAATTATATGTATCTTTTGATATTCAATAACCTTTAAAAAACATCAAATCATGTTTTTAGGTTCTATGGTAGAATAGGTATCTTAACATTAGAGATTCTTTTTTTTTACATGTTGCCGTGTCGTCCTAGAAATCATCATTCCAAAAATCAATCAAAAGTGACTATTATAAACAGATTTTTTGGAAATGATTATAAGGCTGCTAAACTTTCATAATTTTACCTAACAAATACAGGAATCACCATGCAAAGATTTTAACTGTTAGGAGCTACTTTCAAACTTCAAATCTAGAAAAGATTTTGAAAATAGTTTTTGAGTATATTAAACAAATCTAACCGTCATCTTTGTTCAATTATGCCATATACATTTATTTAGACATAAAACAATCCATTTGAAAACAGGGAGTTCCTTCTCTTAAAACAGGAGTAGAAAAAACTAAAATTCATCATCCCAAAATTTGAAACAAACATTGCATCTAATTGGCAACAGAAGGGATAAACAAATCTGTTAGGTTTTGAAATATTAAGACACTTGTGTTATTTTAAAATGACATATTTAACCGTTTTTGGGAGTTAGAAATCAACCTTTTTTTCAAATTTTTTTTTATAATATTAGGTAATTTAAGTATTAAACTGAAACATTTTCAAAAAACTAAAACACCAGAGGAATTAAAATGAATTAATTGAGGCCTATTTTATGAATATTATGCACAATAACTCATAAACTTAATCATGTGGTGTTACTTCAATGATGTCTAAAAAGGAAATAAAAAGCATGCTTTACTAATGTTTTCTCATTACTAAAATAGATTGTTTTACTTTTGTAATATTAAAGTTTTCGGCCATGTAGATGTCTTAAAAAAGCTATTAAATATCCATATAAAAACAATTGACTAAAAATGACCATTTTTAATCTTTTTATACTAGTTTCTGCCTTTTAATGCCTGAAATTGTTGTTGGATGGTTGTAAAGAGACATTAGGATACAAAACAGATTCTACACCAGTGTCCTATCCCTAGGTAAAATAAGCCTAAATATTTTTGCGAAATTATTGAAACCCCAAAAAATGTTGCATGACGCGGCATCCCGCTTCCTGAAATTTTTGGCGCGCGTAGACTTACACATAGACAAATTATGTCATCTTGGCGAAAAAGCACATCCTAATGATTTTAATTACTCCCTGCCCCACCTCCACCAATCAAATTACCCCTTTTCATACCATTCAAATGTTCCCTCAGTGTAACATAAATCATTTAATTAAAATAACTTTTCCTTTACTTCCACCCCCTCCGTTATTTTTTGTTTTGTTTATTATGTAAGATTTTTAAGGGTGGTAGCCTATTAGTTTTGGGCCTTTCTTATTTTAGCCTTAGCAAATGGCTTAAAATCTGACTAGGTCCAATTTTCAGATTTCCTGGATGTAGACTTAATTTTTTTGACACATGGACAAATATTCAAGTAATTTAGTTTGAATTTCATTTTTTGCAGAGACACCTTGCCACCCAACAACTAACTTTGGTTTGCACATTGCTCTTAATTGCTTTTTAACATAACAGTTTGCTGCGCCCCTGTTTATAGTGGGACCATCTAGTTGTTTCTTTTCATAAGACTCAACCTAATCCCAACTTAATTAGTTTAGAACCCTACTGGATAAGATAGCCCATGAAAAGCAAAATGATAAAACTTTTAAGTATCAGATTAAATAAAAAATTAAATGCTTTTTGAAATTTTTAATAAATCAATAAAAAACCACAATAATACTTTTAACAAGAAAATCGGTTCATGTAGGATGCAATATTAAAGCAGATTGAATTAATTAGAACAATGCATTAATTGTTGGTTGATATTTTATTTGACTAGGAAATTCTTAATTTTAAGTCCTTTACTCCTTGAAAAATTTAAATAAAAATGGTGCATCCAGCCACACCTTTAAATGTTCAGCAACCCAGGGAAGGAGGGGCCATTGGGTTGTTTATTACAGTAGTCTCCAAAGTCTTATAATAACGTTTTCTTATTCGTTGTCTTTACAACCTTGGGAACTTACATTGAATTCTGATTGGCTAGTTCATTTAGTTGAGAGTCTAAACGTTTCAACCACTAATTGGAATATACAGAAGGGCTAATTTTGTTTGTCATCATTTGGGATGTACATCAATTTTTAGGTCGTTTTCTTATTCCTTTAGATCCCTGTAAGCAACAACTGCACTCAAGCAATTAAGGAAAAGGACATTTTAAATGATTAGTTCTTATTCCATATTAGGAATTGGAATTATTCTTTCATGACACCTAAACCATTAATTTTCCTAAAGTCCATTTAAAGATTAAATGCATTCTTTATGTAAGTGACTAAAAGTTATGGATCAGTTGAAAAAAAAAAAATAGCAGGAGTCATATTTTACTATTTCTAAAAACATAGCTTTTCATTGTAGCTATGATTGTTAAATTAGATAGGTAAAAATTGTCCTATCGATTTCAAACTTGTCCTGATGATTCTTGTATTACCATAAAGTTGCATTATGATTATGTTTTTTACAATTCTTATTTTACTGTCTTTCATGTTTACTAGTTGCTTCGCCCCAAGCCTTTTTGATGGCGAGCGGGGAATTCAGGAAAATAGCCTTAAACCATCCAAAAACAATTGTAAAGCTTCCCCATTTGATCTAGCAATTTCCCTTACTAAGTTACTACTTCATAATAGGAGTATAATTTTGTACATTTTTTGTTACTTTGAATGTAGATGTAATTTTTTGAGCTAAATAATAGACCATTGTCTGTTTTAAAAGCAAGAAAGGACACTTTATTATTAAGGATTAATTTCAGATAAAAGGTTAAGGATATTAAAGGGCATTATGCTTTAGTAATAGGCAATAAGATGCAGGCGTAGAGAACAAAGAATATCTTTGAATATAAGGGATCTATGAAAAGGTTTTTTTTCCATCGCATTGTTTTTTTTCTCAGTGATATAAAAAAGACATTTTCTATTGCACAGTTTTAAACGATGATGACTATTTTAATGAAAAAATAACTTTAAAAGATTGTTTTTTTTTGTTAACTTAGCAATGGCTTATTTTTCATCTAATTACTTTATTTTCTAAAATAACTTTGGTAGATTAACTTTCATAAAATACCACTTTATAGACAATAGTTTTAAGAACTAGGAAGGGAGGGGACATTGGGCTGTTTATTACACTAGTCCCCAAAGTTTTATAATAAAGTTTTTGTATTCGTTGGACTTTTATTGAATTGTGATTGTTTGTGTGTTAAAACGTTTAAACTACTAATTTTAATCTACAGAAGGGTTAATTTTGTGTCATCTTTAGGTATGTACATCAATTTATCGTCCATTATCTTATTCCTTTAAATCCCTGATTAAGGACCCATCTTGATTCAATCCTGTTATGATTTTTGTTTAAGAATTTTCTTTTGAAGGAATATTCATATAAAAATAAAATTACCATATGACACAACAAAAGTTAGAATATAACTAACACTCCAACATTTATAATTAGCCTAAATAATGTTAAAATTTGCCTTCAAATAACACATACCAATGATTAAGTCATTAAAATTTTGCATATCATGTAAAAAAAATTAACATTATGTTGTTTATTGTCTTTTTGGTGTTTTGTCATGAATGCAAAAATTCTTTCAATATCAATGATGGCTATTTAATAAATATTACAGTTATGCTAAAACTTAGATGCTTTAATGAAATAAGTGAAATTGTTTCATACAACAATACTTACTAAGGTTTAATTTTAAATTTCCATGTTGAAAAAAATCTTCCCCCCCGGCAAATTTATAAAGACAGGTAATTTGAATTACAAAATAAAGTATTTACAATTTTGTAGCTATTGTCTTCTCCATTCTGGTGATATTGCCACTCTATAATTTTATATTTTATAATTAGCTAAAATTGTAATGAACCAGCTAAAAACAAACATCCCTTTTGTTAAGTATATATGAAGTTAATATTTTTAACCTTGCTAAAGTGTAGCAACATCCTGTCTTGTGTCGACATATTACTAGAAATTAAAGCACTGAAAATGAACATTTGTAATGAACTAAGTTGTAGCCCCACCCCACCTAACAATTACTATTATGTGATAGGCAAAGCTGTAACCCCACCCTACCAATAACATTTTATCCAACAATAACCTACCCATCGACTAACAATTTATGATTAGCTAAGTTGTAGCCCAACCCTACCCAACTAATAAAGTTTATGCTTAGCTAAATTGTAACCCCACCCCACCGTTGCCTTATTACATATTTAATCATACTACGCCAGTCAAGACATGTTGCTCAGAGACACAGGGATAGGGAAATGTGAGGTAAAATAATCTTTCTAAATTTAAAAACTTTAGTTTTTCAATAATTTTAACACTTGGAGGGATAACTCTAAACCTCCTGTCCTAGGCCCTAACCCTGCGGGCACTCCAAAACCTTACCTATCCTAACTTAACTTTTAGAATAGCTCACAAATGTATTTTGTTTCTATAAACTAAAGTAAGAGAGGAGAGGGGTTATTGCTGTTCAATTAGTAGGAGGTATATTGCAATTTATCTTATGCTTATCTTCATATTATCTTCATATTAAAAGATTAATTTATTAACCATTTCCATATTCCTGTATGTTGCTCCACTCTGTCTTGTCTGCAAACTATGCAGTTTTGTATCTTCTTATATTGTGGCCATTATTCGAGATAGCAAAAAATAATAATTTAAAACATATAAATCGACTGAACAAAGCATATTTAGTCCCTTTATTTAAGGTAATATTTTTTTTTTAGACGGGGGATTGACCTTATCGCCTGTAAAAATAGCCTAAAACTTGATTAGGGCACACGAAAAGGAATATTTTTGTCTAACTACCCTTAAAATTGATTTAGCTATTAATAAATTAGTTAGGTTTGTATGAATGTAATGAAGATCATCAATTGTAAATTCAGTTAAGATGCTTATGGATAACATTCGAATCAGGGAGGCAGGAGGCAATATGACTATAAATTGATCCACACCCCTTTTTTTCTCTTAAAATCTATCATTAACTTAATATCAAGATCTTAAGGGATAATACATAGAATGATAAATTGACATACACTTACAATTCCGAGAATATTATACTTAATAAGTAGAACAAATATTGGTGGAAAACATTGGTCATTGCTAGTTTGTACAACCCAATCTTTTACATTCCAATGTCCATCTCACCTCATGATCTTCATGCATAATTATTGGGTGGAATTTAATTTATCATACATCGTTGTATCCCTGCTTTCAATTACAAGCTCATGAATTCATGAAACTTCTTTGATGATTTCAGAACAAGGTATACACTATTCATATTATAATATATGACTAAGAGACGTTGTGTTTATATTAGGGATGGCATTCCGCCGAATTTTTGGTTATTAATATCCGTTGTTTCCAAGCCATACTAAAAAATCGTGTATAGCACTGTATCAGAGAAAATTTTCCATGAAAATTAAAATAAAATCATAAATTGAAACCAGTTTTGTAAGTTAGGGCCTACAGCCACTCGGGGTTAACAAAACTGGTTATATTTTGATATTTTTTCATTTTAATATCCGTGAAAGCTAATTGTACGAGGTGAAAAATAACTATTATAGCCAAGCATCTTTTAGACCACTATTCTATTTCATTATCCATCTAACTATCTAAACATTTTTATATCCAACTAATTGATAATGTATCTATCTAACCCGCGAACGTGGCTCAACACGTAGCGCATCCGCTCTTCGTCGGGCAGGTGATAGGTTCGAATCTCGGCTTAACACCGCGTCATAACTAAAGACTGCTACTAAGTCAGGTGCGCGTCATTAATAGTTAGAACAGGGGGAAAAAGGCGCAATCAAAGAGTTGGTTGTCTGATGGGTGTTACTAAACCTCATACCACGGGTGTTTTGACAGAAAAAGAGACATTTGGCCTCCTTCGGTAATTCTGGGTTGTTGGACACGGCGTTTGAGTGTCATGAACAGCATTTCTGCCCGTATGAGGTAATTGGTAATTGATTATATCTCTATCTAGGCACGAGTGAGCCAATTACGCGAGGAGTTGGAGAAAGAAGAAATGTATGTTGAATATTTGGACAAACTTCTATCTGATATTGAACTTCATAGGTAAACATTTGAAGAAGAATAAGACAAAAAGCTGAAATCAATTTTAACCTTTATCTCAAAGTAATAAACTTTTGAAACTTATTGTTTATTGATTTGTTGGAAGCTTTTATGCACTTTTAGCTCACCTGGATATTTCTATGTTTCAATTAAACACTCTATTTTACGGGATATGAAATACTTTTGATGTGTCGAATAACATATTTATTATTCAGTACTAAAGATGTTAGTTGGTCTATCTAAATATCTATTTATTGTGGTGCTATGCGATATCGCAATTTCTATTTGTTAAAGTTGCAATTTTTCAGAATATTGTCGTATCTATCTATTTGTATAGTTAATGTCTGTCTTTTGTCATGTCTATCTATCTGTATAGCTATAAATACTGCATTACTTTTGAAGTCAAATTAAGATATTTATTATTCCGTACCATGGATATAATGTCTAGCTTTCTATAAAAAAAACCTGCACACTTTTGAAGTTAGACATCAATTTTTATTTCTTATTAAGTATAAAATATTTATTTTTGTGTCTGTTCTTGTATCTCTTATCTATCTATAGAGTTGCTACGCACAAAAAAAGCCTGCAATACTTTTGATCAGTACTGTCTGGATGTGAGACTTAAATATTTATTATTTATTACCAAAAATGTACACTTAGCTTTGTCTGGATTTTTATTTGAAGAGTTGCTACGCGTTCAAAATACTGTATTTCATTTTATGTGATGTTCGACTTAAGACATATATTATAATGTTCCAAAACTATTTACTGTCTGTTTATCCGTTTTAAAGGAGCAAAGCTACTCTATAACTCACCTTGTCTGTGTTGTCTGTCCGCTCTTAAGGGAAATGTAAATTACTCAGCTGATCATCTTCTCTACGTTCGTCTGTTTGATGTGGCTATTTTTTAGAAATATTATGGTTTTCAATTGCTAATACTTCTATTATTATCAATAAACTCACTTTTTTCTTCTATTTGCTTGGCTGATCTTATATTTGCTGCTTATAGATGTTGTCGTCCTTGTTCTGTATTTATTTGTCCAAATTTCCTGCTTCTGTTACCTGTTTTTCACCTTCTCCTACTTATTGGAAGAAGGAAAGGGTGTAGAATAAAATAAATACCATTGTACAATACTTACCCTCTTTCAAAAACACTTTGATGTAAAACTTTGGATACCTATTAAATATTCAGTTCCACATTTACATTTTGGGGTTATAGGTAGATTACGAATAGACTTACAAAAATAGATTCATATAAAGATTGATGGATAGATATAAATAGAAG
Source organism: Acartia tonsa (assembly GCF_053477335.1). Lineage (NCBI taxonomy): Eukaryota > Metazoa > Arthropoda > Copepoda > Calanoida > Acartiidae > Acartia > Acartia tonsa. The sequence goes on from NC_137267.1 coordinate 29,241,881, forward strand.
AATAGATACAGATATATGAAAGAGATAGATAAGTTAGCATAATAACTAAAGAAAGATAGTGAAGTAAAAAGAGACAGAAAATAGATAAATGATAGATGAAAATATAGATGAAAAGACAAGATAGATGGATAGACTTTGGGGATCAGACATTAATTATTCAGTTCCTGATCTCGTAAAGTTCTACAAAATATCAAATCATTTAAAACTAATTGCTCTGTCCCTAAGTTTTTAACAAGTATGGTTTTTCTGGGAGGGGGGGAAATTATTTTCCCCTCCACCCTTAAAAATATATTGTTTTTTTCGTACTTTTGTAGCCATACATTTTATTTCAAACCAATACAACATATATAGGAAAATGATAAAATGAAAACATAGACAGAATAGGAAACCTTAATTCAAGGTTGAGTTCACAGGAAAAAACATTTTGTGAATTTTATATTTTATCTTGTTTGGCCTTTTTAGTAGCGAAGCTACCGCAAATATGATTCCGTCTTATTAGCAGAATTGTGATTTTCGCAATTGAAGTGTTTGGGGGCAATACCAGGGAGTAAGGGAGGGGACAATGGGCAATTAATTCAATATAAGAGTTATCAAAGAAAGGACATGAAATCCAGTTTAATCCAATAAATTTGTAGGAAATTATAAAGGGATTGTTAATTGAATAATAGATTTCCATAGCGTCATGTAAAGTGAAATCACAACTTGTTTTTGATGAAATATATTGAGGTTTTTTGGTGTGATTTTTATATTAAAAGATTATTGGACCCGGCCAGCTGCTAGCAAGAATACGACTGCCCCTTTTTATTCTGTTTATTTCCCTTGCCCCTTGCCCCCACCTCCCTTCTCCCTTCTCCCCGTCTGCTACATTCCAAACTAACACAACGAGTGTTTATTTCCCTTCCCCCCACTTCCCTTATCCCTTCTCCCCGTCTGCAATATTCAAAACATACATAACGAGTAGCGGCATTTTATGCGCAAGTCCCCAAACTCAGTCAGAAACTGCTAAATTCTTGCACATTCCCTTTAAGCCAGTCCCCAAAGTCTGAGACTCCTAAAAATTGAATATTCGATCCATTGTCCCCTCCCTTACTCCCTGGGGCAATACTCTCAATAACGAGACTTGTCAATCCATAATGTTATGGTTGTTACTGAATTTTTACAGGCTTCTATTTGATTTTTAGGCTTCTATTTGAGATAGGCCTTAGAAATGTCTTATTAAGAATAAGATATACCTTAAAAACCAGCATTTAACTATAAGTAACTAAGTTCATCTGTCTGTCTTTCTCAATCTGAGTGTATACAAACTACACTCAAAAATAGATAAAAACTAAATGTTTTAAATTAAGACAGATGTATATTTATAATTCTATAATACAAAGTAGAACGATGTCTGTCCGTCTGTCAAAGAAGATAAAGTATAGAATAGAATCCAGGTAGAAGATTCTGCCTGACTAGCCTGAAGTAAAATTGGAACTTTTGAAAGACCAAAACGGCTACAAGGCTGTTAGTAAATAACATGATTTCAGTAATTATTCAGAAAAAATATTCAAAATAAATTTCTTTTCCAATGATTTACTAAAAGCCATGTAGCCAAGAATCCAGCTTCCTCTTCCCTATTCACAATGGATTAAAAATGAATTTAATGTGCATATTAAGCCTTAAAAAAATAATTATGTAAGAAAATTTACAAAAAAAATTGGTCTCAGTATTTATATTATAAAACTAGGTTGCGCTCTTATGTTTCTTATATTAGATGTTGATACAAATTAAACTTTTCTAGTTTTGTCCAACTAGTCATTGTGATTTGTACTTTATCATTATTGTCTTTACTGCGCAAGTCAAAGATTCCTTCAAATTTCCCAGAAATATTTAGGGTTTTCATTTCTATTCCTCCTTATTCTATGCCGTCTGTCTGTCCGTCTGTCTGTCTGTCCGTCTGAAGCTTAAGATCTCGGTAACCGCTGAACCGAATGGGCTCTACTCTTCAGGGAATATACCTACTGGTCCTGTGGTGGTTTTAAGATATTTTCTTGGGGGGTGGGACACCCCCAACCCCCCCAAAAACAAAAAAATCCCCCCCTTTTTTTTTTTTTTTTTTTTTTTTGCAGGAGATTTCCTTGGATCTTTTACGAATTTCACCTTATTTTTTTTTTGATAACCTCATGGGGCAAAGCCCCTAGAGGCTAGGGGCGAAGCCGCTAGTTTATAATACAAAGTAGAACGATGTCTGTCTGTTTGTGTGTTTGTCTGTTTGTTTGTAACGAAGGATCTCGCTAACCGCTGAACCGATCGGGTTCTCCTTAACAGGGTAGCTTCTCATTGGTCTCGGGAAGATTTATAACTATTTTCATGGGGGGTGGGCACCCCAACCCACCCAAAAAATGAAAAATCCCCCCCACCAAAAAAAATTTTTTTTTTTTAATTTTTTTTAACTAAAATTAAAAATGAGGGGGATGGGCACCCCCCCAAAAAAAAAAAATTTCGCTCCCCCCCCAAAATTTTTTTTTACTTTTTCTTTTAAAATCTAAAATAAGAAATTTAATTATTAAATTCGACTCTCTCCTCAAGTCCCCCTAGAGGCCTCTAGGGGCGTAGCCGCTAGTATTATATAAACTACCTTCAAACTAATGTAAAAATATGTTTTACCCTCTGTTAGTTATTTGTTTTAATAAAACTTTTCATTTAGGTCGAAAAGCAAAGAAACAGAAAATGGAAAAAGAACAAGCCACAGTGAGATAAATAAGGTAAAACCTGGAAATGTTTAGGGATAAGACAATGGAAGATAAATGTAATATGATTTTAAACCTTTGGGTACCTTTCACTCCTTTTGTAAAACTAATAATTAGTAGCGACACTACTCCGTAATTTATGTCCGTTTGTCCGACTGAGTTGTTTCCTTGTTTATTATCAGAGTGTAAAAAGTGAAAAAAACATAAAGAAGTAAAGCACCACTTTATAAAGCATATGTTCTTTTTAGAATTTATTTAAATGTTTATATTCAAAATACACACATTTAAACATTATATTTGCTATATTAGTCATCCTAAAGTAACAAACAAACTAAGTTAGTTAAGCCAGTAATGATGTGATAACAAAATAGCAGATTTTTAAAAAAGTTATTTGTTTTTCTGATTTGATATTTCCTATGTAGTCAAACCTTTACTAATACTAAAAAAAACTTGATTTAAAGAGATTGTTTACAGCAATGAAAGTATACTGATCTCTTCTTTTAAGGCTTTGTGTATAAAAATCTGATAACTTTACTTTCCCGAATCTTTTCAAATTTGCTAGAGAGCTCTTTCACAATCAAGTTGTCTGTAGTTATATTTGAACAATATTTAAAATACTAAAAATATTTTAAAATTACTCATATCTTGTAACTTTATTTTACTATCTGACGTGTTGAAATATTTAAATAAATCACAGTTTTTAAAAGATGTGTGCGAAGTTTTAAAGTTTTAGTAATTCAAATTAATTTTGTAAAATTCAGACAGAAAAAAGTTTCTTTTTTGCGTCATTTTTTGCTTTGTTCAGGGCTTTTTTCTCATTTTATAAAAGTCAGAAGTTTTTATGTTAACTAGGTAATCTTGTTTATCTTAAGGATGAGAATATGGGAAAGGTAAATGGAGACAAGGGCCATGGGGATGATAGGCTCCAGTTTCTGGAAGATCAATGCAAGCTCCAGGTAGATTAATGACCAGATGGATAGATTGTTGGATAATGGTCAATGTATTGAAATTAATCAATGTTTCATGTTCGTTACAATGTGGTAAAATTGATAATAGATAATAGATGTATTACGCTAGATGGTAATTAAAATAAAAAATCCATCTATCTTTTACAAAATTTTATTATATTTAGTCACAAATAATTTGAAAAAAAAGTTTTGAGATGTTTATAGATAGAATACAAAATAGATGAATCCTATTTTATTTTTTTAAGGCAAATTTGCGCTCATCCCTTCACTTGGATCTGAATGCTTTAGAGGACTCCCCTAAATCTTCCATTAGTCAGGTTAGTGTTAGTCATTTACTAAGTATATTTGCGATTACTTTTATTTAATGAAATCTTCCAATTTTTAACATGTACAAAACGGCCTGCTTAATTGCTTCAAGATCCATGTCAGGTCTATATAGGAAATAAATGTCTATAAACGAGCTCAAGTTTTCCAAGGAATATATGATTAAAACTCATAGTGCTCCAATAATCCATAATAAACTCTCATTGCCCAGAACGATAAGACCCATTATTTTACTTTATTAAAAATAAATTCATTTTTTTCATTTCATGTTGCTATTTACCTTATATTGATGTATTTAATTTCTAATCATAAAAAAGAAAATTTAAATTTATAATATGATAAATTTAAGAAAACTATGTTTTAAAAGAATTCGATTGTGGCGACATTTTGTGTGTTCAAATATTAAACTAAAATTGTAATCATCATCATTAACCCTTTGGTGATGGTAATGTAAAGAAAAAAATATAATTTAAAAAAATCTTTTAAAAATCATTTAAATTATTAAATATTTACTTTCTTTTAGATAGTAATGCCGGGTGAGGAAAATAGATTTATTGAGAAATATATATGCATATAGAAAACTAGCCAATAGGGAGATAATTATATCGAGCCAACTCTAGTTATTTAATACCCGGGATCGCGAGCTTCAGATAAAAAAAACTCAATTCAATTCAATGGATTCGTCCTTTTGGGTTGGTAAGGAGGCTAGGTTCAGCAGTTATCGAGATCTTACAGACATCGTATAAAAGAAAGATGTCAAACTAACCATGCAAAAATAGTTTTTTTATTCGACTCGTTTCTATTGCTGATTGTCCTATTCATTTTAGGAAAACAAGAAACAATCTAAAACCGGTTTTATAACGGTAATAAACGTTAAATCTCCTAACGGCACAGCCAACGGCGAGCACCACCAATCAAGCAAAACAAAGAAATGCAGTCCTGACCTCATTAAGGAGGCGACAGCAGCCGCCGGAGCCGTGAATAATGCCGCCATCAGCGGCCCTTCCAGATTTACATTTGACAACGGCGAAATTGGCAGCCAGGAGTCGTTGAACTCTGTCTCGAGTCCTGTTTCACCAACCTCTTCACCGTGTATGGAATCACTTGTCCTGGAATCGCTGCTGAGCCCGCGTGAAGCGCCCGCCAGTCCGCGGGAGCAGTTTGTGGGCGGCGCGCTAACTTCCAACGGCAGCAGTTCTGACAATGAATCATCGGAGCACAGCGGCAGTAATTTGGCTCTTTCGGCGGCGGCTGCTTCGGTCTCTGAAAGAGGTTCTAATCCGCGCGTAAAGCCGGAGCCGCCTATGCGCACAGTGTCGGTGAAAAATGAGTTTGAAACCAGTGAAACCAAGTCAAATCCCAGCAACGGCAGCTCTTGTGAGGATCTGCACTCGTTCCAATCCCGCGGCCGTCCAGACGGAGGCGAGGAGGAGGAGCTAGCATCGAGTCTTGCCGCTGCCGTTAGCCCGCCAATATTACCGCCAAATCATCCAGCGCCCACTTTTACAACATTCACAAAGGCTCCCGTAAAACCGCCAATTGCAGCAAAACCTGATGCGGCTACTCGTCGTGGGTCATTGTCCGCCAAGGATCGCCGTGATATAGTGCCGCCAAGTGTCAAAGATAGGCGTAGTGAACGTGAATTGCCGGAAATTCCCGCCGGTGAAGTTGCGCCGTTATCGCCGCCTGTCGGTAAACGAGAATCTAAAACACGACAGGCATATTTCTATCTTTATATGTTTATTGCATATTCTTATTTTCTTTAAGATTTTTTTAATTGCTGCGCTACTTTTGGACATACCTAATTATATATAAATTGTCCTTGTTTAATATTTATAAATGATAATGTGTTGTAATTATAAAGAAAAATAATTAAAATCTATACAATAGCAAGAATGATAAAGGGGTTCATTGTTATGATGTTCTAGTTAACAAGGGTTTTAGCATTTAATGGCAGTGCAAATTTTTAATTTAAATAGTAACAAATGGATATTTGGAAAATCAAAGCTTAAGCATTTTAATAAAAATCATAGTATTTCTTTGCATTCGTCGAAAATTTGTATAGTTACCAAAAGTATAATTGAGCAATTCTATGATTATAAGATGTATAGAACACAATTGCGTGAAATAAAATGCCTCTTTTAATTTATTTGTAATGACTTAATTACTTTTAAAAGTGCTTAAAATGGCCTGGACTTATATTAAAAAAACATTTATTCTAAACAAAACAAAAACTAAAAGGAGTGAAAAATGCCTTAAATCTCATATGAGTACTTATTTACGACCCTTTTTCTACTATTTTTCACAAACAAGCTTGTAAATTGTGTGTTGGTTGAAGATTTTAATAACCCCGTATTCTTTTCCGTATACTTGTCTTAGGTTTGATTAATTTAGGAAGCCCCTCAGTGTTAGAGGTTACCCTATTATCTTTACTTAAACTTATGCTACTCTCTCTGTTCTACATTTTATCAAAACTTATCCCAATCCCATTATTATTTAAATATTTAATAATAGATAATATTATTTTTATTGTTTATGAGTAGCGTAACTATAACAAGCTAATAATAATTTTGATACGATAACAGAAAAGTAAAACTTAAAGCATTGGAGAATGAGATGGTTATATCAAATCGATTTTAATATAAAGGGAAGAGTTGGTTGCGGGTAAAATCCGTAAAAGTGTGTGTTTTAATGCTTAAAAATAGCAGTAGAACGATAATATTCACTAAATATTTGTATTTCTTATTGAAAAGAACTATAGACAACAAACATTTTTTTTAAATTAACATAAATTTTTATCGTTCTGCTACTGTTTTTAACGTAAAACACACATATCCTTTACGGATTTTACCCGCAGCCTACTTTTCCCTTAATTTGTGTTCATCAGGAAACATGTCTTTTATAACAAAAGAAGCTAAAAAAAAGTAAACATTTCTAAGATAGAAATGTTTCGTATAGAACTCAAACAGCAGCCGCGGACGCATGGGAAGTCCCGGCGGCAAATCTCAGGACTCCAGCGATCAAGACTCGTGGGGCAGGCGGCAGCAGCTGGCGGGTAAGCTATCCGCCGCCACAGTTGATCTTGATGACTTTTCGCCCGCGGCTGGCGGCAGTAAAAATGATTCTGCTACCGCCGCTGATACAAGTCCAGTGTCGAAAAGACGGGTCTCTGGAGAAAAACGGCTGGATAGATTAGTCAGGTAGGAGATTTGAAATTTTATTAATTGTCGTGCAGCTAATTGTGCCTGGGATCTAAAGGGACAAGACAATTGCCGATAAATTGATACATCCCCAAACATTTTTAGTACTGGTAGCATATTGTCATCCTTGTTAAAAGTAAAAGGAACATTTGTGAAACTATATAATCAAGATAATCATTACTTTTACAATCTCAAAATGCATCAAAATTAATCCAAGCCAAATGTTTTATTTTTTCAAGAAAAAAGGTTTTCTAAAATTGTAATTTATTTGTGCAAGTTGGGATATTTATATAGCTGTGTAGCTACTCAATAATCAGAATCAGTCCTTCAAAGCGGTGTTTTGAATAAAGTATTTTCACATACTTGTTATTATTGTTTTTCTGAACACTTTTAGATCTTTGTAATTGATTATGGGCAATTTTAGAAATAGTATCGTTATTGAAACAATCATATAACTCTACATAAGTAGAGCGGCAGTTCATCTACAATAACTATGCAACTTAATTACAAAAATAAGCAGCTTGGGCTTTTTTACTTCAATTTATTATATGAAGTAAACCAGCCAACTATCTTACATAGCAGATGATTAATCAAGTTTTTTTGCATACTGATGACAAACTGACATACCTAAATTTATAAATCCAGACACTTACATTAAAACCAAACAAAAAAAAATATTTCTTGTGTAGACTTTTGACAAATGGTCATTGGTCAAATGGCCGGACTTACTGACGATCTAGCAAATCATTAAGTATCTTCGCTATTAAAAATGATTAAAATATTTTGAGTTAACAAGAAGAACAAACGTATAACAAGCTAAAATTTCTATCCTAGGGCCATATACAACTTTATAATAATGATATGGTGTTCTTACATTGCAGTTACATTTATTGGCGGATTTTAATTGTTTTTTTGTTGTCGAAAATGCATTTATATCCCTTGTCAAAACAGTTAATATTCTATCTAAATTCTATTTGAAATGCTTTATGTCAACTATATGGTCATTGCCGACAGATTATCAACATATTATTTATATGAAACTATAAGATGTTATTTATATCGACATTAAGTGGTCATGGTTGACATATTATCGACATTTATACCTTTTAACATATTAACTAAATATAAAGCAAATTGGGATTTGTGTGACTGAATCAATTTATATCAGTAATTTACATATGGGGTTTTACTTTTTAAGAAAGTTTTTTTCAGAATTCAAAATTGGCTGTTTGTTTCATATAAATGTTCAAAAGTTAATGAATTTTTGTTGTAAAGTATGAATTTTGTGTGTGTAATAATGATTATTTTTGTTGAATAGATTTCTCACCACAAAATAATGAAAATAAATGGTCATTACATTTAGCAGCTTCGAAAATCATTAATCAATTTATCTATCTATCAATACATGATATGATTTTTGTTTAATTTAAATGAAACTTTTGATATAGAAGAAAATATACTTGACGATATTAATAGAAAAGTTGATAAACCCCACAGATTTTAATGGATAAAACAATGGACGAATGATTAAAGTACCATTCCAATGATAATAAACACAATTCTGTAGATTATTGGTTGAAATGTTTGAATACGTCGAGCTTAAAACCAATCAACTAAGATTTAAAAAGAGTACCCAACGTTTTAAATTTGTCAATGAGGAAACGTGTTAATAAAACTTTGGGTACTAAAGTAATTTAGAAGAACCAACCTATTTCCCTTTAGTAATGCAATTTTTTTTGTCATAACCACTTCTAATTCTAGATGTCTTATGGAAGTGCAAACGTTACAACCAAAAAATCTTAATTATTAAAACAGCTTTATATCTTTCATAGGCTAACAAGAAAAAAAAACAAAGTTTTAAGATCGATAAACATATTTTAAAAAAGATCTAAAGATAGATGATCAAATAGATTATAATTATATTTTACCTACAGACTGATGGACATATATACAGACTCAGATAGACAAATATACAGATTGGTAGACAGACAGATGGACAAACATACAGACTCAGATAGATAGACAAATATACAGATTGGTAGACAGACAGATGGACAAACATACAGACTCAGATAGACAAATATACAGATTGGTGGACAGACAGATGGACAAACATACAGACTCAGATAGACAAATATACAGATTGGTAGACAGACAGGTGGACAGACATACAGAACAGATAGACAGGCATTTAGATAAACAAAGAGACTTATTCACATAAAAACAGTTGGTCATCATACGTATTTAATACCAGGCATAAAATATTTTCTTTTTTGGTATGGAAAAACGTTAAGTTTTTATGTTCTGTGGTCTAATTAATCCGTCAAGGTTAAGTTTATTTTGAATTTCCTCTAGAAAATTTCAACTAAACTTGATGGCGCGAGAGACAGGGAAAGTTAATCTGAAAAAATACTATCTCCTATTATTTTTTTAAAATGTTTTTTTTTATGTTTTATTTTAAAATCAGTGCTCTAAAATTAGAATAAAGTTCTAAAGGGACGTATGGACTTTCTGGTAGCGATTTTAGAGTTGTTACGCTTCCTCAATCAAAATTACTTGTTATATGGATAATCATACAAATTTTGATATCGATAGTTCAATTCTATAAAATAATAAATAAAAAATAATTATATAAAATGTTCACTTTAAAAAGAGTGGTGAGTGTGAATCTAAATCATTCCTCTCGTAAAATAGCCTTAAACTAATACAAAGATTTCCTGATTGTTAACCATTTGTTCTTGTCATTTTTGAGATCTTATAGAACATATATACTCACGTACAGCCAGTTACTTTCCTTTAAAGGATTGTTTTTCAAAAATCCTTTTTTCTGGCTAAATTTGAGAAGAAATGAAGATGACATCAAGTTAGAGTATTTCAAAACTGCAAAATTATAAATTATTAATTTAGTATTACTAAGGGCAGGGCAGTCTCTAGTTGCAGTTAGCGGGAAGGGGGGTGATTAACTCCCAACTTTCAACTTTAGGTAAAAAAGGAAAATTAAATGAATTTTTGGGGGATATCTTTTCCATCTGTGATTCATTCTGGGGTGGGAGGTTTCAAACATTTCTTTTAGAAGACACCCTAGCACTTATATATTAAGATATCTTACTCACAATCCAACTTTTAGTTGTCTTGAATTGGCTTTTTCAGAATATTAATTTTGTTGTATTATAAGTGAACTTGAGGCAAAGGTTATGTCATTTAAATAAGATTGTCAAGGACTCTGCTGCCTTAGATTTTAGTAGCGCAGCTACTCTGTTATTTGGGTGTGTCGGTTTTGTTAGAAAATTTTTCCGTTTGTCACATTAATCCTTTTTCTCAAAGTCAAATTGAAACAGACATGTTTTCCTTTTCTGAAAATCATCCTTTGAAACCATTCGTTAGTCATGTTGTAGCTAATATGAGGTTTCTCTGTTGCTATGAGAGATAGGTATGTGTATTTTTCAAATTATACACTTTGCTGCTATATGATATAGTCATCTTTGTAATTTCTAGTGGAAATTCCTCTAGTACTGCCAGTACTCATTTGGCCCGTGTCTATTTACCCTGTTGAGGATTTGGGGATATGTTTCATATTTAGGTATACGTTTTGCTTTTTATAAATGTTGTCATTCTTGTTGCTTGTAAGATTTTAAATTAGTTTTTATTTTCTGTTCTTGTTTCTAGTTGTCTGTAATTATCAGGGATCTAAAGGGATAAGACAATTGCCAATAAGTTAAAGTACATCCCCATTGATGATACACAAAATTACCCCTTCTGCAGATTACAATTAGTGTTTAAAACTTTGGGGACTTGTTTAATAAACAGCCCATTGTCCCCTCCCTCTCTCTCTGGTAATTATAATGTTATTGGCCTATGATTGAGAGCCCAATTATTTTTCTGTTTGCAAAAGAAAAGATTATATTTATCTATATATGGTGCTATAGATCTGCATAATTAGAGTTAGGATAGGTATGGGTGTTTTCATAAATAAAGAGTATAAGAGAATATAATAAATTAAAAGAAGAAATGCTAAAAGTGTCTAAAGACCTATATAACGATTCCCTGTAATGAAGTCAACCGATTCTGTTGATAAATCTTAACTGACAAAGAAAAAAATACTTTATACCTATAATATCTAATTTTATACCTTGGAAAACACTTACTTATTGTAATTTCTGCACGTTATACTGGTCTACATTATACCAGATACAACAACTTTCTATTAGTATATTTGTAATTGTTAGTTGTTATACTGTTTCTAATTTAAAAAGGATGACAACATCCATAAAGAGAAGTTTTTAAGCAGAAGTATAAAAAAAGACTAATATTAACACTTGTAGAAAGTCAGAGCTGAATAAGCAGAATGTAAATGTATAAGTCTAAACAAAAATTAGATTAATAGGATATTTAAATCTAAAAAAAAAAATTTGAAAAAATTAAAAAATCAGGATATTTTAAATGGTAACAATTATAAAGTTGCTACGCTTTCTTAATCGTATCTAATAGATATAGGAATCATCATGCATTGTTTGTAATCGATAGGACAAAATACCCAAAATAGCTAACCGTACCGGACGGATTACCGATCCTAATTATAGAAAAGCTTTGCTTTTGACAATATATAAAATCTAAAATATGAGTTAATAGTGTAAAAAACGTCTTAAATTTGCATATCACTATGGAAAAGAAATCTAGTTAACTGTCTAAAAGATATTTAATTAGTGTTTTTGCATTACATCGAATTTTTAAAGAATTTAATTATTATTCATTATTTCATTAAATATTATTATTTAGATTAAATAAGACAGGTTTATACCTTTGATACGTTTTTTACATGATTTACAAAATACAAAATATTTTTTTTGTTTGTTATTGTTCAATGGCATAAGCTAATTATCAATAAGGCATGAAGCTTAAGATCTCGCTAACCTCTTGACCGATAGTTCTAAGAATCATATTTGTTATGCAATGGTTTTAAGCTATTTTTCATGGGGTTCCCTACAATGTTTATAAGAAACTGTTTTTATTGGTTGTAAAAGTAATTTTCTTGCGTTGCTATATGCCTATCCCACTATCTAATTGATGTTAATTAGACTGGAGAAAATACAATTATGCCATACTTAAGCATCTATAATTGACCTCATTTTTTTACCTACAAGTAACGTAGATTCTCTATTTTTATCCTAGTCTGTCCAACCATATGCGTCCATATGGAAATAAGTCTGATAATTTTCTCTGTTGATACTAAATATATATGTGCTTGGTTTATTGTGATGGTATAAGTATAGATTTTTCTTTTTAATATCTTTATGATTGCTTTAAATTATATTTATTTGATATTTATTGTCTTATTTCATGTTTATGTCAACGCTACTTATAAATATTGTTATACTTGTTACGTATACCAATATAAAAAAATGTATTTCCTTATATGATTTCTTTCATTATATAAAAATAGTACCTATTTTCTTTTTTTCGCAATAATGATTTTAAAACAATTAATATCTTTCTAATATTTTTATTTTTAAAGAAATTATGGCCAAAATACAAAGAAATATACTCAGTCTTTTTAAATTCTACTTTTAATTGTCTCTAATTTTCACCAAAAAAAAAATTAAATTGCCGTAAGGTAATCTAAAACAAAATTGAAAATGTGGCCTGTTTTAAAAGTCCCTTGAAAATTCTTTAAAATCACAGCATAGCAATAGTTAAAAAGGTTTTATATTCTAATGTTATTAAAAAGCGCGAAGCAACTCTAGAATTGACATGTTATTGTGTGACGTACAAGTATTTGTCAAGACTATGTAGATTATTAGCTAGGTGTCTATACCATGAAAATAGAAATTATGAAAAAAGCATATAAAAATTATCAAAATAATGTATATCAAATACTGTCTTAAGAATTCTTTGGGGAGAGATTTTAATTAAAATTAACTTCTCTTTTATTGGCTTTTTTTGTCTGTTGTTTCAATATATCCATAATTATAATATTTTTAATTTTCAGGTAAGCCTAGAAGAAGCTTTTGATAAAAAAAAGGTGGTTCAAGTAACGTTGTAGATTTCTTGTATATCAAGATATAAAGGATACTTAAAAAATGTTTATGTTGTGTATAAAAAATGTTCCCTCCTTTTTAGTTGTTGTGTGTAACCATACATCTGATTATTATCAAGAAATATATCAGGAACTACATAGATTCAATTTGGTTTTAATTTCTTTTTTTCTTCACTCTCTCTTTCTCTTTCCCCCCCCCCCCTCTCTCTCTCCCTTGGACTATATCCTTTATCAGAAATAAACATGCAATCTAAATTTAGACAAGGACAAATTTGTTATGAGTAGCGCAATTAATACAAGCTACTTGACATCTGGAAAAAAAAATTTGGCATGTTTTGTCAATAAATTACTCAAAATGTCATGAGTATATTTTCACAAATAGCAAACAATATTAGGTATTAGCTAAAAAATAAGAAAATGTCTTTTGCCGCGTTAAATTTTTTTTTATTTTCTTAAATAAATCTACATATGATTTTACTGCGAATACTTTGTTTAGAATATTTTGCTGTTTCAAATAATCAACTTGTAATGTGGTTTTCATGTCAACTTTAAATAAGTTACATATGTATAGTTTACAGCAATGATTTTCAATAGATTATGACGGGTTGTAAGTCTATCCAGCCTATGTGGGAGAGCAGGGGATGTCTAGCCTAAAACCACTCCCAAGATTTAAAATTCTTTCCTAGAATATACAACCAATTTTGACCAGTATTCTGCTACACCTTAGCTTCAGAAAAAAAAACTTCTAGCACAATGTAAGATAAAAAGTGAAAGTTTCTTGGTTTTTTTTTGCTGTGGTCAGCCCCCCTCACCCTCCCATAAGAAGAATATCAGATCATATAACACTTAACAAACAACCAATTCCATAATTTCTTTGTCTGATAGTCGAACTGCCATATGATGAGTTGCGCCTGTTTATGAGCTATGGCATTCCCTTTACTATTACTGTTGGTGTCATTAGTATAATATATGAGCAGTATATGTGTCATTTTAACGTCTCTAGCATGAATAAATCGGTTTATTTTTGTAAATGTGAATATTCTTTTTCACTATTTATAGGATTTATTTAAGTATGTCAAATGATTTTCAAGTTTACATAATACATAACAACTTAACTATGTGAAATATACAAAATTGGTAAGGATCGCGCTTTGTATTCTTGACATTTAAATGGTTGAATAGCAATTTAGTAGACAACGTTCAATACAATTTATTTAGCTTGGTCTTTCACAAAAGTCTAATGCAGTATCCTTAAATAAGGGTAGCATGTCTGTGTGTACCGAAGGATCTCGTTAACCGCCGAAGCGATATGGTTCTCCTTTATAGTGAAGTTTTATAGTTGCGTAGCCGATATTATTGAATATAGCTCTTAAAATTGCATACATGTTATTGCAGATATAGATCTTCTATGCCATTGTAACTCCATGACGGACATAATAACAGAACCTTTTTATAGAGTCGCTGCACTTAAAATCACAAATTTTATTTCTTGCATACAAAAATTAAATAATGTATGTAAGTAGGTTATCTATGAGAAATTTCATATCATTTTATTCTACTTAGGAGCTACTATAGTTCTTTTAAAGCTGTTATTAATAACAAATTAACTTTTTATCGAAAAATTATGTAATGTTTAAACGCATAAACATGGAGCTATAACTTTATACCCAGAAAGAAAAAAATATGCTTAAAATATGCTCTTATTCTTTCTCATATGGTATATTCTATCCCTACTGATGATAAACAAAATAACCCGTTCTCGAAATTAAAATTATTTGTTGAGAAGTATAGACTTATATGGGACCAACTATTCAAAATTTCTAAATTACCAAAGTTTTCAAGCTAACGAATAAGATAACATGTTTATAAAACTTTGGGTACCAGTGTAATTTACAGTCCAATATATCTTCCCTTCCTAATTTAACAATGTTATGATATTTGATTAAAAACTATTTTCTTCTTTATTTATAACAATAATGACATGCCAGTGTACAATTACATGCAGGAAATCTATAGATTTAAGGGATACGACAAAGGACGATAAATTAAAGCACCCCTCTGACCCCTTAATCATGATTTTACATTTACAGCATTATAAAGATTTGATAATAATGCTCTTACCAAGCCAATAGGTATCTTAAAATTCTTTAAAATTTATTTCCTTCCCTAAGTATAGTGAATATTCACTACTAAAATTTTATGCTTTTTAAACTCAAGCCTAACGTTTACTTGATGTAATTAAAGATCTAAAAATCCTTTCCGTTATATTATTTGTATCTCAACCTCACAAGAAGTTAACTACTTAATCTTAACTTACTGTCTAGTGCAGTTTCATAATCATAGAAAGATCAAGTATTGGTGGAAAGGTTTATAATATCCATATACATTAAGATATATAAGTTTTCCGGAATTTTAATGTGAGGGGGAGATTTGAAATCTGCATCAAATTTTAAGGATTTTTTATAAAATTCGTTTTTTGTATAATTCTTTATCTAAAAGCGGAAATGCATTTAAGTTAATTAATTTTGACCAATAGGATAGGTGGATTTTAAACTACCTGCGCTCTATTTGGTTGATGTACGCCATCCAATCAAAGCGCAGATTTTTTAAATCCACCAATCACAGATGCCAAAATTAATTAACTTAAATTGCATTTCCGCTTTTAGATAAAGAATTATAGAAAAAACGAATTTTATAAAAAATCCTCAAAATTTGATGCAGATTTCAAATCTCCCCCTAACTTTAAAATTCCGGAAAACTTATATATCTTAATATACATATAGTCTTTGGCTAAAGAGAGGGTGGATTGAACAAACAAGACTTTAACCTGTCTTGCTATATGTGAAATGTAAGGAGGGATTTGGAAATTGGGTTAAAGAAATACAAATTTTACATGTTCCAAGTCATTAAAAATCATGTATAAAATGGTTTGAACTTTGGTCCAAGGATTCTAACCCTCAAACAAATTCTACTGTTGATTTTAATTGAGATTTTGTATAATCCAATTTCAGTTTAATCCCGCCACTAGCTAAATATTTATTTATGGAGTGGTCCCACAAAACTACAAAAAAGACAACATCCCTAAAATCGCAATGCTACATTAGAAACGCAACTTCATATTCAAGGCAATTTCTACTTTGTTTATTGACTGATTAAAAAATTTAAATGTGTTTAATTTTTATAACAAACACAACAATATGTTTGAAATTATTTACTTTTCTGTTTATAATTTTCTGGCTTGTTATTGCTGTGCTACTTGTGGTAGTGTATATTTAACAAGTCATTTTAACACACTTACTTACATAGAGCTGCCTATCCTTTAAGTTTAAGTTATGTTCATTTGTAAGAACATCGGTTTTGGTTTGTTTAGATTGAGTTAAAATCTGCCTTAGAGCTAATTGCTAGTGTATTATAGAATAAGATGATCTAAAGTTTGTTGCAGTGTTTTGTACAGTCGTTCAGTGGTATAATATATACTTTGAAACCCTCGAACGTGGCCTGATACATAGTGCACCCGATCGTCATCGGGGAGGTGGTGTGTTCGAATCTCGGCTCAAAACCATGTCATGATTAAAGACGTTAAAAATGGTTCCAACTGCTGCAATATCAGATGCGCGACATTAATAGACAGAGTAGGGGAAATGCCTTGGCCCAAAATAGGCGCAACTCATTATCATACATTCATAGAAATTATGATCCTAGTTACAAGTTTGGTTGTATAGAAATGTTTATTACATTGAGTGGGGTTTCTGTGCCTACTGGACTCTTTGAGGAAAATCACCTACAATTGTAGTAAATCATATAAGAATTGAATTTTTTTTTATAAAATAAGAAACTTAATCCATATTTACCTTGATTTTTAAATGTTAAAGCAAAATGCATAATAAATAAAATCTTTAAATCCCTCTGACCTTTTTTTTCGCTGGCTATGCAATTTTAAGAACGTGTCTTTTCTATTATTAGGGTGGTTGTCTTTGGAATACCATCCACATGGAGTTTAACCCCAATCCCCAAAGGGGGAAATAACTCTATTAGTAGCCTAATTATGATAAACATAAGGCACCAAATTTTACCTAAACTGCTATCTAATGGCCATTGAATTTTGGTGCAATTCCTAGTTGGTCTACATAATTTTTTATTCTGATAGAATAATATTATTAATTTTGATTATTAAAATGATAAAGTTAGCTAAGCCAACCAATTATATTTCTCTTTTTACCCTCTATTAAATGAAGCATTAAAACTAGAAATGTTCAAGTAAGCTTCACTTGTAATAAATATTTTTATCCTTGTTATTCATGCGTTTAATCCAATTTTATTGCATCAGGAAACGAAAATTAAATCTTCCTTATTTTTAGATGCGTGGCATCTTTAAAACACATACTATCACTTTACTTACATTTTAATGTTTGTCCTTTAATTCATGTTTTGAAAAATGTTTGTATAATTTGCTTTGCCCCTTGCTTCTAGAAAAAAAAAGAGCGGGGATATAAAGAAAATAGCCTGAAACCACATCGAACATTTATTACTCTTCGCTGAAAAGTACAACCCATTCGGACCAATAATTTCCGATAGCTAATGCTTCAGACAAAAAACTTTACTACTTTGGATTATTGGATATTAATTTAGAGATTTTTTGTTGTTAACTTTTAATAAGGTTGCACTTACGATTCTATGGCTATGTGTGATCTTGTTATTGTCATAAAATATGCAATGTTGTAAAAATTCATTTATTAGAATTGAATTTGTTTTTTAGGGGCAATTTAAAGAAAGGAGGGCCATTTTTTTTAAGCCCTGTAAAAAAATTTACCAAAAGTTGAAATTTGACAAGTGAAGTATAATTTGACATTCTTTTTAAAGTAAAAATGCATTAGGGTCTAAAAGTGGTTGTTTCATGAAGAAAATTTGAAGAAATAAGGGAGGTTGGTGGTACCCCTAAAATAAACTTTCCCAGGACCCATGAGAAGTTACGATGTAAAGGAAAACCATATCGGTCCAGCTGTTATGAATATCAGTCTGTATGAAAAGACAGACACGCACACAGACATACTGTTACTTTTATATGAGGATTCTATATATGGTTACACTTTTTAGAAATAAGTTGTTTCTTAAATAGATTTTTGGACGGATCACGGCCTTGTTCAAAAATATTAAACTTGAATTTTATTGTACATGTATTATTGCCCTCTAATTTTCCAATTTTACACATAACCACATCTAACGTTCCTAAACCCCAAAATAACTAGTTATAACCCTTCAAAATAACTCAAGAACGACCTGGACTTAGAATAGCGAAGCTTTTGAAACCTCTTTGAGGAATACAAGATCAATTTTGTTTAATTTTTTTAAGTTTTAAGTTTTTTCTAGTATTTAAAATTTCCGGTCTTAAAATTCTGATTTTATGGGTTTTTTTTCATCTTTTATGACATAGGCAAAAACACAGAGCGATTTTCTCACCAAATGCACTTTAAGAGAAGCTTTACATAACCAAAAACCAAAATTGAATTTTGATAATCATGTCATGAATTTTTTTGGTGTGTCGCGTGCCCTTTAGGTTTTTATAAAATGGCTAAAAAAAGGTTTTGCCCCTTTTTATTGACCCCTCTCAATCCAAATGTTCACTTTGCTATATAAGATTTCATAAACAGTAAAAAAATAGGATAAAACTTTTTTTTACAAGAGACTTGGTATTTATGGGAATTACAGGAAAAGGGGTGGGGGGTAGAAGATAAGTTTGAAACTATAAGACAATTACGTAGAGCCCTTTCCTTAGTTAGGAATATGAATAAAATGTTGTTTCCAGTTTTAAAATAGCGTAGCACTAATAATTCGCTAATGTACATCCAATTTCAGTTATGTGGTATGTACGTCGTGCATTTAACCTTTGCGTAAATTACCCCCGCGGAACCCTTTTCCAATTTTCGGCTACGTAAAGAAAGAGTGATACAAAAAATTAATAATTTACTCGAATTAGAAAATCAATATGTTGAATAAATTCATGTGCTAAGATTTTTTTTTGATGAACTAAAATTGTTTTCTTCTCTCTGGGCCATACTGAAAAGTCTTGTATCGTGTCATTGTCAATTATTCACCAAAAAAAGAAAAAATAACTATTTTTTGCCCAGTGCCTTTTTTAGCTCCTTGTGTCCAACAAAAAAAATAATCCTAAATTAAAATTTTCATCTTCCAATCAGTGGAAACCAATCCCATGTCAAAAAAAGAAAAAACATATAGTTAATATTTTGTTTTTGTTTTCAGGTAAGCTTTTTAAAATTTATTGCAATTTTAGAGCACAATCCCTTACTTGAACTAAAGTATAAAAACAACAACACAATGAGATGGCCAAGAAATATATTGAAACTGAATTTTAAACGGGGTTAAAAACTATTTTATAATGAAAATCACATTTAGAAATGATTCTTCGATAGGGTGTAACTTTGCTGTGATTATAGGTTCTTGAATCAATATTAGAATCCGTGTATAACTGTACAGCTAGCTGCTGCGATGAATGTATAATTTGGAAAATTATTCTTTGAACCCCTCCCCCCCCCCAATTCTATCTGACCTTTCTATGTTTCTCCCCTTTAATAAAGTAAACAGAGATTCTTATTGGTTTTTATCATGTAATGTTTGTACAAAGCTTATACAAACAACGAAATTAATTCGAGAAAAAAAAATCACGAAACCTGTATGTGATTTTCAGCTGTCGTTGGGGGCAACACAGAGTAGAATTGACGACTTTTATATCTGCTCCCCAATTATTATTTTAGATTTATTTCGCTTGTTGGCTATACCTTTTTTCTGCCATTATCATTTTACATACGTCTAGTTTAATTATCAGACAAATTTGTTGTCTTACATTTGATATTCATTAAAAAAAATTATTGATGTAACTAGTGATGGGAATCCGGATCCGGAATCCGAATCTGGAATCCGGAATCCGCCCAATTTTCGGCCAATTTTGGAATCCGAATCCGGAACCGGAATCCGTTTTTTATAGCGGATTCCGGATTCTAAATTGGTAGGCTAAAATTACCGTCTTTTTTCTTACAACTCCCTCTGTTTAAAGGCAAAGATCAAAAAAAATTTCTACATGACAAATTTTAATAATTACTAATGTGATGTAAATGTTTTAGTTATGCTGGAAGTCAACACTTTAAACAAATCAAGGCTTCAACCAAGTAACATAGTGATAAATTAACGAAAAAAGCTATCCCTCTGTGACGGACGGCCTTTTAAAATACTGCTAGAATCCGGAATCCGAATCCGGAATCCGCCAAAAATAAGAATCCGGAATCCGCAAGAATCCGTCACTTTTTTTTGACGGATTCCTTCAGAATCCGGAATCCGAATCCGGCCCAAAAATTCGACGGATTCCCATCCCTAGATGTAACCCTTTCTTGAAATTTATAGCGTGGTAGGGTGTTGTATATATATTATAAAATGACGGGGTGTAGCCTCCCTTGAAATTGTAACGGGGGAAGATTTGACCGCAGGGCAAGGAGGAGAGATTTATAAACTTATCAGCATCATTTATTTCTACTCAGGGAGTGAGTGGACAATGGCAGAAAAATAATCTATATATTTTCTCTACCAATGTCAGATTTTTCATAATATTGGAGAAGGATCATTTTATTGTTATTGTCTTAACCATAATTATTTTTTACTTTAGCTTTTCGAGATTTTAATGAACATAAACTAATCCAGCTTCTTTAGTATACAATATATTTGTACTTGGTAGTTCTAATATTCTAAGACACTTACCTCTAATGGATGCCAGCGTGTTATGAGATTTTAATTAACATAACATGGAATTTACTTACAAAATTGGAAATTTTAATAAATATTACCAATGGGCATTCGTAGAACAGAAAAACAAAGGTTAAATGAAATAATACTGCCGGTTAAAGGGATGGGGCAATGAAAGAAAATTATTATTTCAACTTTCTTTTCTTTGTGTATTGTGGAAAATTATTAGTTGGGAAAAAAGATTATTCAACACATCAGATACATTTTATTTTAGTTAATTTATCTGCATTATATTAATTTTGAAAACAACATGGTAGAAAATAGGTTATTTTACTATATAAAGCAGTAAGGTTGTTGTCATAAGCTTAAGAACTTCTGAAATGAGTGAGTTCTCCTTTTAAGGGGAGCTTTCCATAGGTCCTGGGATGTTTTTAGTCTATTTAATTTTTTTAATTGAAGCCCTTTTAGGCTTTTTAGCCCCTGCTTCATTGCTTATCCCTTTGAATACAGAACGCCTAGATGCTAGGGGCGCAGCCGCCATTAATAGTTTATAAACATTAAGGAATAAAATGTGATTAGAAAATTTAAAATCTGGGTCTATATTTTCATGTCGTTTAACTTACATTAATACAGACATGCAAATACAAAGATTGTCATGAAATTAAAAATAACAGTTAAACAAATAGCAAAGGATAAATTCAATAGATTTATAAATCTAGATGGCCAATCAAACATAATAACTCCAATAAGAATTCTCCATACGATGATTTTTGTTTACATTCATTCGCATGACTTAATTCCATAATACAATGACGAGATTCTTGTACACAACCCCTGCACTTTTGTACCAAAAGTTTCTAACCAATAATATGGTCGGGTTGTTCTTACACTTTTATTAAATGATCTGATTAAGAGATTCGCCATCAATTTTTCATTAAAATTATCTACGCTTTCTTAAGAATTTCCTAGGGCTTTTGATTTATTTTGTCTTGAATTAATTTGTAATTATTTTGGCACTTTTTAAGACTCTTTATCCTTAAAATTCTAAAAACCTCTTGTTTTATTTTTATTTTTACTTTGGTGTCCAATTATTCAGTTTGAACGGTAAAATATTTATGTTTTTTCTTGTGTGTTTATTAGGAAAACAAAGATTTTGTAAAATATTGATTAATAAGAATGACAACATTCCATAAACCATACTCATTAAATCCAAATATGTAGATATTGACAACTTAAATTTGCAATAAAGTTGCATTTTTCTACTAGGGCCTAATAAGAATTGCTACTCTATTGTTATGATTAAATGGATCAGGGACGTCCAAGCTTTTTTATTTTTTTTGGGGGGTGGATAAAATTTTTTGAGGGGGGGATAATTTGTTGTTTGTTTTTTTTTTTGGGGGGGGGGGGGATATCACCCCTTTGGACGTCATTAAAATGGATGTAAGGATATTTAAATGAAAGAAATTTTTTCCCTCCAAATTTTATGCAATTAAAATATGCTCCAAATTTGAATTTTTTGTGATGACAACTTTTGAATGGTTTCCCTCATATACCATTTCAAACGAACTTTATGAAATAAAACTTATTTTTCATGCTTGTTAGGTTTAGTGTATAGGTTAGGGAAGGGTTAGACAAATCTTACAGGGATAGAATTCAGTAAGTGAAAGCACAAGTACTTTAGTTATACATATATTCCTGATTTTATCACAATTTTTTTTATTATTTAGATGAGAACTTTATTCATCACTATTATCTAAAGCTCGGTAGCCGCAGAATTATAAGTTGCCTTTGCTGCGGATTTTTTAAAAGCTTCATAGCGGCAACAGATCTATAGTATAGATGTATATACCTCCCTTCATTTTTCAAAGACCTCTTTCGTCTGCTTCTAAATATTTTTCTGCTACTTAGCTGTGTAATTTAAGCGATACCATTGGTTGATTTTTAATGACCCAATAGAAAGGTTGCACAAGACAGTTGCGATGGGGAGATACAGTTATTTAGCACTTTCTCCCTCTAATGTTTTACTCTAATATAGCGGCGGATTTTTTGATTTATCATGTTTGACTTAGTCTTGAGGCTAAAAGCTGCCGCGGTGGCGGCTGCCGAAACGTGACATTATCCCACAGATTATAAATTGCAGTTTTTTTTGTGTTAACTTGTCAAAATATGTTTATTCTTTATTGTCAGGGATAGGACAATGGCAGATTTATAACCTAGCTTCACCAATAAAAATAAATAATTATTATTTTGAATGAAAAAATGCACAAATTTTATTATCTAAATATAAATTTATATTATAGCTTGAAAGCCTTAGTCATAGATGAACAAAACCAAGTCATTGAAAAAAAAGCAATACGTATTTAAATTTTCTAAATTAATTACATTTTAGTGTTTATGGTATGTATCTAATCAGGATTCACCCCCCCTAAGATCACACACCCCCAGACGATGTTATAACAACAATTCTCTTGAATTTGGTTTAAAGGGTTTTTCAAAAATCTCAACCGTCACTTAAATATTAAATTTTTATTTTCAATCATTTAAAGTTATAACTTGATTATAGAGACGTTATCAATCTTAAAACTAAAAAAATATTGTGTAATAATAATATTTATTAAGAAAGATAAGATAATATACATAAAAATATATTGTATACGAACAGTTACCTAAAGTTAGCTAATTTAGAATATCATTGTGAAGAAGTAAATTATAGGAATCAAGTTCATTATGAAGTCAAATTTTCTTTGTTGATTGGCGGAATTTAAAACTCAAATAATATTATTATTAAGGTAAGACTTCCTTAATAGTAGCGCATCTACTTTATAATCAGTGTTTGTCCGTACGTCGCTACATTACATTATAATAGTTTCTTTTTAATTTACATTATAGTTCTTATTTCTCATGTTATAAAAAAAAGTTTTTTTCATAAAAGTGAATTGATCCAACGAAACTTGCTAAAAAGATGATAGAATTTAAATTTCATGATCCTTAGATTTTTACTACTCATAAAGGTTAGGGAAGGTTTTAAAAGCGAAGCTTAGCTTCAAATTATGTGTGTACGTCTATAATGTAAATACTGTAAATTTGGGCTTGTTAAAATTGTCCTAATTGTATGAAGCATGGACAATGGATGATAATTATGTACTGTACACCCCAAATAATGATAAAAGTGCTCCCTTCTGTAGCTCCAAATTACTTGGTAAAAAGTTTGGAAACTGCAATCAACCATAAGATTAATTTTATCATATGTTTGCGTCGGAATTATGAGCAAGACATTTTATTAATCTTATATCCTTTTCACTACAGTCTAATTATAATATGCTATAAACAATTTTTGTTGCTTTAATATTTGTTTTTTAGAGTATCTGTACCTAAATTATTTAGACATTTAATGGTTATTTGTTCAACGGTTTGCAAAACGTTTAATCACTTTAAAGAGCGTAGCATCTAATTAATTTATGATGGTTTCTTTTCTGTCATTTTGATAACAGATGAACATGCCAAAATACGATTTATTTATATAATCAATTTGATAGCCCTAGGTTAGGTTAAGTTAGATAAATTAAGGATTTGCGCCTGTTTTGGGACAAGGAATCCCCCCTTCTCTAACTATTTATGTAGCGCTTCTGACATAGCAGTAGTAGGAAACATTTTTAACGTCTTTAGTTATAACGCGGTATTAAGCCGAGACTCGAACCTATCACCCTCCTGACGACGAGCAGATAGGCTACGTGTTGAACCACGGTCGCGTGTTAAGGATTAATAAAAGGGGTCTTTGCTAATATTATAACTACATTAATATATTATTATAATAACAGCAACAGAGGTTGTTACAATATACATAAATATACCTAAATATTTTATCCTATTGTCCTATCTATGTATGTCTGAATATTTTTACATTTAATACTTTTTCTGAAATATTTGGTGAAGTATTTCCATTTTTGACCCCTTTCAGAGAATTAATGTTTGTAGGGAAACAAGGATGACAACATCCATAAAAGCGAAGCTCTGAAACGGTAGGACAAACGGACATTAACACTTGTATAATGTCAGAACTGAATAATCAGAATGCGAATGTATAAGAGTCAAAGCAAAATTGTAAGTAAATTGGTTGAAAAACTGCTTGATACAGGATAATGATTATGGACATACTTACATTTTTAGGACTTGATTATAGAGTTGCTTCGCTTATAACATTGTACTTTGTTGTCCAAGGAATCAGTATACCAAAAATCAGACTAATCGGATAATTAGGTCACTTACAAATTTGTTGTTAAAAATGAAAAAAAAATCAACATGTTTAAAATGGACGTACGGACATTCTGGTAATGATTATAGAGTTGCTACGCTTTCTAACTCGTACCTAACTATTACAGAAATCACCATGCAAAATTTGAAATCAATAGGACAATTCTAACATGCCTAAATTAACGAAAAAAGCTATTTAAAAAAGTAAAAAAAATCAACATGTTTAAAATGGACGTACGGACATTTTGGTGATGATTATAGAGTTGCTACGCTTTCTAAATCGTACCTAACTATTAAAGGAATCACCATACAAAATTTGAAATCGATAGGACAATTCTAACATGCCTAAATTAACGAAAAAAGCTATCCGTTACGGACGGACGGACGGACGGACCGACCCTAATTATAGAAAAGCTTCGCTTTTAAAAACAAGGATGACAACGCATATAAAATGTGGTAATAAGTTTTTCTTGTTTGGTTGTATAGACATCTCTCCGCGGATACGAAATAAAAAATTCATGGATCTGTTAACCATATGATTTTGTTTTCATTAACAATTAAAAAAGATTACTAGATATGTTTTAATGTTTCAAGAACCTGTTTTTTATCCAGTGGAAATTATTCTGATTCGGAGCCGCAATGAAATGTTAATGTTTTCGAACTAAATTTAGAAAAGCTTCGCTTTTAATAGCCCAAATATTATCATTTTATAGAGATCATTGCGGCATAGAGGTGTGGTTTTAAAGCAGCAAAGAAAAAGTAACAATATTATTTTCATTTGATTAGGTTAGATATATCAAACTTTAAATAAATGACAATATCTCATAAGAGCACAGGTTAATAACTGTTAAATTAAATCTACAACCTTTATTTCCCCCCAAATTTTACCAGCTACATAGATTTTAAACATTATATAATTGCTGTTAAAAGTTGGTTGATAGACATCCACACTCCAATACCAAAGCTAAACCCAATGTAGACTAGACTTAGGTCTGATCAGCTTCCTTTTTTAACAGGGATACAGGAAAGGACAATAGGTGATTAATCAAAATTTAAAAAACTATTTTTTCTCTTTAATGTAAAAGATATATTTAATAATGGGGGGGGGGGGTAGTTAGGTATTTTAAGGGATAATACAATGGACTATGAACTGATATACATTCCCAATGATGATAAATAAAATTACTTCTTCTGTAGTTTAAAACCAACCCATCAAAATAAAAGTATACAAATCTGTGACTAAATAAGATAACGTAGATATAAAACTTTGGGTACAGTGTCATTTAGAGTCAAATTTCACCTCCCCTTTGAGGGTAGGGGATATGTTAACAAAGAAAACCTAAAATTTGTTAGATTAAACCTAGGGATTGTATTTGATATATGATTGGTATGTACATGTACAAATATTATTGTTCAAACTTATTTCATATTTTGGAATGCTGCATCCGGAGCTGTCGGCAAAATCCTCAGCCGCATAACTTAACAATCCGCAGCTGAGAAGCACATGAAATGTTGTAATGCCTCTATTTGTGAAATTAAATGATGTCTACTGTAAATGCTATTAGTTTTTACTACTCAAATGGTTATGGATATCTATTTAATTGGATTACAGGAGAAAGCTAAAGCTAGCTGATAAATAAATTCTAATTGAGAGAGTAAATAAAAATGATTTTTGTAGGTAACAAAGTTTTTATGGAAATCATTAATAGTATTACGAAAAAAACTGATAACAAAGATGACAATATTCATAAGCTCTGAAACGGCGGACAAACTAAAATTAACACTTGAAGAAGGTCAAAACTGAAAATTCATAACAAATTGAAAGTAAATTTGATGAATAACTGATAAAATACTGAATACTGTTTAGTGTTTAAGAATATTCTTATATTTTTGTACTTGATTTTAGAGATGATTCTTTATAACATTATACCTTGATGTAATAGGAATCAATACTCCAAAATCCAATGTAAAGGATAATCATATCACAAAGGTTTAAAATCAGGATGTTTTAAATGATAAATATTATAGTGTTGCCACGCTCTCTGAATCATACCTAACTTTTATAGGAATCATAATGCAAAGTTTGAAATCGACAGGACAATTCTAACATGTCTATATTAACGAAAATAGCTAACCTTTACGGACATACGTACGGGCCGACCCTAATTATAGAAAAGCCTTGCTTAAGAAAAAATAACAGTTATTTAATTTATTTACTTAGTTTTCATTATTGAGAATTAACAGTAAACCCATTGTTTTTGCGACATACTTTATTTGGATTCTGTTAATTGATCTTTTTGATCTTAAAATGTTTCAATTGAGTAATTTAAGACAATAAGGGTGGTACAGCTACTCAGAGATCTTAAGGGATAAGACAATAGACGATAAACTGGTTTATATTCCCAATGATGATGACAAAATTATCTCTCCTTAAAACGAAGTATGTACATTTCTATATATCTATTTATACCTGTCATAATTATGATTCTGTTATACGTGCGTGGAAATATCTACCTATCTATTTTCTATTTATATTTATATCTATCTATATATTCTCCATCTATCTATCTATAGCTGTCATAACTATGGTTCTGTTATATGTGCGTGGAAATATCTACCTATCTATTTTCTAATTATATCTATCTATATATTCTCCATCTACCTATCTATATCTGTCATAACTATGGTTCTGTTATACGTGCGTGGAAATATCTACCTATCTATTTTCTATTTATATCTATCTATATATTCTCCATCTACCTATCTATAGCTGTCATAACTATGGTTCTGTTATATGTGCGTGGAAATATCTACCTATCTATTTTCTATTTATATTTATATCTATCTATATATTCTCCATCTACCTATCTATAGCTGTCATAACTATGGTTCTGTTATACGTGCGTGGAAATATCTACCTATCTCTTTTCTATTTCTATTTATATCTATCTATATATTCTCCATCTACCTATCTATAGCTGTCATAACTATGGTTCTGTTATATGTGCGTGGAAATATCTACCTATCTATTTTCTATTTATATTTATATCTATCTATATATTCTCCATCTACCTATCTATAGCTGTCATAACTATGGTTCTGTTATATGTGCGTGGAAATATCTACCTATCTATTTTCTATTTATATTCATATCTATCTATATATTCTCCATCTACCTATCTATAGCTGTCATAACTATGGTTCTGTTATATGTGCGTGGAAAATGATCTTAAAGATACCATCTTTTAAAGTTATTCACACAAAACGACCGATTTTAGTAGCACAGTAACTTTTAAATTATGTGTTGTCTCTATATTTCTTCATATTAAATCTGCTCTTTCTTGTTTTATTGTTGTATATTAGAGGTTACGCCCCTAGCAACTAGGGGCCATATATTCGAAGGGCAGAGAGGGGCTAATAAATAGCTCAAAACCATCCCAAGTTTTGTATATGAAAAAATAGCTTAAAACAATTACCTAGAGAACATTTGTGAAGCTTACCTAAAATAGAGAACCTAATCGGTTCAGTAGTAGAGATTTTAAGCTTCGGATAAAAAAAACCTTACTACTTTAGGATAGGATGTATATATTAATGTCATGTATTTAACTTTAAGAATGATTTATATGAAAATTATTTTTGTTTTATTTTTAAAGAATCCAGCTCAGTATTATTATGTTTTGATGTCTGAAAAGATAAAAATTAGAAAACCGTAACTTTTGACTTTTGCTAGAGATTCTTCACGCATCTCATAATATTAGACTTACAATAGATTCCATAGTAGAACATGTCTGACTAAGACTTTAGTAAAAAAAATTGGGGATGAAAAGAATAACATAATGTCTGTCTGTATGTAAGCTAAGATCTTGTAAACGGTTGGACAAAGCGTTCCACAATATTATTGTGGTTTTCTATGATTACAGAAATCCAACTTCCTCCCCACCCGTTAGAGATAGTATCTCGGGTTGGCTTAGTTTTCAGATGGCTGAAAAAGACAAAAATTGTAAATGAGCTGCCGAACTTTGATCAGTCGAAAGCCTAACTATTTTTATTTTCCTATTATCTGGTGATAAAAATAAAACCATCATATGGTGTTGTTATTTATATTAAAGAAATTTCTGTAAAAGGCAGCTGAAAAAGCCATAAATTGTGTCTTGAAGTAAAATTTTGTTTAGTTAATAGGTTAGAAAACGAATAACCCAAATTATTATAATTATGTTCTGTCTTTCGTTTGCTTAAAATATTTGGGCACTTTTATTAGATCTTAGCAGTGTCAAAACATATCTAATAAAATTTTATCACTAGAAGGAGTAATTTAGTTTATCATCGTCGGCGAATTATAGAAATTTATCATCCATTGTCTTGTCTCTTAATATCCTTGGAGTAAAGTAAAGAGAAAGGAGCAGTTTCTTCTATTGTAAAAGTCATGTTCTTGATGAATTGATAGTCCCCAAAGTTTTATAATATTTGTTGGCTTATCAACTTTGGACACTTAAGTGAATTTTGATTGGTTGGTTTATTAAGTTGAGTGTTCAAACGTTTCACTTTCAACAACTAATCTTACGCTACAGAAGGGGCAATTTTGTGCATCATTGGGGATGTTAATTAATTGATAAGCAATTGTCTTATCCCTTTAGATCCCTATGATTGATATACGTGCGGAAGTGAATACACACCTCTTGTATAGTTTACAAATCTACACATGAATACTAGATTTTTATAAAGATATAATTTCACAAATATATAGGAATACCAATTATATTTGATAAGTTATTCTACTAAAATATAAAAAAACTTTATTTACAAGATATTTTATTGAAAAGAACATGTTTTGAATACTACATAATAGAAAATAGCAAATATTTATTAGTAGCGAAATGTCCATCCTTCCGTTCGTTCAAAGAAAACACGTGCCTTTTAGGCTAAAGTGTATCCAGTATATTATTTATTTTTTCGTCGGTCAAACTGTAACAAGTTTTATGTGCATAATTTGTCAGCTATTTGTGCAGATTTCTTTGATATTTTGTTAGATCTTTATATATTTCTTTCATTTTCTTCTCATAGATGTTTTCATAATAAGCATGCATTGTCTCTAAATCACAAACATCATGTTTTCAAGTCCAATATTCCTGAAAAATATATCTTACTCTATGATCAGAGAAACCCACGGAAAAAAATAGATTTAGGGCAAGGTAGCTGTTCCCAAACTTATACATTTAGATAAGCAGAATGAAAAACATCCTATTACTTTACGTAAGGATTACTGCAGATTTAAAGACTAGTTCTCAAAAATTGACAAAGTCATAAAACTTAATATTTCTTTTGGTATCGCTTTTCTGACATAGTAGCAGTACGTACCTTTTTATGTGTTTATTATGAAGCGGCTTGTATAAGATTTAAACTCGCCATATTATTGTTCTATCATATTCTATGGGCAGGGCAACCAAAACCAATGTTTAGAGATTTTTATCATTTTTCTGTAGAGAAATGTTTTACAAGTGTTATCACGCATATATAATTGAAATATCACGATATTATATGCGCAGCAGTTAGTTAGTAACACATGGAGTTTAGGATAGGTCCAGTGGTTTTGCACGGATATTTGATATGAAGGTGTCACGTTTGGGCTTTGAATGTATTAGTCTTTCAACTTCCCCCCCCCCCCCTATTTCTCTCGATAGGTAAGTGATATTTATAGGTAAATTATATTAGGTAAAAAAAGATTTAATGTTCAGTTCTCCAGTTTGGGTTTAAATATGATTGATTCCACTTAATGCCATCATTTTTACGTGAAATACCCCATCCCCACTCACAATAATTAAGCAAAAAACTTTTTCTAGCCCTTGCTCTATCCCTGAATTTTTAAACCTAACCTGAAATTTAATTAAATGGCAATAAAAATCCTTTTGTATTGACGGACTCATAGCTACTATCATACCAAATCCCAATAGAATTAAATCATATGCCCCCTAACTTAGTACAGGGGCACAATTTGAGTCCTTTAGTGACATAAAGGATTTTGCCAATAATAATAAAGAATTTATTTTGACAATTCTAAATTGACTGTTATGAGCAAATCTAATTTATCTATTGAAAACTCATTTTTTCCTCTCTACAGGAAATTCAGAGATACAGGGACTGGCCAATGTTAATTAATTTAATCAACTACCTTTTATTAACCCCCTTAAAATAGACAGAAGTTTACACAAAAAATGGAATAGTTGGAATTTTGATTTGTACATTTCATAGAATTTTATAGATGTAAAAGAATTGGGGTAAAGTTATAATATTTATTATCCTTTTATTTCTGAGAAAATCTTTAATCTGAAATCTGATAACATTTTTGGGTGACACTTTTTTCTCTGATTTTGAATTTTGATTGCTGACAAGGAAATGTATCATAGAAGAAAACAGCAGGGAAGATCTATATAAGCAAAGTTAGATTGATAAAAAAAAATATTGAAAATTTGTACATTATTCTGCTTCGTTACTTGTGCATGGTGTCATCCCTGTTTTATTACAAATGCTGTTAGCTTGATAATACTGCGCTACTTATGAGCATAATTTTAACCTGTGCTGGATCTTTTAGTGGTGAGCCAGATCGGGGTGAGCCAACTTTCCACCAATGAGAGCACAGCATTCTATAAAATGCCGCGCTGTGATTGGCTGAAATTCGGATCACCCCGATCTAGCTTACCACTAAAATGATTTAAAGATCCAGCTCTGCTCACTTTTAATACAACTTTATGCCCCTCATGAAGTGAGGGGACATTGGACTGTAAATTACAATAGTACCCAAAGTTTTTCACATTATCGTATCGTTAGCTAAAAAACTTAAAGTACTTTGATTGAATCTTGATCTGTTGTTTCAAAACTAGTGGTATCTCAACTTTTCAGACAATGATTTTATTAATAATCATTTAGGTTTTATATCAATTTTGTCTTATTCCCAAAGATCTCTGATACCCACAAATGAACTATATGTTTATACAAGTATTACCAATTAAATTCGCTAAATATCATCTTATTTATCTTAAATTACGTGCATGCAAAATTAAATAAAAATTGGCCAACATTTTGCACATTATGCAAGCTTATTAGTGGTTAAGGTAAAGAATAAGTAAAGTTGCTTATTTACATTAAATATTTTTATTATTTTAAAACCAATATACTCATGTCTCATTTTTGTCTAAAGCTTAGGATTTCGGAAACTACTGGTCAGAATTGGGTAAAGCTTTCGTTTGAATAAAATAAAGAATTATACACCAAACAATTCTTATATGACATTTCCAATAATTGTATTACAATGCTGTACTATTTACACACTTGCTTTTATCTTATACAACCAGTATAAGTTAGATTTTATTTTGTCCTAAAACTTGTTCTAAAACGCTCAGTTTTCCTCATTCTTGGTTCTCAAGGGAATCTTAGAGTAACCTACTAAATCAATTATACGCTAACTTGATGTTAATAGCTTAAAAGTTGGCTAAAAAAATTGCATTTATGCCATGATTTAATGCAAAGATGTATTGCATTTTAAACTAGCATTAAGGGGGAGAAAGGGATCATTAAAATAGCGTAAAACCATCCCTGGAGCTATGTGAAGCTTTATTAAAGTTGAAAAACTAAATTGATTTGGTGGTTTGCAAGATCTTGACGGACAAATAAAAATACAATAGGATAGGTATTAGGTCTTTCTAAAGGTTAAAAATATAGTTAATTTAAATAAATACCATTAAAAAAAAACATAATTTTATATGTTTTTCAGGCGACCATCTTTGGAGAAGCCGCGGCCCGAGGCGCGCCTATCCACCTTGGACCGGTCCCAAGGACTCAAATCCGAGGCCCGCATGTCGACTCTTGAACGGTCCCGACCGCTGAACCCAGACGCCCGGCCCCTGAAGCCCCTGGGGGTGGCGACAACCGGGGGAAGTCTGTTGAAGGGAGTGGCTCCGCCCCTTCCCAAGCCGAGGAAGTTGAAACAGTCGCTTGATTCTGGGGACAAAGAATCTATCAGCGAGGTAAGATATATTATTCAAAGCGCAACTACTCTATGATTGTTGCAGTAGTGTTTACGTCCGTCCGTATTTAACTATTAATTGCTGCTAATTTTATCTGTAAGTAAGCAACTTTGTAATGAAAACAAAAAGCATTTTTGCTTAATGGCCGATTTAAAAATGATGAAGCTAAAAACACTTACCTTAACAAAACATTTACTATTTGTTTGTTTTCAGCCTTTGTATGACGCTGTCTGCAACGATGAACCAGAAGATGAATATGACAATCATCTCCTATACGGAACAGGTTAGTTCTATAGAAGCTGCGCACCTACGATTTCATTAACTACTAAACTGATTGAGTTCTCTATTTTAGGGAAGCTTCAAATAGATTTTGGGATGGTTTTTGGGCTTCTTTTCTTCCCTTCCAATCCACTTGGAATAAAATAATTGTGCCTTCGTATATTTAGGGGCTACAAATACAAAATAGCCAAAAACTACCCTAGGATCTATTGTTTCAGACAAATAAAAGCTACATAATTTTAAATATTACTAGTGGCTGTGTATCTAACATTTATGGATTCGAGGGTACAGAAAATATACCAAAACCAGGCAGAAAAAAATGAATAACCTTAAACCATTTGGTGATCTTTCTGGGGCTTCCTTACAATGGAGAACTAAATCAGCCTAGTGGTTAGCGATATCTTAACGGACAAACAATTATTTTGTACATAGTATAATAAATTGAACCTAAATGACCTAAGATATGTTGATAAATTAAATAGACTATAGTTAATAATTTTTGCTAGAAAGAATACACCCATAATTTAACTAATAGTGTAGGCAACTAATACAAAATATTATATAGATTGAATAAATAAGTTTGGGTATTTCAGAAAATTAATATTTTTTATGGTTCTTTCTTTACCTGCTACTAGTACCTTCGCCCCTAGCATCTAATGACAGAAAATTAGACTTAAACCATCCAAAGATTTTTAATAAGAAATTTAATAGCCTAAAACCATCCCAGTAGCTTTGTGAAGCTTCCCTATAATGGAGAACTATATTTTAGTAACAAAAATCATACCAATTTATTTTGGCTTAACTTTTATTACTATATATTCTCTATTAATAATTGCCATTTTTAAAATATAAAATATTCAGATTTTCTATATATTGATTAATCTATGTAAATATATTCCTTAGCCTAGCAAATTTTACTGCACCCCACCCAAACAAGGCTAGCATAGGCAAGTAATAAATAAATTATTTTTATGTAATTAATCATGTCCTAATGCTAATATTACTTAAAAAATAATCTAAGAAATTGGTGTTTTTATCTTTCTACATTTTAAAAGTTTCTTTCTCCCTCTTTCTCTCATACCCTCTTTTCCAGTATGGCTTCGAAACCGATTAATATCCGGTGGATGAGAACCGGTTCTCAGTCATACTGAAAAATCATGTATAGCATTGGATTACAGGCACAAATATTAAAATACAAATTTTAGAATATGTATCAGTTTTATAAATTTTCATTTTGATATTCGCAAATAGCTGTGTGTAATACGATGCGATAAATAACCATTCTTTATTCTTGAATTTTTCTCCCGCTCTTTCAATGGAAACCACCATCCTTGTTAAATAAAGGAAAACACATGTTATAAAAATCAACGTGTTAACATCAATAACACTTTAAAATGGGCAGTTACAATGATTCTGAAAAATACCCTTCTCATTTAACTATTAACATTAAATGAAATATTATAAGTAAATAATATTTTTTTCTGGGACGATTATGCATAAAAATACTTTTTAGTTCCTTATTCTCGACTAGTTGATGCGCCTCTATCATCTAGAGACTTTTTTAGAATGAAAGGCAAAGGAAGAAAACAGCCTAAAGCCACCTCAAGGCCATTGTGAAGCATGTTTTTTTTTAATCTTAGGCTACAGACAAAAAAAACTTACTACTTTATATAATAGGATAAGAATTATTTTCTTATTGCTTCGGACCTTGTGGACATTGAAATCCTTTTTTATTATCCCTGTCCCACTAGAATGGGGATAAATGATGAGGCTTAGAAAATTAGAAATTCTAAAGTTACTTTCAATGCACAGGAATTCAACAATAGGTAAATGGAATCTAATTTATCCTAAGAGATGAAGAGATAGTGCAATGGAAGATACTTATCTTTTCATTCATTTTTGATGTATTAAAAAGAGAGATAATACGTTTTTATTTTGGATTCATTTTGGCCTTTGAATTACACAAAATATTTTTTTATCTTTCATTAACTAATCTCTGAATCCCAATTTATATTGTTAACTTTAGTCAGGTTGAATTAAAGTGTTAGTGCACTTATTAAAATTTTAGAAAAGAAGGAAAAGTTTTGGTGCTTTCCCTCCAAGAGCTTTAAAATCACTTAAAAATAAGGGAGGGGTGGGGGTGGTATTCATATGCCTTATCCCTGCAGGAATTTCTACTTGGACAGAAAATAATTTTTATTGTACGTCTTTACATGAAAGGACAGTAATCTTGTTTTTATTTTGTTCATTAAACAATTCACAAGTTTTTTACATAGAAATTTTTTGAAAGGCAGAAGAATAATTTTGGGCAATTCTTTTGGCTTTAATCCTTTCAGCCATATTTAATACAGTCTAATGTAATGTACATGTTATGAATAAAATGGTTAGAGGGCATAACAAACTTTCTTATAGTAAGTTTAGGAACATACCAACATATCAAATTGTAATGTTTAAACGGCAAAATATATTCTATGATTTTTCTAGGAATTACTGTAATAAATAAGATAATTCTTTGACCTACAAGTGGATGCACCCCAAGCCTCTAGGGGCTTCATAGACGAAGGGGCAATAAGAGGCCTAAACCAACCCAAGTCTTAAATCTAAAGAAGTTTCCCAAAATGTATAATCAATCGGTTCATTGGTTAGCGAGATCTTAAATTAGAACCAAAATTTGAAATAAGTAGCACTATTAGAACATTTTTAAAAAAATACGATCATAAATGTAGAAAAGCGTTGCATTCAAAATATTTATAAGAAAAATATTTATTAGCCATGTTCTACCCCTGTTTGAGTATGATGATCAAATAAGAAAATAAGAAATTGCTTCAAGCTATTTCATCAGGAATGAAGAGTAATATTATGGTTGTGTCCCCCAAATTCCGCTGATTGTATTAAAATCGTCATAATTGTAATTATATTACTACATTCCAAACGGTCTCTTAACTGTTTAGATTCGCCCTTATTATGTATTTATCTTTTTAGGACTATAAAACTTTTTGCGAATATGACAATTTGCGTCATTGATAGCACAGCGGGTAATACAACTAAGTAGGTAGTATATAAAAGTGTTAATTCAGTTCCCCTGGAAATCACAAAGGCTCATCCTTTTACAGAACAGTTAGGGCTGGTTTTTTTTATTTGTTTAGATTTTGCTAACTATGATTAAGAAAGGTATAAAATGTCTTTTAAATAATTGAATATTTAATTTATTACAGATCTCCATTGCTTGACTGTATAACATATCACTGTTCTTTTGCCTAGATTATTGTTTTTTATTGTTGCTGCTCATGGATATAGTTATTGCTTGTTTGCTTTAAGATTATAATTCTTAATATTCAAATTGGTAATTCCTGCCTTTTTCATCCACTCAAGATTTACTCCCCTCTCAAAACTCTGTGCACATTAGTCTGGCCCAAATGAAGGTCTAAATCGCTTTTCAATGTGCGCAATGTAAATATAGGTTATGTATTGTTTGTAGATTTTAGCCCTATAATTGATTTTAAGAAAAAATCTATCGCTATCTCGTCAAATGCATTTTTATTTTCATTCTTTTTTCCCCAATTAATATAGCCTTACACCAGATATAAAGCAAAACATCAAATTTTCTGTCTGTTTGTTTACAAACATTGAAATAAAATATTAAAATCACCAGGAATAAACATATGAAGAAAGAAAGTATAAAAATTTATTTACGTACAATTACAATAATTTGGGAAAGCTAATTCATACTGCAAAATCATTGAAGAAAAATAATTAAAGATAAGCCTTACTCTTTATTCCTGGTTTAATAAAAAACAATCAAATTATTTTTTGCAATATTAATTTTTTTATTAGTATGCTTTTTAGAAAGTTGAATATGAGAATAAGTATATTACATATTTTTTTACCTTCATTTAATTTCTTATTTAAGTAAATTGTCTCTTTTTTGGCGACAATGTCTGTTGAGCCATGAAATTTATTAAAAACACTTTTTCCTATTTTATGTCTTTAAAATGTATTTTTTTAGAGTTTTTCGTCATTTCTCTTCTCATAAGACTAATAGCTACTGTTTTAGTTCAATTTCTTACACAAATTATCAATTTAAATAAAACAATGTTTTTAGACGTTTTTCGGAATTATTCGGCAGGAATGGCGGTTCTGCCTACTTTTTATAATTGCTTCATATTTGAACTCTAGTTACATTATTTTAGGTTGGCAGTTCTTTATTATTATTATTTCTTGTTAAAATCATGAAAATATGAAGTTTTTTATAAAAAGCTTAAGATTGAAATTTCGAGGTCAATTTTCATTGTAGAGAGGTCTAGTTTTCACCAAAAGGTCTACATTTGAGCCGGTAACAACTTCAAGGTATGCGCAAATTGATATGGTAAAGATTTAAAAATTCATGTTTTTTGGGCCAGTCTAGTGCACATTGATAGTAAAACAAATGCCTAATCTATAAGATTATGGAGCTTTTATAATATAGTCTGTATGTATATCTATCTACCTTATTACTACTTTATTGGCTAATTATATAATAAGAAATTGATGTCTATTTGATTAGTAAAGCCTAATGAATTACCCACCTAATAAATTTTCGTGAACTCATTTATTTTTGTAGAAATAAAATTCA
Organism: Acartia tonsa; assembly: GCF_053477335.1. Classification (NCBI taxonomy): domain Eukaryota; kingdom Metazoa; phylum Arthropoda; class Copepoda; order Calanoida; family Acartiidae; genus Acartia; species Acartia tonsa. The sequence continues at coordinate 29,280,045 of NC_137267.1, forward strand.
TTTCAGAAAACTAATTTTTAGATATTATACCTTTCTTTTCATTTTTCTAGGGTATGTTCTTACGTCAGAGCAATTAACGTTTTTTTCTGTTATTGGCAATACCTTTTAAAATTGGCTGCACTTTTAAACATAATATTTGGGGGCTTTTATTTTGCGCTATTCGTGGAGATAATTAACTTTGTTTAAAAAGAAATATCATCAATTTGACTTCTCCCTCTCCTATATTTCAGTAAGTCCCCTTAGAGTCCTTAAGGGGCGTAGCCACTAGTAAGTAATAATTTAATCTACTTAAACCTTTAAAGAAAACACTTGACATTTAAAAAAGGTATTTTAGATAAACCCACATTAAATTTACATTTATATCATTTTGATAATTACTCGAGGCTACGTCCTTATAGAAAAATTTAGGAGCATTGAGGGAAGAGGCAGGGGTGCCGGTGGTCGACCCTCCTCTTTGAAATTTAGCTTTGAAGAGAAAAAGTTTAAAACAATAGGGGAGGGTGGAGTTTAACCTCATAAAAAAAAACTTTCCTGGAAGGTTCACTGTTAAGGAGAACCGTATCAGTTCAACGGTTAGCAAGGTCATTCGCGATAAACACCATCCTGTTACTTTTATATTAGGATACGGCTCTTAATTAAAAAACATTTTAGTAGATAATTTGTGTTACAACCGTGTAGTGACTGCTTGTATTTTTATGAATAAAGGGCTGGCCATTTAAAGGGTTAGGGGGGGGGGGGGAGATGATGGGAGAAAGGTTGAGAAAATAGGAAAGTGTCATTGGTATTCTAAATTTCTTATAAAGATGTATAGAACAAAACTGTTAAATAAACAAGTAGCTAATGTAAAGGTGTAGACAAAATTAGTAACTATGACAACCTACTTTAAGTTACTTCACACCTAGGCTCTAGTGAAGTGTAAAGATGGTGAGGTAAATAGCCTAAAACCACCCCAAAGACAATTATAAAGCTTCCGTGACAAGTACAATCAATTTTGATAATTTTTTTCAAGATCTTTAAATCAGACAAAAAATATAAGTACTTTATTTTATAGGATAGATTGTTCTTTTCCAAATACTCAAATGCAGAATATTCTGTCCTTAGTATCTTATTAATAATGCAAGGAGTAAAGTGATCTCGACTTATTAAAACAAAACTCTCCTCTTTAATTTTGGTTGAAACATCTGAACACTATCTATGAATCAGCCAAGAGCAAAATGAATGGTGAAGTGAGTTGCGCATTTATGATCAGGGCTCGCCAGTTGTTTTACGAATGATTGTAAAATTGCGGCTGCCAACCCTCTATAACAAAAACTTTTACCATTCCAAACGATTAAAACCACTTTTTATCTTTGTTCAGTTTGAATTTGGCTCTTGAAAAAAATCTTATAGAGGTAGGATGTATTTCTTTCCGAAGGGAACGATTTCACCAACAACTCTATATGGTTTCTCTTTTCAGTAAGGATTTCCTTTTATTTTTAGAAGGTTGCTGAGGGTTTCAAAGATAAAAAGATTATTGAACCCCTCCCTAAAAAATATTAGTTTAGGGAAGATAATTACTCTACCTGAGATACAACTTAAAAGCCTCGGCGGAGTAGCAAGTTTATTTTTTAAGGCTTGAAATTTAACATTAATATTGCAATATAAGTTATTCTTCTACTCTATTGTTATATTTAAGATCTAAATGTCTTTAGAAATAAAGTTTAAAGCCTTTGTATATTCAACTATACTTTGAGGCCTCTTTAAGGTTCAATTTAAAGGTATTACGGCCTAAATCTTATTAAAACCTAATTGACTTTCAGTTAGTTTAGCTGCGAAGCTTATAATAAAATCTCTTTAAACGTCTTGGTTGGAGGTATAAAGCTATTATCATGGAAAAATTGTCTGGATATTTTGAATAATAATTTTTTTATGTTATAATTTGCCACTAAAACAGAATGCTTTAGATGGTCCGCTATTTTACTTGTAAAATTATGCCTATTTGCTTCAAGAATCCTTATTTTGGACCAGGGCTATATATTTAATTCATTCTGTCACATTAGCATATTACCACATTAACAGGCTACCTAAGGTGTAAATTCTACTGTAATATCATAACAGCAGACAACAAAAGAAACCATACAAGATGTAATTATTTATTAAAATCCTGTTTATGAGTCATAGTACTTTTTGCAACTAGCTTTTATTTGATTTTTTAAGCTTCAAAAATGAATGGTTTTAAGTTTTAAAATTGCGTAACATTTCATTTAATTCTTTTCAAAATATTTCATGGGTTCCCAAGAAGTGAAGCAAACTACAATTTGGCAGGTGTTGACAATAAAGCACTGTACACAACAAATAGCTTAACTTAACTTTGATTTATTGATTTGATTGGTATTTATTATTTTTATTATTTTTAGAAATAGTAAAATGATATCTTTTGTTCACTAAATGTTTAACTAGATAATTTTTACAATGATTTTATACATCTAAAATATCCAGTAGCACTGGGTTTTGCCACGCACCCCCCTTAAATAGAAAACGTAGGGGGTGTAGGAAGGTGTACTAAAGAGGGGTGTTATATTTTTTTTAGAGGGGTTTGGGCACGCTCTAGAAAGTAACACATGGACAAACAGACAACCAACTCCTTTAGTTAAGGTTAACTTTTCCTCGTCTTTAAAGTTTTGCATTGAGTGATGCCAAAAACTATATAATAGTCTGCAAAATTTGGTTGCAAAACCTTATTTTTGATTTTTGTACACATTGTTTGTGTATGTACCCTTACGCATATAACTAAAATGGGTACCTCTTAACACTTTACCATGATTGGAGTTATATTTCAATTTATCGTCCATTGTCTTATCTCTAATATCCCTACCTCCTATGTTTTTAAGTCAAAGAATAAATGTTGTACATAACTCGAAATAGATTTAATATACCTCCTCTTCAAACTTTCCTAACCGTATCAAAAGAATACCTTTAAAATCGTTCGTTCATTTTTGCAAAATAAAATATGTTTTACCAAACAAAACATTGGCATCCACAGTCCTTAAAAATCTATTATATGGCTTTGGAAATGTTTCACATAATCTTTAAAACAGCCTGAGCTTGGCCAGCCCATTAATATTTGATTATTTTGCGAATTTATAACTTTTAGGGTTGTTTTATCAAATCACTCTTTTTCACTTTTTATAGAACTTTTGCCTTTCTCCCTCTCAAGTCTAGGAATAGTTTTTTTTATAAGCATAGCTACTTTGTCCTATAGTTTTTCCGTCAGTTCACTTAATAATCTTCGAACTGTTTGTTCTGGTAGTCAGGGATGGAATTGTGGATGTACATCAATTTATCATCCATTGTCTTATCCCTTAAGATCCCTGGTATAGTAAATGTTGCTGGAATCGATCATTTCAACATAAAAAACAAGGACTTTAAAGGTTGCTAGCTGCCCAACGGCTGAACGTACGTATTATTTTTGGCAAAGAAGAACAGCAAATAATCGGAATATTCAATGGAATAATGGAATGGTCAATAGGATGAAAAGTATTCGCCACTAGAGCTGCAAGTATAACCAATCGTCCTTGTTAATTTCTATTTCTTCTTTTTCTCTAGGCATGTCTGGAATAGTTTGTTCATGGACACCAGGATACATAACTTGAAGAAAAATTATTCTTTTCTTTATCCCATTCAAGTCGCAAAAAGTTATAATTAATGGCATTTAATGTTCCATATTAACTTTTTAAAAGCAATAACATTGGTACTTTTGGATTAAGGAGTAAGATAATTACTATTTTGCATTGAACTATCCTATTATTCCTGATATTTAGCACATAAAAAGAAAAACATTTTGTTGCTAACTTACCAAGATATATGTTTAAAATTCATATTATAAAAGTTATTTAAAATTTTTACATGCCCTGATCTATTTTTTATTAATCATGTCCATTCGACCATTTTATGAAAAAGTTAGTTAAATGTTACATGAGAACTAACTACTGAATTTGGTCCTCGTATGGTTTTAGACTATTATAGTTCTTATGGCCATGGGATGGTATTCTGTTTTTTTTTCTTCTGCCCTTTCCCTACCCCTTGGAACAGAAAGTTCCTAGATGCTAAGGGGACATCTATAGTATATTTTAAATTTGTCCACATTTCTTCAAAAATACTTTAATGATAAACAATTCAGTTAGAAATCTTTATCAACCCAATGTAAAAGAAATATATTTCGGAAGTATAAAATACTCATTATCACTCGCATCTCTAGTAGAAGTGAATCAAGCAATATTAGCTTGGTCTTTATATTAATAATGTTCTTGTATTAGTTTAAATATTAATTAAAATTTTATTCTTTTTAGGTCCCCGAGATTCAAATGGACTGGATGACAGCATGGCAAGCAAAGATTCAGGTATTAATTTATCATTTTGGAAGCGCAGCTTCAAGATAACTTTGGTATGTTCGTTTATTTGGTAGGGTGTTACCTTAAATTTTTTGACTGGCTGTTGCTGCTACTCAGTTTTTGTTCTTTGTTTTAGTTTGCTGTTCTTTTCATTAAAGTTTAAAGTTAGCCTGAAGCCATTTTTTGGCGTTACTTGGACATTATTGACCTTGTATACAGGGATATTAAGGGATAATACATTTTTATACATCCCCAATTATGTTAAACAAATTTACCCTCTTTTTATTGAAAGTATTTGTTAAAAAGATGGAACCAATTTATGAAAATTCTAAAGTACCAAAATTTGTTTAAACTAACTAATATGATAACGTGGTTACAAAACTTGGTACTAGTATAATTTACAGTCCAATGTCCCCTCCCTTCCTGCCTTGTATAACTTTACAGACTTAAATATAAAGTAAGTTTAATATTCGAGTACCCAAATAACTTTTTAGACATATTTCAAACTTTTAACATACATACAAAGTTAAGTATATGTCGTCTCAATTTAAAGTTCTTTCAAAATATTGTTCTACATTATTTTACTATTAAAGCGATGACATTCTTTGCTTTATTTTATTCTGTCTGTCTAGCAGTCCATTAAAAAAATATATATTTCTCTTTTGATGATAGATTTTTTTTGTATAATGGACATCCAATCTATTTTTCATTTTGCTGTTTTTTTTAGAAGTTCGTTTATCTGTCGTGTCTTGACTGATCTGTTAAGTTTCACTTTATATTATTTTGTTTCACTTCATATTAATAATATCTTACTTGTTTATATTTCAGTAAAATTGGACAGCAGTACAGTATCAAGTTCTGATCTGGACTTTACTGGCTCCCCATCTCTGGTTAAAAAAGGTTAGTACACCTGTTTCAGATATCTTAAGTAACAAACAAAATAACATAGTGATCAACACAATTTATTCTGACATATTTTTAAAACAAAAAATAATGCACATTTTGTCTCATTTCTTTTGTTGGATTTTTATTCTCTCTACTTTATAAAGTCGTATTCAATAATTTATTTACAATATCTGTTTTAATTTTAGTTACTGAAATGGATGAAGAGGAATCCAACTATGTTAATATCCAGTATTTCTTACATCATACTAGGTATACTCATAGATAGATAGATAGATCTATAATTTGAAGATAAAAATAAAGTCATGAACATTGTCTTAATTTAACTTTTTACTCATAAATTTGTCCTTGCAAATGTTCAGGCAAAATTACAAACTTTTTTACCACATTTAATAGCGAAATTGAGATCTCGTTAACAGCTGAATTTTGTGTGTTTTCTTATCAGTGAAGTATCATATTGTTTAATTGATATAATTTGTTTCTCCTTAAAATTATGCTAGATTTGAGAAACATAAAATTTCGCAATATTTGAGGTACTCAAACACGACTTTATGCTAATGATAGTAATCCTTTCTTGATCATGAGAGGGGGGGGGGGGGGGGGCGGGGGGTTCTGATACTTGTAGTAAAAGGAAGAAACGAGTAAAATTCCTTCTTTTTCAATAATTTAAAATATGGCGGTTTCCCTCAAAGCTTATATTATAGTCGTTAAAAAAAACCAAAAATATAAAAGTAAAGCGGGGGGGGGGAGGGGAGTTTTTTACTTTTTCGATTGTGTTTTACTGTAAATTAGTTTAGGTTATAAAGGTTATAGTTAGCCCGCACCGCAGGTTTTAGTTCCCACAGGAGCAATGCTTGTCAGATTGTATTTGTATCACTGCTAAAGCTCATAACCGTCCTTGTTTAAAACCCAATAACCTATCTCTGTTTCTCTGATTTGATTTTATTGGATTAGATCATGTCCAGGGGTTAGAAAAAGTTATTTGTGTTCAAAGATTTTTTTTTATAAATGAGGGATAATAAAAATGTTAAAGAACTTTTGTTTTCCAATTTATTTCTCATTTTGACATACGATGGTTGGTTAATATTATAAACCTAGATGTTTTTAGATTTTAAAGCCTAACATCCAGATGCTATTTATAGAAAAAAAGGAATATGAATGAATATTTTAAATAGTAAAATTTATAAATGTGTATTGTGTAATGATTTTTAAAAACATAAAATTTTGGGGCATTTTTTATGTAACTGTTACATTCCTGAAAACGACGTGGTAGATAAAGAGATAAGATTTGCAAAGTATAATCTTTTTAAATTCAACTTTTCTTTAGTTTTATTTACAATTAAAGTGTGTTCTATAATGCTTAGTTAACCTTTATATTTAAGTGAAATAAACAAGGATCTTAAGGCATAAACTAATGACAAATGTTCAATGTACATCCCCAATGATGAAAAACAAAAATATCTCTACTGAAGCTTAAAATTATTGGTTGAAACTTTGAACAGTACTAGCTTGAAACGAATTTATCAAAATATAATAAAAGTTTTATGCCAACGAATAAGATAACGTGGTTATAAAACTTAAAAGTAAATACCATTATCATTTACAGTCTAATATTCTCTCTAACTCTGGAAATTTATTTATTTATTTTGATCGTAATTGTAGTTTTGTTCTTGTTTTTTTTTAACTATTTAGTCTACAATTGCAGACATTTATTTTAGTTTATGTAGTAGATAGTGCTATTTTAGAGCACTTGTAATGTTCATGTTTTAATTTTATATCTCATTTTTAAATTTATTATTCAGTGTTTGAAGCCAGAGAGAGAGAGAGTGTGGACACTGGGCTATTTAATACAATAGTTCCCAAAGTTTTTAAATAACGTTTTCTTATTCGTTGGGGACTTTTGAATTGTGATTGTTTTATTCATTAAGTTGAGTGTTCAAACGTTTCAACAAATAATTTTGTACATCAATTTATCGGCCATTGTCTTATCCCTTAAGTTCCCTGGTTGGAAGCACCTTGTGACTTGTAAAAAAAATCCATTTGATCCCTTAGCCAAGGGGTTCTTAACGTCTTCCTTTTAAGGTTTCCAGCTTCTACATATCGCTGCGTCAAACCGTCAGTATGTCAGGTAGTCCGACACTTTTAAACTTACAAATTCATGTTTTCAGAAGCTCCCGAATTGACCGGCAGGATTCCTCTGGACTTCTGGACGCGGCCAGTGAAGATGAACTTACAAGTGTCAAGGTATGTACTAATAGATGGACAGACTGACAGATAGATAGGTAAAATAGATTGACAGACTTAAATACAGGTCGACACATATTTTGATAGGTAGATGGATGGCTGAATAGATAGTAAGATACATAAGGACACACAGACCGAATCATATCAAGATATTTGGATACTAACAGACAGACTGACAAACAATAAGACAAATAATTGGATAGATAAATGAAACAAACAATTGGATAGAAAGATACAAATCCTACAGACAATCAATCAATCAATGTTTTTTTATTTCAGTCTAATCATTCCAAATCAAGCCTGGATAACAAAAGTTTGGATAGCAAGTCAAGCTTGGAATCAAAGAGCAGCCTCAGTCCGGCTGCAGAGGCTGAAAGGTAATATTGATTGTGCAACCTTTGTTATAAGGTACAATCTGAAAATATTATTACAATATGCCTATTAAATATTCCGACATTTATACAAAAGTTAGCGTTACTGTTTTAGCTTGGTTCTGCTTTAGTTCTAGTGTCAAAGCTAAAAGCAATATAGCTTCCTATAAAATAACTAGTGGCTTTGCCTTAAGAGGGGGTGGTGGCAAACCCTCACACTTAAACCAATGGTTCAATGCCCTTAATTATAACTACCAAATTATCTTTTTTCGGGAATTGTTTTTACATCCCAAGAAAATATCCCCAAACCTTCATATGAATGGTGGAGCCCAACAGTGTCCTTCGGTAATCGATATTTTAAGCTTTATCCAGAGGGACGGGCTGATGTACAAACAGACATCGTTCTACTTTATTATTTACTTTACTTTTCTACGCCTGACTCATCTTCATAACAAAAAGACACACATAAACTTATATATTTCTAGGTTAAAGATGCAGACCCATATCCTACAAAGTATTCTGGATTCAGAGGCCATATATCTCGAGTGTTTAAGGTAGAATTTATTCATTCCTTTAATAACCAAGCTACTCTATAAATTTGATTTTAATATTCCACCCGCTAAAGAAGATCGAAAACAAAGTTATTTTTAATGCTGTTAAGGATAGATTCCTGATGATTTCTATAACATACAAGCATCTACTCTAAAACAAGCCTCGTCTGTTTGTATTTATAACCATAATTGTTTTCGTACTTTATTAATAGCTTATATTTTTAATCTTTTTTTAATGTACTGCGAAGGTTTACATGAAAACTAATTTTGTTATTTTTTTTACTTTTAGTGTATGTTTACAGTATATGAAAGCTATGAAAGTGACACTAACTACTCCCTCACCAATTATCCCTAAGGTAATTTTAAGTGAAAGAATTGTCCTAATGGTATGAAAGTATCTATGCGATTTAAGTTGGTCATTGCTGAAAATGTAAAAAAATAAATTAAAATCTGTCCTATTTTATAAAGAAGTAAGGATGGTTTTAGGTTATTTTACTGCCCTGCCTCCCCTAGATGCTAGGGTCTTAGTTGCTAGTACTAAATAAAGTGGCTTAATACGGATGTGGCTATATGGCAAAAACGTCAACATATTAAATAATTTTGTAAACAATGTTTGAAATGTATGCTGCTTGTGGCATCTCAAAACTTTGGAAACTTTCAAATAAAGGTTTATATAAAATTACCAGAATTAGAGGCTCATACTGCCATCAAGGCAGGCACACTACATGAATTTACCAATAGACAGGCTCAACCAATCAATATTTTCTTAAATATAAAAAAGGGCAATCAAAGAGTTGGTTGTCTGATTGGTGTTACTTGATATAATACCTCCTGATAAAGATAAGTACAGGGAAATAAAAAATGTATTAGGTACTTAGATTTTGAAATAGAAAAAAATATTTTTTTTGTGTTTTTATTGTAAAACCCTGGAAAACTTTGTTGAAATATTCCAAAATTTTTGTCCTTGGCATACTTACTATAATATCAAATTCTAATTTTAAACTTTTGAAATGAAAGATAAAGTGATTCATAAGAAATTGCTTAATTCTTGTTTGATAAATGAAAACTTTTATATGCTCTTTTTAAATTACTAGCTGCTACGCCCCTAGAGGCCTCTATAGGGGGACTTTAGGGGAGGGGGTGGGGTAAGTCTACTTTCACTTTTAGCTTTGGAAGTAAGGAAAGGTGGTTATTTTAGGGGTGATTTATCTTCCCTTCTCAAAAATAGTAATAAACCTTTCCTGTATTTAAAATAAACTTTACCATATCGGTCCAGAAGATAGTGAGATCCTTCACTAAACAGTAAACATACAGTAAGACAAACATTTTATACAAAGTTTTAATTGTATTCTATTTTATTTTAGGATGAGTTTGACATAATATTTTACAAAGTGCCTGAACTTTACGAGTTTCACCATCATTTCTATGAAAATCTAAAGAAACAGGTAAGATTTTTAAATTTTCGTTGTGGAGCTGACTATTTCGAATATTGACCCAACCCGTGTCACAAATGAAGACGTCAAAAGTTGTACCTTTTGCTGCTATGTCAGATGTACGACATTAATATTTAGGGGAATGTCTAGGCACAAAGATAGGCGAAACTCCTTACCATGCACAGTTAGGACTTCAAGACAAAGGTCATGCTATCAAAGGGTTGGTTGTCCGAAGGGCGTTAGACCAAATAATCAGGCACAAGATTTAGTTTATAAATACACAAAACCAAGATCTCGTGGCATATCCCGTATAGACAAGGCTATTTTCAATTATTCCTATCATTTCTGATTAATTTCTGAATTACGTAAAAGTTTGATGAAAGATATACCAACCAACTTTAACATTGTGTCGACTCGACATAAGTGGTTATTATCGCCGAAGAGCCATTAAATAAAACTGTTCAATTAAAATTAGTGGTTGAAACGTTTGAACATTAATGAACTAACCAAGCAAAATTCAAAAAATGACGCTAAAGTTGTTGAGCCAACGAATAAGAAAACTGTATCATAAAAGTTTGGAGACTAGTGTAATAAACAGCCAATGTCTCCTCCCTCCATATATTTATTGCTTTTGTGCTGTTTTTTCGAAAATGAATATTTAGTGGTGTAAGTGATAACACACCATATTTGAAATGGAAGTAAAAACAGTAAATAATTTCCCATATATTAAGCTTTTAATTAATTATACACATATGCAGTGTCTATATTTATTTTAGCGTCTAGGAAATTGGGATAAATATTCATGTAATCATTTAATTCATGTAAATCATTTTAACGGTCCTACCCCAAACGTAGGAGTCCCAAACGCAGGAGTCCCAAACGTCGGAGTGGACAAACATAGGAGTGGGAAAAACGTCGGAGTGGACAAACGTCGGAGTGGACATTGCTTAAGTAAAACGCAGAAGTGTCCGCTATTTTAATAATATGACAATTTTGAAATTTGTTTATACCCCTGTCTACAAAATAATGGTTTTGGCCGCAGCGCTCGGCCCCCTAGCCTGCCTAGCCGCAGCGCTCGGCCCCCTGACCTATAACCTAACCTAACTAAGAAAAATAAGGGGACCGAATAAAGGGGGGGGGGGGGGTGTTGGATAAAAAAATTCAAAATTGAAAAAAAATCAGAAATAAAAGAAAAATTCAAAATTGAAAAAAAAAATCAAAAATAAAAGAAAAATTCAAAATTGAAAAAAATATTTTGGGACTCCTGCGTTTGTCCACTCCGACGTTTGTCCCAAAAATCCTGCGTTTGTCCACTCCGACGTTTGTCCCACTCCTGCATTTGTCTGTAGTTGTCTGTATATACATCTATACTTCAGATCTGTTAGTTTAATGACATCAAAATAGAATTATGAAAATGTAGAGACAATAACAAGAACATTATTTATATTGTAAGAGTAGATTAATCGATATATGATTCACTAGATTTTGCACCAGGTTTTCGCGAACTTTAATAATATGATACTAACAGCTGGCTAAAATGGCGATACCACCTAATCTCATCCACCCCCTTTATTCCATACCCTCCCTTCCTACTTGAGTAACTAACTGACCAATAAGTGAGGACCATGTTAGCAACTTAAATTGATGACAAATATTCTCCTGGCAATATATTTAATTAATTATATATCAATATATAGGTTATTGTAGAGACTAGCATTGTAAATAAATCACTGACTATGACATATTTGTTTGCTAAGTTGTATAAAAAAAGTTCATCTCTATTTTTATACTTTTTATAATGTTTTTATTACAAATTTTTAGGTTGATAGATGGACAGGCGAGGAGAAAATCGGCCACCATTTCAAGATGTTGGCACAACAATCAAAAATTTATGCTCAATACCTGAAAAATTATCCTAAGGTAAGCTTTCTCTTAGTCAACCAACAACTGAATGAATTTTTAATAATAACATATTTGTTTCGAATTATTTCAGTTGTCGGTCTTACATATACCAACCTTTTGATTAAAGGATAATTTTGTTATTTTATCGTTCGGTATTTTAAGTTAAGCTTCTCTAAAATAGGGTATTTTTGTCAAACTATTTAACTGACATTAAATTATTTGCTTATTAACGGATAATAAAAATGTAAAAAGTAAAAACATAGGTCAAAAGTGCGTTATGCATTTAGAACATTAATTTTGTAGATAAGCAGTTTTATTTTAACATCACTTCGTTAAAAGAAAAGTTTCATTTTTTAAAGTATAGCTGTTTATTGTTATTTGTTATTGCTGCGCTTCCTCTGGGTATGATTGTCCTCGTTTGGCTTGTCATGTTTCTCTATGCATCAACTTTCTTTTTCTAATTTTCTTTCAAAATATCATCAAACCTTATACAAATATTACAAATAAGCTTGTTTTTCTAAAAATTACAATGATTTGATAGTTTTTTAATAGTTAGAAAATAAGAATATACTAAGGAGAAGGCTTGGGATAGCAAATGGAAAAGTAGATAGATAGATTTCAATGGATGGCAAGAAATTATTTTATTTTTACAAAAATCTAAATGTTATTGTAATGATAACTAATAGGTTATATAGCTAAAATTTCAAGTATAGATAAAAATATTTTAAAGCTCGATGGTTGAAGCACGGTTGTATGCTTACAAGATGATACATTTTTTTCCGAGTGTCATTGTCACTTTCGCCCTTCTGTTGGTAGCTGGGTAAGAGAAAGACCCGCAGTCTTTCAAAGATTTCTCTTTGTTATGCCAATAGCTTTCTATAGACACCTTAACATCCAAGATTGGTCTAATGTTGCTCCCCTGGTGACCTGGCAAAGACAAAACTTGGATTTAAAGCATCCCACTGTATCTAGAAAGCTGAATTGATAGTTGAGCTAGAAAGCTGAAAATTGAAAAGATATTCTTACAGTTAGGTAGATAGCAAGTATACTTAAGTAACAAACATAAAGATAGCAAGCAAAGATAGCAAGATAGAAAATGAGATGGATTAGAAGGATTGTGCTTTGACATGTAAAAGTTTTGGTTGGTAATATTCCAAATAGCTTCAGGGGATTTAGTCCCCAATTACGGGACGTTGGTTTATTTCAACTAAATTATAACAGCAAAAGTATATTTTTATTCTTATTATACACTCCTCTTTATCATATAAGGATATAACTAAAGGTTTTAAAATTTTACCTACTACTCTTTTATAAGATGTTTAATCATTATTGTAGGATTGGGGGACAGGGATTGCCTTGGCACGTAAATTATTTACAGATGGAGGTTGTACCACTACTATCAATCTATATTATAAGCAGGGAGGTAGGGGACAATGGACTGTATATTATATTGGTTTTAGAAGATATTCTCTAATTCGTTGGCATAAAAACTTTGGGAGTTCATTTATTCTTGATTGACAGGCACTAACTTTTCAACCAATAGTTCAAAATTAGAATTAAATCATTCGTGTTCTTTTGAATTCATCCTAACTTAACTTTCTAATTTCTTTTCAATAAATTCATTTTTAACACATATGAGATCAAATTGATTTAGCTCAAATAATTTTGCTTAAAAATCCACAACTCCATAATGAGGCATTTTAAATAAACTGGCAGGGAGTTTGATAATTCTTCGTTTTAATCTATTAGTATAAAGTTAAATTTGTGCGGATTTCTTCATATCTTGAACCCCCCCCCCCCCTCCCCCTTCGCCAAATGATGCCGTGTTTTAAACGTTTGATCCGCAAAGCAAAAGCTTCACAAGATTAAAATTACTGAATTTTTATCCATGTCTTTGGCAATAAGGGCCAGTTTTGAAAATGCATTGTTATATGCAGGAAAGGAGAGGTAAATGGTGGGTAAATTAATTTACAAGTCTTTCTATCCTCCTCTGCCCCATAATATAATACTTGCAAACAATTGAAGAATATATAAAAAGAAAATGAGTGGTTCATTTATAGTCCATTAATGAATCCCCTTATCCCTAATATTTATATGTTTGTTACCGAAAATTCTCTACAGGGATTGCAAGATATGTTAATGCAATAAATATGGAATTGGAAAAGATAACCCTTAAGTATAAGGTTTATAGAGCTGTATTTCAAAATGTACCCTTTAGCGACATTTTAAGGACAACAAATCAATTATTTACAAAGAAATCTTAAAGTTTTAGTACTGGGTCAAACAAGAATTAATTTGTTCTTAGGCATGAAACAAGGGGGGTAAAGTCCAGAATTAGATTATCTAATTTTCTTTTATTTCTTACAAAAACCTAAATATCATTTAATGATATTATTGTTGACATTAGATCTAACATACAGAATAACGTTTTAAGTATATATTATATACAATTTTATTTCCGTAAGATCTATTTGTCTACCTAACAGATTGAGTTCTCCAAATTAGGGAAGCTTCTCAAAGGTCCTTGGATGGTTTTAATTCAAATTTTAGGATGATTTTAGGAATTTTTCTGCCCACTTTCTCCTAGAAGGACGCAGTCTGTAAAATGACGATATTCTAGTAATAAAATCACGGTCACACAGTAAAACACAATCAATATAAATTGGAAATTTTTTTATTATGTTTTGATTCATAATATCTGTAAATATACTAAAACCTAATGTCAATATGAAAGATGAATCAAATTAAATTAATCTACCAAAAATGGTAGCATAGTGCTTCATTTTTTTCTAAAGTGTTCCTTCATTTTAGCAGATTTTCTTCTCTGTTTCTAATTAATGGCAAGAAAAATTGTCTAATTGTATTAAAATTCAGCAAAACTTGCTTCAATCTATTTATTTTAATGCTATGATGTTTTATAATTATGAGCTTGTGCTGTAATGTTTTTTTTTGTAGCTTTAAATAAACACTTTTTTTTTGTTGTCCTAAGATGACCTTATTTGTGAGCAGATCTGTTGGTTTTATTAGTGTTAATCCAATAAAATTAAATATTAACTTGTTCTGGCTTAAATATCAAGCTTTAATCTAAAAACAATAAAATGTATGTATATCAATTAAGATTTGAAAAAGCAGTTTCGCTTTTATAATCAGTTTATTTTCTCCTATTTCAAGCTTGACAGCTGCAGATTTTTAGTTTAGCTCTAATTGTTTACTCCTGTTATAATTGTCTTTTGGCTGCTGCTGAGTATTTCATGTATTGACGTTATTAGCATTTAAGGAGAATTGACTACAAAAAACACCAGCTGCGAATTTTCAAAAAAAAACATAGATGTACGCTGTTGGAGCTGCGAAGCCCAGATTAAAAGCTTATAAATAGGTTTTGTTAGGTTGGTTATCTTTTTTTTCAAGGCTAATACTTTTTTATAGCAACATATAGTAAACAACTTAAAAACAGAATAAATCAATAGAAATGCCCCTTACTGAGACAAGCTAATCTAATTTTTCCCAGTAGTATATAAAAACTAGATCTTAAGGTGGAAATCTATTCTCTATAAAATGGTCTGTCAGTTAAATGGTATTGCAAATGGTGGAGGGGGTGGGGAAGATTGATCTGATGTCCCAAGAAATAACCTAAAAGCTGGCCTGAGCTCCCTAAATTTGTTCCCAATGACTTAGTTTTCTAAATCTTTTTGTACTTTACACAAATATTTTGTACAATTAAATAAAATCGTCCTTGTTTTTAATAGTTTTGTTTTATTATAGTTGCCACCATATAAGGCTATATTAAACTGATATAAACAATTTATTTTAATAAAAGAGTTTGTTTATTAAACCAGAGACTATTTTTGGATTTATTGAATTAAAATTCAGCGCTATAAATTATTGATTTGGATATAAAACAAGTTTAGTTATTATAGAATAACTGTTCTAAATACTAAAAATAGTCAAATGTATGTATGGGTTCGATTCTACCCTCCAAGATTGTTAAGATTTTTGCCAATTGCAGCAATGCTCGAACTTTGATTGGTTGGTTGCAAACTAAACCCCGAACCACTTCATTATGCAATCTACATTTTCCTGGATATTTTGTCTACGGTAGACCATAAGTGTACAGCTTTACAGTACATTGTTTCTATTTGTTAAAGCAACACGTATGATAAAAGAAAAAGATTCTGTTTAAAGTAAAATGCTTATATTTCAATCAAAATCTATATTTTTGTATTTTTTACCGATCCACTTCATTATGCAAATCAAAAGAAAATCAATGAGAAAACGTTTGTTTTGCCCTTTTCTCCACTTTTAAAAAATAATTCTGATAAAATAACAATTTTTTAAGGGATTTATGCATTAATTATAATGAAAAACAGTTTAAGGTAGATTTTATTGATTTTTCTAAATAAGAAATAATTGAAAAAAAGAAATTCTATCCCTATCACTTTAGAGGACAGCTGCCGACCCCCAGTCTTATGGATGAAGCTAAATACATGTAAAAAATATAAATTTGCCTGAAAAGTATACAAAAATGTTTTTTGATGTGTTAAAAAAATCCATTTTAAAATCTTGATTTTGAGGATGATGGCCTTTAAGATGCTCTTACTGGTGGTGATGGTGAGCTAAATGTTATCAAAGTGCATGACCATTACAACAACTTGTCTATTAACCTATGTACCATTTTTTGTAGTCATAGCAGCCTCCAGTGGAGCCTCTCGACATGAAATATAACCATTATCTAAAAACTACATTATTTACTTTATGAATTTTAGTAATTAAAATTGCAATTTTTTTCTTTTTTAATATTGCTTGGCTGGAGGCTGCTATGACTACAAAAATTGGACCATAGTTCAATATATAAGTTTTCTTCAAGGGCATGCACTTTGATAACATTTAGCTCACCATCACCACCAGTAAGAGCATCTTAAAGGCCATCATCCTCAAAATCAAGATTTTAAAATGGATTTTTTTAACACATCAAAAAACATTTTTGTATACTTTTCAGGCAAATTTATATTTTTTACATGTATTTAGCTTCATCCATAAGACTGGGGGTCGGCAGCTGTCCTCTAAAGTGATAGGGATAGAATTTCTTTTTTTCAATTATTTCTTATTTAGAAAAATCAATAAAATCTACCTTAAACTGTTTTTCATTATAATTAATGCATAAATCCCTTAAAAAATTGTTATTTTATCAGAATTATTTTTTAAAAGTGGAGAAAAGGGCAAAACAAACGTTTTCTCATTGATTTTCTTTTGATTTGCATAATGAAGTGGATCGGTAAAAAATACAAAAATATAGATTTTGATTGAAATATAAGCATTTTACTTTAAACAGAATCTTTTTCTTTTATCATACGTGTTGCTTTAACAAATAGAAACAATGTACTGTAAAGCTGTACACTTATGGTCTACCGTAGACAAAATATCCAGGAAAATGTAGATTGCATAATAAAGTGGTTCGGGGTTTAGTAGTGTCCAAATCTTCTATTCAATAGTTTTAATCTACATTTTTAAAAGCGAAGCTTTTCTATAATTAGGGTCGGTCCGTCCGTACGTCCGTCCGTAACGGATAGCTTTTTTCGTTAATTTAGACATGTTAAAATTGTCCTATCGATTTCAAATTTTGCATGGTGATTCCTTTAGTAGTTAGGTACGATTTAGAAAGCGTAGCAACTCTATAATCATTACCAAAATGTCCGTACGTCCATTTTAAACATGTTGATTTTTTAACTTTTTTAAATAGCTTTTTTCGTTAATTTAGGCATGTTAGAATTGTCCTATCGATTTCAATTTTGCATGGTGATTCCTGTAATATTTAGGTACGAGTTAGAAAGCGTAGCAACTCTATAATCACAACCTGAATGTCCGTACGTCCATTTTAAACATGTTGATTCTTTTTACATTTTTAACAACAAATTTGTATGTGACCTAATTATCCGATTGGTCTGATTTTCGGTATACTGATTCCTGGGACAACAAAGAACAATATTATGAGCAAAGCAACTCTATAATCAAGTCCTAAAAATGTAAGTATGTCCATAATCATTATCCTGTAAAAAGCAGTTTTTCAACAAATTTACTTACAATTTTGCTTTGACTCTTATACATTCGCATTCTGATTATTCAGTTCTGACACTATACAAGTGTTAATATCTGTTTGTCCTACCGTTTCAGAGCTTCGCTTTTATGGATGTTGTCATCCTTGTTAATTTTAATCCATTGTCTTATCTCTGATTTTATTTACATCTAAACCTCTTGTGTTATAAATAACAGCATATTTGGCGCGTTTTTACTTTTCAGTAGAAAATAGAAATAAGGAAGCTAGGACACTAATGTTCATAAGTAGCTCAATATTACTACTAATTATTAAGTCATTTTGTAGCCACTGTTCATCTATACATAAAGGGAAAGAATGCTTATTTTTCATAGAATTCTAACTTTTTTTTGCAGTTTTGTGTTAACATTTTATATGCATGTATTCTTTAAATAGATGGGGTTAATCTAATTTTAATATGTTTCCCTTTTTACACACACACACATACACATACATACACACACACACACACACATACACACACACACACACACACACACACACACACACATACACACAACAGATAATCCTTTTTTTGCTGACGTTTATTTAAAACAGTTAAAAATGGCAGAGACTTAAACATTCAATATTAAGCACAATAAAACCAGCATAAAAAGCAATTTAGCACAGTTTTATTAAAGAAAAAATTTAATTAAATTTTTGATTGGCTTTGTAAATAAATCACTAAGTATGATATATTTGTTAGAAAGTTCATTATACTTCAAAAAAAGAAGATATAGTCCATTTCCTTAACTCTTTTTTTTTGGGGGGGGGGGGGAGGCATTGGTTCAGGGTCTATTTATCTTTGGTGCATGGAAATACCCCCCTTCTAAAAAGCTTTCTTTGTAGGAAGCTTTACTGAAATTAAGAAACTTATCGGTCAGTGGTTAGCGAGATTCAAAGCTACACACGGCTGACTGATTCAGACATTCAGTTAATTCTATATAAGAATTATCAGTTGTGCAAAAACACTTACAGATGCTTGCAGAAACCCGTTAGTGTAATCTTTACTTTTAAATATATCAACACTAAAATAGATAAATAACCCTTTTTGGGTGGATTTTGGGAGAATTAACGAAAATATTTAAATCTACCATTTCTTTTTAAACAAATGTTAATTAGTAGCAGATAGTCCACTAGCCTCTAGAAGCAGTTCTCACCTTAAAATTAGGTTGTAGAAATGAGAGATTACAAATGTTATTTAAAGCTTAAAGTATAACAAGAAATGGAAAAAATTGTTGAAATATACCTAAATATCAACACTATCTAGAGGGTTAAAGTTGTTAATCTGAGAAAACTGTTATAGTGCATTATATTCAATAATAAGTTAAAGGATTTAATGATATGAGACGCATTGTTTTAAAATGTTGTTTTCAAATGTGTAGATGTCATTTTTAGCATGACCGACAAACTGAGGAACTTAGTAAACTGTATATTGGATGCTCTTTGCTATCTTCACACAAAAAATTCAGCAGTACATCTTAAATAGCAGCCGAGAACATTTTCTCATACCGTTACTTGCGAACAGAGGGACAGACATTTCAAATTATATAATAGCTTTGCCACCGAAAAGAACCTTTGAGTCTATTCTCAAACTTTTGAAATAATTTTTTTTATTGATTTGTTCATTTATCGCTCCTAAATATATACTCCTTTTTTTAATACATCCAATATTTTGCAATCTGCATATAAAGGACAGGATAATGCGGCTATCAAACAGATTCTTTTTTACTTCTAATCATTTTTTATAAGAATTTCGGGAAGGAATGCTACTTAAATAGTTATCTATCGCATCGTATGATAGACAACTTTCCACGGATATTAAAATGAAAAATTTTAAAATTAAATCCTTCGGCCCCTCGGATTCAACAAAACTGGTATTGATTTTATGATTTTTATATTATAATTCGCGGAAAAATCTTTTACTAAATTACAAACACGCAAACAGGGTGTCGAAATAATACCATAAAGATAAAACTGATTTTCTGTCCCAAATGAAAAATAATGACCGTGGTAAAGCATCTGTTGGGTAATTTTTGAGCTATGGCACCCTGTATATATATGTTTGCATGAGAGTAAATAATTGAAAATTTAACAGGTTTCTTTGTTATTTAATCTTTGCGCTACTTTTATCCGTCTTATTGCAATATTTTCAGTGTATCTCCCCCCCCCCCCCCACCCATCCCCTCCTTGCAAAAAAGAAATTAATTTGTTTCTATAGGAAGCCTATAACCCTGCACGTTTCTCTAAAAGCAGGAATCTTTAGGTATAACTAAGACAATAGACAAAAAATTGTTATATATTCCCAATGATGTTGAATAAAATTACCATTCTATTAAAAAGTAAAAAACACCAAGAGACCATTCAATTAAGGTTCTAAAAAGGTTGAGTGTTGTCATACAACTTTGGATAATTGCGTATTTAACAATCTCATGTCTAATGTCCAAGTAAGAAGGAAGGTTGCGTGGTCGCTTTAATTGTGGTTTAAGGGATTTTTAAAAAAATTATCCCTTTCTTTTATATACTCTTTTTTGCTAATGCACCTTTTTCTTCCACCCTTCCATAAATATAAAACTGGCCAAAATATATTTAGAGTGTTCAATTAAATTTCTTTTTGAATAAAACCACTCTACAAATAATCTATTGTATATTGAATATATATGTAGCTTTGTGACCTCTGTATTGCCCTTATGTAGCTGGATAAAAGCTAGGCATCTTTTTAGCATTTAATTCAGATTTTCTCTGTGGAAGGTGTGGTACCCTCCCACAAAATAGTTATAAAACTTGCAAGGACCTATTAGAAGCTACTCTGAAGGAGAACAATATTGTTCAGTGGTTAGCGAGATGATTTCAAAAAAAGCTTACTTCTTTTTATAACAAGATACTTTGAAATTAAAATATTAAATCTAACTAATTTAACCATTTACTGTTCATTCCATATTTGTCACAATATTACAAGCACAATCATAAAAGCAAGAACTACTTCCATTAATCATACTATTATTTTAGACAAAAAACATTTGATTTATTTCTTCAACAATAAATTGCTTTAATATTGCTTTGCCGCGAAGCTAGGCTCATGTCATTGTTTTATAGCTGTTCTCTTTGTCAACTAATTGAAGTGGAATAACAGTACAGTGGCAGTTTAAACCTTCTAAAATTAATACTGTTATACATCAGTTTTTACATCTTTAGAAACATACAATGCAACTAAAGGCCTAAAATAGAGAAAATACAAGAGGTATTCAAACAACAATGCTAAAACCAAGAAGCTACAATAAAAAGAATTTTTATATGACTATACCTTAAAAATTACCTTCTCTTAGTATATAAACATGACAGCACTTCCATTTATTAAAGGATATAAACATAAATATATTGGTAGCTTGTTATTGCTGCGCTACATTTTTTATTTACATGCTACATCACATGGACACCAATAGAAAATACTTTGAAATTTGAAGGCAATCCCATTTTTTTTCTTCTAATTTGTTTCAAATAACATTCATGATTTAAATTTTAGAAATGCAATCATTTGTTTAAAAAGCAAAGAAATATTTGTATATTAATTGGGATTGCTTTCACTCAAACCTATTTTTAATCCTGTCCCCCTCCCTCTAATTATTTTTAAACTTTTAACCTTTTCTTCAAGTCTTTTTTTTGGGTCCAAATGTGGTGAAAGAAACAACGTGAAATAATGGTATGTATTTGTGTCCCGTTTCACACATAATGAAAAATTTCTAATATAAATTTAATTTTATTGGTTACAAAATTTATAGGATAGTATACGGGCTGGTCAATTTTAGGGTTAATCGTCACTTGATAGCCCAACTTTTTTAATGGATGTTGAATTTATCTCCACCCTCCCCCCATCCTCATTTAAATATGTCAATTTGATGTTAGAATTATCGCATTATTGAAGAAAATATTATTCTTTTTTTTTTAATTTTACTTAAAAATGTTTTAGTTAGGGAGTACATAAACATAGAAAAATTAAGGAGTTAACTTATGCCTGGGTCTATTTATATTTTCTCTACAGACCTTTGAAATAGCTCTAAACCTTTTCAGTACCAAAGCAAAGTTTCTGAGATCTTACTATATACCAACGTAGTATTAAAAACTTTGTGTCAATACCGTATGTCAAATTTTGCACTTATCCTAAGTAGGCCAATTTCATACTCATTTTATTACCTAACTTTTAAGTTGGGAATACAGATAAATTTTCTCGAAATTAAAGCATATTTAAAGAAAAAGGATTAAGCTGATTCGGATATCTATAATACAAAGTAGCTTGATGTCTGTCCGTTTGTCTGTCCGTCTGTATGTCTGTCCCTTAAGATCTCGGTAACCACTGAACCGATCAGATTCTACTCTTCAGGGTATATACCTATTGGTCCTGTGGTGGTTTTAAGCTATTTTCTTGGGGGGTGAGACACCCCCAACCCCCCAAAAAACTAAAACAAACCACCCCCAAAAATTTTTTTTTTACATTTTTTGTAAAATCTCAGTAACTGCTGAACAAATTGGGCTCTACCCTTCTGGGAATATACCTACTGGTCCTTTGGTGGTTTTAAGCTATTTTCTTGGGGGGTGGAACACCCCATCCCCTCAAAAATAAAAAAATCCCAACTTCCAAAATTTTTATTTTTTTACTTTTGAAAACAAAAACCAGTAATTGGGGTAGGGGAACCCCACTGCACCATGGGGCGAAGCCCCCATGAACCCCCCCCCCCCTCCTCCCAAAAAAAAAAAAAAATTTAAATATTTTTTTTTACTAATTTTAATTTTTGTGTATGCGAACAACCTAGGTTTAATTTATCGAATTGAAATTTTTGTGTATCCAGCAAACAACCTGGGTTTAATTTGTACGAATTGAAATTTTTGTGCACAAAACGCACAACCTGGGTTTAATTTTACCACAGAGTAATTTAACAAAGAATATTTTTTTTGAATATTTCTATATAGGAGGGTTGACTTCCCATTACTTCATAGTGCGAAGCCCCTAGAGGCTAGGGGCGAAGCCGCTAGTTGGATATAAAACAACAGCATTTAATTCAAGCCATTTATTTTCTTACTACTTATCTATATAAGATTTAACTAAAACAAGGTAGAAAACATCCATAAGTAACGAAGCACAAAAATCAAATGGAAAAGAGTAAGAGAAAAATAAAGAAGGGCATAAAAAAGAATACACATTACTGCATACTTCCTAGTTTTTAGGAAACTGCCATTTGGGAAGAAATTTTTTTTATAAATTACCCATATCAATAAAATTTGACTGTATATATAAATGTATATAATATTCATTTAATTCATTTATTATTTTATTGTTTTTTTTCTATGTATGTACACCCAAGAATAATAAATCTAATCTAATCTAAAAAAATCATGTGTCTATTGTTAAATGAGTAACGGACTTATGATCAATCTATCTCAAATTGCAGCCAAGAAAAAAAACACATTTACCCAACAGCGTTACGGACCGACGGACTGACACACAAAGTGAATTATAGAGTAGCTTCGCAACTGAAATAAGATAAGTCCTGGTCTACTTTTTATTTATTAGAAAACGAATCAGTATAGTTGTTCTGTACGTATAATAAATTAATGGGCCAATTTTGAATATTTTCTCAGGACAGCCGTTTCTGTTTTAAATTCAAGAAACAGTAATGGCACTTTTAACAGTAAGCTTAGTTAAAATCATTTGTTACTTCCAATCTGTCATGTCTTTATTATGTTTTTAAGCTGTTTTTATCCCCTTTCCATCTAAAGCAAAGCCTAAGGCTAACGGCGAAGCCGCTATTGTAATTACAAAAGCATGTACATAGAAAGAAATTAAGAATACATTAGGACAAAAACACATTAAGGATTAAATATTTTGAATTACATTCTTCTAAATGAAGGGCCGGTTTTAAAGAAACAAAAACTGTTTCATTCAATAATTACATATTATTAGTTAAGTTAAAATAGATGCAATTGAATTTAAGCCATTGCATTGGTTTAAAAAAAATGATTTTTACTTCAGATAATTAATTTAATAGACTAAATTGTGACAGTAAATTTAATTAGTTATGTATTTCTGAATCAAAATATTTTCAAAAACTGAGCCTAAGATATGAGGAAGTATAACAAGTAAGATAAATAGCTCAAATCTTTTGTTTTTATGTGCATATGCAATTTCTAGGATAGGATTACATTTCCCAAAATTAATTGCAAAACATAAAAAAAACTTTCTGATAAAGGGAGGGAAGGGACATTGGACTGTAAATTACATTTCTCCTCAAAGTTGTATAAACACTCTCTTAAATGTTGGCTTTAAAACTTTGGCATCTTTTCTTTTATTAAATCTTAAATTGAAAGACAAAAGGAGCCGTCGACCATTTATTTTAATTTACAAAAGTGTTGTATTCTGTACATCTATTTTATCGTCCATTGTCTTGTCCTTTTATCTTTTTTTAGAATCTTTGTCTGATAAACTATGTTTGCATATGTACCTAGGGGAAAATCGTATATTCCTTTACAGGATACCCCATAATCTTACTCATTAAATCGAATATAAACCGAACCTTACGGGATAAGACAATGGAAGATAAATTGATTTATTATCCAAATAGTGACAGATAAAATTACCCCTTTTTAAATTACAATTATTAGTTTATAAGTTTGGACATTGCTAGTTTGAACCAACAAATCATACCCGTTTTAACAACCTTGGGTACCAGTTTCATTTTAATTTTAATACCCCTTTCCTCCCTCCTTAAAATAAATATTATTTTCTGTTTATTAAAATTTATATTTACAGGCTTATGATTAATTAAGAAATAGGGAGAGGGGCTAGGTTGTTCAACTGAAGAATACGAAGAATGTACCAAACTTTTGTAGTAGATTAGCACAGTTCTAGCTAGAGTCATTACAAAACGCTTATGAGCTCTATAAACGTGTACAGAATAAGAATATCCATGGAGGGCTCATTGGAATTTAAATCATACTGGTATTTTACTTTGGCTTGTTATTTAAAATTTTGGACACTTTTTTTTACAAATAAGTAATTTACAAAATAGTTGATTTTGTTTATCATAATTGGAGATGAACCACTAAGATATCTGCTTGTTTATTGCCATCAGATTTGCAAAATGAAAGGCATATAGATGATAAATTTATTTTGTTTATTGGCCAAGGTATTCTTCCTACCTAACAATTTTATACTATCATACATCTTGTTGTGATGTGGTTTGATATTCTAATTGAACTCAATGAGAGGGCATAATAAAGTTAATAGACAAAGGTTTTTTAAATAAAATTGTTTATTATCAGGCACTGGATACCCTGCACAGATGCAGCCAACAATATCAAAAGTTTGCGGATCTTACTGGATCAATCAAATTAAGAACATTGAAAGGTAAGGATACTGGATAGATGGATAAATAGATAATTTTAATGATTGATAGATACTAAGATAGTTTGGAATATAGATAAGTAGATAGTTTAATGGATATATTGTTACTTGGATCTTAAACCAGATTTTCATGTTCTCTAATAAAGTGAAACACACAGCGCGGCTAAACTTACAATTCCCCCCTTCCACCCCTTTACCCCATCCGCTCCTCTCGTTCTAGTTGACTGAACTAATCAATAAATGAGTTCCATGTTAGCAAGCCACACCTATATAGCAGGTCTCAAGGCACTTAACTTTATAACTATTACATGCAACTAACCCCTTTAATTGCACGACATTTGTCTGAAAGTTTTAATTAGTTATCAGATGTACCTTTTTTGGCCAAAGCATTCCCTTCCATGTTACGCTACAGTGTCGGATTTTGCGTAGGGACTGTACAGAAACTAGTTTTGTGGTTGGGGATAAACCTATCAAATTCCTATATAATTCTAAGTGGACTTCTGAAAGTGGGTCTAATAAAGTTTTAATCCTAATATTGCTTTATCCAGTTAAATCAGGGTTTCATAGACAGGATAACGGACGATAAATTTATCTTTCTCATCTGTCATTTTATTATTCTAATAACAGAAATTTTACTTTTAATCTGCAATTAAGACAATTTATGTAATATATCTACTTTTCAACAGGGATCTAAAGGATAAGACAACGGCCTATTAATTGACATACATCCCCAATGATGATACACAAAATTAACCTTTCTGTAGATTACAATTAGGGGTTGAAACGTGTGGACACTAAACAAATCAAAATTCAATAAAAGTGCCCATAGTTGTTAAGCAAACAAATAATTATTATAAAACTTTGGGGACTAGTGCAATAAACAGCCAAATATCCCCATCCTCCCTGACTTATTAATCTATAATAACTAGGATACAAATATCCCCATCCTCCCTGACTTATTAATCTATAATAACTAGAATACAAATTATTTCTCATTTGTAATATTGATATCTGACTATCTCTAATTTTGTCTTATCTATTTATCTATCTATCTATCTACATTCTACATCTATCCGTCATATTGATTTCCTTTTATGAGAAATGCTCATACATTAAACCACACTAATTGCTGCCTATTTAAGCCATTATAGTGTGGGGTTAACCTTGCAAGAATCTTTGTAGCAAACTTACATTTAAAAATTACAAAACTTCGGTACAGTGTACACCTTGTAGAAATAAAAGAAAATTATTGTAAAGTAAAATTACCCCAAACTCTCTCGTTTTCAATTTTAAAAAATAAGTGGGGGGGGGGGGAGGAGTTTCAGTGTTCGCTAGGCTCTTCGAAAGAAAGTACTGAAATAACTCAAGATTTCTAAAATTTTCTCACATACATGCTTCAGTCTGTCTTACATGGCAGCTGTGTAAATCCAATTTTTAAATATCAGA
The DNA here is from genome assembly GCF_053477335.1 of Acartia tonsa. Taxonomy (NCBI): domain Eukaryota; kingdom Metazoa; phylum Arthropoda; class Copepoda; order Calanoida; family Acartiidae; genus Acartia; species Acartia tonsa. The sequence goes on from NC_137267.1 coordinate 29,306,749, forward strand.
ACAGACATACAGACGTACTTTTTTTTATGAAGGTTGCCCTTTAGTTGTGGTATACCCACACCCCTAAACCCATTGCACAATTTACAGGAAACTGATTAGGTCCCTCTAACCCCATTTTCTTAAAATTTTCCAAATTAATCGATTTGTCAGAATTGGTTACTCAATTGATATTTTAATATTTTATTATATAAAGTAGTGTGGTTTTCTTTCTTATCAAGATTTCAATAATTACTAAACTGATAGTGTTCTACTTTATGAGAAGCTTTAATATTCCCGGGCTGGATTTAGGCTATTAAATTTTTATATTTAAACCTTTGTGTGGTTTTAGGTTATTTTCTACTCTTTGAATACAGAGCCCCTAGATGTAAGGGCACAGCCACTTGTAATTAATATTATACTTACTAAATTAAGAAAATGATCAATAATGCTTGATTATGAATGGTAGAAAATTCGAAGGCAAAATTGTCATTTTAACCATTGTTGATGTTATTAAGGACGACTGAATAACAATAAATAAAAGTGGTTATGGCTTAAATTTGATCGACTTGACAAGATAAGATCTTGTGAATGGAATACCAAATTGATGAATAGCATATTTTTACAAAATTTCTAGGAATTCAACTAAAGAAGGTGTATCAACTTTTTTTTTATAGCTAGCCGGTTCTTTTAGTAAGTAGTAGATGTAAAATTTTTCATAGAATTCAGATATGCAATCGGTTTTTTTGTAGACCTCTTATTTTTTAAGTAATTTAAGTTTTTTTTTTTTTAAATTAAGTCGATTTTAAGGTACTAAAATGCAACAAAAAAAGAAAGAAAATGGCCATTATGAACAAAAATAGTAAGATCTTTAATTTGACACCTTACTTTTTCAATTCTGTCAGGTAATTATTGAAAAAATCGATTTTTTTAAACCCACGAGAATAAAAACTTTAAACTTAATTTTATTATTTCACAGATAAAAAAATATGGGTTCATATATACCTTTAGAATCAGAAAAATATTACGAATTCATTGTAAGCAAAATTGAAGAAAAAAAGTTTACAATATAGTATATAAACTACAATAAAAGGAATTATATGAAAATATCATATTATATTGTACAGGCAACGTCTTAATTCTTGAATTGAGTATAAAAATGGGAAGGGGGTAAAGAGGGGGTAAAAAAGGGAAGACGATAGTGTTGCCTGAACAAAAAATACAATTGGCCATTTGTTTGATTTTTTATTTTTTTACTTTTTTTCAATTTTGCTTACAATGGATTCGTAATATTTTTCTGATTCTAAAGGTATATATAAACCCATGTTTTTTATGTCTGTTTGAGAAAATATTTAGGTCTAAAGTTTTTATTAAACCGAGGTTAAAAAAAAAGATTTTTTCAATAATTACTCAACAGAATTTTAAAAGTAAGGTGTCAAATTAAAGATCTTACTATTTTTGTTCTTACTGGCTATTTTCTTCTTTTATTTTGTTGCGTTTTAGTACCTTAAAACCGACTTAATTATTTTTTTAAAAAACTTAAATTACTTAAAAAATAAAAGATCTACAAAAAAACCGATTGCATATCTGAATTCTATGAAAAATTTTACATCTACTACTTACTAAAAGAACCGGCTAGCTATAAAAAAAAAAGTTGATACACCTTCTTTAAATATCTTAATGTCATACTTCCTACTTCTAGCTGCGGGAAGGGAAAGTACTATCGCAGTTAAAATTAGCCTACACTGACAACTAAATAAGACATTAAACACATGATTAATTAGTGATTACCTACCCTTATTTTTGGTGTAAAATTCATGTAAAAATTTGAGTATGATCAGCGACGAATTATCTGGTACTCAAAGTTTTATAGACACCATCTCTCATTCGTTGAGATGAATAATTTGGGAACTTTAATTAAATCTTGATATGTTGGTTTAAATCATTATTGGGGATGTACAATACATAAATTTTTGTCCACTGTCGTATCCCGATTTCTCCTATTACTTTATTTGTAATCTGTATTGAAGTTCTCCCCATATTAAATGTATGATATTTCTATTACTACTTGTTAATTATGTTTAAAAAACTGCACGATCCTTTTTGTAAAAATAGCTATTACCTAGCTTTTTTCTTGGTTATCAATATTTTGATTTGACTTACGGATGTTTTATGGGGTTTAAAAGTTTATATAGGCTTTTTGGGTATAGTCCCTTTAGTGGCGTTTATTGGCGTTTTATTGTATTTTCACAGTACTATTTCTAGCCCCTGTGGGGGGCTCTAACCGTGCGGGGAAATCAACTAACTTACTCTAAAAAAACCTATCAAAAGCTACTGTGAAAATACGACGAAACGCCCCTTAAGAGGCGTTGCCACGATAAGGAATATACCCGGCTTTTTTTTATGAAATTTAAACTCATTTCAATTTTGACCCATCTTTCTACAATCTTGATGTAAATTTCTCTTTAGAAATTATCTAAAACAAAGGTCAAAATTTACATTACAAATGTATTCATTAAGTATTGATCAGGGAAACAGGGGTAGGTCAATGGCATATAAATTAATCTTCCAACCCATAGATGGCACATTTGTTGAATTGCAGTATTTACAAACTACGTGAATACAGCCTAGATTCGAACCTTTCATCACTCCAAAAACTGAAAAATATTATTGTATATTCAAATTATTGATAGTTGATTTATCTTTGATTGTCGTATCCCTCTATCCCTGGTATTAATGAATAATTCTGCTTAACTTGGCGCGAGGGGCTTGTAAATGTTAATTAAAACTTTTATTTATAATATCGAAGTAGGGAGAGAGAGAGAGAGGGGTTGGGCATTTTCCAAGTTTACCAAAATTACAAGGGAATTATTACCAATCCGACACAACAATCCGTCCAACTTAAAATAAAATTTAAAGTCAATTGAGATTTTACTTATTTTAATAGTTTGTGTTTCAATCCCACAATACGAAAGACTAAATTTTTAGACGACATTATTCTAAGCAAAGCTATCCTAAAAAATCGACTTCATATAATGGCAAATTATACCAAAATATTTACACTTTCCAACCAATGTTGTGGTCGAATTTTTCTTACCCTGTAGTACTTTAAATCATAGATTTAAATTTCCATAAATATTCTCTCGGAAAAATCCAGGAATGTAATGCCAAAAATGTTGGAATCCCATTGAAAGATTTAATTGGGCTTTTAATCAAAGTTCTGGTAATTAAGTGGATTAATTTCTCATATTAATTGCCAGTTTCTCTTTCTGGTCAGGGAGATGGATAAATATTCTCCGATGTTTGTCGGGCACGTGACAAATTAGATTGTGGTTCCTTTTATTACTTGCTGCTGTTATGTCAGGTGCAAGGGACTAACATTAATAGTAGAGGGAGCAAGGGACATTGGACTTGGAAACTTTTATTAAATCTTAATTTTGTTTTATCATATTTGAAAATGTACATCAATTTATCGACCATTGTCTTATCCCTTGAGATCCCTGGATTACCATAACACATATTATGCAAAGTTGAGAAACTAAATAAAGGTTGTGCAATCAGAGAGTTGGTTTCATATTATTTATTAACATTCCTCCATGTTTTATTTTAATTCATGAATTTAATTTTTGGAATAAGAAGATAGTCAGTTAAACCAATTAATGGCCAGAATTACTATTTGGTCAAAAATGTATAATTTATACCTATCATAATTTAAAAATAATAATCATATATTAATGTATTATAAACTTGAGATTTATTTATGTGTAATGGACTTAAAACTATTTATCCATTCCATTATTCCTGTTAATTAGAGACACATTCATCAATTGGGATTTATTTGGCTTCACTTGCCAAAACAATATTTTGCATAGTTTCAAGTTATCTATCTATAATACAATGTAGCGTGATGTCTTGTCCGTCTGGGAAAATACTGTTGGTCCTATGGCTATTTCAGGCTATTTTCTCGGGGGATGGAAAACCTTAAACCCCCCAAAAAAGAAAAAATTCTCAAAATGAATCTATTAATCGTTGCGTATTCTCTCTATAACCATCCAAGGAACAATATTAAATATAAATATCAATTGGTTGGTTAGTTACAAACATCTTAAAGAACAAATGAAAAAGACCTGAGGTGAATTCTATAAAAAACTTATGCCCCACTAAAATCATTTTGCCCCACTAAAATTTTAGTGAGGCAAAATTAAACCCTCTAAATTTTTAGTTTGCCTCACTGATTTTAGTGGGGCAAAAGTTTTTTAAGAATTCGCCTCTGAATACTTTATGTAACAGGATTAAAACTATTTAACCTTTTCAGGTCAGCATCAAGGACAGTCAGTGTCCCGAGAGGACCTGCTACACAAACCTATCTATTTATTCTTTTCAGGTCAGCACCAAGGTCAGTCTGTGTCTCTGGAGGACCTGCTACACAAACCTATCGCCAGAGTCCAGAAGAACTGTATGTCCCTGCAGGATCTGATCAAGCATACTCCAGAAAACTCTGCAGACTACTCCAACTTGTCCGAGTCCCTGGCTCTGATGCAAGAGTTTCTCAATGTTTATAATTTGGAACACAGGTATGCCTGGTACAGATTAACTAGAATAGGTCAATAGAAGATAAAAAGATACATCCTAAAATTTAAAACTGGTAAAGATGGGCACGCAAATCTGGCGTTATCAAACCAATACTTGAAATTATCGCATATTTACCATTGCATTGGAGGGAACATTGGACTGTAAATTTTATTGGTTTCCAAAGCTTTACAAACACTTCTCTCATTCAACAAAATTTATTCAATCTTGATAGGTTGGTGATAATTAACCAGCAGTGTCCGAACTTTTCAACCAATATTTTAAAAATACAGAAGGGGTAGTATTGTATATCATTATTGGGGCTGTACATCTACTTTAGTTCATTGTCTTTTACCTTTAGATTCCTAATTTCAGAGAAATATCCTAGAAATTTATTAGTAGGTCTAATAAAATACACATTTTCTCGTATTTTTTCACAAGCATTAATTTATTTTGCCAAGTCAAAAAGATTGACTCTTTATAAAACCTTTGACATTAAGATTAAATAATATTTTTGATTTGATGTGTCTTCTTAATATCAGTTTTTGAGAACCTATTATTACTTTTAATGTTTTCTAGAATGGTTTTAACTTTATTGGTGACTGTTTTTTATATTGTTTTGCAAAAAGCACCTTACACAGGTGCCGAGCCCTCCCCGACTTCATTACTTACAAATGCATTCACAGTGTTTATATGTTGATATGCAATTATGTATTATATGTATTCATTTTCACACCAAATAACATCATTTACATTAAGTCCTTCACTCTGTTAGTTAAGCCACAAAAACGAATATAGAACATGTTACTGGAAATAATTCTATTAGTACCATATTACCTAAGTATCTGGATGTATGCAGGGATCTAAAGGGATAAGACAATGGCCGATGAAATGTTGACACACAAAAAAAAATCTGTAGACTAAAATTAGAACACTTGTTTTAATAAACCAATCAATCAAAATGCAGTAAAAGTTCCTAAAGATGTTAAGCCAACAAATAAGGAAACGTTATTATAAAACTTTGAAGACTAGTGTAATAAACAGCCCATTGTACCCTCACTCTCTGGGATGTATGTATGTAAGTCCAAAACCTATTTTTCATTTAAAAGCATAAAATTGAGAGAAATATTTCTTGTTGGTTCTTGTATGGTTATAAGAAATTTTAATTCCAATAAAGAATATTTTTGATAATGCTTATCCCAATATGTGGCCACAGATATAATTTGAATTAATGCATAGAGATGCAATTCAACTGTTTTAACTAACCAGAAACTATTATATAGATCATTGGTTTGATAGCTTAATCTATGAAGATAAGGGTTTATAAAAAAAATTTCTTGTTTATATTAACATCACAAAAGTTCTAGTTTCTAGTAAGTATAATTCCTGTATTATCACTAGTTTAAAAGCTACGCTGTAAATTATAGATTTTTGAGTATATAATTTGATTTAATTTTTTGCACACTTTTACAAAAGTAATGCCTTTTATTGCTCAGTATACTATAGCTACTACGCATTAATTAAAATGATGTAAGTTTTGTATTTATGGTATGATTATAATTTTGTTTTAGGGGTGAACTGTATCCTCATCAAGAGAGAACTTCGAGACACTTGGTCAAGAATTCTTTCATTGTAGAACTTTCAGGTAGGCTAGTTATAGATAGTTACAGTATATGTTTGTGGGTTAATAGATGTTGATAAATTAATAAATAGATATAAAATATTATAAATACTTTAGATACTGATGAAAATAATAAACATGATTTTAGGGCGATTTATAATGAAAACCTTCGTGTTTAATTAATGCTTTCTTATCATTTGTATACCTCCCTTCGGATCTCCAAAACAGTGGTCTGTTTGATGGATTGTTTGTCGTTCTGTTTGTATAGTTACTGGGAAGTCTGCTTGGACCCGTGATAATTTACGTATTTTTATTAGTAATTCAAGCTACAATTTAGGACACTACACACATCCGTCGTCCGTCTATAATATAACCCTTTTTCTATTTAAGAGGGTGTACGGAAATTGCGGCACCTGTTTTTATTCAACGACGTGCTTGTTTGTGCCAAGTATAAGGCAACGAACAGAGGAGAAAGATTCACCTTCCAACTCAAATGGTACATTCCACTTTCTGAGGTAAATATTATGGTTTGAAAGCGCGGCATTGCGCAAATTTCACGGTTTTCTGAATTACGCCTTGTCATAATAGAGACGTTAAAGAAAATACATATAGTAGAATAATTATCATTTTTTTTCATTTCAGAGTAGGTTTACATTGATCCCTGGCAGGCTTTAGACTATTTTCTATATTAAAAACAGAGTCTTGCAGCGCAAAAAAAAATAGCAAAGCTTCAAGTTTATCAACTTGCATTGTTTATTACAATAAATATAAAAAGATATGCCATTAAAATTTATAGTTTTGCTATTACATATTGTTAATGGTTCTACTCGCGTCACGAACCAAACATTCCAGAAATGACATTCGACCCAGGGGTTTTACTTGCAATGGATTTGATGAGGGGGGGGGGGGGCTCCTCACTACAGCGTGGGGGGAGAAAGTACCCCACCCAAAAGTCTTGTTAACTTATTAACATGTTTGTATAGATAATCAACTTGTAATTTACTGATGTAATGACTCATAATCTTATGAAATATATTATATAAGTAAATTTGAAGAAAACAAACCAACTCCTAAATAAAATTTGTATGATAATTTACCAAAAAAATCGCAAAATAACGTAACGAACTGGTGGGTGTACAATATAGTAAATTAAAGAGTAGCTTTGCTAGTGACTATTCAAGGCAGTAATTGAACTGTAATATTGCCACATTTATTAACACTAGAATTCACAGTGATCATAAGGGACAAGACAATGTACGATAAATTGAAGTACATACCCAATGGTGAAAGACAAAGTTAACCTTACAGTAAAATAAAATCATTTGTTGAAAAGTTTGGATACTTCTACTTTGGAACCAGCCAATCAAAATTTAATATAAGTACCCAAAGTTTTTAAAGCAACGAATAAGAAAACTGGTTACATATCCTTGGGTAATTTACATTTGAATTCCCCCTCCCTGCCTAAGAATTCATCTTATCATCTAAATACCAATCTTTGTTATTCCAAGATTAAATTAATAGATATGAACTTGTCATTTATTGAAACTACATAGAATGACAAGCCTGCATTTAATTTTAATTGTTTACTTGCTCGAATGGATGTGCTTTGGCTGCTTTTCTTAATCAAAATCAATTCGAAATGGGTGGCGAAAAAATGTTCATTTAAAAAAAGTTTAAAGAGTAAGAATCTCAAATAATTACGGAAACCACGATGTAAAGTAACGTTTCTATAGACAGCATAAAAATTGAACATTTTTGGAGGGTTATTTCTGTATTTTATTCTTCTGATAATTAGCATTAAACGTCCGTGGACTAAAAAAAAAATTGTTAAAGATACTTTAAAGATTTGATTAGCATACATTTTTTACATCCATCCACATGTATACTATATTGTTCTGCTAAAAAAAGTTGGTTATATCAAATGCACACTAAATAAAGAAGGAAATATAAACATTTTTCAGGATTTCAACATACAGATAATTAGGGGAAGAGTTTTCTTGCTAATTTATGTAGAAAATAACAAGAATGTAAATATACATGGAAAGAAAATAAATAAACAATGGTATAGATAGTATTGACAAAAGACCATAATTTTATGTTATTTTTATTTCTTTAAGGCAGATAAACAGTTCTTCCTCAAAAACTCCCCCCCCCCCCCTTTTATTTTAAGTGAATTATATACCTCCAGTGCCCCAACCCCGCCTAACCATAATCTCACTAAAGGTACTTTGAGTGAAACTGCCAGACAAACTTACAGAACAAACAATTTGGAAGGAAGCTACGCTTATAAATGTTTTTTTTAAGACAGGAAAATATTTATGCATATTTGGATATGATAAATTAGTTTGAGTTTTGTTTATATTTTAAATATTAAGAAAATATTTAGTAAATGCTTTTATTGGGCATAAATTTGGTATGAATGTTACACAAACTTATTTAATGTCTTCTTACAAATAATAATTATTAATCTTATAGAGTGTCAAGATTTGAAATATATGGTTAACAAGGATGACAACATCCATAAGTAGCGAAGCACAAAAAATCGTAGATGGGAATACGTACAAGTAGATTTAAAAGGTTTTTACTAAAATCAAGAATAGATTTATTGGATAAAATAAACATGAAACCTTGTTTTATTTTGTATGATGGCGATGGTCAAAGTAAATTATGTTAAAGATGTTCATAACAATGCAATGAGAAAAATCATTTTGATACTGATATCCCAAAAAAGTTTGAAAATTGGATCAAAATAAACAAAGATATGGGGAAATATGTAAAACATATAAAATAGCCAAAAACCTGATAAAAGGCAGTCTGGCCGCCATGGTTGTTTTCTTAAAACGACAAAAAATTAATTTTTAAATCCTTAACTTAAAAAATTTAGAAAATCAGACCATATACACTAAAGATATGGAGAAAAGTGTTAAATATATAAAAATAGCCTAAAACCTGCCAAAAAGGCAGTCTGGCCATCATGGTTATTTTCTTTAAAAGACGGGAAATTTAATTTTGATATCTATAACTGAAAAAAATTGAAAATCGGACTATAAACACTGAAGATATGGAGAAAAATGTTAAGAATATAAAAAAACAGCCTAAAACCTGCTAAAAGGCAGTCTGGTCGTCATGGTTGTATTCTTTAAAAGACGGGAATTAAATTTTTATATCTATAACTGAAAAAATTTTGAAAATCGGACCATAAACACTGAAGATATGGAGGAAAATGTGAACAATATAAAAATAGCCTAAAACCTGCTAAAAATCGGTCCGACCGCCAATGATGTTTTATAGTCAATTGTGCTCCTTAATGATGGGAATGTTGTCAAAAAATTTCAGAATTCTATCTTTTATAGGAGCTGAGTAAATCCCATTTCCCCCATAGCGTTACGGACTGACGGACTGACGGACTGACTGACTGACGGACTGACTGACGGACGGACAAAGTGAATTATAGAGTAGCTTCGCTACTAAAAATAAATTAAATAAATACTCACGGTAAACCTTCTCCATATACAAAAGCTTTACTTAAACTAAAGGTTTCGTGGTTATTTAGCAACAAATATTTATGTAAATAATATAATTTTAGGCTCTAATTGTTGAAGATCCAAGTACCGAGCCCAAAGAGTTGAAGCCGGCGAATATTGTGGGATTGAAGACTTCGGCCGCAGCCATAAGGGACCAGATTATACAGGTAAATAGTTTTTAGTATTTAGTTAGCATAGACTATAACTCTATAAGTTAAGGTGAAAGATAGATCATACAAAATTATTGCCTGGGTGAAGTAATTACCTTAAATTTATTGATTTATCTTGCGCAAACTTCATTAGCCAATATTAAATGGTTAAAGGCCATATTGATAAATCATGCCTTCGGTATCTCGGGGCTAACAAAACTGGTTTTTATCTCATAATTGTACATTTTTATATCCGTGTTTAGCTGTTTATAATACGATGCGATAAATAACTATTACAGGTACAGCGTGAGGAGGATTGGCGGGGTAGCAAGGGACGCCGGTCAGGCGGCAGTCTTGAGAAACCTAGGAAACAGCTGGCTGAGTTGGAGGCACAGCTGGTTCTAGCATCCCCTCATCTCTTATTACAGGTAGATATATAGATAGATATACATGAATACTAGATAGATATAAAAAAACAAAAAACAGCTGGTTCTAGCATCCCCTCATCTATAATTACTAGAGTTGGCTCGATATAATTATCTCCCTATTGGCTAGTTTTCTATATGCATATCTATTTCTCAATAAATCTATTTTCCTCACCCGGCATTACTATCTAAAAGAAAGTAAGGGGGGGGGGGGGGAAGTTCTGACACATTTGCGTAAACGGTGAGTATAGGCTTTATCTTTGGACTGAGAGGATAGGTTATTAGGGATAAAATCATTCTTATATGATGAATTTCCCCCAGATTTAAGATTTTTTGGATAGGCCTCCAGGTTCCGGAGCTCCAGGCCTCCAGGTGGTCTCTGTACAGGTAAAAATGAAAAAAAAAAAAAAGTTAAAGTTAAAAATCAACTTATAAAGCAAAATATGCATATTTTTTCTTCAAATATGTGAATAATATTAAAAAAGATGCATATTTTGTTTTATAAGTTGACCTGTAACTTAAAAAAAAAATTTTATTTTTCAATTTTACCTGTACAGAGACCAACTGGAGGCCTGGAGCTCCGGAACCTGGAGGCCTATCCAAAAAATCTTGAATCTGGGGGAAATTCATCATAAAAGAATGATTTTATCCCGAATAACCTATCCTCTCAGTCCAAAGATAAAGCCTATACTCACCGTTTACGCAAATGTGTCAGAACTTCCCCCCCCCCCCCATATTTAATAATTTAAATGATTTTTAAAAGATTTTTTTAAATTATATTTTTTTCTTTACATTACCATCACCAAAGGGTTAATGATGATGATTACAATTTTAGTTTAATATTTGAACACACAAAATGTCGCCACAATCGAATTCTTTTAAAACATAGTTTTCTTAAATTTATCATATTATAAATTTAAATTTTCTTTTTTATGATTAGAAATTAAATACATTGATATAAGGTAAATAGCAACATGAAATGAAAAAAATGAATTTATTTTTAATAAAGTAAAATAATGGGTCTTATCGTTCTGGGCAATGAGGGTTTATTATGGATTATTGGAGCACTATGAGTTTTAATCATATATTCCTTGGAAAACTTGAGCTCGTTTATAGACATTTATTTCCTATATAGATCTGACATGGATCTTGAAGCAATTAAGCAGGCCGTTTTGTACATGTTAAAAATTGGAAGATTTCATTAAATAGAAGTAATCGCAAATATACTTAGTAAATAGGTAGATAGATAGATACACATGAATTCTAGGTATATAGATATAGAAACAGCTGGTTCTAGCATCCAATCTATTATTATAGGTTTATATAATAGATTTATCTGTATAAGAATATTTTGATGAATAATAAAATTGTTAACTTTAAAAACTGGTGACTTCGCCCTTAGTGTCTAGGGGATGCACATCTAATGTAGTTTTTTTTATAGATCTTTCGTTTCAGCCAAGTAAAAAGTAAAAAAATTGTACGTAAACCTAAAAATTTTTAGGTTTCCTCTAAATCCGGGAAGACGTATTCCTTCTACCTAAGCTCAGAGTTTGAGCGAGCCCAGTGGGTTGAAACCTTGCGGACCCTGCAGGCAAGCCTACCACCCAACACAAGCCAAGCACATACACTTTCTATGGTCGAGCTACAGGTAAACGCACTTATTATAACAGCTTCTACATAAATAGGGATAAAGAAAAAATATCTTGAAATTTTTAACTTTTTGCCATTTTGAAATATTAAAATAACTAAATTTTTTTTCATACGAAGATATAATTGTGTAATAGCATGTTGTATTTGTTTGTTTTAAAAAATGTTAAAAAAGAAATAACTAAAAAAGAAAATTGTTCGGCCATCTTTTTAAATATAAAGGCGTCAGAGTGACAAACGTCGGAGTGGACAATCGCAGGAGTGTTTAAAATATTAATTTAATTATATATTTCTACACAAGTAAGGTTAAGTTTATCTTTGAATATACAAATAAGCCACTTGCAGGGGTTAGGCACTTAAAAAACCTTTTAAATGGTTTAATAGTTATTTATCATATTTTTGTAATATTGTGAATGCGATAAAGGATTTTAAAATTATTTCAACAATTTGGTCATGTGATCAAAAATTTGAATTGTCCGTCTACTGTTGCCCCCCCTGTGGGGGCGAAGTAGGTGGAAATTAAAATTTTTGTCACTTGACCTTAATATTGATGAAATGATTTTAAATGACCTTTATTGTATTAACAATATTATTAAAATACGATACTTGGGTTTGTTGGATTTAAAACTCTGTCTTAAAAACTCAAAACTGAAATAATACATATTACAAGGGTAATTATACTGTACGTTCATTGGTTCTCTGTGCCTTTCTTTCCCTGTCCTCTCTCTCTTTCTGTCTGTTTCCTTTTCCCCTCCCTCCCCATACCCCGTCTCATTCTCTCTTCTTTCACTTATATATTTACCCCCCCCCCCCCACTTCATCTAATTCTTTTTTTCTCTCTCACTCACATGCTATTTCTATCTCTTCCCCTCTCTCTCTTCAAAAGATAAATATTTTCTTCAAAAATATATTTTTTATACCTTCCTTTTTGTAACAATGAAATTTTTCTGTTTTATAAAAATAACTTAATTTTTCATTTTAGCTAATTATTTGAAATCTTTATATTTACCCCTTTTTTCTGAAAATAAAATGATCAACTAAAAATTGATTACCCGTTTGTTCCCTGATTTCCAAAGTTGTACGACAGATAACCTAACTATTGCAAAAGCTATTATCAGCTAATCCAGTCAAAGGGAAAAGCTGAAAGGAAAGGGGGGGGGGGGTATAATAGTTTTTCTATTAATCCCCAACGCCCCCCCCCCCCCCTACCCATAGTATAAGTCCTCCCTTTGTTTAATTGGAACTCCATTTAATAAAACGTAAAAATAGTTGTGAAAACTAAATTTTGATTTTTTTTAGAAGTTTGAAGCTTTTTAAACTAGTAGTAAATATTTAGATAGGATGACGGTGACACATACAAAATCGGAAACTAAGATTCAGCTGACCTATAAAGTTCTTTAATTTAATGTACGACAATATTTTCTAACTTAGTAATCATTTGAACATTAATTTAGGCGGAGGTTATGTCAGATAAAACGTAGGTATTTTGTTCAGTGTTATTTTATTATATAAAGTACATTGTTTTTTTTGCCTGAAGCTAATTATCTAAAAAAAATGCTTGTTCGATTAAATTGTAATTTTCAGGGAAGCTTTATTAATGTCTTGAACTATTACATAAAGTATTAATGTTTTTTGTCTGATACTTATGATCTCAGAAATTACTGGTCCGAATGTTTTTTTTTTTCAGTTTAGCTTTACATAGGTCCTGGGATGGTTTTAGGCCATTTTTTTCTGTCCATTCTTTGTACATGGAAGCTTGGGGGCGCAGCTATTATTATCAATATTTTTATAAGAAATATAATTATATAAAATATTTTAGGCTTGTCAGAAAACTTGAATCTACCATTTTTTGCTGCGAGAGTTTGCATGGTAAGTTTTGTTAAATCTAGCTTCTCTATAATTAATGCCCGTTTGTTCATTTGTCTGTATGTCACTTCAACTGTTTATCCACATCTGTCTGTTTGTAAATCTGTGTCCATAAGTCTGTCTGTCCGTGTGTCTGCCTGACGGACTTTCTGTTGGTAAGTACATCAATATTAACAAACTTAGACATTTTATAATTGTCCTATAAATATTAAACTTGTGATTTTAAAATTGCAAAGATTAATGCTTTAATAGAAAGACAAATAGATTTTATTACCAACCTATCAAAATAATTGTTATATTTTAGGAGAATTAGCTTCCTTCCATTCTGCTTGTTATTGGTTATGTAAAAGTCACTTGGAGATGTGGCAACGATTTTGGTGTCTGCTTGCAAAATTACACATGAAGAAATCAACTGGTTATTTTATATCTATTTTGTTAAATGTTTACCCTAAAATAAATGTTAATTTGATTTATTTGTGTATTTATAAAATTTTTGTTTGGCAAACCTACTCTATAACTCGAGTTTTCCTGAATGTTTAAACTTTTGTTAGTTTTAAGTGTAATGTTTTAAAAGATTCTGTGAGCGTCAGGGGGGGGGTCGAGGGGGGTTTCCCCCCTCAGGGGAAGGGGGGGTTGAGGGGGGTCTCCCCCCTCAGAAAAAGCTTGGGCTTTGTCTGTAACAAAAAATATACCCCAAAATAATTTAGCTGCATCTTTTTTTTAATGTTGGAATACTATGTTCTTTTAATCCTAGAATCAACCAATAAGAAATAGGCATAATATAGAAAAAGTTAGGAATAGAAATTATTTCTTTTGTATAAATTCCTTTTTCAAAATAAGAAATTTCCTAATTGTGTAATGTTGGAAAAAATATTATTTTTTTAACAATCCTGATGTCAACCAAGAAATAGGCATGATGTAGTAAAAGTTTGGAATAAATTTTTTTTTATCAATTCCTTTCTTTAAAATATGAAATTGTATAATTATGAAAATGTTAAAAAAAATATCATTTTTTTTAAATCCTGGTGTCAACCAATAAGAAATAGGCATGATGTAGTAAAAGTTTGGAATAAAATTTTTTTTATCAATTCCTTTCTTTAAAATATGAAATTGTATAATTATGAAAATGTTGGAAAAAATATTATTTTTTTTTAAATCCTGGTGTCAACCAATAAGAAATAGGCATGATGTAGTAAAAGTTTGGAAAAAAATTTTTTTTATCAATTCCTTTCTTTAAAATATGAAATTGTATAATTATGAAAATGTTGGAAAAAATATTATTTTTTTTAAATCCTGGTGTCAACCAATAAGAAATAGGCATGATGTAGTAAATTTTGGAATAAAAATTATTTTTTTTAAAAATTCCTTTTTCAATACGTGAGACTTTATAATTATGAAAATGTTGGAAAATTTTTTATTCTTTTTAAATTCTGATGTTGACCAATAAGAAATAGGCATGAGGTAGTAAAAGTTTGGAAAAAATTATTATTTCTTTGTCAATTCCTTTAATTTTGATAATGTTGGAATAAAAATTATTGTTTTCTAAATTTTTATGATAACATGCCTATATCTTATTGGTTGATAGTAAAATTTAAAAAAAATAATATTTATTCCAGTATGAAGAGAAATAAATTTGAAAAAAAAATAATTTTCTTTCCCCTATATTTATTATTCCAATATGCCTAGAATTAATTTTGAAAAAAAATAATTTTCTTTCCCATATTTTTATTCCTGTTTCTTATTGGATGTCATTTTATGTCCAATAAGAGACTAGTGTTTAAATATTTTAAAGGTTATTATTGTATTTATTTTGAATATGATAATAGCAACATTATCTCATTAAATACAATAAAATAGGTTAAGTATCCACTCCGACGTTTGTCAATCCTGTGTTTATCCTAAAACCTGTAGTGTACATAAAAACCAAAAAATTTAGTTTACTTATATTTAAGGCTTGGATAAGTTCCTGTAGAAAATTTTTAAAGACAAACATGGGAAGCTTTCTTATGAGATCTACAAGGGATGAACCTCTTCTAGTCGGTAAGATGCACAGATAGACTTAGATTGACAGAAACTGATTAATATGGACAGACAAATATAAAGTTTAATCATGGACACAATTAGATAGACTTACAAATATAGACAGTTTTTCATGAGATCTACATGGGATGGATATTTCTAGACATACAATTATAGACAAATTTTTATGAGATTTACATGGGTTGAACCTTTTCTAGTCGGTAAGATGGACAGATGAACATTATAAGACACAGATTGATAGACAGACAAATGAACGTTTAATCATGGACAGATAGACTTACAAATATAGACAGTTTTTTTATGAGATCTATATGGGATGAACCTCTTCTAGTCGGTAAGATAAACAGATGGACGTTGATGGACATTTATAGACATACAATTATAGACAAATTTTTATGAGATCTACATGGGTTGAACTCTTCTATTCGGTAAGATGGACAGGTGAACAATATAAGACACAGAATAATGGACAAATAAATACAGACTAATAAATGAACAGAAAGACATTAAAAGATGGACAGTTAGACAAACCAACTAGTAGAAATTAAAAAGACATTAATAGAAAAACAAACCTATTGTACGATTAGATTTTCATTTAATAGAAAAAAAAGGATGCATACTATAGAATAGATAGATCGAAATTAATCGAAGATAAAACCATAATTTTTTTATTATAGGTGATCTCCAGCTTGTCATTAAAAGCATATCTGGTTTAACCCGACCCTGCAGCCTCTATGTTGTCGCTGAAATTGATTCTTATGGCCATTTTTTCAGAAAGGTAACACATTGGACATTTAAATTTTGGGGACTTTATTAAACCTTGATTGGGAGGTATAAATTATCAGTGTCCAAACATTTTATTCTAAAGAAGGGGTAATTTTGTTTTTCATAATTGGGGATGTAAATTAATTTAATGTCAGTTGTCTTATCCCAAGGTACACACTTAATTTCCCTTAAAAATATTTGATAAAATTGTAAATATCTTATGAATTTCTAAAGCATAGTGTTCATAAATAGTTTAGTTTTCTACACAGGCTTTTTAAAAATCTGATATTAAAAGCCCATTTAAAATTTAATTTTGACACTAATACATTAATATTCCAGGTAAAAAGTCGTGTATCCGCTGCCAGCCTGGAGCCTGTTTGGAACGAGGAGTGCCTGATCGAGCTGGAGGGAAGCGAGAACCTGCGCCTGTTGGTGTACCAGGAGGGTGGGGCGGAGGGGGTCGCCCACAGAGGGAGGGCGTGTCTTGAACTTAGTAGGTCATGGCTGACCACCCAGTATACCACTCAGAAAATATCTTTAGGTAGGGTTTTTGCATAGTGAGAGAACAATGAAAGTTTATTTTATCCATAACACTTTCATTAGCTCTAATCCAAATAAAATATTTGCCAGCCACCAAATGCAGAATTAAGGGGGTAGTAGAAACTTACCTTTCTTAGAATTAACAATTATAGCACAGCTTCTCTATTTTTTATGGTTAAACATTACTATACCAAAATTAAGGATAGCAATGGATAATGATATAGAATACGTGGATATTTTGACTGAAGAAATTTTGTTGTCAATTTTTTGCTATAATTGTTCTCACTTAATGGTCAGTTCGTTCCTCCAGTAGGAGGGAGATGATGGGGTAAAGGAGGTAGATTGGGAATATCGTTATATTAGCCAGCTGGAATAAAGATTTTATCAGTGTGTATGCGAGAATCGTATTTTACATCAAATAGGGAAGCACGGACATTAACAAATAAAAATGCGAAGTGAAAAATTACAGACATATAAAACTTATTTAAACTATTTCAGGTGATCTGATATTGACATGCGAGCTCAGATTTATTGGATATGAGGAAACCACGCGACGAGTGCCCCAGTCTAAACCTGCGGGGCTCTTCAAAACACCTATCCAACAAACTACAAAGTAAGTTAATACGATAATACGCTACATAGAATCAATAAAACTATATGTTTATAACAACCATCTGAAAACTAACTTTATTTTTAATCGTTCCAACTTTCCATGTAAGAGTATATATTCTAATAAATTGGTCTATAAAGTAAGACAATTGAATTGACTCTAAGCAAGCCAGGACATTTATAGCAATTATCTTTTGATCTACATCTATCTAACTAACTTTCTATTCATTTTTTAATAACTTTGCCTATCTAGATATCTGTATTCTGTATATCGAATAAGCTATCAATATTTGTATTTAGAAAAGAAAAGCGTGCAGTACCATTTATAAT
This sequence comes from Acartia tonsa, assembly GCF_053477335.1. Lineage (NCBI taxonomy): Eukaryota > Metazoa > Arthropoda > Copepoda > Calanoida > Acartiidae > Acartia > Acartia tonsa. Next base: position 29,324,810 of record NC_137267.1, read on the forward strand.
AACTTCTTGTGTGCGTGAAGTTGAACGAAGGGGCATTAACGAGGTAATTTACATTTATTTTTTTGGTAGCTTTGCCACTAACCTCTAGAGGCTTTGACCCAAGAATGTTAAAGCTAACAACATTAGCATGTTTAAATTTTCCTTTTTTCGGGGGGAGGGTGTTTGATGGGATGTTTTCCCCTCAATAAAATAGCCTAAAACTTTAACATGACAAATAGGTATTTTACTTGAAAAGCAAAGCCAATCGGTTTGATGGTGAACGAGATCTTAAGCTTCATAGCTTATATTGATTTAAATGGGTTAGGAAAGAAACTTTTGAAGATTTATTGAATAAACTTATACAAGGTAATATTTCCAAGACAACCATATTATTTTTTTCAAAATTTTGTACTGCTACGTGTATCTTAGATTGGTTTAGTAGACTTGCTTTAATGGATGTCGTCAAACTTTTATGTTTTAGGTTGGAATCTATCGAGTAAGTGGTTCATCAGCTGACATGGCGAGACTCAAGAAAGCTTACGAAACCAATCCTTACGAAGCTGAACAGTTGTTAAAGGTAGTTGTTCTTGTTTTTGTTGTGTTGTCTTCAGTTTATTCATGGAATTGATGAGATACACCCATAAGGATATGGCAGGTGTCCTCTATAATTTTCCTTAATTTTATGGCTATACTCAAAAATCGCCCATCTCAGAATACGCCTATCTGAAAAAACGCCCATCTCAAAAAAACGCCTATCTCAAAAAACGCCTTTTTCATAAAATGCCTACTACATTTTTTTATAAAATAAAAAAACTTAAAACATAAATTTACTAGGTAAAAGTTTTTGTTATTCAATTGTGATCAATTTTCAAAAAGCAAACCTTTAGGTAGTATATTATTGCTCAAATTGATTAAAAGAATAAAAAGTTCCTAAGGAATGTACAAGAGTGACATTATACATCAGGGATAGATATTTCAATAAGAAGATTTATAATGTACATAGTGTGCAATATTCACAATACCTTCTTAAACTTACATGTTTCACTACAAGATAATTTTTGAAAATGTAGGCATTTTATGAAAAAGGCGTTTTTTTGAGATAGACGGTTTCTGAGATGGGCGTTTTTTGAGATAGGCGTTTTCTGAGATGACTTAATTTTATGCAAGGGACAACAATTATGGCCAAAAAGAATTTCTGTAGCGGACTCACAGTATCTAGTCAAGCACAGAACCCTTCTCCTTTGGAAATATATTACAACAAAGGCTTTGGTTTGTTAATTAAAGGGTTATATTTGTAGGCCTGCAGGATCTAGGTAGAGGGACCCCCCCCCCCCCCCGCCCCCACATACACACACACTTATTGTCTCTTTTTCAAAGATTTGAAAGAATATTTTTTTACGCCTTTTTGATTAAAGAGGGCAATATGATTTCTAATATATTTAAGGTTTGTAGGTAAGGTATGTCTTTACATGAAAGGACGATAATCTTTTTTTTATTTAAAAAAGGAATCCGTTTTTATGAAACTATTCTTGTTATATACTAACCTTTTATTTTATTTAAGGAGTGTGATATTCATTCAGTGGCTGGAATATTGAAACAATATCTGCGGGATTTACCAGAATCTTTGTTTACCAACGCTGTTTATTATAAACTTTTACAGGTATAGTTATCTTAATACCGATCTTTTTCTTAATTGAACATTGCGGTTTTATTATAGCGTTTTCTTATTAGTTGGCTTAACAACTTTGGGGATTTTCATTGAAATAAGTTAAGTGTCCAAACGTTTCAACTAAAAATATTATCTACAGATGGGGTAATTTTGTGTATTATAATTGGGGATGGACTTGGACATTAATTTATTGGCCATTGTCTTATCTCTTTAGATCCCTGCTAATTTTACTCTTCATGGCATATACTTGAAGCACTTTTAGGCCATATATTAAGGAAAATAGTTCTTTTTCAAAGTCTTAGACGAACACAGAACATTACTTACCCTTTATCTCGAACCAATGTGAAAATAAGGTGGGGGGGGGGGGATAGTTTTTGTGTAATTTGCCTTAGGTTAAATTATTTTCGGTTAGGGCACCGGAGTGCTTTGGCTCCCGCAGGGGTTAAAAATATGTTTTTATATTTTCATCTTATCTTTTGTTTAGGCGTACAGTATACCAGATGAAGAACTACGGTGTAAGACGTATCTACAATTGTTAACTCGCCTACCACAGAACCCAAATCAGGTAGAAATACAGGAGTTATTCAAAGTCCCTCTTTCTTAGTAAAAGTTTTTGTTTAATGATAATATTTTATTTAGTCAATAATCAGAGCATTTACTTTTCTTTATTTCCTATTCATTAGTAAGGTTATTTTGTTAGTTATATAAGATTTTTTTCCATTGAACCCATACGAGTTTTTTTTATTTCGGGGGAAAGCTTTATTATTTTGAATTTAAACCTTAGGGTGGTTTTAGGCTATAATTACGCTTTCTCACCCTTTCCCCTTCAAATAAAGAGCCCCAATAGTGCATAATAATATACAAAAAATAAGGGATCATATATTTATTGAAGAAAATAAGTAATCTTAAAATATTGTTGTTTTCAGGCTTGTGTTGTATTCTTAATCGAGCACTTGGTTAGGGTTGCCCAGTTTGAATATCAAAATAAAATGTCTCTGCATAATATGGCAACTGTGTTTGGACCTACCATGCTCTTCCCTGGACAGGTATAATACATTGATAGATAGACAGATAGACAGACAGATAGACAGTCAGACAGACATAATATGTGAACTGTGTTTGGACCTACCATGCTCTTCCCTGGACAGGTATAATACATTGATAGATAGACAGATGGATGGATGCCTAGATAGATACAGACAGATGAATGGATACCTTGATAGATATAGACAGATAGATGGATGTATAGATAAATAGATGGACGGATGCCTAGATAGAAAGAAAGAAAGATGGATGGACGTATAGATAGATAGAAAGAAAGATGGATGGATGTATAGATAGATAGATGGATGGATGCCTAGATAGATAGATAGACAGATGGATGGATGTATAGATAGATAGATCAAGGAGTAAGGGAGGGGAAAATTGATCGAATATTCAATTTTTAAGAGTCTCAGACTTTGGGTACTGGCTTAAAGGGAATGTGCACGAATTCAGCAGGTTCCGACTGACTTTGGGTACTAGCGCATCAAGGCCCCGCTAACTAGCTGAGTTAGTTTTCAAAATAGCAGACATAAATTTGTTGTAAAATGGCTGGTTTTAACAAATATTTTTTCCCAAGAAAATTTCATTTCATGGATAGAAACTCTACTGTGATATTTATGTATTACACAACCTAAGAACCCCTTGAATTTATGTGGCAGGTTGACGAAGTTCTAAACACGATTTTTCTAGTGATTAATTACAGAATGTTTACTACATTGTGATGTATTTGTAATTTAATTTTCAAGTAAATTATTTTTTTCTCAGATCTAATTTTGTTCTAAATTATATTACCATGATCCCTTAACAATTTTGGTCAAATTTTTTGGATAAATCTAGTTTTCATTGCTTTTCAGCTAAAACTCTTTAATTGAATTTATTCCCCATTGTTCCCTCCCTTACTCCCTGTAGATAGATAGATAGACAGATGGATGGATGTATGTATAGATAGATAGATAGACGGATGGATGTAGAGATAGATTGATAGACGGATGGATAAATCCTTGGAGTTTTAAAGTTTAAAAAGAGATGATTATTTACATTTAACAATTTTTGAATTAAGTAATAAACCATTTAAATTTTAGGATTGTGATAAGAGTCGGAACGAACAGCTGGCTACGAGTACTGTTGACGTCATGGCACAATCTGGCATACTACACTTCTTCTTGACTAGGAGAGCCAGGGGGGAACCTATACAGATTTCTTCTTGAACACCCTGTGCGGGTGCCAACATTTTGTAACCCACTCTGCTGAGAAAGTTTTCTAAATGAACATTAATTTGAAAATCGGATAAAGAAAAATAAGATAATGGAAAGAAAACGAAGTAGTGGGATTCATAGTATTTTCACTGTAGCTTTCCTCATATTTCTAGCCCCAGCGGACGGCTCTAACCCTGCGGGGAAATCATCATTTACCTAACCTAAAATAACCTGTCAAAAGCTACTGTGAAAATTCTACTAACCCCGCTACTTCGTTTTCTTTCCATTATTCGAAAAAAATCATAAGTCATTATAATGTGAAAAGAATTTATGTGTTTTGAGCAGTATTCATAGTCATTTTAGATCAAGACCCCAAAAAGTATAGAATCCTTATGAGCAATCCATTTGTATTGTCATACCTAAAACTTCCTGCTTTATAATTTTGTAAAAATATGTTTTTATTGCGCATTTTTTACCTAATTTTCTCTAAAGATTATAATCAAATGTTAATTAATTAAGGTTGTATCTAAAATTATTTGCTGTAAGGAAATATTGTCTTTTTAATCAATGCATATTTATAAATTTTTATGTACAATGTTTTGACCTTATTCATCTTTGTAGTACAGCCAAAATTTAACTGTTTTTTACGTATTTTTTTGTATTAAACTTGTTTTGTGTTCAACAAAAATCGCCATAGATCTTTTTTTCATAGTCCCTGCTAGCTAGTCAGCAAAAAATTAATTTTATACAAACAAAATCCTTTTAAAACGGTGATTTTTTATATTAGAAATAAATGGAAAATATCAAAATGTAACATATCTTTCTAACTAAAATCTTTCAGTATTAATTCACGGTGACATTTTGGTACTTTTTATATAAGGCAGCTTTGTTTATACCCGTTTCGATACTAAACTATTTTAAAACATTATATTTTAAGGTCTCCTGCTTTTTAACCGTAAAAAGCATTTATAGATACAATTTTTACAAAGCAGCATTTTTCTGCTATATTTAATATTAAGATATTAATTAATTTGAAAAGAATATTTTTAAAGTTTGTTTATATGTATAACAAATATATAAATGATCTCTGTAATAATAAAATAAAATATTGTACCATTTTTAAAAAACAGTTGTATGGTGACAATTTTTCCTTTTTTGTACATTTTTTGTTTTAAGACTGATGAACAATTCTATCATATCTTTTTTAAAATTAACAAATAAATTGACCAATTTAATGGTTCACAAACTTTTACAGCAAAAATCCAACTAATTAAAATATCTTTAAAAGCCTGTACAACAAAATGACATTTAAATCTTTTTTTTTTAAATAAAATTGTTGTGTCCATATATTATTTGCATATTTATATAAGAAAATAAATTTCCATCAACCCTTTCAGTTTAGTTTTTAATTCCTTGATGAAAAGACATTTAGTTTTAAACTTATCAACCAATTAAATTTTTGGTTATATACGAGATCTATTCAAGATATAGCTCGATGAATTTTTTGACGATAAAATTTTTAGAAAGAACTTCAACTATTCATAACTTTAATTATGTGGTTTTTCAAGGGGTTTATTTACATTATACGAGGAAAGAAATTTTACACGATATCCTTATACTAAAGTAACAGGATGTGTGTCTGTACCAAAGGATCTCGCTAACCGCTGAACCGATCGGGTTCTTCTTAACAGGGTAGATTCTCATATGTCCCGGGAAGGTTTTTTAACTATTTTGGGGGAGGGTACAACCACTCTCCCAAGAGAAATGACAAAAAATAGAAATTTTAAAAAATATATTGGAGACTTCAACGTAACACAAAGAGAATTATCGTAACATAAAGAAGTAACGTAGAGACTTTAACAAATAAAAACATCTAAAGTGCCACTAGAGGCCTCTAGGGGGCGTAGCCGCTAGTAATTTAGAAAGTGACAAAATAAAAAAAATTACGCACTTACTCAAATCTGTAAAATAACTATAATGACAGGTCTGGGATGTACCATCACTGTTCTATTGGCTGAATTAGACAAAATATCTCTTGGTTATCTCTATTCATATAGCTTATATCCCCTCATTCCTCATTCATGCTGCGTTAAAGATAGATGGTTGAAATTTCCTTATAGACTCTGAACTCCTACTCTTATTATTATGCTGAGATGGGTTTTTAAAAAAGAATGCCGCTATTTTTCAACATTGATTGATTGAACGAAGACGATATCGTTATACAGAGTATACAACTTAAGTATTCAAAATTTTAAAATTATTATTTTGGCCATTTGTATAATGTCTAATACAGATTTAAAAAGATGCATTAATAAATATGCAGCGAAAATGGATTTACGTTATATTAGACATTATACAAATGGCTAAAATAGTAATTTTAAAAGAAGTTGTATCAACTTTTTTTTTATAGCTAGCCGGTCCTTTTAGTAAGTAGTAGATGTAAAATTTTTCATAGAATTCAGATATGCAATCGGTTTTTTTGTAGACCTCTTATTTTTTAAGTAAGTTAAGTTTTTAAAAAAAAAAATTAAGTCGATTTTAAGGTACTAAAATGCAACAAAAAAAAGAAAGAAAATGGCCATTATGAACAAAAATAGTAAGATCTTTAATTTGACACCTTACTTTTTCAATTCTGTCAGGTAATTATTGAAAAAATCGATTTTTTTAAACCCACGAGAATAAAAACTTTGAACTCAATTTTATCATTTCACAAGTAAAAAAATATGGGTTCATATATACCTTTAGAATCAGAAAAATATTACGAATCCATTGTAAGCAAAATTGAAAAAAAAAGTTTACAATATAGTATATAAACTACAATAAAAGGAATTATATGAAAATATCATATTATATTGTACAGGCAACGTCTTAACTTTTGAATTGAGTATAAAAATGGGAAGGGGGTATAGAGGGGGTAAAAAAGGGAAGACGATAGTGTTGCCAGAACAAAAAATACAATTGGCCATTTTTAAATTTTTTTATTTTTTACTTTTTTTCAATTTTGCTTACAATGGATTAGTAATATTTTTCTGATTCTAAAGGTATATATCAACCCATGTTTTTTATGTCTGTTTGAGAAAATATTTAGGTCTAAAGTTTTTATTAAACCGAGGTTAAAAAAATAGATTTTTTCAACAATTACTCAACAGAATTTTAAAAGTAAGGTGTCAAATTAAAGATCTTACTATTTTTGTTCTTACTGGCCATTTTCTTCTTTTATTTTGTTGCGTTTTAGTACCTTAAAACCGACTTAATTATTTTTTTAAAAAACTTAAATTACTTAAAAAATATGAGGTCTACAAAAAAACCGATTGCATATCTGAATTCTATGAAAAATTTTACATCTACTATTTACTAAAAGAACCGGCTAGCTATAAAAAAAAAAGTTGATACACCTTCTTTTGAATTCTTATGTTGTATACTCTGTGTTGAAATCTCATCGTCTTCGTTCAATCAATCAATGTCTAAAAAATTGTCGAAAAAACGCGGCATTTGTTAAAAACCCATCTCTACTCTGTATAACGATATCGTCTTCGTTCAATCAATCAATGTCGAAAAAACGCGGCATTCTTTTTTAAGAACCCATCTCTGGTTATTGATATGAATATGAGATATACGAGTTTTTTCAAAGCTGTTTACAAAAATACAACTAGCTTCATTCAGTTTTATTCTTTTATGTTATTTGTGTCTAAAATATTGAAAATTTGACAAATCAAAGTGCAAATTTCAAGCTATATTGTTTATAAAACAAGGATGACAACATCCATAGAAGCGAAGCTCTGAAGAAACTGTAGGACAAACTAACATTAACACTTGAAGAGTTCAGAACTGAATAATCAGAATGTAAAAGTGTAAAGCCGAAACAAAATTGTAAGTAAATTTGTTGAAAAACAGGATACTGTGTAGTGTTGACTAAAGAGAAGCTTTGCTCATTTTTTGGGGGGGTTGGGGGTGTCCCACCGCCCAAGAAAATAGTTATAAACCTTCCCGGGACCTATGAGAAGCTACCCTGTAAAGGAGAACCCGATCGGTTCAGCGGTTAGCGAGATCCTTCGCTACAAACAGACAAACAAACAGACAGACAGACATCGTTCTACTTTGTATATAATAGGATAGACAGCTAAATAAGGGTAAAGGCTAAATGGGTTAGCTGTCACAATAAAGCTGCTGCTTGCAAATAAGAATGTGCAAATCAAAGGCTCTTTAGTTGGTATTAGAATTTAGCATAGCTAGGTTCGCCCCCTGTAGCTGTAGGATTGAGTCCCTAGGTGTGGACGCACAGTTACTTTATAAATCCAACCCAGGATAATTACAGAGTAAACAGTTATAATATTATTACTTGCTTGCATCTTATATATTAATAAAGTTGATCAACAAAACAAAGTGAATATTTTATTTGTAAGAATAGCGAATCTTCTCTATAATTAACTACTGTCTGCTATACGTCCATAATACAACTGTTTAAGGACATACTTACATTTTTAGGACTTTCTTATATAGATGCTTTGCTTTTAAAGTTTTAACATTGTACTTTGTTGTCCTAGGAATCAGTATTCTAAAAATAAGATCAATATGATATTTTATCATTGTTAAATTTTGTTGTTAAAAAGTTTGCAAGGATGACAACATCCATAAGTAGCGAATCACAAAAAAAATCGTGGATTAAGTAGATTTAAAGTTTATTTATTAAAATCAAGAATAGATTAATTAGAAAAAATAAACACGAAACCTTGTATTATTTTGTATGATAACGATGGTTAAAGTAAATTACATACTAGATGCGCATAACAATGGAAAAAAACTATTTTTATACTGTCATCGCAAAAAAGTTTGAAAATCGGACCAAAAATACCAAAGATATGGAGAAATATGTAAAATAGATCTTTTCATGAAAATACACTTTTTCGAATTTTAGTCTTCTGCTAACCTAAAAAGTTACTTTAGGAGCCTAGAAATACATGTACAAAATTTCAGCTCTCTATCTCTACTGGCGACCTAGCGCCAGGCATGTAAAATATCAACAGATAACGGTAGCACGGCGGTTTTAACAATATCTCAGCAATGTGCAGGTTTTAAGCTCTTCTGCATATTTCAATTTAAACACATAAGGACAAAGGTATATTATCCAAAAAATCTTTTGTCAAAGTCTGCTCTACACCTAGCGCCAGTCAGTTTTCTAAAATCATGCATTTCAACCTGTGAAAATAGAAATCGCCAGCGCTAGGTGTAGAGTAGACTTTGACAAAAGATTTTTGGGATATTATATCTTTGGCCTTATGTGTTTAAATTGAAATATGCAGAACCCCTAAATTCATCTTCCATGCCATTCTCTGAGCATTTTAATTTTTTTATGAAATAACGGTATTTCAAAACTGCCCTTTGAAAAGGCCTAAAAAATATCTTTTTTTGTCACTTTTTTCACTGCTTATAGTTACAACTTATTAAGATATTACGCTCAGTTAAAAAAAATCGGCGCCTCCAGCACCAAAACCTGCAAAAACTGGCAGTTAAACTTCTGTGCCCCTACTTGCCCCCCTCTTCGGCCAACAGTAGTTGTCTCAAGAAGTAAAAGAGATATCAATACACAGAAAGAAAACTTTTTAAATAAAACTGAACTAAGTAACTATTACAGATTTCATTTTGGGACTTTCTTTCTAGGGGCTTGTGGAGCAAAAGACCCCCCAAAACACTAAGAATATGAGTTCTGAGCTTATTTTTAAAGTTATCAACCTGATTTTTTTATAGAAAACTTTGTAAATAAAACTGAACTCAGTAATCATTACACATTTCGTTTTAGACTTTCCTTTGAGGGGCTTGTGGAGCAAAAGCCCCCCAAAAACTAAAATTATGAGTTCTGGACTTATTTTTAAAGATATCAACCTAATTTTTTTGAGAAAACTTTTTCACATAACCAAACTCAGCAACCTATACAGATTTCATTTTGGGACTTACCTTCCAGGAGCTAGTGGAGCAAGAGACCCTCCAAAACACAAAAAATATGAGTTCTGAGCTTATTTGTAAAGATATCAACTTGATTTTTTTAAAGAAAACTTTTAAAATAAAACTGAACTCAGTAATGTTTACACATTTCATTTTGGGACTTTGCTTTGAGGGGCTAGTGGAACAAAAGACCCCCAAAAACACAAAAAATATGAGTTCTGAGCTGATATATAAAGATATCAACCTGATTTTTTTAAAGAAAACTTTTTTAACATAACCAAACTCAGTAATGTTTACAGATTTCATTTTAGGACTTTCCTTCTAGGGGCTAGTTGGGCAAAAGACCCACAAAACTAAAAATATGAGTTCTGAGCTTATTTTTAAAGATATCAACCTGATTTTTTTGAAAACTTTGTTAACATAACCAACCTCAGTAACATTTACAGATTTCATTTTGGGACTTTCCTTCTAGGGGCTAGTGGGTCAAAAAAAACCAACACAATAAAAATATGAGTTCTGAGCTTATTTTTAGAGATATTGAGCAGATTTTTCAATGAAAACTTTTTGAACATAACTGTACTAGGTACCCATTACAGATTTAATTTTGGAACTTTCCTTCTAGGGGCTTGTGGAGCATAATACCCTCCAAAACACTAAAATATGGGGGGGTTTTTTGCTCCACAACAATCTGTAAACATTACTGAGTTCGGTTATGTTAAAAAAGTTTTCTTTAAAAAAATCAGGTTGATATTTTTAAATATAAGCTCCTAACTCATATTTTTTGTGTCTTTGAGGGTCTTTTGCTCCACAAGCCCCTCAAAGAAAAGTCCAAAATGAAATGTGTAATGATTACTTAGTTCAATTTTATTTACAGAGTTTTCTTTAAAAATATCATGTTGATATCTTTAAAAAAAAGCTCAGAACTCATATTTTTGTGTTTTGGGGGGTCTTTAGCTACACTAGCCCCTAGAAGGAAAGTCCCAAAATAAAATCTGTAAAGGTTACTGAGTTTGGTTGTGTGAAAAAGTTTTCTCAAAAAAAATTAGGTTGGTATTTTTAAAGATAAGTCCAGAACTCATATTTTTAGTTTTTGGGGTCTTATGCCCAACTAGCCACTAGAAGGAAAGTCCTAAAATGAAATCTGTAAACATTACTGATTTTGGTTATGTTAAAAAAGTTTCCTTTAACAAATCAGGTTGATGTCTTTATATATCAGCTCAGAACTCATATTTTTTGTGTTTTTGGGGGTCTTTTGCTCCAAAAGCTCCTCAAAGAAAAGTCCCAAAATGAAATGTATAAACATTACTGAGTTCAGTTTTATTTTAAAAGTTTTCTTTACAAAAATCAGGTTGATATCTTTAAAAATAAGCTCAGAACTCATATTTTTGTGTTTTGGGGGGTCTTTTGCTCCACTAGCACCTGGAAGGAAAGTTCCTAAATAAAATCTGTATAGGTTGCTGAGTTTGGTTATGTGAAAAATGTTTTCTCAAAAAAAATTTGGTTGATATCTTTAAAAATAAGTCCAGAACTCATATTTTTAGTTTTTGGGGGTCTTTTGCTCCACAAGCCCCTAGAAGGAAAGTCCCAAAATGAAATCTGTAAATGTTACTGAGTTCCATTATGTTAACAAAGTTTTCAAAAACAATCAGGTTGATATCTTTAAAAATAAGCTCAGAACTCATATTTTTAGTGTTTTGGGGGGTCTTTTGCTCCACAAGCCCCTAGAAGGAAAGTCCCAAAATGAAATCTGTAATGGTTACTTAGTTCAGTTATAATTAAAAAGTTTTCTTTCTGTGTGATATCTCTTTTACTTCTTGAGATAACTACTGTTGGCCGAAGAGGGGGGCAAGTAGGGGCACAGAAGTTTAACTGCCAGTTTTTGCAGGTTTTGGTGCTGGAGGCGCCGATTTTTTTAAACTGAGCATAATGTCTTAATAAGTTGTAACTATAAGCAGTGAAAAAAGTGACAAAAAAAGATATTTTTTAGGCCTTTTCAAAGGGCAGTTTTGAAATACCGTTATTTCATAAAAAAAAATAAAATGCTCAGAGAATGGCTTGAAAGATGAATTTAGGTGTTCTGCATATTTCAATTTAAACACATAAGGCCAAAGATATAATATCCCAAAAATCTTTTGTCAAAGTCTACTCTACACCTAGCGCTGGCGATTTCTATTTTCACAGGTATAAAATACATGATTTTAGAAAACTGACTGGCGCTAGGTGTAGAGTAGACTTTGACAAAAGATTTTTTGGATAATATACCTTTGTCCTTATGTGTTTAAATTGAAATATGCAGAAGAGCTTAAAACCTGCACATTGCTGAGATATTGTTAAAACCGCCGTGCTACCGTTATCTGTTGATATTTTACATGCCTGGCGCTAGGTCGCCAGTAGAGATAGAGAGCTGAAATTTTGTACATGTATTTCTAGGCTCCTAAAGTAACTTTTTAGGTTAGCAGAAGACTAAAATTCGAAAAAGTGTATTTTCATGAAAAGATCTAATGTAAAACATATAAAAATAGCCAAAACCTGATAAAAGGCAGTCTGACCGCCATTGCTTTCTTTAAACGACGGGAAATTTAATTTTGATATCTTTATCTGAAAAATTTTTGAAAATCGGACCATAAACACCAAAGATATGGGGAAAAATATAAAGATAGCCAAAAACCTGCTATAAAGCGATCCTAACGTCTCGAATGTTTTATAATTAATTGTGTTCCTTAATGATGGGAATGTTGTCAAAAAAATTTTCTGGTGGTTCATGTGTATTTTTAGAGAAAATTACTTTTTCTAGTCATAGCGGTCAGACCGCTCCTTAGCCGCTTTTTAGCGGCCAGCCGCTAAATCTTAAAACAGCTGTAGAGTGGCCAATTTTGCAGGTAGGATGACCAAATTTTAGGACGAACTTTTATTTTTCATAACAAAAAAATTACTTTTTCTGATCATCGCCGAAAAACGGCAAATAACGAAAACCGCCATTTTCTGCGGTTACGGCGGTAAAACGGTGGTTGGCGGCGCAAACTAATATTTTTATCTGTTTATTATTGCTCAAGGATTTACCAAAAAAAAATTTAGGTCTCTAGCTGTAATAGAAGTCACGATATTCATGATATATGTCTGTAGTAAAAGCCGGACAAAAATCGGTCATAAAGTCGGTCAGGGAGCGGTCAAACGGAAGGTCATTGATATCTAAGTATTCACCAAAAAAAATTTAGATTTCTATCTTATACACAAAAGTCATAATGTAGAAATTAAGATTTATTTAGATTTTTTTTTGCTACCCAACCGACTTTGACCGGACACCACGACCGACACAGACCAGATATCCTAATAAAATCAACTCTTGCCGACGTATAATTACTAAACTTAAAAAGTCATGAAGTTACAGCTCTCCATCTTACCTACAAAAAAAATGAGATTGAAAAAACTAAAGGGGGGGGGGGGCTCTTTGAGCCCTCCCCCCTCCCCCCCGATCTGTAAGGTACTAAAACGCAACAAAAAAAGAAGAAAATTGCCATTATGAACAAAAATAGTAAGATCTTTAATTTGACAGCTTACTTTTTGAATTCTGTTAAACTGTTTTTAACCTATTTTTAAAACGTATATAAAGAATATACTATGACACCAGTAGAATCAGACTGCAGAGCCTAAATTTGAATTAAGTCCCCAATAAACTTTTTTGGGGGGATTTGAATATTAATTTTTACTGTTGCCGTGGTCATTTTGACCAGAGCAAAAGGTCTTTTTTTATTTGGGTAAAATTCGTAGCTTTTAGAGTGTTTTGCTTCATAAATATTGTATTCTGGTATAGAGTAAAATTAGGCCTTATGATTTTACTATAAAAATTCACTAAAAAGTTAATTCTTTATAATATATCAATGAATTAACATTAACATGTTTGTGTTCTATCTCTTATTTTAAAAACATAAAAAATGACTGTAAAGGGTTAAATGACAACAAATGTTTATGAAATACAACAAATTTTTTTTTGTCACATATACAAATGTGATATAAAATAAGATTATTCAAACTTATTTTTTAAAATAATTTTAAAAAGTATGTATCTTTTATGTGTATGGTTTTCATTCTTTTCATTTTATTTAAATAAAAATTATTTAACTACATTGGAAATAAGTCACTTTGTGAAAACACTCTTTCTTTGAATTGTAAAGAATGGAAATAAAACAAGACTTCTTATTGGTTAGACTTTAGAATTATTTGTTTTATTGTAAATATTAGATTTTTCAATGAAATTAATTGTTTTGGAAAAAAAAAATTATTTCCAATGAACAGAGTAATGTTTTTTTTATTGTATCAATATAAAGTGAATTATTTAAAAATGTTCTGTAAGCCACAATATTACCCGAAGTAAAAAAAGAGCTTTTGCTCCGGTCAAAATGACTACAGCAACACTAAAAATTAATTTTTAAATCCCCCAAAAAAAGTTTATTGGGACTTAATTTAAATTTGGGCTCTGCAGTCTGATTCTATAGGTGTCCTAGTATATTTTTGACCCCCCATTCAAAAATAGGTTAAAAACAGTTTAAGTAATTATTGAAAAAATCTATTTTGTTGAACCCCATTTGTCAATATTACTGTTTGCATATTTTATTAATATGTTTATTTATTTCAGTTTGTTTCCTGTCAAGATAATTATTCATGTATGCTGATATGTTATTTAATATGAAATGTTGTGATGCCTTGTATTTATTTCCTATCATATATAGAAGCTTGGACGTCTTTATTTAATTGTATGCGAATCTCGGTGAATAGCTATTTAAGGTTTTAAGATTATTTGTTTTATTAATGTTCTGTTTTTTACAGATTAACAATGATTGGCTAGTATAGAATTGGGGTTTTGTTGATTTAAAGGTAATTATATGTCAATATCACCATTGAATCAACAAAAACTTTGAACCTTTTGTGATTTAAATAAAAATAGATAGTCGATGTTGTTAGTAATTAGTAGGTATCAAATAGCCCATAGAATTTAGATATACAATCAGTTTTTTTTGTAGACCTCTTATTTTTGAAGTAATTTAAGTTTTTAAAAAAATTAAGTTAATTAATCAAGAAAGAAGAAAATTGCCATTAATTTGACACCTTATATTTTGATTCTGTTGAGTAATTATTTAAAAAATCTATTTTGTTGGACCCCGTTAAATCAAAACTTTGAACTTTGGTAGCTCGTCACGAATGGGTTAAACAAAAACACAAAAGTTAGGACACCTTCTTTAATAAATTATAACAGATTCCTCCAATTGTTGAATATTTTCTATCTAATACAACTAGAAATTGGAAGTTTTAAAGATAAAATATTTAAAAATAGATCATAATTGTATGTCTAAAGTTTTCATCATTATATAGAATATTTTAAAGGCATTTATTTTAAAAAAACTCCCTAACAATTTATATTGCGGGTACCAGGGATGGGTCAAAGTTTGATTTTAAAAATCCGGGTGCTAACAACCATAAAGAGGACTTGCACCTCAAGTTTCACCGCTATATTAATAAAAAAATTTAAAAAAAATTTATTCACTTGAAAAAAAAAAACACAAAATATATTACAGAGAGCATTGAGAAATTTCATACGATTAGGTACAAGAAAATATACAAAATAAAATAAAAACCATAAAAGTTATTATTTCATTTTCTGTAAGGTAGAAAAGTAATATTGATTGCCAAATTACGGAAATTGTTCCGCAAATCTGGCACCCGTGTTCAATGTTCATTTCGTAACAGCGGGAACTTCTGTTTTATCAAAATCTGGCATTGTTTCTAATCCAAATTTCTTTTCCAATTCCAGCTCCGTTGCTTTTCCTCTCTACAGTGCAGGTACATTAATTCTTCAACAAGATTAGTTTTCGTCCCCTTGGGGCTAACGAAATTGGTTTTAATCTTATAATTTTTCATTTTAATATCCGAGGAAAGCTGTCTGTAATACGATGCGATAAATGGGGTATTCCTGTCCAGTTTTTTGTTTAGGAATGAATATTTTTTACCCGAGGGAATAAATGATGGACCGATAGATCATCATTTATTCACAATTAACTTATAAGCTAAAAAAGTTTCATTTCTCTCTCTTTGAAAATACGTAAGATTACAAACTGAAACTTTTAAAACCCCTCATTTAACCCCCTCCAAAAAAAGCTTGGACGTCCCAGAGAGTAGTCCAGCAGAGTTAGTGAGTTAGTAGGACTTGTAAAAATCTACCCCTATTTTCTATTTATTTCAAAAAGAAGTGTTTAGGAGATTTCGCTACTCGTTGGGCACTTTTGGGAGAAGCACCTATTTAAACAATAATGGTGGTTGATCAATTAAATTCCTTAATTTTCTTCATTAATTTATACTCCTCTTCAAATTCATCCAGTTCTCTTTCTTCAGCCTGAACAACAACAAGGATTACAACACAAGGAGGGAGGGAGGGGACATTGGCCTGTTTATTACACTAGTCCCCAAAGTTCAAAATATGTTGAGGAATTGTATTGAATTTTTATTAGTTGGTTCATTAAGTTGAGTGTCCACATGTTTCAACCACTAATTGTAATCTACAAAAGTTTAAGGGCAAATAACCACCAATAAGTAAGTTTGATCAATATTTGGTATAAAGAATATCCTGTTTTTGTACATATGAAAAAATAAACTTTTTTACGTATGTTTAAACACTTTCTGTGGTGGTTTTTGAGTGCTTTAATTGTAGGAGAAATAATTTTATTATTTTTACCTCATGTTTGGCCGCCTTCTCTTCCTTTAATGCTCGTTTCTCTGATTTTCTTTTCTAAAAAAATAACAATGTTTAAGCAAACTAACAAGTAAAAACTTAAACAGGATAAAAAAGATCAGAACATGCGAGATTCTTATAAAAAATTATCCTGGATTTTAACAAATTATGCCTTAAAAACAGTTTTTCAAAAGTGAGACTTTGCTGCCAGCCGTTTTGGAGCCAGCAGCATTTAAGATATGTTGTCTAAATTTTTTTTTTTTAATCGATTTTTTGGCATAATTTGTTGCAAACCTTTATAATATTTTTTTTCTGATATAAACCTCCATTCCATATGTCAATGAAGAAAATCAGATAATTATGATTAATTTAATAGGGATCAGTGGGTTAATTAAGCCAATACTTTTAATCTAATAAAAAAAACACCAGAAGTCGCGCTATAAAAACTTAATTATTACCCTTTCTTCCTTTTTCTTTGACCATGGCTCACTTTTCACAGGTTTTTCCTTCATACCCGGCCATTTGCCAGTCTTCTGGAATTCAACTATTTTGTCCTGACGTTTCTGCTCCTTTACTACGTCTAAATATAAAGTAGAGAATAAGTGCAGCTCACTGTAAAATGTTCCTGCTACTATCACCAAATAATGTTAACTTTAATGGGTTTTAATGACGGAACGTATAGATTATGCTCGCATAAAATTTTGATCAACGAAAGAAGGCCTACAAATAATCTGGAAGAGTCATTATTCAAGTTATTTCGCAGTGCACAATAATGCGCGAAAAAGACTTATTTCAAGCCTTTTATTCTTTAGTGAAGCTTTCCTTGTGCATCATTAGATCTTGGCCTTCCTATGCTACTTTCTTGGATGGTTTTAGGCTATTTTTCTGCATGCGTTACGTCTGAATGGCCTATATTTTTAATGATTAGGATCAAGTCTGTAAGAAACACAATGACATTAAACCTACTTAAATATTTTTGAACGCGAAGTTTAAGGCCGCTTTCAAACTTTGCTTGATGATTTCTGCAACTACATCTTTACTGTGATACAAAAAATCTCATAAACGGTAAAATAAGAACTTACGTTTATATTTGATAGATTTGACATCAATAGGATCTGTATCAAAATTTCTTATCCGCATCTTTTTCAGCTCTGGCATGAGGGGGAGGCGCAGCAGCCCGTAGGATGTGCCTATACCTCCCAGGTCCAGGTCCTGCCAGGTAAATACATTTAATATTAGGATTGGTGAATAGATAACCTCTAGACAGGGAGGGAGGGGAATTTTGGGTGTTTATTACACTAGTCCCCAAAGTTGCATATTAACGTCCAATATATGAATTAAAAAACACTATAAAAAAATTCTTTATAAAAAGTGATTACCTTTACTCTAAGGAGTTTATTGCATTCATGTTTGCTGTAAGATTGAACATATGAGACAAATGCTCTGTTACTCTAAAAAATAAAGTCAAACAAGTTTAGTTTTCATAAAGCCTTTGTTTGTAAAATGATTTTAGTGGCAACGCCGCCCCCTAGCGGCCTCTAGGGGCACTTGAGGCGAGGGGAGATGAATTTGAAAACCAATTTTTTTACTATAGATATAAAGAAATAGTTATTTTATTTACTTTATTACTTTATTTGAAGCATGTAAGTTTAAGAAGGATATACAACACACCCGAAGGACCGGGCTGTTTATTTTTATTTTTATGATTTTTATTTTAATAGTCATGGAAAATCGTCTACTACGAAGCTATACATTATTTTTCAGTGTGGCTAAGAAACAGTTCTAATCTTGCGGATAAAAATCTGTTTCAAAGCCATATATGGAAATAAATTTACCTTATCTAGAATAGTTCTGTCAGTCTTAATAAGATCTCTAATAACATCTCTGTAACTTTGTGAAGGAGGAGGTAACTCCATCTCATCTATCTCAACCTGAGATAATGTCATCATTAACAATCAAACAATTTTCAGAAGCTAGTTTCTAATTTTTTAAATAAGGGGGGGGGGGGTTTTAATGCAACCATCTCGTAATCAATGTATAAATGGCACTTAGAATTCGAATTTCGATCTCAAATTTTGCATGAATAATCCTTGGTAGGTCTATTTTCCCTAAATCGAACAAAAAGTTGGAAAAGTAACGGCTAGCAGCTGGCGGCTCAGCCGTTTAGCCGTTTTTTTTTTGCATATTTTCAGGGCAAATTCATCATTAATTACGTAGGAATCAACTTTTTAAAACATATTTTTGGTTTAATTCATGTTAAATGATAACAATAACCATTTTTTAAATTTCTTGTACCAGCTGCTAAACGGCTAGAACCGGCTGAAAACGGCTGGGAGCTGCCAAGAGTATGAATAGTTGATAGGGCATGTGACATGTCTAGGGGTAGGTTTTTATGGTTGCTGAGCTCAAAAATGCTACCAAAAATAGTGGCAGCCCATCCATATGGCAGCTGGGTAACAGCTGCAGCTCAGCTGGTAGCGGCCAAGAGTAGAATGGGTAGATAGGGCTTGTGACATGTCTAGGGGTAGGTTTTTATGGGTGCTGAGCTCAAAAATGCTACCAAAAATAGTGGCAGCCCATCCATATGGCAGCTGGGTAACAGCTGCAGCTCAGCTGGTAGCGGCCAAGAGTAGAATGGGTAGATAGGGCTTGTGACATGTCTAGGGGTAGGTTTTTATGGGTGCTGAGCTCAAAAATGCTATCAAAAATAGTGGCAGCTGGGTAACGGCCGCTGCTCAGCTGGGAGCAGCCAAGAGTATGAATAGTTGATAGGGCATGTGACATGTCTAGGGGTAGGTTTTTATGGTTGCTGAGCTCAAAAATGCTACCAAAAATAGCTCATCCATATGGCAGCTGGGTAACGGCCGCTGCTCAGCTGGGAGCAGCCAAGAGTAGAATAAGTAGATAGGGCTTTTGACGTGTCTAGGGGTAGGTTTTTAGGGGTGCTGAGCTCATAAATACTATTAGAAATAGTGGCGGCCCATCCACATGGCAGCTGGGTAAAAGCTACAGCTCAGCTGGGAGCGGCCAAGAGTAGAATGAGTACATAGCGCTTGTGAGGTGTCTAGGGATAGGTTTTATTGGGTGCTGAGCTCAAAAATACTACCAAAAATAGTGGCCGCCTATAAATATGGCAGCTGGGTAACAGCTGCATCTAAGCTGGGAGCGCCAAGAGTAGAATGAAATCATAGGGCTTGTGACGTGTTTAGGGGTAGGTTTTCATGTGGCCGCCCATCCATATTGCAGCTGGGTAACAGCTAAGCTTAGCAGTAAGCCGTTATTTAAGACTCATTGACTATTGGGACTATTGAAGGATAACCAAATATTGAATATTTCAGTATAAATACACTATTGTCATTTTATATTATTAATAACAACACCTTATCAATGTATTGATTTAGTTGTTAAACGGCTGAAATTGGCTGAAAACAGTTACCAACAGATAAAAGTAAACGTTTAAGACATAGCTTGTGATGTGTCAAAGAGGTGTAAGTTTTTATAGGTGCCAAGCTCATTAATACTCCCAAAAATAGAAAAGCTCATCCACATGGCAGCATGGTAAGGGCTGCTGCTCAGCTGTAGCTGTTACCCAGCTGCCATATAGACAGGCCCGAACTTTTATTGGTAGTATTTTAGCTCAACACCCATAAAAACCTACCCCTAGACACGTCACATGCTCTATACTTTTGGCTATTGATAGCTGTTCTCAGCCGTTTTTTGGTAGTTTTCAGCTCTTGAAACAGTGAAATCTAGTAATTAAAAAGAGTTATTAGTAATATATCCATGAAAAAAAGGTAAAATGTTAATTGGGAGAAGCTGCCATATAAAAGGGACGGCACTAATTTTTGTAGTATTTTTGTGCTGAGCGCCCATTAAAACCTACCCCTAGACACATCAGAAGCCCTATCTACGCATCTACTTTTGGCCGCTCCCAGCTGAGCTTCAGCTGTTACCCAGCTGCCATATGGATGGGCGGCCACTATTTTTGGTAGTATTTTTGAGCTAAGCAACCATAAAAGCCTACCCCTAGACACGTCACAAGCCCCATCTACTCATTCTACTATTGGCCCCTCCTAGCTGAGCTGTAGCTGTTACCCAGCTGCCATAAGGATGGGCCACCACTATTTTTGGTAGTATTTTTGAGCTCAGCACTCCGAAAACCTACCCCTAGACACGTCACAAGTCCTATCTACTTATTCTACTCTTGGCCGCTCCAAGGTGTGCTGCGGCCGTTACCCAGCTGCCATATGGATGGGCGGCCACTATTTTTGGTAGTATTTTTGATCTCAGCACCCCCAAAAAACCTATCCCTAGACACGTCAAAAGCCCTATCTACTCATTCTACTCTTGGCCGCTCCCAGCTGAGCTGCGGCCATTACCCAGCTGCCATATGGTTGGGCGGCTACTATTTTTTGTAGTAGTATTGAGCTCAGCACCCATAAAAACCTACCCCTAGACACGTCACAAGCCCTATCTACTCATTCTACTCTTGTCCGCTCCCAGCTGAGCTGCAGCTGTTACCCAGCTGCCATATGGATGGGCTGCCACTATTTTTGGTAGCATTTTTGAGTTCAGCACCCCTAAAAACCTACCCCTAGACATGTCACAAGCCCTATCTACTCATTCTACTCTTGGCCGCTCCAAGGTGAGCTACAGCTGTTACCCAGCTGCTATATGGATGGGCGGCCACTATTTTTGGTAGTATTTTTGAGCTTAGCACCCCTAAAAACCTACCCCTAGACACGTCACAAGCCCTATCTACACATTCTACTCTTGGCCGCTCCCAGCTCAGCAGCGGCCGTTACCCAGCTGCCATATGATTGAGCTGCCACTATTTTTGGTAGTATTTTTGAGCTCAGCACCCATGAAAACCTACCATTAGACACGTTACAAGCCCTATCTACTCATTCTACTCTTGGCCGCTACCAGCTGAGCTGCAGCTGTTACCCAGCTGCCATATGGATGGGCTGCCACTATTTTTGGTAGCATTTTTGAGCTCAGCAACCATAAAAACCTACCCCTAGACATGTCACATGCCCTATCAACTCTTCATACTCTTGGCAGCTCCCAGCCGTTTTCAGCCGGTTCTAGCAGTTTAGCAGCTGGTACTAGAAATTTAAAAAATGGTTATTGCTATCATTTAACATGAATTAAACCAAAAATCTGTTTTTAAAAGTTGATTCCTACGTAATTAATGATGAATTTCCCCTGAAAATAGGCAAAAAACGGCTAAAAGGCTGAACCGCCAGCTGCCAGCCGTTACCTTTCCAACTTTTTGTTCGATTTAGGGAAAATAGACCTACCAAGGATTACTCATGCAAAATTTGAGATCGAAATTCGAATTCTAAGTCCCATTTATACATTGATTACGAGATGGTTGCATTAACCCCCCCCCCCCCTTTTTATTTGTAGTGACCACTAAAAAAGTTAAGATTGTAATAGTTACCTTTTGATTAATTTTGAGAAAATTCACGTATACATCTTCATGAGGCATCAACATCAATATGGCTGAACCCTAAAATACATCAATTTTGTAGTTGGTATGTATCAAACGCTTTAATTCAGTCTAAAAATCTAAAAGAGGCGTTAACATAGACATGGTTTTATTTGGTAAGGTTTTTACACATTTACCTCATGAAGCGAGGCTGCTGGCCATCACACTGTAGTCAGGTCCAAAAAGCAAGGATAACTAAAGGGAGCATTTTCTCTCCTTTTACTGTCCAAACGCCCGAGGTATTAGATTATGTAACACCGAACAGTCAACCAACTCTTTGATTGCACTTCTTTGTCTGGAAGTCCTAACCGTGCATGGTTATGAGTTATCATGCTTGTTTTGTGACTAACTATTAATGTCGCAGCGGGAACCAATTTGTAATGTCTTTAGTTATGACGCAGTGTTGAGCCGAGATACAACTCCATCACTTTTGTACATTAACGATCAGCAAATCTAAATTACCTGGTTTCCAATTCTAGCTGTCCTACCACATCTGTGCACGAAATTTTCTGCGTTGCTGGGTGGGTCAAACTGGATTACCCAGTGGACCTGAAAATATATATCCTTATATAAAAGTAACAGGATGTCTGTCTTTCTTTCTATATACCAAAGGATCTCGCTAACCGCTGCACCGATCTAGTCCTCTATTACAGAGGATCTCGCTTACAGCTGCACCGATCTGGTCCTCTTTTACAGTGAAGCTTCTTATAGGTCCAGGAAAGGTGTATAACCATAACAGCAGTAAAATACTTTTCAGGTTTCGATTATGGAGATGCATAATATTGTATCTTGTTGTCCTGGGATCATTATTACCAAATTAGATGCATGCAAAAATTTCTTGTCAAAAAAAACCAAAATCTGAATGTTTTAAATGAACGTATGGACTTTCTACGCTTCCTAAAACGTATCTTATTGCTATTGAAATCATCATGCAATGTTTGAAATTTAGTCTAACATGTCTAAATTAACCGACGGCCCGACCCTAATTACAGAAAGCTTCGCTATTAAAAAATAATGAAACTTACGGCAGGGATATCAATTCCTCTGGCTAAAACATCAGTACACAACAATATTCCACTCTTCTCATTTTTAAACCTTAACATTTTATTTATTTTACATTTTTATCATTAATTAATTGTTTAATATTATGCAATAAGGGGGTGGGGGGGGGGGGGGGGGGGTCTGGCTGTTTATTGCACTAGTTCCTAAAGTTTTCTTATTCGGTACCAGTCATTTTTGGCGACTTTTATGGTCAATTAAGTTTAGTGTTTACATGTCATAATTTACTAAATATAAACAAATACATAAATACATAGAAAAACATTTTTTAAATTATATACGATGCATTCCAATATTACGAGCGACGAAATTTTTTGACGATATAATTTCCAGAAAGCTAGCTTAATGCTTAGAAAGCTAACTATAGCTTACTTATGATATATATTACGTTTATAATTTGCCCAAACATAGTTTTATTCAAAGGAATTCGACTACTTACAGCCGAATTTAGGCGAATGAAATGAAAAAAATAACTGTTATTTTGTACCAAAATCAGAACTTTCTGTCCAATAACAAGGCCAAGATGTTTCTTCAGTTATTTCCTATGTTTCAAGATATTTCATATTGATTATTCTAACGTGTCTTGCATACTTATAATAGAGTAAAAAGATCTCTGTCTCTCGCTAACCACTGAAACACACTGGTCCAATTAAATTAAACTTACTTCTCATAAAAACTGTGAGCCTTCTTCATTCTTCCATGCAGAGCAGAAACTTTTGTCTCTAAAAATCATGTTAAATTAAGAATAGATAAAATCATACAATATTATAGATGGAAATATATATTTTATTATTTTTAGTTTTGTAGCATGACTGACAGACCCGCGTGACGAACCAAGTGAATTATACACCGGACGCTCATTGGTAAAGAGAATCTTCACAACAAAGCTGTCTATCTTACAACGCATCAGAAAATCACCTTTCCCCTGTTGCCGTTACGGATTGACTGCCATACAGACAGACAAAGGAAATACTACTAAAACTTACCTTTCAAGATGTGACTGATAATAATGAAGAAATATTCAACAGCGGCTCCTGTCGAGAAAAATATCAGTACCTTCTCCTAAATGGAAAAAATAGTAGGTACCTAATTAATACAAGATTATTTTTCGTAAAAACTGAAAATATCTATGTATTGCATCGCATTTTTTACTGCTTTATTCATATAGAAAAACTGAAAAATTTTAATATTTATCTCAGACCAACAATCTGGTATTAATCGGTTTCACCATGCATCACCATGCAAAGTTTGAAACCGATAGGACAATTCTAACCTGTTTCAATTAAAGAAAAGAGCTAACCGTTGCGGAATGACGAACGGACGGACCGACCCTAATTATAGAAAAGCTTCACTTTGAAAAATAATTATCACCTCTTTGTGTTTTTGTAGAAATTCAACAAGCTGAGCAAATTTCTCATTAGGCTCACACACAACATACAAATTTTCTACAGGATATTAGAAAACATTTCGCTATACAATAAAAACAAAAGGGTAGGGAAACAATGTCTCCTTCCATGTCTCAACCTTTGGGATTTCAAGACCTTAGTTTGAAAGTTCTTAAAGTTCAAAGTTGTGAATTTATGCAAGTTATTGTGTCTAAGGCTAATTTTTGACTGAGCAGCAGAAGGATAATTATTAATAATAAGCTTTTTAGACGAGGGTAAATGATAAATATTCTCCACCCCCCAAACCCTCCCCCTGGACATTCTGATTGTATGAACCCACCAACTGGGGCAAAATAAAAAGTAGATGCGCATCTTTTCTTACAATGTTTTCTGATTTCCTAGAAACATTGGTGTTTTAGAATTTTGCTTCATATTCGCTTTCTCTTTAACAGTCACAAAGACAGGATTTCTTAAGCCAGCTCTAAAATAAATAAAAATTCTTTAAAAACTTGGCATAATTTGTTCAAACGAGTCAAATTTTTTTACCATTTCTGCTGATTTTATTCCAACAAACGTGTTCGCATATTTTTGAGACCAGTATAATTTACAATCCAATGTTTCATCCCTCCCTGTCTTGTGCATTAAAAAATTGTCTAACCTGATCAGCTTAGTAATCTCACTTGTCTGAGTGGCAGAAAATAATCCTGTCCTCCTTTGTTTGGGACACATTTGGAGGATGGTATTCAAGCTGGCCTCGAACCCAAGACTAAAAGTAAATGATTTATCTTATTTTAAACAATTATGTATCAATTACAGCATGATTTCTTTCAAATGTAATTCATATACAGGGTGGGGCACATAAATCCGGACTTTTTTTAAACGGCCATAGCGTCAAAACTACTTGACCAATCAGGACGTTTGACCCCACTATAAAAAGCTTAGGTAATGGCCTTTCAGCACAAAAAATATTTGGACGATTCGGGACGTGTGCTACGAGCTGGCCGCGAATATGTTCAACAAGGCAGATTCGAAATGCGCTGGTGTTTTAATCTTGATTCTCGACTAGGTCCCACTAAATCTGACCTCAGCCCATCTGTAGGTGAGGTAGGGTTATAAAACTTGCTGGAGATACTCTTAGCTACATAAGTAAGACACTAGAATAGACTAGAGCTCTCTATTTGAAATAGGTTGGCCGTAGTACTCCAGCAAAGTGAAACGTGGCAGATTTTGAGATATCAAAAACGTCAAAAATCGTGAAAAATTGTGAAAATTTTTCGGT
Organism: Acartia tonsa; assembly: GCF_053477335.1. Lineage (NCBI taxonomy): Eukaryota > Metazoa > Arthropoda > Copepoda > Calanoida > Acartiidae > Acartia > Acartia tonsa. Next base: position 29,350,576 of record NC_137267.1, read on the forward strand.
TCTCGAATTCAGCGACCCATATGGAAATTTAAAACTCATTTTAGACTATGGATTACGCTGACAACCGTAGCTGAATTGTCATCTTTTTATGTAATACATAAATATACAATAGCCTTTACGGGAATAGGTTTCCAAATAATAATATAATAATCACATGGCAAAAATGGTAATTTCTACCTTCTTCATATACTAAAGAGACACAGAAAGCATTATTTTTTTTCTCCGTGTGATCAATTTTTTACAGAATATTTGGAATACACATTCCAGAATGATCAATATTAGATAGATAACTATTAAAATCTATTTACCTAAACAACTATGCACCAAAAGAAGTTTAATATGTGTATAAACACTATGAAGAGATTGGAAATCTAATCAATAGTCTCAGTCACAAAAGTTTAAAATATTATAAAAAGTAGCTAGGTATATAAATACAAGAACGCTTTGATTTTTAAAGAAATGAATACGATTTTACGGGAGAATGTGATATCAAACCCCTTGTTTATGATATAATATATATTGGTCAGGAATGAAACACTCTCTGGCCAACTGACATAGAAAATAACGTCGTTACCCTAAAAGAGCATTGTTGTATTTACTAAATTTTTTACTTTAGGGTTTATTGTGTGCTAGGTAGCCCCGAATGGTTAGGGCACCGTATAACTATAATAAGGCCACAAAAGGAGTTGGGTATAGGGAAAAAAATTCCTTTCCCCTTTATTTACAATATATTAAAAAATAAGGGGTGGGGGTTTCATTGCTTTAAAGGCACTTTGAGGGAAAGCATCTAAATACCTTAATAATCTATCAGCTTCATCAAGGATCAACATTTCCAGACTTTTTAAACCTTTGCACACCGTGTACACAGTAAACGAAGATACACCTAAAATAAAATAAATTGAGCATTTTTTAAGAAGTTCTGAGATTACTGAACAAGTCTTAAGATTTACTAATTACTTATGGTAAACATCAAATTTGTTATCTCCACTTTGTGTAAGTAGACACTTTAATTTGAGAAAATATAACGGACGTACCGAACCTTATTGTAGAAAAGATTCGCTATCATAAACTAAAGTTAACCTGCAGATTTTCCAAGTAAAATATCTTCAATTCTTCCTGGCGTACCAATGATTATATTTCCACCTTTCTCCTCATATAATCTCACATCTTCTTGCACCTAATTATAAGGATGCTCACATTGTCGATTTCAAAATAATAATTTCTCTGCTGGGGTAGGATAATTTCCCTTGAAATACGAAGCGAGCACAACCTCTACCAAATGGCTGAGCATACATATTATGTTAGCACTTCATTGTAACCTCTTGTGCTTAATTGGATAATTTGTAGGCCTTCAGATGCTTTACAATGATTTGCAAAATCATAGAACCTAAGCCGTATGGCACTTATCCTTATAATAAAGTAACAGGATGTTTGTGTGTTTGTATGTTTATACCGAAGGATCTCGCTAACCGCTGAACCGATCGGGTTCTCCTTAACAGGGTAGCTTCTCATAGGTCCCGGGAAGGATTATAACTCTAGGGGCGTAGCCGCTAGAATTATATAAAATAGTAAGGTTTTTTTTTGCCTGAAGCAGAAGATTTTGATGAAAACTAAAATTATTGGATTCTCCTTCGCACCCAATTGTACTTTAAAATTCTTTCTTTGTTGATGAAAATTATCGGTGCCAGCAACATTCAACAGAACAAAATCTTGATTTACTAACCTTAGTTCTACCAACAAAGAGTCTTTGAGTAATGTTAGTACCAGCATCTTTCAAAAACTCTTTAACAACTTCACTAAAATAAAAATAACATTTATATAATACCTAACAAATCAACATCAGCTAATAATACTATATAAATAAACTACCCAATGTCTGACAGTGAGAAAAATTATATTTCATAAATAATTAGGTAAGATTTTTTTGTCTGTAGCTAGATTTTAAACCTATTGAAATCTCCATTTTATGGAAGGTTTTAGGCTATATCATTTTCAGGTTTAAGTTTTGGGGGTGGCTTCAGGCTTTAAAACTACTCCAAATACGAGCTTGTAAATGCGAAGCCGCTAGAAACATAAAAACATTAAACTAGTCAGCTATGCTGATGACTCTAATGTTTTAAATTCTGGCACAAACATTCCAGCTGTATGCTCAGAAATAAACATCTACCTGGACACCCTTGACACCTGGTTTAAAAGTAGGAACTTGTTTATCTCCCCAGCTAAGTCCTCAGCTACCCTATTCACTACAGCATCCAACGAGTGTAATATCACACTTCCAATAGTGATAAATGGAGAACAGGTACCTACAGTAAAGAAACCAAAATTCCTCGGTATTACCTTTGACAATCTCCTTTCATTCAAGCAACATACTGAAGACTTAAAGTCAAAAGTTCAATCCAGAAACAACATATTAAAGGCCTTAACTGGATCGGACTGGGGCAAGGACAAAGAAACTATTACCAACACCTACAAAGCTATAGGACAATCTGTCCTTTCATATGCCTGCCCTATTTGGACCCCTGCCCTAAGCAACACCTCATGGAACCAGCTCCAAATAGCACAAAACTCTGCCCTTAAGATTGCCACAGGTTGCCATAAAATTGCCAGTATGAACCATATTCATACAGAAACTGAAATGATGCCTGTTAAAGACCGTTGCCAAATGCTCAGCAAACAATTTCTTCTTTCTACCCAGAACAAAAATCACCCCAACTCTCAAGATCTGTATGCGCCACCCCCAAAAAGGATTACTAAACCAACCCTTGTCACCTGTTTTGGAAAAGAAATAAAGGCCATGTCCAAACCAAACCTAACTGAACCAACATATAAAAAACTGCTGAAAAAAATCCACACCAAGTCCGTCAAAGAATCCATACACAACCTTGGCAACAACAGAGTTTTAAATGCCCGCCCCCCCAAAATCAATAAAGCTGAAAAATCTCTTCCCAGGACCACCAGATCAACTCTGTCTCAACTTCGCTCTGGTTTTAGCAAGTTTCTAAACAGTTATAAAGCCAGAATTGACCCTTCTCAAAGTGATAAATGTGATAAATGTACCACAGCTATACACACAACAGAACACTTATTTGCCTGCCCACAGAACCCAACACAGCTCACAGTTTTGGACCTATGGAAAAAGCCCAAACAGACAGCCAGCTTCCTTGGCCTGCCTATTGATGACAAAGGATGAGACGAGAGGGCTACACAAACAAACAAACATAAAAAGTGACCATAAAAATCTTTTAGTTATGGTTATGGAGTAGGTAACTTACATCTAAGATTACTTAAATGTTTCAGATAAATCAGCAATAAGGGAAGGGGTAGTTTTTTTACCCATGCCTCCCAGTACCAAAATGAAACCTTCTATCAAACCTGACTTAAAGTAAAAGCAAATTAACGCAAAACTACAACCCCCCCCCCCCCCTCCACCTTTGTTTCAATTTTTTTTAAATATGGGGGAGGGTTTCCGTGCTCGGCAAGGCACTTTGAGGGAAATTGCCTTTTTTTATTTTTACCTGATTTGAGTTGCAAGTTCTCTTGTTGGGCTAATAATAAGTGCTGCTACTTCATGAGGCTCCAACTCTTTATCCAGTCTAAACAATGAAATACCTTCTTTCAAAACAGTGCTATTAATACCAGGGATGGATAAATAGATGTACATTGTACATCCCCAATGATGGTGAACAAAATTACTCTTTCTGTACTTGTAGATTGAAACTATTGGCTAAAACGTTTACACCCCGCAAAATGATGTATTAATTTAATTAGATTTATCTTATCAGTGCCACAAATACAAGACACTTAGGTTCAAAGAACATTATTATCCAACCTCCCCCCTTCATATAAAACAAATATAACCTGTAAATAGTTTCAAGAATTGGAATGACAAAAGCCAAAGTCTTTCCGCTACCAGTAACGGCTTCAGCTGCTATATCTGCAATAATAATATGAGTTTATGCAACTAACACATTCAAATTTCCGTATTGGAGTCTTAGTGGTAACAATATTATTCTTTTATTAAAAACAGCGTGTCTCTCAAACCTCAACAAAACAGAAACTTTCTTTCATCAATTTGATCTAAAGTTTCACGGAGTAGTTAATTATCGCATCGTTTTAAGACAGCTTTCCTCAGATGTTAAATTGAAAATTTTTAAGAATAAAACCAGTTTTGTTAGTACCGAGAGGCCGAAGGCCAAGCCTAACAAAAATGGTATAATTTAAGTTTTTTTACTTTAATATTCATTGTTTGTAATACGAAGCTATACATCAGTATGGATCAGTATGGCTGAGAACCTGTTCAAATCCAGGTGATATAAATAGGTTTCGAAGCTAAACTGGAAAATATTTTACCTTTTCGTTGCAAGAACATGGGGATAACAGAAGCTTGAACTGGAGTCATCTTTTTGAATCCTAATCTGAATAATATAACATCATATAAGCATGCCTTTTTCATTTTAATAGCGAAGCTACTCTATAATTCACAAGGTCTGTCCGCCAGCCAGTCCGTAACACTAAGAGGAAAATGTGATTTTCTCGCCTGCTATTGAAAATAGACAGCTGAAATTTTCAGTGCAGATTACTGTGACATGTGTACACATAGTCTCTATATAGTTTTGTTCGTCTGTCTGTCGGCCATGCTTCAAAATCCATAGATCTTATTTTTTTAAAGGTTTCATACTTTAATTCAAGGTTTATCTTATTATGATATTATCTTTCTTTCTTTTCTTCATTTAACAACTAAACATCTGCTCTAAAACTAACTTTGTCCATTCTAGGATTTTTTGTGATTCGCTACTTATGGATGTAGTCCTTGTTTAATTATTTATTGTAAGTTATATTTGTTGGTTTTTTTACTCTCTAAGAAAAACGTTGTAGAATTTGTATTTTCTGTAGAATTAGATTTAAACTGCCCCTCATTTTTAAATATTCATTTTACTAGGTAATCAAAACAAAGTTAACTGGTAAGTTATGCTTTCCGTAGGTTCGAGTTAACCAAGTCCTTTGAAGGTTTATACAATGGGCGATAAATTAATGCACTTCCTGTTCCCTAATGATAAACAACAAAAATACGACATATGTTCTAAATTATTGGTTAAAAACTTTGAAAACTACTAGATCGAACCAACCAAACATTAAAGGTATCTAAAGTTTTAAAATATAGAACTTACCTTTTAATAGTTGTCAAAGTACATTTGCTCAGCGGAATTTCTAAATTTTCCCATCTTTCCATTTTTATTTTTTGTGTTTTTTTCTGAAACCCAAACTTTGATAATGTGCTACTAAATTTTCATAAAAATTGTTATATTAAATAATAAAAATCCTTTAAATAAATGGTTTTAACATTAGTGTAAAAATAATTTCTTATTATTTTATATAAACACACGGTTAAAAATTAGATTAACAAAATCCTTAGAATATTTAATTCGTAAACTTTTATTATTTTTCCAATTAAATGGTTTAAATTAAGCTCAATGTACAATGTACAATACATAGTACAAATATATAATCTAAAACAAAAAATATTTGAGTGTAATTATTGCAGTGATCTTCAGGAATAAGACAATGGACGATAAATTGATTTAAATACCCCATCACAATTCAACATAAGTAAGTCCTCAAGGGCTTTAGAGTTAACGGATAAGATAACATGGTTTTTAAACTTTTAGTACCAGTAAAATTTACAGTCCAATGTCTCCTCCCTACCTGCGCGTTATAACGTGTTGTGTAAACATTTAATTATAATATCATTGCCTATTACCATAAAACTTTTTTTTTAAATGGGGGAGTGTAAATCTACAGAACACATATTTTGAATATTATATTTTCACAAATAGTACATGTTTTTCAATAAATTAGATCTTATATCAATACATTATTACAAAATTTTATTTAAGGCAACTTTAAAGATTGCTGAAGTTAAAAAAAGAATATTATTACCTATTTATCGTATTTTCATAATATTGATCATGTTGAAATGGGAATTCTAAATATTCTGGCAAAGTGTGATCACATGAAAAAACTTTAAATTTCTTACTCACCTTCTTCGCGAACAAAATGGGTAGAAGTTAGAAATTTTGGCGCGTGATCACACTTTAGTGGAAACCTATTCCCATATGTACAATATTACAATCATAACATAATTTTGTCGTATTTTAAGCGAAAACGTATTAATTCCAACATTATCCTATTTTTTAAATTAGTAAGACTTTTTGTCTGTAGCAAAGGATCTCGCTAACCCCTGAACCGATATGTTTATGGTTTTAGACTATTTTATTTATATCAAAAAAGTTGTTGTATGATTTTAAGCTATTTTTCTGCTCTTTCATATCCCTAGATCCCTAGTATTTAATAAAGTAATACATACATTATTGTTTAAAATACGATAAAATATTTTTTTAATCACATAAAACAGGTGGACTAGCAAAATATACGAAATGATCTAAAATATTTTTTTCCAAACATTTTTTAATATAATCACAGTTACTTCTCAAATGCTTTAAAAGGGATTTTTTTAACATTAAAAACTTTATTTTTTGAAAAGAGATACATACTTAGGCTTTTTAAAAATGTATGCTCTTATTAAATATAAAATGATTTTTAATTTCTTTACAAGTATAGTGCAACTATAATTAATTTAATCTTTTTTTCAATTAAAAAGGAAAGTCGTTTAATATTTGATGTTTATTGAAAGGAAAACTGAAATATTAATAAATTTGATGAACATATTTTGCTTTTCAAACAATTTTCTATTTTTACCCGGAGCATTAGAAAATTTTTAGAATGTTTTTTAAAAACATTTATAAAAAATCAAAGATTTTTCCTTTTTTGTTGTTAAAAGTTTAAGAAAAACATTGAAGTCTCAAAACTTTGAAAACATATTTTTTATTAAAATCGCTAAAACTTCCTAGTGCGTGGATAAATTTTAAAGTTAACCTTTTTTTCTTGGGGGGGGGGGGGGGCTATACACCTTACATCTGTTGTGTGCTGTTACCATTGTATGTATTCTGTTCATCATCGTCGCTTTGTTCATGAAGGTTGCTGATACGGCCTAAGTAGACAATTCTAGAGTTGCTACGCTGATAATAACTTTTCTATTACTAGCTTCGAAACAGGTTAATATCCGCTGAATTAGAACTGGTTCTCAGCCATACAGAAAAAAATATGTAAATCATCGTATTACAGACAACTTACCACGAATATTGAAATAAAAATCATAAACTTAATAAGGGGTCGAAGGGCCGGGCTAACAAAACTGGTTTACATTTTAATATTCATGGAAAGCTGTCTATAATAACTACCTACACTAAGATTTATATTTTAAACTAAAAATCAGATAAAAAAATGGCGAAAAATAATATTTTCCCAACTTTTTTGTGCATTTCACTAATTGAAGCATTAATGATGAACTTACTAAATTTTTTTGACATTTTTCACTTGTGTACAAGAATTTTAAGTGAGTTATTCCAATTGTTGATAAATGGTGAAAAAGGTTGGTCGTTTTTAGACAGAAAGATATTTTTAAGAAAGCATTACTTTTTTTCCAAAATCCTTCTTGAATCTGTTTTAGGATAGAAAAAATTAAACCGTTAAAATATTACCTATATTTCCACCTCTATTAGGTCTGTTGGTATTCCTAAAAACATTAATATTAAAAAATACGAAAAAACAACAGCCCAACTATTTGTTAAAATTTAAAATTTCACTCGAGAGCAAATGCCACTTTATAAAGAACTTAGTTCACAATCTAACAAAAAGATTTTTTGTCTATCTGAATCTTTAATACCAAATATAATTAAAATTGAAATATATTTTACCTGTCTGCTTGACCGCTGCCACCACCCAGCGCCTGACCTGCAGAAGACCCACTGCCAGCTACCCCACTTCCAGATGGTCCTCTAAAATAATCCAATCCTTGAACTTATCAGTAAAACTGGTTGGAAACCGTGATAAAAGACCATGTCCTCAAGGGTTTTTAAGCATATGGATGACAACATCCGTAAAAGCAAAGCTTTAAATAAGACGATGGAACAAACATCAACACTAGTAGTATATCATAACTTAATATGCAGAATATAAGAGTGTTAATTAAATGTAAATTTGTTCACTTATTATATTGTAACGTATTTTCATAGGAATCTTTTTAAAATGAGATGAAAAGGATATTTTTTTTAATCATACAGAAATAATTGTCAAAAGATTTAAAAATCTTATAATGTCATACATTGATTTACGGACTTTCTCCTAACACATCATAGAGTTGCTACTCTTTCTAAAAACTTCCTTTCTGTTGCAGAAATCATCATGCAAAGTTTGAAATTAATAGGACAATTCTAACATTCGTAACTTAACGACAAGAGCTATCGTTACTAACACACAGACAGACAGACAGAAAAATTTCGCTTTAATCTTTTTAAAACTGTCTTATGAACTTATTAACTAAGGTTACATTTTTATCTTTTTCTAAGGATTATTGCCTGGATGGGGGAGGATTGATGAATGAAGAGACCAAGCCCCAGAGGAATGTGAAGGGGGTGAGCAGCAACATCAACAAGGACATCAATGATCCATCGTTGGCCATGAGAGCGGAGCTACTACAGGAGTATATTACATTATTATTATTCGATTCAATCATTATAAATTTTAAGTAGTAAATTTTTGTCTCTACGTTAAAATCTCACTAAAGACTGTTCTAAATTCTACATTTCAAGGAAGCTTTGTATAGATTTTGGCAGGGTTTTAGCTTTATATCTTTAATTTTGTCCACAAAGGCTGGGAGAACAGTAGATAGAAATTCCTACCATATAAAGTAGAAGCCTTTTTGTCTGTAGCGAAGGATCTCGCTAACCAATGAATCCACATGGTGACGCTTCTTGTAGGCTTAGGGAGTGTGTAAAACTATTTGAGGGAGGGTATCTCTACCATCCCCAGAGAAATGGCCCAAGAAAAAATAATGGCTCCTTCCTCTCAAAATAAAAATATCCATAAAATTTTCCTTTTCCTATTCAAAAATAAAATAAAAAGTTAGTAATGGGTCGAATTCCTCCATCCTCCATATTTCCAGTGTCCCTAGAGCTCTTTATAGATTCATATTTCTCAGTCTGTAAGAAATCATTAAAAGAGAAAACAATCCATGCATAATAAAGTTCCTTGAGGCGACTGGCAGAACCATGACTGTACCCGAGGGAGCTAACTGGAGGTCCCGCAGGGTGCTACTACGCGGGGAATCATCCAGGTTTCGCCTAAATAGAAAAATTCTATCATCTTACATAAAATACATGCAAATTGAATACATTTCATCAAAATTTTGGGAATCTCATTTTTTCATATTGTTGAGATTTGGTTGTCAGGCTTCTGTAGCTGTCTGAAACCGGTTCCTGTCCAAGTCCATGACCTACCATAATTAATAAAACAAAATATGTTTACCTAGGAAAAGTAGTTGACAATGTAAATCTACTAAAGCCAGTTTCTAGATCTGTTGAAACCCATTTATAAACCTCATCTAAAGTAAAACAAGATTAGTTGACATATATTGCAAATATTATTGTTATAAATTGTTATATAAGTGGAATAAAATAACAAGGATGGCAACATCCATAAGTAATGAAGCAATCTTTTTTTAGCATGAAGGTCTAATTAAATGATATTCTAAATAGCAGCCGAAAAAGAACACATTTCCACTATTGCCTCACAGACTGACGGACATACAGACAAACAATGTTAATTATAGAGTAGCTTCGCTACTTAAAATACAACCACCATGAATAAATCCATGGTCAGCTTCAGACCTACCTAATGTAGAATCCGCCGAAAACTCATGTGTTCGTGACCGTCCGTCCGGCAGACGGAATTGGAGGCGGGAAATTGTGCTACGCTGCGCCGCGTCACGATCCGCCTTTGCCGCCTGTTCCGCAAGAGTTTTTCGCTCCGCCTCTTTGCGTTGCTCCTCTCTTTCGTCTTTTTCTTTCTTAAATCTAAAAAGCCATAATAAAGTAATAAAGTATTTAGTCTGTAGCTGAAGATTTCGATAACAACTGATCCGATTAGGTTCTCCACCATACTATGAAAACTTAAAAAAGGTCCCTAAATGGTTTTAAGCTGTTTATTTTTTAGATTAGTCTTTGGATGGTTTCAGACTATTTTTCTGCTTTACCTTTTACTTCGATAACAGAGCTTCTAGATGCAACCGCTAGTTAAATAATATAAAATAAAGAAATAATTTTAAAAGTTCAAAATATGAATAGAATTAGCAAAATTAAAATAAACAACTCACACATAACAATTTACTTAAGTATCGAACCATATCTATCAACAGTAAAATACTCTCTCTAACTTTTTATATTTACCTGGCAGCTCTATCTGCCCTGTCCTGTTCAATTTGAGCCTGGACTCGAGCCCGTGCCAATCTTTCCTCCTCCTAAAAGTAAATAACAGCTATAAGATACCTATCTTTGCTACTACCTACAAAAAATAGGTTTACAACAGAATTTTCTTATTTTGATTTTCTTTACATTGTGTATAGTACATGTAATATTAAATAAAGTACCTAGTAAGGTTTTTTTTTATGAATCTTAAGATCTCAATAACTACTGAACCAATATTAAGACGCTGCCGCTGGTCGATAATATTTTTTTTACGAAACTTGTCAAAATATTTTTGGTTCTTCCTTTTTATGTCTGTAAAGCAGTTAATCTAAGTATCTACTTTACTAAAATTAGTCCTTAATAACTGAGGTCATACCTACTAGTCTTTAATTTTTTTCAGATTTGTATTCTTTGACACAATTTTAATAGTATAGATTAGATAATCATTTAATCTAATAAAGTTAAACTTGTAGCTGGCTAAAATAACGAGTCTCTCCATCCACCCCCTCCCCTCTACTGGTTGAACGACCTGACCAATAAGTGATGTCCATGTTAGCAACCTAAATTGATGACATTTTTTTCCCTGTCATAATATCTACGTATATTCTATATCAATTGCAATAGTGTGCCTTAAAAAAATATGCATCTTTGTGTGTTCTGGATGCAGGCGGCCTTGATAAATCATAATATTTGATTCGCACAATTTTACCTCCGAGAGAATAATAGGATTATAAACCATATTTCAATTATTTCAATGTTTAATATTTGCTATAGTAAATTACACTGATTACTAAATATGAAATTCATCATTAATATTTTTCACAAGAGTTATTTAAAAGGCACATCTTATCTACCTAATATTAATTTAAACTATACTATTATAAAAAGTAGTAAGGTTTTTTATGTCTGTAGCTTAATATTTCTATAACTACTGATTCGATTGGGTTCTTCATTATATGGAAGCTTCACATAGGTCCATGGATGTTTTTGTGTGCTTTATTTTTAGAGGAATAATCTCTGGATGGTTCTGGGCTATTATTGTGCCAGTCCATTTTCCATCAGTCCTAATCTTAATGGTAGGTAGTTACTTATGATTATTTTAAAAAAAATTTTAAATAGGGGGCGGCGAAGGGTTGTTTCTTTATTACTTTAGGTAAGGTTATGTTAGATTTCATTGAGTACTGGAAATCCCCTCATGGTTAGGGCACCGCAGGTATAGGCCCCGCACAGGTTAGGATTATGAACCCGTCCCTACTTATTTCAATATACTATAAAAAAAAACAAAAACAAGAGGGGTTTCAGTGCTCGATAGGCACTTTGAGGAAAAGCTCATAAAATTACCTTTTCTTTCTGTCTTTCTTTTACCATTTCTTGAATCTTTTGTTCCTCTTGTTTTCTCTGAAACTCCTGAACTTCCCGTCCCAAATTTCTTCTTTCCATCTCCTGCAATTGGAATTTTAGAATTTGGGAAGATTTTTAAAATTATTATTTTTTTTTAAATCTGTTAAAAATAATAGACTTTGGGTGTCCTTACTTCCTTTTGCATTTTCCCTTCTCAGCAATAGATTCATTATTATGGGGGTTTGTATCACGCTACTTTGAATAATATCATTCTTGATTTTTAAAAGAATATTTTTACTTCATTTTCGACCTTAGCCTTTTCTTTTTCCTCTTCTTCTTTACATTTTTCTTCTCGACGTTGTTGGATAAAATCCTTTGCTCTTGATACTCTGAAATTATTTGTAGACCATTACGTCCAAGCTTTTGGCGCGCTTTAAGAATTGGGCTTTAAAAGTATTTTGTTGTTCCTTTTTAATTTTTCTTCTTCTTAAAACCATTGTAGAACTTAAATTTTTAAGGTCATTCTGCTATCATTAAAAGACATATAATATCAAATTTATATTAAATATTAGAGTCCAAACTTTTCAACAAATAATTTCAATTTATCGTCCATTGTCTTATCTGTAAAGACCCTGACATTTATACCTGTCCTCTAGGCGGGTAGGAGTATCATGACCTTGTACAGGTCCAACATTGCCTACATTCTCATCCAGAAGTTCCCTGAACAAAATACGCGTCACGTTACACCAGAAGGGCAATAAAATCATTATTAAAGAGGATGAGGGGGTGGGGGGGATTTCCTACCTTGTGGAAAAATTTAAATTCAATCAAACTTAGAAGATAGATAAAGATAATTCTTTGTGAAGTGTAAAAAGATAGGAGTATTGCTGATCCCGCGAATTTTGTATGTTCTAGATCATGATAAGTCATTACAATTCCTCAAGAGGCAACTTGAGGGAAATGGGACATTTTTCTCTCCCTTTTAGTTTTAATTAGAAAACGTAATTTTTTTGGGTGGGGGCAGTTTTTCCGATTTTGTCCCGAAACTTGTTGTTGTTGTTTTGGCTGCTCATAGTCAGTTTCCGGTCCGGGTAGTCATCAGTGGGGTGAGGGGGGGGGGGCGTGGGCTTATGGTGGGGGCTCTGGAGGGGGGCGTTGGAGGGGAGGAAGGCTGGTGAAACTTGGATGGGAGGAGAGGAAGGCAGCTACATGGGTGGGATTTTGCCAGAGGTCCATAGGAGTAAGATTTGTAGGATTATTTGGGCATGAAAAGAGGTGCTGGACTGTTTCTGGGGTAGGATTAACAGGACAGGATGGGCAGTTGGGGGTAAGAGAAGCGTTGATGGAATGGAGGTAGCTTTGGAGTTTAGGACAATAGTTGGATCTTAATTGGGAGAGGATGGTTCTGTAGTGCCTGGGGAGTTGGATTTCGGAGGGGTTGATGTCAGGGGGAGCTTGATTAAGGACAGGATTAGGGGGGTAAGAATTTATGGCTTGGGTGACAGCTGAGGTGTGGAGTCTGGAGATTGTGGATTTGTAGTTTGTGGGAAGGAGGGTGTTGTCGGGGGAAAGAAAAGGTTGGAGAGTAGGAAGGAACATGGATTGAAGGGTGGATTTTTTGGATCTAGGGCCAGGGGGGGTTGTGACGTTGTGGAAGGATGGGTGGGAGGGGCGGAGGGACTTCCCTTGGCCTATAAGTAGCTTCACAATAAAGGAGAACCATATCGGTCTGGCGTTTTTCCAGATTTTACATAAAAATGAAAATATGTCAAAAATAATGGCCGAATCTTACCTAGCCCTAGAGACTCTAGCACCCACATCTTGACTTTCTCCGCTAGTTGAAGCCATTGCATCTTCGGTTTCTTGTTCTGAAAAACAAAATAATTAGGTGCTTATCCTAAATGAAGAAAAGGAGGCGGCGACACCGCAGCTAGCGCTGAAAACTGCCAATTCCCGCAATATTTTGTGCCTTTTTAAAATCATCTGAGACAATTTATTTTCCGTATATTTACACTTGAAACTTGTAATTTTTATCAAAAGAATTATGTTTGTCTTAAATGATTGTAAATTGTTCAATTTGATAAGACTAAAATGAGACTGACAGACAAACAGGAAAAAATGTATAAATTAGATGCTCTCAAGAATCTTAACTATAAAATTGAGCTACACAACTTTAATGTCAGCAGAGAAAATCACATTTACCCTATAGCGTTACGGACTGACTTACTGACAGACAGACAAAGCGAATTATAGGATAGCTTGGCTTTCAATATTAAACTTACTATTAACTGCAGGTGTTGCTACTTCTGAAGTGCTTGCAGCCTCACTAGGAGCTGTGCTACTAATAAATATAATATTCTTGTTAATAAATATTACAAGTTACAAATCTGACGACAAAAAAAAAGGTATACAGCATTACAAAGAAATCGATGACATTTTGCAGTGTTTTTTTTACGCATTATATTGAACTAAAAAAACACATTATAATATGTTGACAAAAAATCACTAGTTATCAATTTTGATTTTTTCTTGCATAAAACCGTGGTCGTGGTTAAATTTTGGTTCATTGAACTATATTTAATAGAAAATTAGTTTTTATTACAAAAAATGGTAGACATCATTTCTGAAATGTGCTTAAAATTACATGCTCTTGTTCGTGCATACTCCCCTTATTATTATTATGTTTACCTTTCTTTAAATTTGTCTACAGCCCTTTCTATCCCTGCTAACACGGACTGAACATCACCAGTGGTTACAGTTACCTAAAATTCAACCATAGAGAAAAAAATAAAAGAGAGGAATCGAAGCAACTAGAAGACGAAAATAGGCAGTGGGCCTAGAGGCCTACTTAGCGTTGTTGCCGCGCTAAAATTTATTGCTATTCCACTACTTTTCAAATGGGAGGATTAAAAATTATTTTAAAAAATATTTTTTTACTTTTTACTATTTCCATATTTAGGGCAAGAATATTAGATTAGATATTTTCGTTTTAATGTTTTAATTAAAAATTACATAGAATTTTATTTTTATTTAAAAAAATTTGTTCATGAAAGATGAATCCTTCTATTTCTAAAAAGGGGGAAATTTTTTTCATAATGAACATTCAGCTGATTCTGACCGCCCACGGCTGTTTGCTAAATATCGCTTTTCTTTTTATTCACATTATTATTTATGATAGACTTACAAAAAGCCCTGGGCGGTTTTTAATTTTCGTCTGCTTCTAAATTTAGGGATGGGGAAGTAGTATTTTACCATGAAAAAGGGGTGAGTATTCATCCTCTTATCCTTTTTCCTTATGAATTCAACTTATATTTTTTAAATTCTTCCACTTGATGATTTGAAAACAGGGGCGACGCCTCTGCTTGAAATCTTTATTTTTAATTAAAATAAGTGCGAAGTGGGTATAAAAATCATTTTTAAACAAAATTTCCTATCAAAAACAAAATTTAAATTCTGAGAAAAAAAACCTTACTTCAATGTCCACTCCGGTAGCAGAGTTTATGTAATAGATAGATGGAACCATTAGAACTGGGTATATCTAAAAAAAATATTTTTTTATCTCAGAAATCTATCATATTAAATTGACTATTGACTCTATGGGCGTGGTGACACTTCGGGTACAAGTCCTCTCCACGTCACCTTTCAGCATACACTGCATTTTTGAAACGCGCAATGTAACGCGCTCAATCGCCTAGGGTATCAACACCCATTAGACAACCAACCCTTGGATTGCACGACTTCTGTCTGAGAAGTCATAACTGTGCCTGGTAATGAGTTGCGCCTGTTTTGGGCTATCTATTCAAGTCGCGCATCTGACAAAGCAGCAGTAGGAACCGTATTAACGTCTTTACTACTTTAGTTATGACGTGGTGTTGGGCCGAGATTCGAACCTGTCACCTTCCCGACGACTACGTGTTGAGCCACGGTCGCGGGTTATCAATCTATCCTATCGAAAAAATTACAATTTCACCATTAAGAGTTACGGACAGACGAACAAAGTTAGTTATAGAGTAGCTTCGCTAATAAAATAATATATGATTGAAATAATTTTACCTGTGAAAATTGTGAGAAAGTTGTAGTTCCTTGTTCAATTTTGATGCAAACTATATCCTTATATTTCTCTGTAAAATCTTAACAAATAATAAAGATTAACTTTAGTAAAAAATGCCTCTTAGGATTAAAAAAAAGCTGCGAATTGACAGTAAACTTTATTTACCTTAGTTACAAAATATAAGACAATCCAATACGACAATAGTCCCTTTCAAGACAACGCCTCTCAAGGGGCGTTTCGTAGTATTTTCACAGTAAGTTTTGATAGGTTATTTCAGGTTAGGTGATTACCCCCGCAGGGTTAGCAAATTTGCCCCGAAGGAGCTAGAAATATGAGAAAAGCTACTGTGAAAATACTACGAAATGCCCCTTAAGAGCCGTTGTCACGAAAGGGAAAAACCTCACATGCCAAACTTTATTCAAATCGGACAAAAAAAACTTTTAAAGACTTTTATTTAGTGATCCTTAATCATGCAAAACTGCAATATTGACGAATCAGTGGGAAGAGGTTTCAAAAATGCCTTTTTTCAAAGGCTTGAAAAGTAAAATGAACGTATAAATTAAATGTTACCTAATATATGTATATGATACTTAAATCTTCAAAATAAATAACTGGCATTTAAAATGGAATAAATTTTTTAAAACTTACCAGTGGTTTGAGTCATTTCAAGAAGCTTTGCTGACATATCATCTTGGCCTACAAAAATATTAGCTTTTTTGAATTGACATAAAATATACAGATTAAGCTAATTAATATATGATATTCAAGATTATTATTGATAGTGGATAATTGTCGTCAATTTAGGTTGCTAACATGGAACTCATTTATTAGTCAGATCGTTCATCCAGTATGAGGGTAGTGTATGGGGTAGAGGGGGTGGATAGGGGGTATCGTTATTTTACCCTGTATTTCTGTGTGATTCACTTTATTAAAGAGCATGAAAATCTGGTATTACATGTAAATGGGAACAGTCCCTTTCGTGACAAAGCCTCTAAGCATTGTCACGAAAGGGACTATACCCCATCCAATTAATAATATGTACCGAGAGGGTTTTAAGCTATTTAGCTCATATCGAAAAACCGAAAACATTTTATTAAGCATAATGCTGATGCATTGCGTATGCATTCCACTGGGCTTACCCCCATCCACCCCTCCACTTTGGGTGAAGCCACTAGTAGTTATAAAAGTAATAAAATGATTTAAACCTGTGATATAAACGCAAAAAATTGCATTTTTAGACTTGGCCAAAGTGATTGCCGAACCTACGTCTCCAGTAAACCACTCCATTATTTTTATTTATATCTGTAATTATAATAAGTTTTGTCTCAATAAAGATTTACTAAATCAATCAAATTAGCATTACTAAGGTACAATTTTAGATTACATTATAAATATTATCTTTAAAAAACACAATTTTTTTGCTAAAACCTCGTATGTTGCTCAAATAATTTGATTTTCATGGAATTATATAGAGGGGGGGGGGGGGGTAGGTTAATGGTGTTTATAACCTATTCTAAAAGAACCATCGAATCCTTCATACATAGAACCTTGTTGAGCACTTAAGCCCATCTCTAATTATTTTTCAAATAAATTGAAAATAAGGGGGGGGGGTATCAGTGCTCCACAGGCTCGCTCTTTGTGCGAAGCACTGAACCAACACAAGAATGAACTTTAACCAAAATTTAAGGCAAGATGGTTTTAGGGGCAAAATAGGCGATTTTGCAAAGATGTTTTTATTTTATTTTATATCCAATATTAAAATTTCTTATAGGAATAAGTTAAAACAGAAAAATCATTAATTCTGTATATATAGTTATACAACAGTTTCATCTTAATAGAATTTTTGTCAATACAGAATTTTGGCTATTTTTTAGGTACATAATTTTTTTATTTCTTTCGTAAAAGCATTTGAATCTTACTATCAATCAATGAAGTTAAATAATTTTAAGGTATATTACGACAGTTTTTTCATGTAATTTCTTTTTATCAGTCTATTAAACACATAATTTTTCACTAAAATTTGCATACTTTATTTACATTTTCAGGAAAAATATCAAGTTACATAATTTTAATAATAAACTGTTTTCATAATTTTATCATAATTGTTTTAACTCGCAACAGAAAAGAATGAAAGCATTATTTTTGCATTCACTGTTACTGTCTTTTAAAGGCATTTTTGGAATGGTCAATTCAGGCACTAAAAGTTCCAATTGTTGGCACAATATTATTATTAAACATTTTCGACAAATGAGCAATAAGTTGTTTATAAATTACATATAAGTTACATATTTTTTTTTATCTAGTATTAAATATAAATGTCTTTCACTGTAATATGATTTTAACTTTTGAAATCTAGAAACTTTTACAATTCTAGTAATTTCATGATCCTTCCTTACTCTTAGTAACTTAATGTTCTAAATAAATGATTCAATATGAAGAATAATCTCTTCAAGTAAGTTTAAATTTTGACTTTTAAAAAAGAATAAATAATTTCAATTTCTTCTATTGTGATTCTATTTAATCTAAATTAACTAAAAAATGTTATTCTTGAGATAAAACATCTATAGAAGAATCCAATCCTCTTCTAAACTTTCCTTCTGTTAGTGTTGTATCGCGTGACAAATCCTAAAAAATAAATGCTTTGTAATTATAATAAAAAACAAGGATGACATCCATAAAAGCGAAGCTCTGAAATGGAAGGAAAACGAACATTGTACTTCCATTGTACGAACTTGTAGATTGTCAGAACTGAATTAGCAGAATATTAATGTATCAGTACAAACAATATTGCAAGTAAATTTGTTGCAAATTTGTTACATTTTCTGGACTTGTTTATAGAGATGCTTCGCTTATAACATTGTACCTTGTTGTAATAGGAATCAGTTTTTAAAAGTCAGAAGAATCGGATAATTTTAACATACAAAAATTTTTTGTCAAAAAAGTAAAAAAATCGACATGTTTAAAATAGACATACGGACATTCTGGTATTGATTATAGAGTTGCTACGCTTTCTAAATTGTACCTAACTACTACAGGAATCATCATGCAAAGTTTAGAATCGATAGGACAATTATAAATTAACGAAAAGAGCTAACTTTGACGTACGGACGGACCGACCTTATTACTATACAGAAAAGCTTTTAAAAATTACCACCTGAGTATGTTAAAATCATTTGTTGAAAAGTTAGGACAATAATAATAGTTTGGAAACAACCAATTAAAATGTAATAAAAGTACCCAAAGTCAATGAGCCAACGAATATGTTAACGTAGTTTTAAATCTTTTTGTTCTCGCACAATTAACAGTTCACGCTCTAGATATTTCCATCAAGTTTTATTCAGATTTGCTTATTGATTTTGACTTTTTAAAAGGTTTCGTAATTTATTTTATTTAAGTTTATGACAATGCTATATACTTTATTTTTTCGGGATGTCCGTCCATAATTTTTGAGCTTCGCTACTTATCGATGTTGTCATCCTTGTTTTTATTTAGGGTTTGGTTAAATATATTGGATATAAAGAAGCCCCTTATAGTTAACCCCCCCGCCCCCCAGCAGGTTAAGAAACTATCCCCTCTTTTAAAATAATAAGGGGGGATGAGGTCCCGTACACGCTAAGAACTTCAAGGGAGAGGAAAGTATTCCTTACCTGTAATTCATCACCACTTAGGCTAAGATGAAAAGATGCTCCTTGGTAAGACTGGGCCTAACAATTTAAATTTTACAATTTATCAAATAGGATCTTCTAAATATTGGAGTGGTGAATACAATATATCATATTATTATAATCCCATTGCTCAATTCATTCAGATAATTCACTTACAACTAAATCTCTAAATTACAGAGTCCTTGCTTATTTATAATCCAAGGCATTTTTCCAAATTATAATATTTTTGTAAATCATATAACATAACAGCTATACGTATAATATCTTTCATGATCTATAGTTATGACGCGGTTTAAATCCAGATTACAAACCATCACCTTGATTTGGTTGTTTTTAGGTGCTTTCCCTCAAAGTTCCTTACGAGCAACGAAACCCCCATCCTCCATCAATAGTGAAACAATCGATTGAGGGGTTTAGAACACATAAAAAAACTACCCCACCCTCCTTATTCTTAATTAATTTCTCAGCAATTTAAGGGAATCCGCCAATTTATTGAAATAAAAATACACGTTTGAAATTGTTTTCCTGTGGTATTGAATAGTTGAGACTGTCTTGTCTTAATCTCGCTAGAAAATCTTCAACCTTCACATTAATTCTTGCATTAACATCAGTTATTGGTTGAAAAGTTTGAACACTATTCAAATGGAACCGAACAGTCACAGTTCATTGTTCAATGTAAGTACCAAATATTTTTAAGCCATCAAATAAAATAGGTTTGTTATAAAAATCTGAGTGCAAGTGTAATTTAATGTCCAATAACCCCTCCCTTCCAGGTTAAAATTTACTTTTGTGTTTAAACTATCGTTGGCGGCTACGCCCCAATAGGAATAGACAGACAGACAGCAATCTTGTTACTTTTATATAAGGATAATAACATAACAAAATAATGCCAAAAATTCCTTTGATTCCAGATTAGGTTTCATATTCTTAAGAGCAGTTATGTCTGAACTAGTTGAAGAATTTGGGGTATCACTCGAGGATTTGTTTCCCTGTAACACAAAATTACATAAATAAAGGGACATACTTACAGTTTAAGACTTAGTTAGAGAGATGTTTTGATTATAACATTATGTCTAATCCTACTAGGCATTATTATTCCCAAAATTAAGCGAATAGGAAAAATAATAAAATGTAATCAAAGCAAAAAAATAGTGTTTAAAACGGACATACTGACTTTACTA
This sequence comes from Acartia tonsa, assembly GCF_053477335.1. Classification (NCBI taxonomy): domain Eukaryota; kingdom Metazoa; phylum Arthropoda; class Copepoda; order Calanoida; family Acartiidae; genus Acartia; species Acartia tonsa. Next base: position 29,371,175 of record NC_137267.1, read on the forward strand.
CATATTATAACTATACAGTTGCTATGCTTTCTAAATTGCACCTATCTGTTAGTGAAATACCTAAAATAACCTAAAATTAAAGCATAAAAATACGTGTTATTCATAGTTTGTTGGTGGTCCATGTGAGAAAAGAGGGTAACCGCCTAAAAAATGTATTGATTAAAAATTATTTACCTTGTATTTTTGTTGATTTTGGTGGATAACAGTAGCTGGCGTCGATTTTGTTTGTCCTGTATAAAAAAGTGATTTCATGTGTCATGTTCTAGTTTGTCCTGTATAAAAAAGTGATTTCATGTGTCATGTTCTAAAAATTTCAAAACTTTCCAAGGATCTTAAAAATTGAGACAATTAACGATGAATTTAAAATTACACATGGCCAACAAATAAGAAAACCTTATTTTAAAACTTTAGGTACTAGAGTAATTAACAGTCCAATTTTCCTTCCCTCTCAGAATTTTCATTAATATCATAATATCAATAGTCTTTCCAAAATAATCACCTTTAAAAAATTCCTTGAAATAAAAAATGCACCTGAGATTCCATCTAGATCATCTGGTTCTGCAGTTTCCTCCATGTCCAGTTGTACTGGAGCAAATCTGTTGTCAGGTATCTCTTTAGAGTGGTTAGCATTTTCAACTTCTTCCTCCAATACATTCTAAAATATTCAGGGATATGGGGGTATATTAATGAATAGTTTGTGGTTCTGTAAATCATTATAATAAAAGCCAAAAACTGCATGATATTGAAAAATGTTTGTCTAAAAAATTAATACCTAATCAAAGGGGGGGGGGGGGGGGGAAGTTCTGACACATTTGCGTAAACCTGGTGTATAGGCTTTATCTTTGGACTGAGAGGATAGGTTATTAGGGATAAAATCATTCTTATATGATGAATTTCCCCCAGATTTAAGATTTTTTTGGATAGGCCTCCAGGTTCCGGAGCTTCAGGCCTCCAGGTGGTCTCTGTACAGGTAAAAATGAAAAATTTTTTTTTTTTAAAGAGTTAGATGTCAGCTTATGAAGCAAAATATGTATGTTTTTTCTTCAAATATGTGAATAACAATAAAAAAGAAGCATATTTTGTTTTATAAGTTAACCTCTAGCTCTTCAAAAAAAAATCTTATTTTTAATTTTTACCTGTACAGAGACCACCTGGAAGCCTGGAGCTCCGGAACCTGGAGGCCTATCCAAAAAATCTTAAATCTGGGGGAAATTCATCACATAAGAATGATTTTATCCCTAATAACCTATCTTCTCAGTCTAAAGATAAAGCCTATACACCGGGTTTACGCAAATGTGTCAGAACTTCCCCCCCCCCCCTTAATCAAATCATTTTATGCCTAGACTAGAACAAAAAACCCAAGCACCCCCCCCCCCCCCCAACTTATAAATAAATTGAAAATTAGAGAGGGGAGAGTACTCTTTTAAATGGTTGTTTCTATTTTAGGTCAGATTAGGTCATTATGAGTACAGGTTAGCCCTGAATTGTTGCCCCCCCACCCTCCGTAGTATTTAGGCATTAAAAAACGCCCCTCCCCTCATTTTCAATCAACTTAAAATAAAGTTGAAGAAAAGAACAATTCACTGTTTCTTAAAGGAGAGTAATTAAGATAGATGAATTGAATAATTTCAATTTCCTTTCTTTAACATAAATTAATGCCTATTATTAATAACAGGTATAAGAAAAATAAAAAAAAACCTTTGGTATTTGTGGATCCTCAGTCAATATAGATGTCATTAGAGTTGAACTAGCCGCCCTGAAAATTTAGATATATCATAACTAAAGACGGAAAAAATGGTTCCTAGTCATGATATGTAATTTGCAAGACATTACTTGTTAGAGTAGGGGGAATGCCTTGGCCCACAAAATGTGCAACTATTGATTTTCCGAGTTAGAACTTCCAGACAAACGGCCCTGCGATCAAAGGGTAGAAATTGGGACACGTATCCTTAGCAAGATTTGATTCAGAGAAACACTAAATTAAGACCTAATGGTCTATCCCGTCCACTAAAGATTATCAATATCCAGGTTCAGTGAAAACAAGGATGACAATATACATAAAAGCCAAGCTCTGAAATAGAAGGATAAACGAACATTTACACTTGTATATTGTCAGAACTGAATAAGCAGAATATAATTGCATAAGTCTAAAATTTTTTTAAGTACATTTGTTGCATAACTGCCTAAATACATAATATTGTTTAAGGACATACTTACATTTTTAGAACTTGATTATAGAGATGCTTCGCTTATAACATTGTACCTTTTTGTAATAGGAATCTGTAAACCAACAATCAGATAGATCGGATAATTTTAACATACACAATTTTTTGTCAGATAATTTAAAAATCAGCATGCTCTAAATGGACGTACGGAATTTCTGGTAACGATTAGGTATAGAGTCGTACATAACTGTTATAGGAATCATCATACAAAGATTGAAATCTATAGGACAATTCTAACTTGTTTAGATTAACGAAAAGAGCTAACCGTTACGGACGGACGGGCCAACTCTAATTATAGAATGGCTTCGCTTTTAAAACTAGACATTTTCTATCTATCTATCTTCATATCTCTTTGTCTAATGTGTGACTGACTACCTGGATGTATCAGCTTGAAACAGGTTCCTGGATGTCCTTCTGGACACCATGGTACTGCTAACAGCACCAGTCATAAGATTAATATCATCTGGTAACTGCGGACTTTCCTGGCGTAATCTTGAGGACACCTAAATAATTCAATTGAAATATATATATATTTACTTCATCAAGTAGGAGGGGAGGAGGTGGTATCATTATTCTGGCCCGCTGCGAGTTTGACTTTTTTAGAGAACATGAAAACTCTGGTGTAAGATCCAAGTAATAATATATCCATTCGTTTACTACCTGTCTTGTCGGAGGTGAATTACTGTACATTGATGATTGAGGCATTCTAAAGTGGGGCTGTCGCATGTATCCACCTAGAAAAAATCTTGATTAATTTTTAAATTTTTTTTATTTATCAATGTGAAAAAATATGGCAAATCTTTCAGTGTAACCAACTTTCAACCAACAATCTGGACTTCAAAAATCAATTTTTCAAATAAGTATTGTGTGGCCAAGGTTTTTTCTTCTTAATAACTGTCTATCTTTCTATTTCTTTAAGTGCTAAGTTAAGATTAAGGTTAAATGACAGTTATTTATCGCCTAAAACACTCCATTACACATTTGAATCTTCTCTGCAAAGTACAACCCATACGGACCAACAATTTCTGAGATTTCTTTCAGACAAAAAAGGCCTTACTACTTTATATGAAGACTAGCGGCTGCGCCCCTAGTATCTATTCAAAGGAGTAGATAGGGAAGAGAAAAATAGCCTAAAACCATTCTAATGATCAAATCTAAAATTAAAATATCCTAAAGCCATCCTAAGAATTTAATCTAAACTTAAAATAGCCTTAAACCATCCCCTGACCTATATAACGCTTCTTTATGATGGAGAACTCAATCAGTTTAGTATCTATTGAAATGTTAAGCTTGTACCTGGCTTGCTAAGTGAAGATTGTGTACTAGGATAGGGTTGTGTAGAGGGGGTTCCTGGTCCTGATTTTACAACATTGTTTACTCCTGTATTACCAAGATACTTTAATATATCTTTAGAAGCAGAGCATCTAAACTTTAATATATCTTTGTGTTTTTTTTCCTCTATAAGAGGTTGGAAAAAGTAAAAAAAAGTATTGACTGAAAAATACCAATAAACATTAATAGGAAGAATGATTTGATACGCATGGCGGCAATTGCAGGAAGAGTAGCTAAACATAATTGAGTATCTTTTCCTGTGGAGTACTGTCTTGAAGTTGGAACTGTTGGCAACGAAACATCTCTGACGGGGGGTGGAGGTGCTACTCTTAAAGGAGATTGGGAAGGTGCCGTCCCTCTGGTTGATACAGGGGGTGGTGGATCCTCCCTGGGGGGTGGAGGTGCATGGAACACAGGTCTGGCAGGAAGGTTCAGCTTTTCTGTGGGTTTTTATACAATATTGACATGACAGGATGAAGACATATGCTATGCATGTAGTTTGAATATAATCAAAATGTCGTCGAGAAATCAAGAAATTCAAAGGGCTATTTTTAAATAAATCTTGACATTAAGTAATTTTTTTGAAGAAGATACTTAGCATTGTTTAGTGTTTGATTTTTAAGAAATATCATTTGGTTTGATAATGTTTTAGTAATTGTATAAAAACCTGAATTAGGATCATCAATAGCAGAATCCGAGGATTGTGAAGGTGGACGTGTGTTGCTTGTAGCTGAAGAGAAGCTGTGCTCATTTTTATTGTTATCCCTAGAAAATGGATAGGTATAAGATATACGTGTATATATATTTACAGGGGAAAATTTATCGACAATTTAACTTTTTCCTCCTATTTTTTCCAGCAAGGAAAGGGAAAAAATAGAAAAATATTTTCAGAACTCTTTTTTCTTATTCATATAATCCCCCCTCCCACATTTTTTCACCAAGGAGGGGAGATAAATGGATAAAAATGTTTTCAGTTATCTCAATTTTTACATTCCCCCCCCCCCCCCCCCAACCACTTATTATTGCCCCCTCCCTTTTAGCAGGGTCAATTTGCAGAATATTCACCACTGCCGACAGACTAAGGTACCAAGTAAATTGTGTACTGTGGATAATCTAGGTATTTGTGAAAAAAAACTAAGCTGTCTGTCCTAAATCACATTTTCCCATATCTTTATAGAGTCACAGAAGATAAGTAAAAATTAGAAAAGTTTTGTTACTAAAAATATAAGTTACATTTATAAATATTTTACCTCTGATTATTAATTCTTTTGTCAGGTTTAAGGATTGTATTACCCAATATATCATTCGTTCTAATTAACAATTCATTCATAATATCATTTTAATTATCCAAGGGGGGGGGGGGGGGGCGGGGGGAAGTTCTGACACATTTGCGTAAACGGTGAGTATAGGCCTCCAGGTTCCGGAGCTCCAGGCCTCCAGGTGGTCTCTGTACAGGTAAAATTAAAAAAATTTTTTTTTTTAAAGTTACAGGTCAACTTATAAAACAAAATATGCATCTTTTTTAATATTATTCACATATTTGAAGAAAAAATATGCATATTTTGTTTTATAAGTTGATTTTTAACTTAATTTTTTTTCTTCTTTTCATTTTTACCTGTACAGAGACCACCTGGAGGCCTGGAGCTCCGGAACCTGGAGGCCTATCCAAAAAATCTTAAATCTGGGGGAAATTCATCATATAAGAATGATTTTATCCCTAATAACCTATCCTCTCAGTCCAAAGATAAAGCCTATACTCACCACCGTTTACGCAAATGTGTCAGAACTTCCCCCTCTTTATTTTAAAATACTTACAAACAAAAAATCGTGTAAAATTTTAACTCTCCTTACCTTTGGCATAAAAGGCTCAGGATTAATCGAAGTAGATAAGTTTCCCAGTGATCTTTTAAAGGGATAAGAAACTGGTATATAAATTGATATACATAAAACAAAATTATAACATTTGTAAAGTGATGACAGCCAATCAAAGTTCGATAAAATTACCTTAAGAATGTGAGCCAACGATTGAGATAACGTGGTTATAAAACTTTGGAAACTAGTGTAATTTGCGGCCCAATGTGGCCAATACCCTACTACCTGATTTATTATACCCATGAATTGATAAAAATCAAATGAATGAATTCCTGTTGAGTAGGTTGTTAGGCAAGCTGGAGGCTGGTCTAGGAATATCTAGACCCTCGAGACCGTGTAGCAGCTGAGCATTTATATCTGCTCGCAGGCTGCGTAATCTTGTTATCTCTTGTTCTTGTTCACTGCAAAAATTAATTGGAATAAGTAAAAAGAAAATAATTTTCTTGAACTAAGATTAATTTTTACTTACGTTTTGAACAGGGATCTTAAGGGATAAGGCAATAGACGATAAACTGATGTCCGACCCCATTATGATTAATTTCCCATATTGTTCATTAAAAATTTTGGTTAAATATTATTCGACACAATCAACAATAAAAATTTATCAAAAGTACCAAAAGTTAAGTCAACAAATATTATATCGTATAAACTTTTGGTACTAGTGTAACTTACAGTCCAATGTACCCTTACTCCCTGACTTTCGCATTTTAGCTACTTAATTATGTTCAGATATAATCGTATTTATTATTTATTTACCTCACTTTTGATTGTAACTCAACGACATTTTTATTTTGATTCTCCAATTGTTGGTTAAGTTTCTTATTTTCCCGTTCAAATAGCATCAGCTTTTCATCCTTTAAAAATATAAAATTTAGTGTGGGTAGAAATAACATTTATTTACATTTAGAAGTTGCGTTCCTAGCTCCGTATTCGAAGGGGAAGGGATATACAAAAAATAGCGTGAAATTATCCAAATTTATAAATCCAAAAAATAAAACCACGGAGAACTCAATCGGTTCAGTAATTACCGATAATTAAGCTGCAATCGGATAGACATCCTACTACTTTGTATTCTAGATAACAAAACAACCTCTATTTTAATGAAAAAATAAGGTATTACTTATCACATGAGAAACCAAGTGATAGCTAAAGCTTCTCTAAAAAGAATAATTGTTACCTGCGCTGCTCTGTCAGAAACTAGCTGGACAAGATTCTTATTGTTGCCAGTCAACTTTGTTATCAGCTGTTTCATTTCAACAACCTAAAAATGAAAACTATTGTCGAAGGCATCGTCAAATGCTATCTTTTAGTCTTAAAACACAATAAATTAATCTATTAGACTTAAGAAAAGTGTATGATTTGAAACCTTAAAACTTATATTGAATTTTGATTGATAGTTTCAACCCTTCCATCAATAACTCTTATCTACAAAAGGGCCTAAGGGGTAATGAAGTTTATCATCAGGAATATAGAAATGTATATCAATTTGTAACCCATTGTCTTAACCCTTAAGATTATTACAATTTTCAAAAAAAATGAAATATTTCCAAACTGGATTTTTTTTTAAATTAAAAGCCAGGATAAATTAATTTACCTGTGATTGAAAAGATTCATTCGAATCTTTGGCAATTTTCAGCTGAACTTGGCACTTATCAAATTCTGATTTATACCTAAATTAGTTTTCTTCAGTTTCACAAATTTTCAACAAATCTTACCTACTGTATATATCTAAAAAAAATTTTAAGTGCTTAGCAAGTGCACAGATACCACATCTCTTATTGTTGAAATAAGTTTTTTTTAAAGGGCGGGAAGAGGGGTATTTCTTTTTGTTATGCCTAACCCCTGCGGGACTCTTATCATGAACATTTATTAACAAGACTGTATTTCATCTACAGACATGAAAACACTTCTGTCAACACAACAACAACATTAAAAGTCTTAATAACACACTGGTCTCAGGAAGGTGAAAGGTGTATTTTGAAACAGGCTATCCGAGATTTTTTCAGATAATGATTATTACATTTGTAGGAAGTTAAAAAAGAAAAATCCTGACCGTTCCTTCTTGGGAGAAAATGTGGGAAATTTGGTATACATGTGTAAGAATCATAATCTGAAGATATTTCAGATAGCCCCTTCAAAAAACTACTTTTACCCTCCTGATACAAGTACAGAAAACATTCTTTTTAATACCTCAAAACTTCAGCTTTAAGTTTATTGGTCTCCATAATCAACTTTTCATTATCTGCCTTTGCTTTATCTCTCAATTCTTGTTTTTCAATGTCCTCATCTTTTTTCTCCAGCTGCGCTCCGGCGGTCATCTTCATTGCTCCGCTACTAGCACTACCTAAAATTGTCAGGGATATGGTAATATCACAATGATAATTAATACACCCCTATCAACTTCAAATTATGATAAACAAAATTATGCGATAAATACCTTACTAACATTATAACATATCATTTTCATATGCATCCCCAATGATTATAAACCTTAAAACCATACTATATTACCACATCAGTAGATCAAATCTTATTGGTTGAAAATAAACCCAACCAATCCAAATTCAAAAAAAGTTGTTGAGTCTACGAACTAAATAACTAGGTCTTAAAACCAGTACCAGGGTACCAGTGTAATCAAGTGTCCAATGTCACTCCCCCCCCCCCCCTCCCCCACCTGGAAACCAGTCTTACTTGGTTTAGAAGCTTTAGTTGAACTTTTTTGTTTGCCCGACATAACTTCGGGAGCAGATTTTCGTCGGTTCGAACCATCCTCCATTTCTTGGAAAAACTCGTATACATCCTGTTTTCAAACAATAAGCAATATCAGTTTCAATGAATAAAAAAGGCTATTTTTTCGTGTCTAGACGCCAATTTTAAAAGAAAATAAATTGAAAAACAATTTAAAAATGAAAAATGTCAAAATCATATTTCGAAGTAGAATTCATTATTGTTAGATTCTTTAATACAGTTGGAGGGGAGGGGATTGGGTAAAGGAGGCGAAGGAATGGGATAAATGAGGTGGATGGGATATCGTTATTAAACCACGTGTTTCACTTTATTAGAGAACATATGGTGTAAGATCCAAGTAATAATATATCATTTTCTATTATTGGAAAATGTTTTGTAATGATGGAAAAGGTAAAAACTATGAGCCTTTTAAAACAGGCATTCAAAATTTTCTTATTATATTACAAACTTTACCTTTACACCACTTGATTGGATGATTTCTTTCAATTCTTTTAAAACTTCTGTAATATCCTTCTTGGAGGATTTTTCTTTGCTAGTCACTTCATCTAAGTTCTAAAAAACAAAAATGTTAAAAATAACAATATCAAATATTCTTGTCTTGAATTATCAACAAAAAAAATTATGGATTGCTACATGCATAAATACAAATATACAGAGTAGAACGACGTCTGTCCGTCCGCCTGTCAGTCTAAAGCTTAAGATCTTAGTAACCGCTGAACCGATTGGGATCTACATTTCCGGGAATATAGATCCTGGTCCTGCGGTGGTTTTCAGCTATTTTGTTGGGTGGAGGGACATCATAACATGTGCTGCAACTTTCCTTTTCTTCTTTTTTTAAGGTGACAAAGCCCCTAGAGACTAGTGGCGACGCCACAAGTCCTGTTATATATAGAAGCTATAAGGTATTTTTTTTGTCTGTAGCTTAAGATTTCGATAGCTTCTTTAATTTTAGGCAAGCTTGACATAGGTCCTAGGATGGTTTCAGGTCATTTTTTTTTCAGCTCTTCCCTACCCCTTCGAATCATACCTAGTCCTTAGATGTTATATCCGCTTTTTAATCTAAAAAAACATTTCCAATTAAATATCTACCTTTTTAGAAGATTCTCTATCTCTTTGCTTGGAGGATTTTTTAGTTTGACGTCTTGGCGACTCCTTTTTTGTTATCCTAATTTTCTGACTGCTAGATCTACTTCTTGATCTGAATATTGATCAAAATTTAAATAGGTAATACCACTAGGGATTTACATCAATTTGTCGGTCTTTGCCCTATCTCTTAAGATCCCTCAATTTTATTATTATCTTAATGTTAAAGATTTATAACTGGCCCCTAGATCATTTATTTTTAATTACCTACCCGTAATTATTATGGCAGGTGTCGTATTTAAACTATCACCCTAACATTAGAGCTCTTAAACTATGGGTAGAAAGGTTTATGGACCTAATCAGGTTTTAAGCTATTTCCTGTAATCAAACATAATTTAAACAGCAGAGAATGTAAACAACAAGAACAAAAATATCCAGAGACATTTAAATAAATTTTCATCAATTCCTGGGACTTCTGGGTGGCTGATTTTCATTTGTTGACCTACTTCTATGCTTTGACTGGATTGTGGGCTCTCGAAAATTCTGTTCTGTCCGCTTTTCCTATTTTGTAAAGAAATAAATATTTTTGATTATATATTTTATTTAATGTTTTGTGTTTAAGCTTCCAAAGATTTTTATTAACTGGAAAACAAACGATATTTTCTTCTAAGATCCTTCAGTACACATAGATAGACAAACAAACTCAAAACATTCTGTTACTTTTATATAAGGGTAAAGAGTAGCTTTGATACAAATGTTGTACCTTATCTTTAGGTTTGGTATGAACTGTTATTTGAACAATTGTATTCTTATCCCTGATAACATTCTCCGTGTATGAAGAGTTCGAGCCCGGCATTTTAACCACACTCAATTCTGTATTGTCTTCACTACAAAAATACAAGGATTTTACATTTTTACAACAAGGATGACAACATAAATACAGGGTGTTTTTTTTTATTGAGTTAAAAGTATTGCTTAATTTAACCCACTTGCCATTGACAGAAATTAATAATGAGAAAAAAATATTTGGCGATTTTCAACAAATTCTGCCTTAAAAACCAGTTTTTCCAAAGTACCTATTTTTGGAAGATTTTTGGATCATGACTAATTTAAAGAGTGTGCAAAAATGGGTACATTTTTAAAAATCAAATTGCGCGGCTTGTGTTAATAGTAGAAAAATGTTATGCATACCGTTAGAATTGTCATAAACTCTAGTTTTTGGAAATATATTCATGCTATTTGTAGTATAGAAGCTACATTGGAAAATGTGAGAAATGTTAAAAATTTGAAGTAAGTTGGAACATTTTACCACGTAGCGATCCTAAACTATACGTAGCACAGGAACAGTTCTTAAAAACCTAAAAACTAGAGTTTATGACGATTCTAACGATATGCATAACATTTTTCTACTATATACACAAGCCGCGCAATTTGATTTTTAAAAATGTACCCATTTTTGCACACCCTTTAAATTAGTCATGATCCAAAAATCTTCCAAAAATAGGTACTTTGGGAAAACCGGTTTTTAAGGCAGAATTTGTTGAAAATCGCCAAATATTTTTTTCTCATACAAAATGTCCCACATCAATAAAGAAATTAAGATATAGATTATTAATTTCTATCAATGGCAAGTGGGTTAAATTAAGCAATACTTTTAACTCAATAAAAAAAACACCCTGTACGTACAAGCGAAGTTGGTGCGCGTCCTTTTTATGAATATACAGCGAAGCTCTAAATCAGACGGAGGTAGGACAAACGAAAACTAAAGCGTGTCAGTAGAGAGAGAGCCAAATATTAGTTTACATAAAATAGTGAATTGCTAAAATACAGGATACTTGATTACAGGAGATGCTTTGCCTTCAATAATATATCTTCAAATATTCTAAAAATCAGATGAATAAAAAATTGCTGTCAAAACTAAATCGTATCTTACTTTACCAAAGTTCCAAATCGATAGGACATTTCTTACATACCCTTAAACCATTGCGTTTTTTTCCTATTCAAAGTATTTTATATTGTTTACCTTGATTTATAAACATTAGGAAATTCTTTATCAAACAACTCATTAGCTTTCTGTAATCTAGTATCTGAAAAAAAGAGATATTTTCTTTTTAAAATTAGTTTCTTCGTTTATATTTAATTTTACTAGCTACGCCCCTGCGACACGTAAATATTGTTTCTTTTTAATCTATGTTAAAATCAGCTTTTACCAAAAAAAATTTGTTCATCGCTAGATGGAGTCAGTTATGTTTTTAGATAACTGCAAAAAATAATGCAAATAATTTTTTTATTTTTGGCGATTTCTCTGGGGAGGGTGGTGGTACCCTCACCCAAATTAGTTTAAACAAAATAATCTTCTTGTTGGGTCTCATAAAAAAAAGTTTGACTTAATTAAATATATCTAAAACTAAGAGAGAAGCACCACAAACAAATTTTCTGGTAATCCATGCTTCGAGTCGACGTATATTGCCCTCCTCGATCCATTCTAGAATTATAAGCGCAGCTCCTCTATAGCTCACCTAACTCATGCACACTTTGACGCCAGTTTCTTTTCATTGTTGGTTAACATTTTATAGAATCTGCAAACATTCAGAGTGTAATTTAAAAATAATATTGGCCGGTTTCCCTCAAAGTGCTTAGTCGAGCATAGAACTCCCTTCCCTTATTTTGAAATGAATTTAAAAGAAAAGGGGTGTGTGGAAGTAATTTACATTTTGTTTATTATTGTAGGTCAGGTAATTTTTGGTAGAAACTGGATATGCCCGCAGGATTAAGACACTGGAAGTATAAAAGAAATTTTCAATTTATCTAAAAATGCGGGTGGGGAGATTCAGTGCTTGATAGGCTCTTTAAGGGAAAGCGCCTAAAGGTAATAAAAGTTGTAAAGGTATTATTTAGACGACTAGTTAATTGGTAGGTATTTTTTAAAAGTTTTAAATCTACTATTATAAAACTCTATTGTCGCTATTCAAGAACCTTGTAAAGCCATCCATTTCTCAAACACCCAGGAGTGGTTAAAAGATAATCTAACACCTACCAGACAACGAACCCTTTCATTTCACGTCCTTTGACTAAAGACCAAAAAGAGCAAAATAATAACATACGCCTGTTGCAAGATAATCTTTAGTGTACTCAAATGTGAAGTACTTTTATGATTAAAGATGTTCTTTGGGTCTTGTATAGTGATAGATCTTGTAAAATCCTCTTAATGTAACTTTTTTGGAATTTTAAAAACAACTACCTAGACGTTTAAATATTCTGCTTTTGAAATTAACCACAATTTTAATATAAGAATTTAAGATAGGAAGAATATCAATGAAGACACATCAGAATAGAGAATAGAAAAAATAGTTTTAAAATTGAATAACATTAAGAAAACTTTACAACAAAATCTTAAATCTAGAAAAAACACATACAAAGTCATAGTAGGCATTATGATAACATATATAAAAACTGTAAATGTTCATAAAAACGACTAAGGCACACCAGATTAGGTTTCAAATAAGCGAATATCAAAGATTTAAATATCGTAATACAATATAATTGATTCAGGTATAAATGGATAGATAAACTGAGATAAAGATTAACCATGAAACTGATATATATCACTAAAAAGATGCGAAATTAAATGAAGTTGAAAAATAAATCTGTAAAGTCATTAAAATAGCTAAACAAAAGTGGTTAATTGTATAGAACTCTTTAAATATTAACCCCCTTTACCTATCCATTATCCATGAAATAATTTGAATGTTTGATTAGCAGGTAGATGTTCATAATGGCAAATACGTATTTGTGCTCAGAGTTATAGGGATGGAACAATGGAAATAAATTATCTGCCCCCACCCCACAAAAATTCTACCTTAGTAGGTATCTTGTATTAAATCGAGTACTAAGGGGCTATTGATTAATCTTACCCCCATTGTCCCCTCCCTCTCTGCACAATAATACAAAATATCACATACAAGTCTCAAAAGGTAGCGGAAAATTGTACATTTAGTCTTAGAATAAAATAGAATTATAAAAAGTATAAACATTTAACATATAAAGGCAATAGTGAGCTTTAAATACATGATTAAGCGTTATAGAATATAGATAATATAGCAGGAGAAAATTTTAAAATTTTTATTTAAATAGGATCACATTAAAGTCAAAGTAGATTAAAATTGGACAATAAAATATTTTTACATGAAGCTAACTTTTCTTATTCTTATAGTCGTAAAACATTTATTAAACTGTAAACACTTGAAAAAATGTTTTAAATGAATTTGATATGTTAAAAAGCAGTCACCAGAATTGTTACATCTATCACAAAAAGTCACGCAAGGCAAGCATTGAAATTGCAGCAAATGCACATCAAAAACAGGTAGTAGTAAGCGTGTTAGAATGTATATTTTTGCTACGTATTATAGGCAGTTTTACGCCAAAGAGAAAGTAAATAATATTCCATTTACTACTGTTTTATGGCCCCGAGGGGCCGAAAATCCAGTCAAACAAAACAGGGAGAAATTCAATGTCCTTTCTTTTTGGTTGTAGAAAATTGTCTATAATACGACACGATACATGTTTTCTCAGTATGGCTTAGATCGGGCTTTTATATATGTATATGAGACATACTGAAAAGAAAAATTACATAAGATTGTTAGAAAAAAGTAGGTATGAGAGAAGTTCTTGATTACCTTTAGAATTAGAAATATTTATAAACAGGGAAGAAAATTGGTTTATGGACAGTAAACTTTTGTCCCTCTTGTACCTCAAGCGGATTTACTGTTGTTACTATCGCCATTTGTGGTTGGCTTACAGAAATTTCAATTCCTGCATGTGATTGGCTGATATTGTCTGTTGCAGCTTCCGATTGGCTTATAGAAATATTAGAGTTAAGCTGTGATTGGTTGGGATCTGAATCACATGTTTGACTATTGGCTTCTGTTGATTGGTTGGTTCTATTCTGATAAAGTTGACTTGTTTGTTGCCATGGATTGTAAATGGCAGACATAGCCTTAAAATATTAAGACATATTTATTTTTTAGAAACATTGTATTACAAAAAGTGGACTTTTGAGAAAAAATACCTAAGATTTTACCTGCAAATTCTTATGATTTTTTAGTTTTTGAACCCTTGGTTTTCTTCTAGGTTCAACTTGATATTTGGTATTTTTGCCGGGAAGCTTTTCTGTTCGTGTTAATGTCATTCTATGCAAAATAATGAAAAGTTAATATTTTAAAATTTTAATACTTTTTATATCTAATTCTCCAACCTGCACATTGAATAAAATTATATATTTATAATTTGTGAACCTGTTTTGTTCCAGTTCCTCCTCTGTCATTTGTTTGCCGAACCGGTTTTTCTTTGTCATTCCTTCTGCTTGACACAGTGTCACTTTGTGGACCTTAATAAATATCGGGTATATTGAGGGATAAGGTAATGGATGATAAACTATCCCAATGATAACGCAAAAAATTAATCCTGCTGTAGATTGTAATTTATTGCTGAAATGTTTGGAACCAACCAATCAAAATTTTGTTAAGGTACTCAAAGTTTAAGAGTCAACAAATAAAATAGCGTAAATATAAGCAAGTTCTAACATTTATTTGTATAATTTTTGAATATTTTAATCAAATTTTGTAATCCTTACCTTCTTACAGTGCCCATTAAGATTTGTAGACGTAGAACTTTTATGGACACAAATAGGACAGGAGAATGGCTTGGCATCGGAGTGGGTTGTCAGATGTTTCTGTTTGTAGTAACATTTTTTAACTTGCAGCTGCGCAGCAAGCATCTATATGCCTTTTCTTCAAAGGAGTATAAAGGCGCATGCAAATAGCCTAAAACCATCCTAACGCTTTTTTTATTATATAGCATAGCCTCAAATCATCCCAGGACCTATGTGAAGCTTCCATAATATAGAGAAATCAACCAGTTAAGCAGTTAATGAAAAAGGTTTGATTGAACATAAACATTTAAAAATAATCTTAATTCAGATTGATTTTTTATGTGAAAAGAACATACCTATTTATCCGAGAATAAAAGAATGATAAAAATGTAATTCCTTGTAGTTACAAAGTTGGTTGGTTTTGTATTCACAATTGGGACACTGGAATTTATAAACTCCTGAAACAATACAAATTCTCAAATAAAAGCAACAAAATGTTTGTGTGTGTGTCTGTCATTCTGTAGCTTAAGAACTCACAATTCTCTGGAAGAACATTGTTCTCCTTTACAGTGAAGCCTCTTATGGGTTCAGAGAAAGTATAAATCTATTTAATGGGAGTTAACCTCAACCCTTCCAAAATAATTCGCTCAAAAAATAAAATTGAAAGTGAATGGTTGACTAATCATTAGTGTGGCCCAAATGAAGGTCTAAATCGCTTTTCAATGTGCGCAATGTAAAAATAGGTTATGTATTGTTTGTAGATTTTAGCCCTATAATTGATTTTAATAAAAAATCTATCGCTATCTCGTCAAATGCATTTTTATTTTCATTCTTTCTTCCCCAATTAATATAGCCTTACACCAGATATAAAGCAAAACATCAAATTTTCTGTCTGTTTGTTTACAAACATTGATATAAAATATTAAAATCACCAGAAATAAACATATGAAGAAAGAAAGTATAAAAATTTATTTATGTACAATTACAATAATTTGGGAAAGCTAATTCATACTGCAAAATCATGTGAGAAAAATAATTAATGATATGCCTTACTCTTTATTCCTGGTTTAATAAAAAACAATCAAATTATTTTTTGCAATATTAATTTTTTTTATTAGTATGCTTTTTTTAAAGTTAAATATGAGAATACGTATATTACATGTTTTTTTACCTTCATTTAATTTTTTATTTAAATAAATTGTCTCTTTATTGGCGACAATGTCTGTTGAGCCATGAAATTTATTAAAAACACTTTTTCCTATTTTATGTCTTTAAAATGTATATTTTTTAGAGTTTTTCATAATTTCTCTTCTCATAAGACTAATAGCTACTGTTTTAGTTCAATTTCTTACACAAATTATCAATTTAAATAAAACAATGTTTTTAGACGTTTATTGTTTTATTGTTGTAGTACCCTGTAGAGTCCAGGTAGGACCATTGTCAGAGGTTTACAGAATCATCTGTTCAAATAAATATCTAGTCTTTTCTTAAAAATGTTCAAATTCACTGCAGTTTTCACATTATTTGGAAGTGAATTCCATGACTTTGCTGCTCTGGTACTAAAAAAGTTTTTGGTAATTTCTGTACGTTTGAAATCAATCTGTAATGAATTTTCACTATTAGTGTTTCTTGTAGCTGGCCTTCCCTGCTCAACTCTTGTAAACCAAGTGTCAGCATTAACTGAATCTAATCCATTTAGTATTTTAAAGGTTTGGATCAGGTCTGCTCTTGTCCTTCTAGTTTCTAGTAACATCAGATTTATTTCTTTCAACTTAGCTTCGTAGGTTTCTCCTTTTAGGCCAGATATCATAGAAACAGCCTTCCTTTGCACTTTTTCAAGAACTTCAATATCTCCACTTTGCCAAGGATTCCAAGCTGGCGAAGCAAATTCAAGGTGTACTCTAACATATCTTTTGTACAGGTTTAGAAAGGTAAATCTGTCTCTATAGTGGAACGCACGAGTAAGCTGATTAAGCATAGCTAAAGCAATTCTGGAGGACTCTTTACATTGCAGGCTAGGTTTGAGGTTTTTATTAATTCTGACACCAACATCTTTCTCAAATTCAACTTTTTTCAATGCTTTTCCATCCATAAAGTAATCAAAGTTATGGTTTCTTGCTCCAACATGCATGACTTTGCATTTATCAACATTAAATTGCATACTCCAGTCCTGTGACCATTTAAAAACAGAATCTAATTGTTGCTGAAGAACTATTTTATCTGCTGTATTAGAAACAGGATGTCCAAGTTTTGTATCATCGGCAAATTTGCTCAGGACCTGAACTAGTGGCGCAGCAACATCCAGATCATTTATATAAATGAGGAACAATAATGGGCCCAAAACTGAACCCTGTGGGACTCCAGAGATGACATCTATCCAGGTAGATTCCTGACCATTCAATACAACACGCTGTTTTCTGCCTCTTAACCAGCTTTTTATCCAGGCCAACAGGTTGCCCTTGATGTTCATAGCTTCTAACTTTAATATAAGCTTATTGATAGAAACTTTGTCGAAAGCTTTAGAGAAATCTAGATAGACAATATCCATAGGAATATTTGCTTCAATGTTTTTCATTACAACCTCAAGAAATGCTAATAAATTTGTGGTACAAGATTTACCTTTAGAGAAGCCATGCTGTGATGATTTAATGAGGTTGTTGCTGTCTAAATGTTCAACAAGTTTGTCTTTAATCAGCGATTCTAGCATTTTACATGGTATACTAGTTAACATAATTGGTCTGTGGTTTTCTGGTTTACCTTTACTACCTTTTTTAAATAAAGGTGTAACATTGCCACGATTCCAGTCAGTTGGCACTTCTCCAGAGGCAAGAGATTTGTTGAACAATTTAGCTAATGTTCCAGCTAATTCAGTTTTAAAAGATTTCAGTATATGACTTGTAATACCATCAGGCCCGCATGAATTAGTCTTTTTTGAAGCATCAATCTTCTCAATCACATCTTTTTTAGTCACTGTAATGTTTTCTAAAGATGGACCATCAACATTTGTTAATGTTTCAGGTATATTATCATTATCACTTACAAACACTGTGGCAAAATAGTCATTAAAAATCTGCGCCATTTCTTTACTGTCTGTAACAATTCTTCCATTCTTAACAAGTGGGCCAACTTTATTTCTAACTTTTGTTTTAGAACGTAGATAAGCATTAAAAGGTTTAGGGTTTGTGTCCTTAGCAAGTTTTTTTTCAAATTTTCTCTTGCTATTTCTCACTGCACGTTTACATTGTTTTTCCACTTTTTTATAGATTCTAAGATTTTCATCAGTTCTATTTTTACAGAGAATGGCAAATCTCCTTCTTTTTTGACGACAAAGTTTCACTATAGTCCTATTCATCCAGATAGGTTTATTATTTTCACAGCGTTTTTTAGTAGGAACAAAATTTGTTATTGCAAGGTTTAAAGTATTTTTAATCACATTCCAACTTTCTTCAACATTCATGCCATTAATAGTGTTTTCAAGATCACAGCTTATCACATACTCTTTAAATGCATTATAGTTCATATTACTCCAGTCATAAATAAAATCATTACTGTTGTCAAAGTTTACATCACACAGTATATCAATACTTAATATACAGTGATCACTATTAGATAAGTTTCCAACATTTTCAATATTAACAACACGGTCAGGACAATTTGTTAATACCAAATCTAGCATATTACCTCTAATATGGGTAGGAAAGTCCACCATCTGGTCCAAGGATTTATCAGCAAGAATATCAAGAAAACGTTTTTCGGAATTATTCGGCAGGAATGGCGGTTCCTACTTTTTATAATTGCTTCATATGTAAACTCTTGTTACATTATTTTAGGTTGGCAGTTCTTTAATTATTTCTTGTTAAAATCATGAAAATATGCAGTTTTTGATAAAAAGCTTAAGATTGAAATTTCGAGATCAATTTTCATTATAGAGAGGTCTAGTTTTCACTAAAAGGTCTACATTTGAGCCGGTAACAACTTCAAGGTATGCGCAAATTGATATGGTAAAGATTTAAAAATTCATGTTTTTTTGGGCCAGTCTACTAATCATAGAATAGCAACACTACAGAACACACTCACCTTGATGTTGTGCTAGACAGTCAATCATTTTATCATATCTCTTATGCCCCTTACCACACTGTTCGCACTTGAATGAAAATTCTCCGGTGTGGATGCGCTTGTGATAATCATAGCTTCCTGGTTTCAGCAGTTAGTGTAATTTATAGTTCTAATTTCAAGATATCGTTATTCTCCCTACCCGCCCCCCCCCCCCCCCTAGATATACCACACTTTTCTGGGATCTTGCTGTGTCAAGTATCAACTGTTAGAAATATCAAAGGATGACTCCATGCAAAATTTGAGCCGGATCCGGCCAAAACCGGCCGTGAATTTTATAAAAAACCGGTTTTTTCCGTTTTTTAGGGGGTATCTGTAAATCGATTCAGCTGGAGCAAAACCGGTTGGAGGTACAAAAAAATTTACTTCACATGAAATTTAGCCAATGCAATTGCCTACAAAAATGTACTTCATCATCAACTTGATTGGACAACTCTTTCCCCTCCTAAATGTCCATTAAAACCTCGGAAACGGCAAAAATCGCCAAAAATCACGCCTTCGGCGGCGAATAACGGCTAAACGGTCAGCCGGAGGCGAATGAAACATAAATTAAGAAATGTGCGCCTCAAAAAGTTGTTCAACTACAAAGAGATGCTTGAAGTCTCTAAAACGACTCCTTCCCCTCCTTTAAGGGGAAAAACTAAAAAAACGTGATTTTCAAAAGTATGCCCACTTCGTGGGTGTGGGGGGCACTGAACCCGTCACCCCAGGGTCACCAAATATAAAGTCTAGGCGGCCCACAATGCTGAATTTTCACCAAGTGAAAGTCTTGTGTCATTATCTCTTATGAGAAAAAAGTTATTAATTAATTAAAATTTCAAATTGTGATTTTTTGATGGATTTCTTTGATGAAATGACAGGCTGGTCAATTTTTAGGCCATTTTTTGCGGTTTTTGGGCCGTCACGCCCAAACGGTTTGAGATAATCTCACGGGACCTTTTGCCCAACCTAAGTCTGGTTATTTGTGAGGTCTAGGAAAAAAATCAGACTTATAATTATAATCTTTACACAGAAAAATGGCACGAGGTGAGGGTTTGAGGGGGCAAAATGAGCCGACCAGTGATTTTTGACGACGCGCAGCGACGTCGTGCTTCATCCAATCCAGGATTTTTTTTTCTTAGACCTCACAAATAACCAGACTTAGGTCGGGCAAAAGATCCCGTGAGATTATCTCAAACCGTTTGGGCGTGACGGCCCAAAAACCGCAAAAAATGGCCTAAAAATTGACCAGCCTGTCATTTCATCAAAGAAATCCATCAAAAAATCACAATTTGAAATTTTAATTAATTAATAACTTTTTTCTCATAAGAGATAATGACACAAGACTTTCACTTGGTGAAAATTCAGCATTGTGGGCCGCCTAGACTTTATATTTGGTGACCCTGGGGTGACGGGTTCAGTGCCCCCCACACCCACAAAGTGGGCATACTTTTGAAAATCACGTTTTTTCAGTTTTTCCCCTTAAAGAAGGGGAAGGAGTCGTTTTAGAGACTTCAAGCATCTCTTTGAAGTTGAACAACTTTTTGAGGCGCACATTTCTTTATTTATGTTTCATTCGCCTCCGGCTGACCGTTTAGCCGTTATTCGCCGCCGAAGGCGTGATTTTTGGCGATTTTTGCCGTTTCCGAGGTTTTAATGGACATTTAGGAGGGGAAAGAGTTGTCCAATCAAGTTGATGATGAAGTACATTTTTGTAGGCAATTGCATTGGCTAAATTTCATGTGAAGTAAATTTTTTTGTACCTCCAACCGGTTTTGCTCCAGCTGAATCGATTTACAGATACCCCCTAAAAAACGGAAAAAAACGGTTTATTTATAAAATTCACGGCCGGTTTTGGCCGGATCCGGCTCAAATTTTGCATGGAGTCATCCTTTGATATTCCCAACAGTTGATACTTGACACAGCAAGATCCCAGAAAAGTGTGGTATATCTACCCCCCCCCCCCCTCAAATATTTGATCAATTAATTAAAAATTAGTGGGAGGGGTGTAGATTTTTCTTCCGTCTGACTAACCCCTAAATACCCCCTATGAAACTACTATTTTCAATTTATTTCAAAATGAGGGGAGGGTTAATAGTGCTTAAAGGGGGTACTTTGTGTGATAGGGCCAAGAATTGATTTCCAAGTGACAATAGTTTGAGTGGTTAAATGCTTAAAACATAGTTAGGATGAAAAAGTAAGTTTTATTTGTGAATTAGGGTCTGATATCTGATGTTTGAAAATCCAACTTATAATATAAAAGGTACTCATGTCAAAAAAGTTTTTAAATGTCCTGTGATGGTTGTAACTTAAACTAATACATAAGAGGCAATACAGAACAGCAATATGACACATTTTTTAGATAAATTACACTTTATGAACCTTTGGATTTCAGCACTTTCCCACATTCTTCACAAGAAAATTCTCCTTTCTTTTTTTCATGGACTATCTTTTTGTGTTGCTTCAGAATGTGTTTGTTCTTAACCATCCGTCCACATAGATCACAGGACATTTTACTCTCCTGTTTGAATAGAAAATTATAGTGTAAAACCTTTCTGTAAATGGCTGTAAGATGAGAATGTAAATTAACCAAAGAGTAGAATAACTAAACAAACTCTGTTTAAATAAAAAAATTCTTCTTAAAACAATAATATTAACTGTCAAAAGTTGCGCAACAAAGAACGACTGCCAATTTAATATTTCTACTTCTATACTGGTCCTCATGAAAATCTATAAGAAAACAAATAAGTCACAAATCGAACAAATCATAGTGTTTTCATACTAAAAGGGGGAGGGAAAGTTTTGACGCAGTTTTTTTTTAGTGAATTTACCTTAGTTAAAGAAAAGTAAAACCTATTGTAAACATAGATCTATACTAAAAATATTGTTCTATTCTAATGAGATTTATAACTATTTTTTCTTTGCCTGAAAAGCATTAGAATGCTCTGTGTTGACATGCTGAATAAACTGTTGTTTTGTCATCAAAACTAATTCACAATCCGTGCATTTCTTTGGGAAATTTGTGTGATAATTCAATCTGTGCTTAATCAAAGTATTGGGCAGAGAAAATCTTTTTTCACATACTTCACATGAATAAGCTTTCTTGTGTACTTTGGTCATGTGAAGTCTGTACAGTCCAAAGGTTGCAAAGGCCAGGTCACATTTTTTACACCAGATTGGCTGTCCATCTCGTATGTCTATCATTTTAAATCCAGAACCTTAAAAAGATTTCAACCAAATTAATAATTCTACCAAACCTCTAAAAAAAGTTTATGCAGAGTCAATGATTTTTCTTTGTTATTTATATTTTATTATTATTTACAAACCTTCTTCAATATCAGCTTGTGTAGGCTTTATTTTCTTGGCTAGTTCATGACTTTCCATATGTCTTTCTAATGCAGAATTAAACTTAAATGTACAATTACATTTGGGACACTCAATGCAATCTTTATGTTCATTGTCTAACTTTCTTTTCTTTTTTGGTGGTTTATTAAAATTGGAGGATTTGTTGGTGGCTGATTGGTGCTCTTTTTCATGATTAGCAAAACATTTCAAAGATTTATATTTTTTTCCACAAAATTTGCATTCAAATTTTTTGTAATTCTTTTCTTTCTCTAAAATTGTTGCTAGTTTGGGGTCACAGCTATGCAAATGTGTGATCAGCTCGTCCTTGTTTTCAAATTCTTCATCGCAATTGTCACAAATTGTAATATGGTCTTCATTGGCACTCAAAATGTCAACAAGTTGGACTGGGTTACAGTGTGTCAAGTGCTCAACAAGATTTGCCTTTTACATAGGATAAAGAATTATGCAAAAATTTCTGAATATTTCCCTCTCATTGATATTTTAAAGCTATCTTTAAACTGATATGCAGGTAAAAAAATTAAATCATTGATGGTTGTCTGCAAATAGGAAAATAATAGAATGACATCAAGTTCAATAAATGGCTTATATGGAACTATTTATTAATTATAAATATTTAATATAAAAAAATTTCAATTCATGTGGTTAAACCGCACTACTTAATTAAAATACACCTACAGAAAAGAATTCTTTATCCTCCTAACCTTATTATCAAAAACTTCAAAACAGTTTTCACACATATTAACAAGAAGATGCTTATTTTGATTTTCATTTATCTCATTATTTGTACTAACATTGTTGTTAGTTATTTCTTCAGTTTCATTTATATTGGCTTCTACATTGTTTTTATTATCAAATGGTGCTGAATTGAGATCATTAAAGTTGATAAGATTACAGTCTTCTGAAAGACACAAAATTCCTTCTTTTAATATTGCAAGTTCTTCAATGTCTGTTTCTGATATGATTATAGTTTGTAAATTTTTGGTTTGTACTATATTTTTCTGAGAATAAAAAAAAAACAATAATGTTAATTTTATGATAATGAAAGAAAAAAAATTACTACAGGAATTTGACGTTTATTTTTAATAAACTAGTGGAGGCGTTTCTAGTATCTAGGGACTTGCATGAAAATATGCTTTATCAAAGAATGAAATCTATCCAACTAATGTACTAAATATCAAAATGTGTGTTAAATAATTCTAAAAGAGAGTGACGGTAAGAAAGGCAGACAAACATCGAGAAGTCTATCGTTTTAGAGATCTGTAAGAACTTATTTATAACGAGAAACAATTTTCTATGATTGGAGGAAAAGATAAACAATGCGTCCTTCCAAGAATACACATATTATTTTTTTAATTAATATAATTTGTCTACCTCATATTCCATTGTCCAAAACTTAATGGTAACTCCAAGCTTTTTCAATCTTGTTTTGTCTTTATTTTCATCCAAACCATTTTCTAGATTATGACCCTCATCATTACATTTCCCCCCTTCCCCATATTCCCCCATTTCTGCCATTTTAAGACATTTTTTTCACCTGAAATCATTGAACATAAATATATTAAATTGTTTCAGTTATATAAGGATGTTTCAAAAATTAAATAAATCTTCTAAAACTCAGGTTTCTCTAACTTTAGTTTGAACAATGACAACATTACTATCATTATTAGTTTCACAAATCTCCTCAACCACTTCAACAAAAACTGTTTCCTCAACTATTTTATTGGCTTTATCAGTGTTAATATTGAGTACATTATTATCTATAATTTCTTGTGATTTATTTTTGTCTTTATTTTTATTGATTTCCTCTTTGTTTAGATCTTTCATGCTTACTTGATGGGCATTCTAAAAAAAACTATATTAATCAGAATCTTAAAAGTTAACAACAGAGAAATGCTACTATATGAGTGATCATGTCTCTTCTTCTGACGGAAAGACTGCTATCTATTAGGTTCTAACTCCTTTACAAAAGCACTATCAACTTCTTTCATATCTTTATTTGAACTTCATATCTTTTTCTGTTGCTATTTCTTCCATAATTTATCTCTCTTTCTCTTCTCTCTCTAATTTTCCTATCTATGTATGCCCTACAGCTTATCATTTCAAAAAACCTTTCTACTATTGGACGTAACACTCCCTTTTTTAATGGCATACCTATTAATTTTTTATGAAATTTTGCTCAATGAAAGTAAGTATTTTTGGAACAATTTAAATAGATTATTTATTTTGTATCTATAAAATACTAAATCATACCTTTGTATGTTTATTTAAATTATCAGGTCGGGCACATCTATAAAACAAATCAAGTCTTGTAATATTAAAGTTTTTATATTAGTTTACAGGGATCGAGAAAAAATGGGTTTATGCCCCATAGAAACATTATATCAATGTACAGTACAATCATTTCACTGGAAAAGGGTACTAGTTTAGAACTGGCCGTAAAGGGGAAATTGTCTGAAAGATAATTTAGCAAGACTTTCTTTATTAGAAGACATTAATTTCTAAATAATTGTAAATGATTGAATATTTAAGAATTGAAAAGTACCTAAAAATACAGAAGGGACATTGATGTGGTTTTTCTCCAGTGTGGGTTGCAGTATGGTGTTCTAAAATTTAAATAATTATAACTTTTGTTATCAAACTAATCTCTTTTAATCTTAGTTATATTTCAATAGATTAATGTATTCTAGTATTCGTTTGTATGTCAATATTTTTGGCAGCCCGAATGTTTGTAAGAGCCTTATTAGTATTTTGGGCCAATAAATTAATTTTTTTATTAACTATGAAGCTACTCTGAAACGAATGATGTGTTGTTCTTTGGGTCAACGTATATTAAATATACAAAGATACTTATAATTATTTGTCCTTTAAACATAATCTACTGTGCTATTTTTCTGCACTTAAAACACATATAATTATTGGTCCTTGTTTGATATAATTTGTGTATATGATATCTGATTAAATTGCTAAAATCATGAAAGAAAAAAATACTTGCCTAATTTTTGTTTAGTAAGAAAAGCTTTATCACATTGGAGGCACTTAAAGTTAAATTCTCCCTAAAATTGCACAGAAATTTTAATTCTGAAGACGGGGGAACATTTTTCACATGAGAATTAATTAAAGGCCCTTTGGCAAATTGCATGTAATTACTTTATTCTCCCTCATTAATAGAAATTTTTTGCAGGGTGGACAAAAAGTTTTCAAATTTTGCAGAATAAAAACCTGAATATCATTTAAACAATTACGTAGAATAAACCACTATCATGAGAAAATCATGATATGAATTTAAAAGCTACTCTGTAATTCAATATTATTAATATTTGGTAATAAATAAGTTCTACAAGTTTATTTTTCTTTTTTTATAATTAAATAAGTACCTTATGCTTTTTTCTACAATTTATGAAATCTGATTTATATTTAAATGTTTTTCCACATTCTTGACAACAAAACATCTAAAAATTACATTTTTTATATTTAACTTATAATTCCCTAAACCAATATCAAGTTGAACTATCAATTAATTTTATTTCAACATGTTTTTGAAAGAAAGTAAAGAATTCAAGGCAATAATCTTAAAGTTAATTCTCATTGCATATTAAATGGAACTTTTAAAGGAATTTTATTGCACGGTTCCAACATGCCTCATCAACTTGTAGAGGTTTCAGTTACGGGAATTGACATTCAGACCAACCCTAAACAATGTAGATAAGCTTCGTTTTTAAAAATCTTAACCTACCTTTTCTCCTGTGTGCATAGGTATGTGATGTCTCAAATGTGTGATAGCATTGGTAACAAAATTACAGTTTTCATATTCACATTTATATTTTCTTCTCTTAGTTACAGGATCTCTTTCTATCCTGCTTCCATTTCCATCAACTAGTAAGTTATAAGCAATTAAGGAATTGATAGTTTTAGTAGCAAAGCTACTCTATAGTTCACTTTGTTTGTCCGTCCGTCAGTAAGTCTGTAAAGGAAATTTTTCGACTGCTATTTAAGATAGACGATTAAAATTTTCAGTGAAGAATCTCAAATTCAAAATAAGGAAATATTCATCAGTTTTACTATATACATTGCATTGGTGGGGAGACATATAGGGCGGCGGGGGAGGGGGGGGGGGGGGGGGTGGATTCAACTAAGTTGAAAAAATATAGACCCCTGTAAGCTGTAGCGATATAAAGATATATTTTGTACTAATTTTCAAATTCCTTTATACCTGGATTATTAAGTTGTAATGTACGCTTTATATGATCTGGTGGATTTTCTACATCTATTCCATGCTTTTTATTCATATGTTCTCGCATAGTTTTCGCTGAAAATTAAAAAAGATATAATTAAATTGTTATACTAAAGCGTTAAGTGTTTTGTTCTGACAATAACTTTTTGTCCTAAATAAGACCAAATATGATCATTATAAGCAATTTTAGTAAAATGATTTTTTTAAATTCTCAAAATATCATCCAAAAAAAACACAGATTCTAACATATATAGTAAATACAGAAAACCCATAAGGAAATGAAGCTTTACAATACACTTAATTTACAGGTGTTAATATTATTAATACAATTTCTATATATAAAATTTTACCTAAAAATATCTTAAAACTGGCATTACAATTCTCTACAGGACAAGAATAATGTTTTCCATTTTCTACTTTGGTTGTTTTTATTTCAAAGTTGTCATTTGTATTCTTTCTTTTCTTTTTCTAAAATTAAGAATATAAGAAATTTTATCAAATAATTTCAATTTATGTAGTTAGTGGTTGAAATTAGATGGCTTTGGAGGCTTATTTTTACTATGGGCTATTTATCTTAATGGGGTGGTGTTCATCATCATTGCCTTTTAGTTCTCGGCAGAACGTAGGCCATGCACAATGGTTCTCCAATCTTCCTTTTTTTGGGCACGTTTTGAGGCATTGCTGAAAGATGGAATTTTCTTTTCTTTCAGTTCACTTAAGAGTTCCCTCCTCCAGGTTGTTTTTGGTCTACCTGGTTTCCTCTTTCCTACGTGGGGGTTCCAAGTCAAGGCTTGATTGGTTATATCATCATGCCCTTTCCTTAGAGTGTGCCCCAGCCATCTCCATTTTCTCTGTTTTATTGTCAGTTTAATGTCTGACATATCACTGCGCTCTAGAAGCTCAGCATTTGTGATCTTATTTGGCCAAAAGATCTTGTGGATTCTCCTTAGACATTTATTGACATATGTCTGTAGCTTGGAGACCACTGCTGTGTTTAGGAACCAAGTTTCAGCCCCATACAGCAAAACAGAGAGAACATTTGACTTGAACAGTCTTAACTTGGTCTTTATGGAGATGTTGTTGGAATTCCAAATTTTGTTCAGGCTGGCAAAGGCTGTCCTAGATTTGTTAATTCTAGCTTTAACATCTGTTAAAGTGCCTCCAGCTTCATCAATTTTACTTCCAAGATACTCAAAACACTCTACATCCTCAAGAATTTGGTCTCCTATAGTAATTGGTTCTTGGGAATTTGCATTTAATCTGAGTATTTTGGTTTTAGGAACATTTATTTCTAGTCCAATTTTCTTGGAGGTTTCAGCTATCCTGTTAGTCCTTCTTTGCATTTGACTTCTATTGCTTGTTAACAAAGCGATATCATCAGCAAAGTCCAGATCTCCTAAATATTTGGGATTGCCAAATAGCTCCCAGCGAATGCCATCATTACTTTCACAGTTCTTCATGATCCAGTCAATGGCAAGGAGGAAAAGGAAGGGAGAAAGAAGGCATCCTTGTCTGACGCCTGTTACAATCTCAAAAAAGGTTGATAGTTTACCTTTATACATTACATTTCCACCTCCTTTATGATAGATAGCTTTAAGGATATTGATTATCTTTTCTGGAATGCCATAGTGTCGGCAGATTTTCCAGAGAGATCTTCTGTCTAAAGAATCAAATGCTTTTTTATAGTCAATGAAGTTTACAAAAAGCTCAGAGTTCCATTCCTTGGATTGCTCTATGATGATTCTTAGAGAGGTTATCTGATCAATAGTAGAACGGTTTGGTCTAAATCCAGCCTGATTAGGTCTTAGCTTTTCATTAACCTTCTTCTTTATTCTATTAAGAAGAATCTTACTAAGGATACGGCCAGGTACTGAAAGGAGCATTATCCCTCTGTAGTTTCCATAACTCATCATTCCATATCTTTGTGATCAGAGGTAGGAATGCCTCAGCAGATGTATCTAGGTCTGCTTTTATGACCTCAGCTGGGATGTTATCAGGTCCAGCGGCCTTGTTATTTTTCAAACTTTTAATGGCCTCCTTGATTTCCAATAGATTTGGCGCTCGACAGTCAATGTCAAGTGCATCTGAGGGTGGAATCTCAGTTTCTTCCTCTGGAACTGGAAGATTCAGCAGTTCAGTGAAGTGCTCTGCCCATATATTTAGAATATCTTCATCAGTTTTAAGGAGTGAACCATCCTTGTCCCAGATGTGTGATCCTGATTTGTGTACTTAACCTGCAATGCTCTTAGTAATCTCATAGACATCTTTCATTCTATTTTGATTAGCAGCATTTTCTGCTTGCATAGCAAGGTTTTCCAAGTGTTCTTTTTTGTCAATTCTGACACTTCTTTGGATTTCCCTGCTGAGCATCTTATACAGGTCTTTATCTTCTGGAGAGTTTCTGGAGAGTGTCTTTTGTCTTACCTCTCTTCTTTGATCCATGAGATCAATGGATCTTTGAGTGATCCACGGCTTTTGGTTAGCCTTTTTGAAACCTAATTTTTCTTGGCTAGTATCATTATAAACTTTTTTGATACCTTGCCAAATATCTTCAACTCCATCATCCTCTTGAAGAGTCAACAACTCAAATCTGTTCTTTAGAGTGAGCTTAAACTCTTGTAGCTTTTCAGAGTTTTGAAGGGTTGTTAAATTATACTTTTTCCTGGGGTTAGGCTTTGTGTCCTGCTTTTTAAATCTAAGCCGAACTTTAGAAGATAGAAGATAATGGTCTGAATTAACATCAGGTCCTCTTTCAACCCTGACATCAAGGAGAGAACCTTTAAAACGTCTAGATATACAGATGTGATCTATCTGATTAAAGGTTCTTTGATCTGGTGATCTCCAGGTGGCAGTATGAATCTTCTTGTGTTTAAAGATGGTTCCACCAATGACAAGTTTGTTTTCAGTACAAAAACTTACAAGTCTATCACCATTGTCATTTTCCTTGCCATTACTTAAGCCTAGGCCATATCTGCCCATGACTTCTTCTAAATTCTCATTATTACTCCCCACTTGAGCATTGAAATCTCCTAGGAGCATGGTCAGGTCCTTTTCTTTATGACCATTCTTAAACACAGAGTCAAGCTGGTCATAAAATTCGTTTTTGACCTCTGTATCTGCTTGTTCTGTAGGAGCATATGCTACTATTATTCTCAGATTGATGTTTTTATCTGAGGATTTAAAGTAAGCCTCCATGATTCTTGGACCATGGGGTTGCCAACTGATCATGGCCTGCTCTGCTTGCTTGGTCAGCATAAGAGCCACCCCTTGGTTATGTCCTAGGTCCTCATTCATATGGCCTGAGTAAAGTATTTTCAAGCCAGAATGATGTTTAAACTCTCCATTATTTGTCCACCTTGATTCGGTGATAGCCAGGATATCAACCTTGGCTTTAAGCATTTCTCGGCAAATGTTTTCTGTCTGGCCTGACTGAAACATTGTCCGAACATTCCAGGTGCAAATTTTTGCTGGTCTGCGGGAATTCAGAATCATCCGCCTGACTGGTCCTTTAGCGGTTTCCCAGCCAAACATCATATTGTTGTTTCCAACCTCTACTTCGTTCCCGAGCCCAAAGTTTAATTGGTCTTTACTTTGTGCAGATTGAACGTGAGCAGGTTTTTTCTAGGGAAGGATTGTTAGCCCCACCCAAACCCCCTGAACTGAGGGAAGTGACCAGAATTCAGTCTGGCATCTACCCTAGGACCTTTCCAGCACAGTAGGACTCTTCTGGTGTAGCTCCTAGGGTCATTGATGCACGGTGCAGGATGGACGGCGTGCACGTACCTGGTCTCCCATCCCACTCCCCAAACTAGTTAAGACCCATGAGAAGCTACATTGTAAAGAAGAAGCATATCAGCTGTTGGCACGATCCTTCAGTGAAGACAGACAGACTGTGACATCCTGTTACTATATTACATAGATTTATATACCTTATTATTATCTAATTCTATAGATTGTTGTGCCAAGTAATCTACATCATAATTACTTTCTTCTACCTCTTTAACAAAAGCATTTTCACCTGCCACCATTTCTATTTCTTCTTCCTAAATAGGATTTTTCAAATGAAGACAAAAAACACTCTATAAAGCTTATAGGTAACGATTGTCCATACTGTAATTTTAATTTCTTAACAATGAACCCACGATATTTGATTAAACATACTAAAGTTATATGAAATAATCTTATTCATTTGCCGCCAAATTTATGGCTCATGACTAAGTTTTCGCCTATGACCAGTGACGTTCAAGTGGGAGGGGGTGGGGGGTAAAGGGGCAATTACCCTTTCCCCCCAATAAAAAAAAGCTTGGACGTCCTTGCCTCTATCATGCAAAGATTACTACGAGACCCCCAAAATTTTAATTTTAAATTTTTTACATCCCCCCCCCCCACATAAAAAAAAACTTGGACGTCCTTGCCAAAACAATTTAAATATTTTGAGTCTTTGACTTTATTTATATCAAATCAATTTTTCACTCGCCCAAGTATAAAACAAGATTAATAGGAACAATTACAAACACTCATTTTTGTACGTTCCATTAAGAATTAATGTTTTTAAACTTTGCTGATCTTGTAAAGTAATTGTTCATGTTATATTTCTCACCTTTATCATTTGAGTTTCGTCTTTCTTTTCATCAAATAAAGACAAGCAGTTAACACACAGTTTAGCATTGTTTGTTGATATTCTGCTACAATTTCTATATACCAATAAAATATTAATATGACAACATTCATAAAAAGAAAGTTCTGAAATCTAATGGTAGAAGAAACGAGCACGAACACTTGAGTATCAAAATATAATATGTAGAATATTAATTTAAAAGTAAAAACAAAATTATATGTATATATAAACTTGTTAGGACTTGATTATAGAAATGCTTCGCTTATTATATTGTACCCTGTTGTCCTATGAAACATTGTTCCAAAAATCTGATGAATGTGATAATTATGTCATACAAAAATTTGTTAAATGGACGCACGAACTTTTTGGTAATGATTATCTTGAATCATATTTTAAAGTTAGAAATCGACTGTAAAACAATTTTGTACCTTGCTCTATAAACTATTTCTTTGTGAAATTGTTCAATCAAAATTGTATCAATTGAAAAATTTCTAGCTTCTGATTCTGAATAACCAGGGCACCAAAAGTAGGTTTCTTTCAATAACCTGTAACAATAAAACAAAAAAGAATATATAACTTCTACAGAAAAATTTACACATGTAGACCAACTTAATCTATGTGTACAAGGATTTTATATCATTTTAAGACTAAAATAGCGTGATATGGTTGATATAGATATCTGAGCAACTTTATTTTTTGTAAAGGGTTGTTACACGAATTGCATTTAAACTTTAATTTAGTGAACTGCATAATTTTTTCTGTTCAATAGTTTAAACTACATCTATAGTATATATATTGGAAAGAATTTAAATTTCTTACCACGTAGTTTCTAAAATATCAAGACTTGAAATCATGGATAAATAAAACCTGTATGACTATTCTGTTTTCATAAACAAGACATGATGACTATGTTGGTGGTGCCGAATTAATTGCTATTTATTGTAATACAAAATTATATACAATGTTAGATGTTATTCTTGTAACTTCAAATCGAACTCTTTAAATGCACTTCATGCAACTATACCTTTTATTATTGTCACCTGTTTTCAATATTCTTAACAATTGAAGAAATTTTTGCTGAACAAAATTTTGTGCTGTGATTATTCAATGTCTTTTTGTTGTCGTATGTGAACATTCTAAAAAATAAGAAAATATAATTTACAACAGTTTTGGTAATTTTTAAATTTATTGTAACAATACTACAAAAAAAATTTCTTTGTTTATTATATTACCTTACAGCAACAGAGTTTTCTTTGACTTGTACTATAATATATACGGAGTTCTAAAAAGAGGTTTAGTTTTAAAAAAGATTTTAAAGATTAGAGTAAAACCAACAAGTAAATAAACTATTTTATTATTCACCTGAAATTCCATGTCTAAAACACTTGGAACAATTTTCAGGAAAGTTTCTTGACTTTGCCTCGTGCTAAAATGTTCTGTAACTACAATTAAACAAGCTAAAGTGTTAAGTATTAAAATTAAACATGTCATTTTAGCTTCATAAAATTAGAAATCTATGTGTAATAAACTTTTGAAAACTTTCACATATACTTTTGATGCATTATCCCTTCTCCCTGCATTTACCTTGCAATTCATAGTTCAATGATATTAGGTCTTTTATATCTGTTAGTATTTTGCTGTTTTTCTCCATTTTCATTATAAATTATCAACTAGTTTCATCTTAAAAGAACAGAAGTTAAAAGAAAATGAAATACAAAAGATGGTGTTTTTAATAAACTAAGTATAATATTGAAATGATACCCAAGACATTTGTTAGGTTCACAAACATTAGCGTGCCAGGAGGTGTAAAGCCATTAGAGGATGAAAAAAGGTAAGTCAGACCTCCGGCCCAATTTAAATCTTAATGGGGGTAAAATCAAACCCCAAGCGCACCCCACTGGCTCTACCTAATAGATATATCATATTTATTAAATAATTCAATTATAATATAGCGGTTTTTAAGTTTATTCATTCGTTAAGAAACGACTGAAACTAAACGTTTAAATCTTCATTTAATAAATGATTCCATTACATAGGTCCCAGAATTGTTAAGTTTTACAGTAAAGACTTCGGACATTTAAAGGCTCTTTCTAACCACTTCCTTAAAATTTGGAGCCTCTAGATGCTAGTGCCGAGCAGCTGCAAGATTTCTTTTATATATTATATTTAACATCCACTGCGGCCCTGCAGCGTAGTGTAGTGTATCTTTTGTAAACAACTTTAGTCAATGCGATATTTTGCCCAAATCCCGACAAAATTTATCCTTTTAGTAGGTGTTAAAAACATCATATCTTTGGTCTTATTTAAAATAAATTGATAATTGTTTTTGCATAAATAATTTAATTATGGTCCCATTTATTGTTTAAAAAAAAAAAAAAATAATATTTAATTTTTTTAGGGCAATTGGAAGTCCTTAAATATAAGGTATTTTTAAGCGGTTACTATTAGCCCAAAAATAGTGCTACCATTATACGCAGAAAAACGCGGCAACAAGACATGCTTAATAATGAGTGTGCAAAATTTCATTAGATTTTATCCGTGGGAAGTTCACCCCATCTCACCCCGTATGAGGCATACTTTTTCTTACCGTTTCGGTTACCCCCCCCCCCCCTGGCGGCTTGGGGGTGGGCAATATTTTTAAAATTTAAGCCAAATATTTTAGACATTTTTAAGACCTTACCAAAACATATTTTAGATTTCTTGTACCTCAAGTATTACTTGCACTTCAAATTTTCAAATTTTTGAGCATTGTGTCTGATTTTCTCCCTCGCTGCGTTGAGTAAAACAAAACGATTTTTCATCAAAAATTTGCATACCTTGGTAAAAACAACAGTAGAATTAATGATAAAAATTATATTTTTAAATTTTCCTATTAAAATACATGCAATCCCATTTCGAAAAAGGAAAAATTTAATTAAATCAAAATTCCTAAAAATAAAAAAGTTATGACAGTTTCAACTGTTAAGGTCAAGATCTTTAAGCCAAAGATACGCTAGGGCCACTGTGCATCACA
Organism: Acartia tonsa; assembly: GCF_053477335.1. Lineage (NCBI taxonomy): Eukaryota > Metazoa > Arthropoda > Copepoda > Calanoida > Acartiidae > Acartia > Acartia tonsa. The sequence continues at coordinate 29,405,405 of NC_137267.1, forward strand.
AATCTGTATTTATAGATCCTCCTTAATATGAAAAAAAAACTGTTCTTATAACTACTTTTCGTCAGGCTAAAGTATCTTTTCTTCATATTGCATGCTGCGCTAAATATTCTTTAAAATAAATTCTTTATATATAGACCTTACATCAATAAGATTAAAATCATTAATAAACGTGAAAAAAATTTATTTCATGACGACAACATCAACACACGAATCAAAACAAATCAAAATAAAAATAAGTTGCGGCATTTGATCTTTAGGTTGCCAAATCTAAAATAAATTAAAATTGTTTTTGTCTAAATAGTTTTATATTTACAAAAAAATAGTTCAAAATATTATAGTAAGGTACAAAGGAAAACAATTTAACAAATACAGTCAATTTACATTATTCAATTGAATATTTATACAGAATTGATAAATATAATTTTATGATTTGGCAGCCATGATTTTATGTTCTAGGAATAAAATCTTATCTCAAGTTCACAGCAAAATAACCGTTATATACGATTATGTCATTCAGACATTTTTATTTAAAACCTAAATTTGCTTTCATCTGGTTATCATTTTGTGTTTTATGATTACTTTTAATGCAAATTATGACATTTACTAGTTTTAAAGTTAGCTTTCTTTTGCCAAGGAATTTGCAAATTTGAGTTGCCAACCCCAAGAAAAAAAAACTTTTTCCCTTTAAATTGGTTGCATGTATTGTAAGTTTTAAACCATTTCATTCAATTTTGATCAGATAACATCAATGTACAACTGACAGCTGTTAATTATTGTTATGGTCCAAAAGTTAGCTGAATATTGGCAACATTGTTAGAAGAAACCAGTTTCGGCATTGAAACTTTTAGAGCGCAGCCATCCTTCCCCACTTCCCCTTTTTACTTTATTTACTCACCCCTATTTTGGAACATTTTCTTTCCCCTTAATTATTTACACCTCTCTTTCTTCCCGGATTTATCTCCCCAATTATTTTACCTCTCTCTCTCTTCCCGCATTTTGTGTCCCTCAATGTCGGATTTTCCCCTCATTAACCCCAATTCTCTCCCTCTCTCCCTCCATATTGGTGTGGTATGAAGGTTTCTATAGTGTTATGTAAAGCGAAATCACAACTTGTTTCAGTCAAAATTAAAGTAGGTTTTATGGTTTGATTTCTATAATACAAGATTTTTGTACCTGGCCTACTGCTAGCTGGCTGCTGCTGCTGAAATAGGGAGAGGAGAGCTGAGTGAGCTTGAGGGAGGAAGGTTCGTATTTGTGTCGGCTGCTGCTGCTCTGCTGAACAAAATTCAGGCAATTATTTTTATTTTCAATCATTAGGGCTGCGAGAATTATCAAGCGGCTGCACTGCAGCCGTCTGATGATTAGTTTAGCTGCCAACGACGGCTTTTATCATAAAAAAATTTGTTTTTAAACATGTCTCCCTATCTAAATGCGGCTTTTTGGCCATTATAAATATTACATTTCTGTATATTTGTCAAATTTTTAACACTTTTAATGTATTCAAAAGCAAAGATTTTTTACAATTAGATCCAGTCCGTTCGAAACAGATAGCTCTTTTCGTAAATTTATACTCGATCGAATTGTCCTATCGATATTAAGCTTTTAGCTTGAAGGTTCCTGTTACAGTTAGGTACAATCTAGAAAGCGTAGAAACTCAAAAATTATGTCTGTTTTGTTTAATTAGAAAATATAATTGAAAACGTTTAAAAATATTTACTTTTTTCGATCTTTTTAACTACCAAAGTAAATAATTGTAAAATTTTTTTTAAAACTTTGATTATTTATTATAATTGTATTTTAATTGATAAGATCTAAATTTAATACCTACGAGTACATTGTATGTTATGTTGATTAAAAAAATTTAAAAATTAAGGTACCTAATTTGAAATCAATTTTGAAAACAAGCTCAAATTAACATTCCAACATTAATTTTTTATTATTTGAACATTGACATTTTACTGTTATATGTTTCAATTTACTAAACTATCTTTTTCTTTATTTCAGATATATAAATTTTTAAATAAAATTGAAAGGAACGACCGAGTGTATTTGTAGTGTAGATGTAGACGTATTGTGGAACTGCTATGCATGCCCGTCGTTTGCCCAGACTTAATTCAGAACCATTTCATAGGGTAAGTTAAATTTTTTTACTCTATAATCCAAATAACATATTTTAAAGATAGAAATTACTCTTTCTCCCATCTTGGTCTTCGTTAAAGTACATCCATTAGCTTTATGTATCTATTTATGCTATGACTTTTATATCATTGTTATAATACCTAAAATTTATTGAAAAATTGTTATCTTTCATTTTTTCATATTGTTATCTGTAGCTCAAGTTTTGAATAATTACTATGGAAGCTCCATGTTGGTCTCTGGATTAGGCTACTTAATTTTCAGTTAAAGTCGGGATTATATAAAATCATGATTGAGATGTCTAAACGTCGATTAATAATCTAAATCCAAAGAAAGGGTTATTTTGTTTATCGTCCATTTTCTTATTCATTAAGAACCATGAAATTATGATAATGTGATATGAGTAATCACGGTCTTTGCAAATTAATGTAGTATAATCTTTTTCCTAAATCTTAGGTACACCATTCTCATTAATGCTGTCATTATGAAAAATACGATAAAAATATTGTTAAAGTTGAACCTCATCTTTACCTCATTTATTATTAAAACTCTTTCCTAATACCTACCTTTAATTCTAGGAAGATTATGACAAGAGTTCTCTTGGGAAGGGCAAATTCCGGACCTACAGCCACAGAAGTGAAAGCCCTGACTCTGAGGGAGCCAATTCCATGTATTCCGAAGGTTTAAGGTAAAATATAATCCACTAAATTTCCAACATTGTTAAATAGGTATGATATCCCATGCTAAATTACTTTTATAATTTACCGAATGTCGGAAAGTTCAATTCCTTCCATTTTTTTCATGTTGTCTTCTCATTAACGTGCTGTCGACGATCGTAGGGGTGTCAACACCCCCTTAACATTGAAATAATAATGCCCATTCATTCCCTGTGTAAACCCCCTAATAGATTCATGATCCCCTGACGAATCGCTGTGCACGCCTTTGTTTTCTCTTAATATTTGATTTATGGAAAAGTTTCTGGAAAAATGTTTTTTTTAGCTCTGCTATGTTAAAAATAAATTTTGTCTCCGTTAACTTTTCTTAATCTATTTTTTGTTCTGGTTTTTGTTAATTTTATTTTTTTATTTCAGTCGAAGCAAAGATTTTAAATACAGAAAATCTAAAGGTCGAGACGACAGAAATGATAGAAACAGGTACTTACATATTTTAAACTTAAAAAATGTTCATTGCCTGTTAGCGGCATTGGAAAGATGAATGGATTGAACAAGAATATGGTTTAAATAGTTACATTTTTTTCTTTGAAAAGTAAATTCATAGTAATATAAAATTCAACAATTTATTTGATTGGTGCAAAAAGTACCTATTCTGTTATAATTTTTCTTAAGATGATATGAAACCTCCTTGGTATCATAGGTACTAATCTGATTTTTTATTTATTTTCAGAGACAGATCGCCTAGAGAGAAGTATTACAAAGATAAATCTCGAGACAAAGAGGTAAGTTATTAACAAACAAAACAACTGAACCTTTTTGGGTTTTTCTAAAGATTTTAGATGTTTAATTTGATAACAATACGTGTGTCATAGATTAAATCCGTTAAGAATTTATTATAGTAATTTTAGTCGTAAGCCCCCCTGCCTTTAAAGTAAAACTTTAAACAAGACTTGCACCATTATCAACAACATAGTAGACCTTGTTTTAAATATCTAGTTTTTTTTGTTGTTTTTGAAAATGATAAATTCCAGCAAAGTTACACCCTGAACTGTAACAATATCCAAGTATTATCCATTAAACTCTTTATGATGGGTTTAATAATATCAATACCTATCTACCATACATAGCTATATTATTTTAATTAATAATATTTGTTTTATGTATTTGCATTTTTACCATTATCCTTTTTGTACACTAATTATTACTATCGGCTACGCCCCTATCATCTAGGGGCTTATTTTTTCATATAAAAAACAGAAAAATAGAAAATAGCTGAAAACCATCCTAAGATTTAAATCTAAGAATAAAATAGTATAAAACCTTCACGGGACGTTTTAAGCTTACCTTAAATAGAGACAGGGGTGTATATTCTGCACAAGATTTATTTTTTTCCCCTGCTACAAAATTTTTTATTTTTTTCCCCCCTAGATTTTTCTTAAAAAGTAGGGGGGAAAATAGAAAAATATTTAAAGAACTCTATATTTTATTTACATTATCCCTCCTACCACACATTTTTTTAGTTTTTTTTAACCAAGGAGGGGGGCGAAATGGGAAAAATGTTTTCAGTTTTCTTAATTTTTACATTACCCCCCCCCCCCCCCCTCCTGAGCCGGGGATCCCATGCAGAATAAACACCCCTGAATAGAGAACCTAATAGGTCAGAGATATTAAGCTTAAGACAAAAAAAACTTACTACTTAATTTGTTTTAGGTTGAGAGATTAACTAATTTTGGTGATTGGTCTGAACACAAGAGTAGCTCAGGAAAAAGGTAAAGTTTACTCTCGATTCGTCTCACGGATAGACGTACCAACATTTCAGGATTGTATATTAGCAGTATTACTAACAATGACATATGAATACAATTAAAGCTAAAAATAGACAGATTAAAATAAAGAATTATAAGATTAATTCCTAGTCAACCACAATATGGACCGAAGTCCCGGGTCAACTAAACTGGTGATGATTTTATGATTCTCATATTATTCGTGGTAAATTGTCTGTAATACGATACGATACGATACATACTACGATGAAATAAAACTTGTGGAAATTAGTGGCAGATACAGACGCACTGTTCAATCCGACTATTGCAGTCAACCAACAGTTTGATATTGAGTTTACCTTCAAATGGGCTAAAACATTCCCCGCTAATCTTATTATTATTGTCACGTATCTGACAGAGCAACAATTTTTATGTCATTAATTTTAACAAGCATTGGACGAGTATTTCATATCACCTCCACATTGCTATTTTTGCTAAAACCAAACTTAATATAAATGTACTTATATTTTCAGATATTATTATAACTGTAATACCGAAGTGTCTCAATGGGAAAAACCACGAGAATGGTTGGACTATGAACGAAACCTATCCAGACAAAATTATCATGTAAGATTTAAAAAAAAAGAAAAAGCCTGGTAAATTCAGCAATCTTATTCTGAAGGGATAAGACAAAGGATGATAAATTGATGTATACTAAACAAATTTACATTTTCTGTAGATATAACTTCTTGTTTAAAAACTTTAGACACTGCTTGTTTATAAAAGGTACCCATATGATTTACAGTCCAATATCCTCACCGCATGGGTAAACTTAATTTTTGTTTAGACCTTCTTGTAAATCAAAAAGGCCAATTTCCATAATTCAATTCTATATAAAAGTTTGATTCAAATTCAAAGTGTAAATAACTTGATTTTGATCAATATTAATAGGTAGTAGATTTGTTCTGGATTTTTATCGAATATTTTATTACTTTTTAGGGAAAGAGATCGAACAATGATTGGACAGATAGAGGAGGAGGAGGGAATGACGGGGGCGGGGGCGTCGGGGAGGGGCGCAGCGGGGGCGTTGGAGACTCTCGGGGGGAGGGGCGGACAGAAGTGAGAGGGGGCGAGGAGAATTGTCGACCTAACCCTGCCAAAATTCACTGTGATAGAACATTACGTGGCTCTCAGGTCACATTTTTTTTCTAAAAAGTTTAAAGAATTTTTACGCTTAACCTTTTAACATCCCCAATGATGATAAATAAAATTCTCTTATCTGTTAAAAATTAGACACTTTTAGTTTGGTATATACGAATCAAAAGTACCAAATTTTTAAGTAAACTAATATGGTTAAGTGGTTGTAAAACTTTGGGTACCAGTATAATTTACCGCTCAATTTATCTTACCTCCCTAGCTATTAGGATACAAAAAACTATCTTTCCCTTTGGTGGTTTTATCTTTCTTCAGAAAACGTGTTCATGTAAGTAAAAATGATAATAATAAATAAGTTGTTTTATTTTTAGGACAACAAACACAATAGTTGTTCGCCTCAACACCTAAGTCGGGGCCGAAGTCATACGGACAGATCAGGCACATATTACACTACGGATTTATTGACTTGTATAGTAGCTACTCTGTAATTTAACGTGTCCGAAAGTCTTATGTTTGTAAATATAATGGCTGGGACTCTAGTAGAGTGTATGAATAATTGTTGTAACTAATGGGTAATTTTAAAAACTTTCAATATACCAATATTTTGCACTTTTTTGGACACTGATAATTTGTTTTATTTACAAGGACCTTCGACATACCTATCTCATAACTTGCTTTTTCATCTAACAGGTTAACCTAAATTAATAGATATAAGTTTATATAACTTAACCTCAAATTCGACCAAAGTGTAACATGACCAACTGTGCAGGAGACGCGACACCCACGAGCGAGGGTGAGGGCGGCAACAGCAGAGAAGGTGGGGGTGGTGGTGGGGGCGTCAACTCCCACAATAACTCCCATTACACCCACCATCCTGGGGGCGCAGTCTCCTTGTCAGCTGTTATACCAAGGATATCTTCACAACACTCGGTATGTTGATCATTTTTAATTTACTGGTTGTCTCACCCGGCAAAGGAGGGGAGGATAGGAAAATAGTTTATAACAATATAAAGACAATAATAAAGTTTATCTGAAAAGTACAATCACTTGGGATAAGCTATTTCCTAGATTTTCAGGTTTAGACAAAAAAAACATTACTACTATATATAACAGGATTATATGTTTGTCTCAATCCTAAGATATCGCCTTCCGTTTGTCCGATTAGGCTCTTAGGCTAATAATTTTTTAACTTGAAATTCTCCTCTCCTCGGAAGAATTCCCTCTTAAAATCAACTTTTTAATAACATTTTGATTTTAACTTTTTGGGCTCTTTCTCTATTTTATATTTTTATAGTTTATTTTTTGTTGAGAAAAGGGTAATTGCACGAAGTGCATTTGAACTTGAATTTTGTGAACTGAAATTTTTTTTCTGTTCAATAGTTTAAACTACATCTAATAGGACATATATTTGAAAGAATTAAAAATTTTTACCGGTTAGTTTTAAAATATCAAGACTTGAAAATCGATTTTTTTAAATTTATGAAACTTATATGGCTGCCCTGTTTTTGCAATAACAGCATAATGACTATTTTAGTGATGCCTAATTGATAGTGATTTATTGTAATACAAAATTATAAATGTTAGATGATATTCTTGTAATTTATGCTTGCAACCAACCTTTTAAATGCACTTCATGCAACTAACCCTTGCAATTTTTTATTAATTTTAGACTGGGGTAAACCGTGAGCGCTGGGATAGTCCGCGTAGTAATGTATCTCAGTCCCCTCCTTCTACTTCCAGTGAACAAACCTTACCACAGGTCAGCTATATACATGTACAGACTAACAGCTCTCTTTTGTTGTAGAATAGCTACTTTTCGGAAAATAAAGAAAAAGTTGAATCTTGTTTATGGTACACTATTTCGCGAATTTAATTTCAATTTAACTACCTAGCATTTATTTAAAAAAAAGATAAAATAAGAATGACAACATCGATAAAAGCTAATCACTACAATTAGACAGTATAACAAACAAACCAACATTATCACTTGAAGAACGTATGAACTTAATGAACAGAATATTATTTCAAATAAAATAATCAAAATTGGATAAATAAATGGCCATTGTTTAAAGGCAGACATACTTACATTTTTAAGGTTTTATTATAGAGTTGGTTCGCCTATAATAATGTTCCTTTTGTCAGCGTTGTGGAACCGCCATATTTTGCTGAAGCTGGAGCCGTAATTTTCGTTAAAAACGGCTCCGGCTCTTGACTAGCTAAATAAACCGATTTTTATTCATTATAATTTTGTAACTCTGTTTTTTTTCTTTTAAAACTTTCAAAAGTCAAACTTAGACGTGGGAAGAAAAAAATATGTAGAGTTTTTCTTGATTTTAGGTCGGAGCCGGAGCTAAATCCGGAGCCGCACCAATAACAAACGGCCCAGCAACGCTACCTTTTGTCTAAGTAAACATTGAATATCGTACCGAACGGTTACATGATCCTTATTATTTAGGCTGTGATGTCTCCTTTGCAGCAGTTGCAGACACCAGTGGTCACCCTCACACCATTTCTAGCCAAGCTATACAAAGAGGAGCTCATTGGTCATGTCCAGGTGCTATATATTTCGGTGCTTTTCCTCAATACCACCCCAGGGGTGTATATTCTGCACAAGATTTATTTTTTTCCCCCCTGCTACAAGATTTTTTATTTCCCCCCCCCCCTAGTTTTTTCTCGCCAAGAAGGGGGGCAAATGGAAAAATATTTAATGAACTCTATATTTTATTTATTTTATCCCTCCTACCACACATTTATTTTAGTTATTTTTCACCAAGGAGGGGGGGAAAGGAAAAAATGTTATCAGTTTTCTTAATTTTTACATTTTTTCCCTCTAACTGCTTATTTTTTATGCTTCGTATGGATGAGAACCGGTTCCTATCCACCGGATTCGAATGAATACGAGAAAATTGTTTAAAAATTTTGGTTGGGTTGCGTTATTTTTTCCAGGGGCGAATTCTATTTGAATGTGTTGGTGGTACCCTTCCCAAATAGTTAAAAAAAAAACTTTTCTGACAAATGAGAAGCTATTTAATTTATCACCAAATGCGCTACAACTACTTTTATGATTGGTTTTAGAAAAAGATAAATTATTACTTTGATGTTGCACAAGATTTTTATGTACTCCAATATAGTGATGCTCGCCGCTGGCTGAAATAAAGATGCTTTTCATCTACCCCCTCCCCTCATACTAGATGAACGAACTGCAAATTGACTCTGCTAAAGGGGGGGAGGGGGGGGGGGGTAAAAAAAATGTGGTTGGGGAAAGTAAATGTAAAAATTTTTTTCATTTTTCTCCCCTCCTTGGTGTAAAAAAATATGCAAGAGGGGGGTTAATATGAATAAAATTAAGAGTTCTGTAAATATTTTTCCATTTTCCCCCTACCTTGATGGAAAAAATCAGGAGGGGAAAACAAACAAAAGAAATTGCAACATGGGTAAAAATGAATCTTGTGCAGAATATATACCCCTGTATAAATTAGAAACCAAAATTAAAGAAGATTTTTTGGGTATAGTCCTTTCCATGACATCGCTCCATATGGAGCGATGATTTTAATTGATCGCCTCTTATGACATGGGGCGATGTAATGGCTCCTTGAAAGGGGCGATTTAATAGCCCCATATAACAAGAGGCGATGTTATGACTCCTTGAAAGGAGCGATTTAATAGCCCCTTGCCCTAAGAGGCGATTAAATGATCCTTTATCGCTCCTTTATCGCCCCTTCTAAAGAGGAGATGATATGTCCTCTTATCCCAAGGGGCTATTTAATTAAATATCGCCTCTTCATGGCCCCTTCACTATTATATATATCTTAGTCCCTTGATGGCCCCTACATCGCTCCTACATCGCCCCTTCATCGCTCCTCCATCGCTCCTTCTCCAAATTTATATTACATTGTACTTTGATGGCCCCTACATCGCTCCTACATCGCCCCTTCATCGCTCCTTCTTCAAATTTATATTAAATTGTACTGTGATGGCCCCTACATCGCCCCTCCATCGCTCCTACATCGCCCCTTCATCGCTCCTTCTTCAAATTTATATTACATTGTACTTTGATGGCCCCTACATCGCTCCTACATCGCTCCTTCATTGCTCCTACATCGCCCCTTCATCGCTCCTTCTCCAAATTTATATTACATTGCAACTTGATGGCCCCTACATCGCTGCTACATCGCTCCTTCATCGCTCCTACATCGCTCCTTCTCCAAATTTATATTAAATTGTACTGTGATGGCCCCTACATCGCTCCTACATCGCCCCTACATCGCTCCTACATCGCCCCTTCATCGCTCCTTCTACAAATTTATATTACATTGCAACTTGATAGCCCCTACATCGCTGCTACATCGCTCCTTCATCGCTCCTTCTCCAAATTTATATTACATTGCAACTTGATGGCCCCTACATCGCTCCTCCATCGCCCCTTCATCGCTCCTTCTCCAAATTTATATTACATTGCAACTTGATGGCCCCTACATCGCTGCTACATCGCTCCTTCATCGCTCCTACATCGCCCCTTCATCGCTCCTTCTCCAAATTTATATTAAATTGTACTGTGATGGCCCCTACATCGCTCCTACATCGCTCCTTCATCGCTCCTACATCGCCCCTTCATCGCTCCTTCTCCAAATTTATATTACATTGCAACTTGATGGCCCCTACATCGCTCCTACATCGCTCCTACATTGCTCCTCCATCGCCCCTTCATCGCTCCTTCTCCAAATTTATATTACATTGCAACTTGATGGCCCCTACATCGCTCCTACATCGCTCCTACATCGCTCCTACATCGCTCCTCCATCGCCCCTTCATCGCTCCTTCTCCAAATTTATATAACATTGCAACTTGATGGCCCCTACATCGCTCCTCCATCGCTCCTACATCGCCCCTTCATCGCTCCTTCCACAAATTTATATTACATTGTACTTTGATGGCCCCTACATCTCTCCTCCATCGCTCCTCCATCGCCCCATCGCCCCTTAATAGCCCCTTACCTTAATTTATATAAAAAAGCCCCTACATAGCCTCTCCATCGCCCCTTAATAGCTCCTTACCTTAATTTATATAACATAGCCCCTACATAGCCTCTCCATCGCCCCTTAATAGCCCCTTACCTTAATTTATATAACAAAGCCCCTACATAGCCTCTCCATCGCCCCTAATAGCCCCTTACCTTTATTTATACAACAAAGCTCCTACATAGCCTCTCCATCGCCCCTTAATAGTCCCTTACCTTAATTTATATAACATAGCCCCTACATAGCCTCTCCATCGCCCCTTAAAAGCCCATTACCTTAATTTATATAACATAGCCCCTACATAGCCTCTCCATCGCCCCTTACCTTAATTTATATAACATAGCCCCTACATAGCCTCTCCATCGCCCCTTAATAGCTCCTTACCTTAATTTATATAACATAGCCCCTATATAGCCTCTCCATCGCCCCTTAATAGCCCCTTACCTTAATTTATATAACATAGCCTCTCCATCGCCCCTTAATAGCCCCTTACCTTAATTTATATAACATAGCCCTACATAGCCTCTCCATCGCCCCTTAATAGCCCCTTACCTTAATTTATATAGCATAGCCCCTACATAGCCTCTCCATCGCCCCTTAATAGCCTCTTACCTTAATTTATATAATCCTTACCTTAATATATATAACATAGCCTCTCCATCGCCCCTTAAAAGCCCATTACCTTATTTTATATAACATAGCCCCTACATAGCCTCTCCATCGCCCCTTACCTTAATTTATATAACATAGCCCCTACATAGCCTCTCCATCGCCCCTTAATAGCTCCTTACCTTAATTTATATAACATAGCCCCTACATAGCCTCTCCATCGCCCCTTAATAGCCCCTTACCTTAATTTATATAACATAGCCTCTCCATCGCCCCTTAATAGCCCCTTACCTTAATTTATATAACATAGCCCTACATAGCCTCTCCATCGCCCCTTAATAGCCCCTTACCTTAATTTATATAGCATAGCCCCTACATAGCCTCTCCATCGCCCCTTAATAGCCCCTTACCTTAATTTATATAACATAGCCCTACATAGCCTCTCCATCGCCCCTTAATAGCCCCTTACCTTAATTTATATAACATAGCCCCTACATAGCCTCTCCATCGCCCCTTAATAGCTCCTTACCTTAATTTATATAACATAGCCCCTACATAGCCTCTCCATCGCCCCTTAATAGCCCCTTACCTTAATTTATATAACATAGCCTCTCCATCGCCCCTTAATAGCCCCTTACCTTAATTTATATAACATAGCCCTACATAGCCTCTCCATCGCCCCTTAATAGCCCCTTACCCTAATTTATATAACATAGCCCCTACATAGCCTCTCCATCGCCCCTTAATAGCCTCTTACCTTAATTTATATAACATAGGCCCTACAAAGCATCTCCATCGCCCCTTAATAGCCCCTTACCTTAATTATATAACATAGCCCCTACATAGCCTCTCCATCGCCCCTTAATAGCCTCTTACCTTAATTTATATAACATAGCCCCTTCATAGCCTCTTCATCGCCCCTTACCTTAATTTATATAACATAGGCCCTTTATGGCTCCTGTACAGCCTCTGTAATTGTATTGCCCCTTCATTATAGAAGGTAGGGCATTAAGGTAAGGAAGGAATGTGACCCTCTACAGTTTTAAATTTTAGTTTTAAAAGGATGACAAGGATGACAACATTTATAACAGCAAAGCTCTGAAACGGTAGAAAAAAGTTTAATGAACATTAATAATGTAGAGTGTCAGAACTGAATAGTCAGAACATAAATTTAAAATTCGAAACAAAATTGTAAGTAAATTTATTGAGAAATTGCTTACATGCAGGAAAATGCTTAAGGACGTACTCACATTTTTTGGACTTGATTATAGATATGATTCGCTTATAACATTCTAATTTGTTGTCCTAGGAATCAGTATCCCAGAAATCATATTAATCGGATAATTTTGATACATAAAAATTTGTTGTAAGTTAATAATTAGTATGCTTAAAATGGACGTACGGATATTCTGATAATGATTATAGACTTTCTAAATCGTACCTTTCTACTACAGGAATCACATGCCTAAATTAACGAAAATAGCTAACCGTTACGGACGTACGGACTGATCCTTAATATAGAAAAGCTTTGCTTTTAAAAAGTTAAAAAGATTTTTTGAGGGGATGGGGTAATATTTTTCTTGGGGTGAATTTTCTGGGAGGGTGAAGATTACTACTTTATATAATAGGTTATGAAAAAGGAAAAAAAAGCAAGATAACAAGGATAACAACATTCACAAAAGCAAAGCTCTAAAATCAGGAGGTCAAACATAAATTTTGTTAAAATTAGCGTAAATCTATAATACAAAGTAGAATGATGTCTGTCCATCCGTCTGTCTGTCTGTCTGTCTGTCTGTCCGTCTGTCTGTCCGTCTGTCAGTCCCTTAAGATCTCGGTAACCACTGAACCGATTATATTCTACTATTCAGGGAATATACCTACTGGTCCTGTGGTGGTTTTAGGCTATTTTCTTGGGGGGTGGGATACCCCCAACCCCCCCAAAAACAAAAAAATCCCCCCCCATTTTTTTTTTTGCTGAAGATTTTCTTGGTCCTATTACGAATTTCGCCAAAAAAAATTTTTATCACCTCTTGGGGCAAAGCCCCTAGAGGCTAGGGGCGAATCTGCTAGTATAGAATATAGTAAAAGGGCATAATTTTATTTTTAGTATTTGATTATAATACTAAACCTTGTTGTCCTAAGAAACATTACTCCAAAACCCAGATGAATGGGACAATGATATTATACAAAAAAATGGACGTACATACTTTCTAGTAATGAATATAGTATTGTACCCAACTGTTATAGAAATCATTCTGCAAAGTTTGAAATCGATAGGATATTTATAACATGTCTAAATTAAAGAAAATGTCGTCTAACCGTTTAGACGTACGGACAAACCAATCCTTACTATAGAAAAGTTTCGCATTTAAAAAGGAAAATTATAATGAAAATATAATGAATTAATAAAATAAATATAAATGATATAATAACATAATGAAATAAAGAAAAAAAAATAAACTAAGAGAATGAATTTTTTTAGTTAAATAGAATATTGAATAAGGATCATATAATGGACAAACAGACAAAGTAAGTTATAGAGCAGACTTTAAGAGAATATGCTATTACTCAAAGATTATCACGAAACCTAAGTCTTTTGAAGCATAATTGAGAGACAGACAAAATAATTTATAGACTGGATATACATATGTCATGGAAATATTCACTAAAAATCTCAACAGTCTATCTTTAACAATAGCAGAGAAAACCACATTCTCAACTTAATGAGAAGAGCAATGACGAAAGGACTAACCCTAATTGTAGAAAAGTTTCTCTTTTAACAAAAAAAGTATTTTTTTGGTCTGAAGCTTAAAAATTTCATAAACTGACTAAATTCTCCATTTAAGGGAAGCTTCACATAGGTCATGGGATGGTTTTTTGCTTTTTCATTTTCAGATTTAAGCCCCTTATTGGTTTAGGCTATTTTTCTGCCTCCTTACATTAAAAAGAGCGCAGCTGCAAGTGAATAAGAAAAGAGAAATATAAAAGAAGAATACATATTATCCTATTATATAAAGTAGTAAAACATAAACAAACGTTGGAGTGGACAAACCTAGGAATGGGACAATCGTCGGAGTGGACATTGCTTATGTAAAACGCAGGAGTGTCTTTTATTTTATTTATAAGATAAAAATCTTTCAAAACAAAAAAAAATCTTGAATATCTTTTCTCACAGACTGAAATTTTAAAATCAGTCTGACAGTTTTCCAAAGTAGGTAAGTTCTATCGAAAGGCAAAGGTTTGAAACAGATAGAACATTTCATTAAACTAAAACATATTTTTTTCTCACTTTGTTTACAACTGTCAAATATGTTTTTTTATTTGCCTAACCCCTGCAGGGGGCTTATTTGTATATTTATATCTTAACCTAACCTAACCTGTGTAGAAATAACTAAACAAATGTTGTTGAAACCTAATTTTTAAGATATTATAGACACTTCTGCGTTTTACTTATATAATGTCCACTCCGACATTTGTCCGAAATATCCTGCGTTTGTCCACGTTAGTAAGGCTTTCTGTTCTGAAACTTAAGATCTCAATAACTACTAAACAGATTGGGCTTTCTATTTCAGGTAAGCTTAATATTTGTCTTGTAATGGCTTTAGGCTATTTTATTTTAAGTCAAGGGATGGTTTTAGGCTATTCTATTTTAAGTCCTGGGAAGGTTTTAGGCTTTTATTCATTCCCCTTTGAATACAGAGCCAATAGATGCTGGGGGCGTAGCCGCTAGTCGATATACAAAGTTTTTTTTGTCTGTAGCAAAGGATCTCGTTTGCTGCTAAACCGATATGATGTATGTCTGTCTGTCTATACCGTAGGATCTTGCTAACCGCTGAGTCCTGAGATGATTTTAAGATAGTTTATTTTTTTTCCTTATAATAAAATAACAGCATATTTGTCCATAAAAAGCGAAGCAATATCTTAATTTTTGTTGTTGGAACTGTTATTCAGTTGATTATACCAAGGATCTAAAGGAATAAGACAACGGCCGATAAATTTTTATCCATCCCTAATAACGATACACAAAATTGCAACACTACAACCAAAATATGACAAAAGTCCCCAAAGTTTTGAGCCAACGAATAAGAAAACTTCATTATAAAACTTTGGAGACTATTGTAAAAATTGCCTAATGTTTCCTTTCTCCCTGAGATTATACAGACTATCCTTAAACTAATATTTACATTAAAGTAACAGGATGTTTATCAGTATCAACTGAACCGATATGCTTCTCCTTTACATTGAAGCTTATTTTACTCGCAGGAAAAGTTTTCATTTTGGGGAGGGGACCAACACTTTCAGCCCCCGGAAGGTATCACTTCCCTTAAATTCTTAACCTGCCCCCCCCCCCTCTCCACCACATCTATTCATTAAAGTACTCCTAGGGTCATCTATGGGATTAGCCGTTAGTGACTTAAAAATAATTCAAGTGCAATGATATATTTACCAAATTAATACGATAATTTTGTATACATTTTTTATGAAAAAAAATTATTTTGCCAAAGGCAGCCAAAAAATAAGCAGCAAATATTTCAAAAATGCTCTGATAATCAGAGATCTACAGGGATAAGACGATTGTCGATAAAATGATATATATACATATATACAGTGTGTTTTTTTATGAGAACTTTTTTGAAAGCAATTTTACCTTACTTATAGTTATCAGAATTTAATGATTAATGGCTTATTCTCTTCTTTTTTTATAACCTTTAATAGAAAAGCAAAAAATATTTCAGTTTTTATTCAAAAAGTACAGTAAATCAAAAAATTTAAAACTTAGGTGTCAACATCTAAAAATGGTTTTAGTGCATTTTTCTTATAATCTACCTTTGCAAGAATGGCTGCAAAACGCTTCAAAGTTGAGATATAGAGCTAAAAATTTATATAGATACTATTTGTGACATGTACTAGAACATTTCGAAATTTTAAGGCCATATCTCAACCAGGGAGGGAATACTGGCCCCCCAATGTACTCCCTCCATTCTTGGAAAGGGTAGAAGATTTGAGCATAAGAAAAATGCGCTAAAACCATTTCTCGTATTCATTTGAATCCGGTGGATAGGAACCGGTTCTCATCCATACGAAAAAACTATGTCTAGCATTGTATTATATCCAGCTTTCTACGAATATAGATATGTACAATCATAAGATTAAACCCATTTTTTTAGCCGGTGCCTTCGGCACCTCGGGGCTAAAAAAAACTAGTTTTAATCTCATAATTGTACTTTCTATATCCGCGGAAAGCCGTTTATAATACGATGCGAGAAATAACTATTTTAGATGTTGACACCCATGTTTTGAAATTTTGAATTTACTGTACTTTTTAAATAAAAACTGAAATATTTTTTTGCTTTTCTGTTAATGGTTATAAAAAACGAAGAGAATAAGCCATTAATCATTAAATTCTGATAACTATAAGTAGGGTAAATTGCTTTCAAAAATGTTCTCATAAAAAAACACTGTATATATATGTATGTATATATATTAATTATTCCCATTGATGATTCACAAAATTACCCCTTCTTTAGTTTAGAATTAGTGGTTGAAACATTTAGACACTCAACTTAATGAACTAAACAATCACAAAACAATAAAAAGTCCCCAAGGTTGTTAATCTAACGAATAAGAAAACGGTATTATAAAACTTTGGAGACTAGACAGCACTCTTGGATAAGCCAACTTATAACACTTTGGGAACTATCCCAATCCTCCCTGGCGAAATGACAATGAGATTTTTTGGTAAATTTGTGGCAAACTTTATTCTTAATAAATTAGCACTTGCCAAAATTATACTGGAGAGATATTTCATTGAAGAATAAATCTTTTTTTTTGCCCAAACTTTTCGTCAGCCAATTATAACAGATAAGTTAAACATTGTAAAAATAATATAGTAACTTAACTCGAGTTGTCAACGGCAGAAATTAGGTCCTGAGATGGTTTTAGGCCTGGAAAGGTTTATAACAATTTTATCTGTATTTCTTAAAATAAATTAACAGAATTTTTGTCTGTATGTATGAATGTCTGTCTTTACCGAAGGATCTTGCTAACCGCTGAACCAATATGGTTCTCCTTTACAGTGAAGATTCCTATAGGTCCTGAGATCGTTCTCCTTAATAGGGTAGCTTCTCATAGGTCCTGGGGAGGTTAATAACTATTTTATTTTAATCCTTATAATAAAGTAACAGGATCTTTGTCTGTATGTATGTCTGTCTGTACCTTGCTAACCACTAAACCGACATGGTTCTCCTTTACAGTGAAGCTTCCTATGGGTAATGAGATGGCTTTAGGCCATTTTATTTTTAATCCTTATAAAAAGTAACAGGATCATTGTCTGTATGTATAAAAGAAGATCGCTAACTGTAGAACCGATATGGTTCTCCTTTATAGGGTAGCTTCCAATAGATCCTGGGAAGGTGTATAACTGTTTTGAAGAAGGATATAAGGGGCTATTAAGGGGCGATGGAGAGGCTATGTAGAGGCTATGTTATATAAATTAAGGTAAGGGGCTTTTAAGTGGCGATGGAGGGCTATTAAGGGGCGATGGAGAGGCTATGTTATATAAATTAAGGTAAGGAGCTATTAAGGGGCGATGGAGAGGCTATGTAGCGGCTATGTTATATAAATTGGCTATTAAGGGGCGATGGAGAGGCTATATAGGGGCTATTTTATATAAATTAAGGTAAAGGACTATTAAGGGGCGATGTAGAGGCTATGTAGGGGCTATTTTATATAAATTAAGGTAAGGGGCTACTAAGGGGCGATGGAGAGGCTATTTAGGGGCTATGTTATATAAATTCGGGTAAGGGGCTATTAAGGGGCGATGGAGAGGCTATGTAGGGGCTATGTTATATAAATTAAGGTAAGGGGCTATTAAGGGGCGATGGAGAGGCTATGTAGGGGCTATGTTACATAATTAAGGTAAGAGGCTATTATGGGGCGATGGAGAGGCTATGTAGGGGCTATGCTATATAAATTAAGGTAAGGGGCTATTAAGGGGCGATGGAGAGGCTATGTAGGGGCTATGTTATATAAATTAAGGTAAGGGGCGATGGAGAGGCTATGTTATATAAATTAAGGTAAGGGGCTATTAAGGGGCGATGGAGAGGCTATGTAGGGGCTATGTTATATAAATTAAGGTAAGGAGCTATTAAGGGGCGATGGAGAGGCTATGTAGGGGCTATGTTATATAAATTAAGGTAAGGGGCGATGGAGAGGCTATGTAGGGGCTATGTTATATAAAATAAGGTAATGGGCTTTTAAGGGGCGATGGAGAGGCTATGTTATATATATTAAGGTAAGGATTATATAAATTAAGGTAAGAGGCTATTAAGGGGCGATGGAGAGGCTATGTAGGGGCTATGCTATATAAATTAAGGTAAGGGGCTATTAAGGGGCGATGGAGAGGCTATGTAGGGCTATGTTATATAAATTAAGGTAAGGGGCTATTAAGGGGCGATGGAGAGGCTATGTTATATAAATTAAGGTAAGGGGCTATTAAGGGGCGATGGAGAGGCTATATAGGGGCTATGTTATATAAATTAAGGTAAGGAGCTATTAAGGGGCGATGGAGAGGCTATGTAGGGGCTATGTTATATAAATTAAGGTAAGGGGCGATGGAGAGGCTATGTAGGGGCTATGTTATATAAATTAAGGTAATGGGCTTTTAAGGGGCGATGGAGAGGCTATGTAGGGGCTATGTTATATAAATTAAGGTAAGGGACTATTAAGGGGCGATGGAGAGGCTATGTAGGAGCTTTGTTGTATAAATAAAGGTAAGGGGCTATTAGGGGCGATGGAGAGGCTATGTAGGGGCTTTGTTATATAAATTAAGGTAAGGGGCTATTAAGGGGCGATGGAGAGGCTATGTAGGGGCTATGTTATATAAATTAAGGTAAGGAGCTATTAAGGGGCGATGGAGAGGCTATGTAGGGGCTTTTTTATATAAATTAAGGTAAGGGGCTATTAAGGGGCGATGGGGCGATGGAGGAGCGATGGAGGAGAGATGTAGGGGCCATCAAAGTACAATGTAATATAAATTTGTGGAAGGAGCGATGAAGGGGCGATGTAGGAGCGATGGAGGAGCGATGTAGGGGCCATCAAGTTGCAATGTTATATAAATTTGGAGAAGGAGCGATGAAGGGGCGATGGAGGAGCGATGTAGGGGCGATGGAGGAGCGATGTAGGGGCGATGGAGGAGCGATGTAGGGGCCATCAAAGTAAGTACAATGTAATATAAATTTCAAGAAGGAGAGATGAAGGAGCGATGTAGGGGCGATATAGGAGCGATATAGGGGCGATGTAGGGGCGTTGTAGGAGCGATGAAGGGGCGATGGAGGAGCGATGTAGGGGCCATCAAAGTACAATGTAATATAAATTTCAAGAAGGAGAGATGAAGGAGCGATGTAGGGGCGATGTAGGAGCGATGGAGGAGCAATGTAGGGGCGATGGAGGAGCAATGAAGGGGCGATGGAGGAGCGATGTAGGGGCCATCAAAGTAAGTACAATGTAATATAAATTTCAAGAAGGAAAGATGAAGGAGCGATGTAGGGGCGATGTAGGAGCGATATAGGGGCAATGGAGGAGCGATGTAGGGGCCATCAAAGTAAGTACAATGTAATATAAATTTCAAGAAGGAGAGATGAAGGAGCGATGTAGGGGCGATGTAGGAGCGATATAGGAGCGATGTAGGGGCGATGGAGGAGCGATGTAAGGGGAAGGAGGAGCGATGTAGGGGCCATGGAGGAGCGATGTAGGGGCGATGGAGGAGCGATGTAGGGGCGATGGAGGAGCGATGAAGGGGCGATGGAGGAGCGATGTAAGGGCCATCAAAGTAAGTACAATGTAATATAAATTTCAAGAAGGAGAGATGAAGGAGCAATGTAGGGGCCATGGAGGAGCGATGTAGGGGCGATGGAGGAGCGATGTAGGGGCCATCAAAGTACAATGTAATATAAATATCAAGAAGGAGAGATGAAGGAGCGATGTAAGGGGATGGAGGAGCGATGTAGGGGCCATGGAGGAGCGATGTAGGGGCGATGGAGGAGCGATGTAGGGGCGATGGAGGAGCGATGCAGGGGCGATGGAGGAGCGATGTAAGGGCCATCAAAGTAAGTACAATGTAATATAAATTTCAAGAAGGAGAGATGAAGGAGCGATGTAGGGGCCATGGAGGAGCGATGTAGGGGCGATGGAGGAGCGATGTAGGGGCCATCAAAGTACAATGTAATATAAATATCAAGAAGGAGAGATGAAGGAGCGATGTAGGGGCGATGTAGGAGCGATGAAGGGGCGATGGAGGAGCGATGTAGGGGCCATCAAAGTACAATGTAATATAAATTTCAAGAAGGAGAGATGAAGGAGCGATGTAGGGGCGATGTAGGAGCGATGAAGGGGCCATGGAGGAGCGATGTAGGGGCCATCAAAGTACAATGTAATATAAATTTCAAGAAGGAGAGATGAAGGAGCGATGTAGGGGCGATGGAGGAGCGATGAAGGGGCGATGGAGGAGCGATGTAGGGGCCATCAAAGTACAATGTAATATAAATTTCAAGAAGGAGAGATGAAGGAGCGATGTAGGGGCGATGTATGAGCGATGTAGGGGCGATGGAGGAGCGATGTAGGGGCCATCAAAGTACAATGTAATATAAAATTCAAGAATTAGAGATGAAGGAGCGATGTAGGGGCGATGTAGGGGCGATGTAGGGGCCATCAAAGTACAATTTAATATAAATTTCAAGAAGGAGAGATGAAGGAGCGATGTAGGGGCGATGAAGGAGCGATGAAGGGGCACTGGAGGTAAAGGACTATGGAGGGGCGATGGAGAGGCTATGAAGGAGCCATCATGGGGCTATAGTATAGCCTCTTATCATAAGAGGCGATATTAACGCCCCTTCAAAGGAGCTATTAAGAGGCCATGAAGGAGCTATAGCATAGCCTCTTATCATAAGAGGCGATATGAACGCTCCTTAAAAGGGGCTATCACATCGCTCCATATGATAAGAGGCTATGCTATAGCTCCTTGAAGGAGCTATAGAAAATCATCGCCCCATATGGAGCGATGTCATGGAAAGGACTATACCCGATTTTTTCCCTGTCTACATATATTCACGTATAATATATCGTATTTCCATTGTTTTAGAACTGGCCTGCGGAGCAACTCGAACGGGGCTGCCACAGATTGGAAGAGGAGGCCCATCAGATCTCAAGTCACGGGATAACCAAGGTAAAGGACAGGACAATGGGCGTTAAATTAATCTTTCTCGCATTTCTTGAGGACATTTAAAATCTTCTAAAAATTGAGAGGGAGGGGACATTTGGTTGTTCATTACACTAGTCCCCAAAGTTTTATAATAAGCTTCTTATAGGTAGTGGAAAAGGGGGGGGGGGCGAAAGTGACACTTTTTGAAACCAAAACTAAGAGTCAACAAAGGAACTCAACTAAAAAAAGGGTTACAGGTCTGAGATTTTGCATGGCAGTTGCTTTATAGGGGTACAATATGGAACTGTGAAGAAACGGCGGCGCAACCGCCGAAAACCGCCGTAATTTTTGTTGCCTTTTCTCGGCGGTTTTCGGCGGTTGCGCCGCCGTTTCTTCACAGTTCCATATTGTACCCCTATAAAGCAACTGCCATGCAAAATGTCAGACCTGTAACTCTTTTTTTAGTTGAGTTCCTTTGACTTTTAGTTTTGGTTTCAAAAAGTGTCACTTTCGCCCCCCCCCTTTTTTTAAATGAAACTCTTGAGGTGGTTTGGGTAATTTTTCCTCGTAGATAGTATAAGCACTGCTAAGACGCTTATACTATAAATATCTTGAAAACTTTATCCACGACACAAAAGGACATTAATGCTGATCAAAATAGTGATTTTATAAGTTGGCTTGTATTTTGTTGTTACTGCATACTTCATTTGATTCTAAACTAAAAAGTGAAATATATCTACGAAAAACAGACTATTTGCTTCTCTTATTAGAGAAGGGGGTGGGTGTCAGGAAAATCGCCTTAAAACAACCTCATTACATTTATGAATAACTTTATATCATAGGATTTATTTATTTTGTTATAGGTATCTGCTGAGTTAAAAATGGCGAGATCTTTGGTCAGACTTGCTGAGATTCAAGCTACTTTACAGGTAAAGAACTCAAGGGTGGGAGGGGGTAATGGGCTGTTTGCTACATCAGTCCCCGAAGTTTTATAATAACATTTCGTTAGCTCAATATTCTCTTATGAACTAAGTATATATTCTTTAATGCATCACTGAAATTGGCCTATTAAACTCAGCTCACTTCCCATATCTTATCATCAACTTATACCAACTTCTAAAGAGGTTATTTTAGATAGGGATGGCAATCCATCCAATTTTTTGACCGGATTCGTATTCTTACAAGAATCCGTCCAAAAAATGGCGAATTCTAGCAATATTTTAAAAGGCTTTTTTTTAAATTAAAGATTTAAGTGCTACATATGTCCTAATAATTAATGTTCTTGGTGTTCACTATAATTCACTTTCGATAATCGAACCAGATTTTAAAAAATATTATATATAATGATAATCTTTGTCTTCAAAAAGGGGGAGTTGAAAGAAAAAACTTGAGACGCTAATTTTAGCCTACCAATTAAGAATCCGAATCTGTTTTTAATAGCGGATTCGGATTCCAAAATAGGTCAAAAATTGGGCGGATTCCGGTTTCGGATTGCCAACCCTAATTTTAGAACTTAGAAGTATCAAAAGTAAAGTTTTTGTCTGAGCTAGATTGTTATTAGAACAAGGAATATGCTTGACCCAACAGAGTTAAACTTGTTTTGAAATTTATTATTAATTCTGCTACTTAAATTATTAGCGTGCGTTGTATGCTCTAAGAAAACTATTAGCGGCAAGTCTTTCAAATTAGCAAAGATAAGAAAAGTTGCATCAGTTCATATACCAAGACTGCAAAAAATGTAATGTTAGATCCATTGTCCCATCCTTGTAAACCTTGCCCCACACTCACATCTATGTATTATTTCAGGAGCAACGGATATTGTTCCTGCGGCAGCAGATGTTGGACATGGAGCGCCACCAACCAACCATCCAACAAAGTAATAACACAGACACCATCCTTCTACCAGATTCCACGGATAATCCAAATTAATCAACCCCCACCCATCCAGTTGTGTTGCTACAACATCAACAGACGAACAAAATTCATCAGAAAATTCAAAATCATCAATTTGTCTATCATAATATTAATGTTAGGTCGGGGTAAGTTTTGTCGCCGCGCCTATAGTAAAATTTTGGACGTGAACAAATATTAAAATTTCTCTTGGAAAAGTTAGGTAAAATTTGTCGACGTTTGAAGGAGTCCTGAGGTGATGAACCTTACCCATAACTACTTACTACATAAAAACATAGGACTACTACAATTTTCTTACAGTTACCCATAATTAGATAATCATTACAGACTAACAGACAAACATTAGATTTCCAAAATCCTAAATTTATCATCTTTGTAGGGGCAGGTAATTTTCAACAATTTAAATCGATTAAAATAAATAAATTCTTTTTTAACTAAATAAGTTTTATTTCTTGGAAGGAAGTAGGTAAAATTAGAATATTTGCAAGCATTAATCCAATAAAAATCACCAAAAAGTTGTTCTTTTGCCCAAGATATTAAACTTTAATTAAAAGTTATGTTTTTATTACTGTTACCTAAATTAGATGACTATGACAGACAAACATTGATCTAACTTGCTATTCTACCCAAGAAATTTAGACTATTTACTACCCCTCCCCCCCCCCCTCCCATTAAGTGTATAATGGTATCTTTTTCACACTCAAATCACATGAAAAAATCTCCTGTATTCTTAATGATTAAAGTTGAGCTTAATTGCATTTTGATTTTTAAAAGTTTTTTGCTCTAATTATTTAATGTTTTATACCTAAGCAATATATTCAGTCGAATTTAAAATTTCTGTTTAATTTTAAGATTTTTTTTATTTAAATTCATAGCTTCATTTTCTTTTATGATATAAAAAAAAATATCTTCAATAAAATTTTGGGATTTTTTTATTTTCAATAGGTAAGTGTTTTTGCCTCTAATTCATGTGCTCATTAAAATGATATTTTAAACCACTGAAAAAAGAAATCATAATTCTTATAGACTATGATTGAAAAACAAAGTAAAAATGGAATTGATAACGTTATTAAGCGCAAAGTAAGAGGCAAAATACTTTTCATATTAATTATCCCTTCCCATCAATTTTCCAATTAATAATATTTACATACAACTAAGAATCCTTAATCCCTTTTTAACTTTAGACATGACAAAGACACTAACACATGACAAATACCTTTGATTGTAAAATTTTGACCTAGTATTTTTACCTCCAATTTTTAAAAATAATAGTATTTTAGGTAATTCTTTTATAAACCTTGCAGGAATACGAATTTCATGATAATCTTTTAGGGGAGACATTGTAAGTTTTAGATTTTAGGATAAATAATTTCGTTTTGCTTATCATAGGTTAGGTTAAGATGGTTTTTAGGGCTTGAGGAAAGCCTGCAGGATTAGAATTAAATCTTAAAGGATAGTTTTGTGTGTTAAACTCGAATCTTATCAGACAAAATACATGAAAAATCATTAAATTCACAAAGTTTTATCTTGATACAAAAACAAATAAAATTCATAAACTAAATACAACCTACACTGTTACAAATTCATTCTCTCTGTTTTAAACAATTTCTGTCTTAGTAGTCCCTTACATATACACATATAGGAATGGAATTTTAAATACAAAATGGCATTTTTAACATTTCTGTTGGCTTTTAAAATCACTTATTTTATCTAAGTGAATTATTTTTTATTTAACATCTTTTATATCATTAAAAGTTTCATTTTTTTCATTTCATTAAAAAATCATTGCCATGCTGAAGTATTTTTCCATCCTTTTATCCCCAAAAATTGTTGTTATCTTATCACATAAATTATTATCATTATTAAGCTTTTTGGTCTGTCAGTTTTTTAGGGTGACATTTGTTATGAGCAATTTTTTTTGTATTCCATTTTCGCGCATTTTTTGAGTGTTCTCTCATTTATACATTTAACGAGCTTTAAAATAAGGATGAATTAATTCTAAAGTAGCGTACATCATGGTAAACAAAAAAATTTATTACAAAAGTATTTTCACTACTGTATATAAATAGTTTGGTGGTTAGTAAGGTTTGAATTTTAGTCAAATATACAGAAAATATTTTGGGGTAGGTAGTTAATTGTAAGACATACATTTAGGCGAAATTCATTTTAAAAATGAATTAATTTTAGTTATTAACGGTTAAACAACCATTATTATAGAGTTGCTTTGTTACTAAATCAAATAATAAGTTTCTACTCTAATTTTCAAGATAACCTTAAATAAAACTCCCTAAAAATCCGCGAAAAAGGGAGAAAAAAAGTTGCGATTATATTCTCACAGAATTTTTATATACATATGAGCAAGATTCTCATATTTATACTTTGCATTTATATTTTCAAATTTCAAAGCTTGATTTGACGGCCCGTGAAGAAAAATAGTGTCTTGCACGATTTTTATAAAATTAAATTTTCTTCAAAATTTAAAATCAATTCAAAATCATTTTTTACAAAGCAAAAAAATATTTTCTTTTGAAGCTAAGACAAATATTGAGAATATAAATGCGAAGTACATTAGTTCGAAGCCCGAAAATTTTCTTTGGGATCCTTAGTCATAAACTTTTTAATCATATGTTACTGCTACTGCATTTTTGTGTATATAATGTATCTTAAAAATAAAGATGATATGTTGGAGTTTACGTGTTTTTATTCATGACCAATATATTTAATACTAAGTAGTTTGATGTCTGTCTGATTTCAGTAACCGTTGAACCGATTGGTCTCTACTCTTTAGGGAATACAGATATTGGTTTGAGCTATTTTGGGACATCAACCATCCCCACACCTAACCTAATTTTTTTTTCTTCTAAATATTTCAAATTCGTAAAGGTAGAGAAACCTCCTTTACCCTGTAGGGGCGAAGCCCCAGAAATTTTAAAAATTTAAAAAAAACCCTTAAAAATAATCGTTAAATTTTATTTAAAATCTCCCCTGAACCTGGATGGAAAAGCCCTTGGGATTTAGAAGCAAAGTTAACTTGTCTGTCTGTACGTAACACTAGGATGGGTTTATGACGATTACATTTTGGCGAAAAGAACAATAACAAATACATTAACGCATTTATTACTCAACATTATTTGGAAGTCTGAATAATTGGTTTATTAATCGAATAATTTTTGTTTGTAAAATTATTAAATAATATTTTGAACTTAAAAAAAGTTTTAATAATATTACTTGTTAATTATTTAAGTAACAAAGATTGCCGATTTTTCATGAAGATTTTGCCGACCAATGAGAATCTATTATACAATAACCGATTAAAGATTATTCAATCTCAATATAGGAAAAATAATCAACTTAGCCTCTTTAATTGTCTTATCACTTGGGCTTCAATTTTGGCAAATTGTTTGTATTAGAACTTCGCCATTTAAGAGGGAGGGAAGTTTTGACACATTTATCTTTGGATTGAGATGATAGGTTATTAGGGATAAAATCATACTTATATGATGAATTTTCCCAAGTTTTAAGATTTTTTGGATAGGTCTCCAGCACACCCCTCCTCAACCGAACTTTATATTTAAAAAATGTCCCAAACATTCGGACAATTGGGCGTTCAAATAGGACCTAGTGGTAGTTAGAATCCCAGGTACAAGTCCAACAAGGAGCTGAACCTGCTGATCACCAATAACAGCCAGGATTAGCAGAGGGTATCCAGAGGGGCATCCATTGCCCAAGCCTTATAGACAAATTAATGTCGTCATGTTGTAATATACAGCTATTCCACATTGGATAGTTTTGGGAATGGGTTCAAATCCCCACTTGTGATAATACATTAGGGCACTTCCTGTTAGGAACTCCAGGCAGTCAGTTTGGTCAGAGGAGCAAAGCTTCTCTATTTTGGGGCTGTCCCTGTCGCACTACAATTACACTAAAATATTAAAAGAAGAGTGAAGTTTGTATCAGGTTATTTAGTGTTATTTGACTAAAACCTTAAAATGGCCATATCTGGCAAGAAGGAACAGCTAGGATTTTGTTCTCAACAGATTCTAACTACCACTAGGCCCTATTTGAACGCCCAATTGTGCGAATGTTTGGGACATTTTTTTAATATAAAGTTTGGTTGAGGAGGGGTGTGCCAGGTTTAGGAGCTGCAGGCCTCTAATTGGTCTCTGGACAGGTAAGATTTAGAGGTCAACTTATAAAACATAATATGCATCTTTTTATTGTTATTTACATATTTGAAGAAAAAATATGCATGTTCTTTTTTATAAGTTGACCTCTACCTCTTAAAAAAATATTTTAATTCATATTTTTACCTGTCTAGAGACCACCTGGAGGCCTGCAGCTCCTGAACCTGGAGGCCTATCC
This sequence comes from Acartia tonsa, assembly GCF_053477335.1. Classification (NCBI taxonomy): domain Eukaryota; kingdom Metazoa; phylum Arthropoda; class Copepoda; order Calanoida; family Acartiidae; genus Acartia; species Acartia tonsa. The sequence continues at coordinate 29,433,231 of NC_137267.1, forward strand.
AAAAAATCTTAAAACTTGGGAAAATTCATCATATAAGAATGATTTTATCTTTAATAGCCTATCCTCTCAGTCCAAAGATAAAGCCTATATTCACCGTTTACGCAAATGTGTCAAAACTTCCCCCCCTCTTGATGTAGTCTTCCTTGATATTTGGATAAGAGCTTTTCGGTCTTTTTTTTACATGGTTTAATTTAAGTCATTTAGACTTTGGAATAGCATTTGATGTAAATACGTCAGATTAGAAAGCAGATTTTCAGTATTTCAGATACAATCCCAAGTGAAACCGTCTATATTTTGTATATGGTCATGGTCAACCAATAGAGATAATCTAAAGACACACTCTAATTTAGCCAATTGGAATACAGCGAAGGAACAACTCGGTCATACTATTAAAAGTGTAAAAGTTTTAGTAAGAAATGGCGGAAATTTTATTATTTAAGGGGGGGGGGGGGAAGTTCTGACACATTTCCGTAAACCTGGTGTATAGGCTTTATTTTTGGACTGAGAGGATAGGTTATTAGGGATAAAATCATTCTTATATGATGAATTTCCCCCAGATTTAAGATTTTTTGGATAGGCCTCCAGGTTCCGGAGCTCCAGGCCTCCAGGTGGTCTCACTACAGGTAAAAATGAAAAAAAAATTTTTTTAAGAGTTAGATGTCAGCTTATGAGACAAAATATGTATGTTTTTTCTTCAAATATGTGAATAACAATCAAAAAGAAGCATATTTTGTTTTATAAGTTAACCTCTAACTCTTCAAAAAAAAAAATCTTATTTTTAATTTTTACCTGTACAGAGACCACCTGGAGGCCTGGAGCTCCGGAACCTGGAGGCCTATCCAAAAAAGCTTAAATCTGGGGGAAATTTATCATATAAGAATGATTTTATCCCTAATAACCTATCCTCTCAGTCCAAAGATAAAGCCTATACACCAGGTTTACGCAAATGTGTCAGAACTTCCCCCCCCCCCCCCTTGTTAATGTTATCTTTTTACAATGGAAATTCCATATTTGCCAGAACAAATTTAAAGAAAATAAAGTCTTAATCTACATAAACCAAAGCAACAAATCTTATCTACTAAGCTGAATGTCTTTTATAGAAAAAGAAGCATATCTAGAACTGATATATTGAGACGCACAATACTTATTTTTCATTTTAAAACTCTGTATTTGATGTCGATGATTTTATAAACATTCAGCATATCTATTTTTAACTAGGATTTTATACATTTCATATTTTGGCATAAGCATTGATGCAAGTGAAGAAAGCATTTTTCTATTGAGATAGCCTCTGTGTATGTATGATTGTATCCACCTAATAGATTACGATGTTTGACTACTAGAATTTCCTTTTTAAGTTTGACGAATTTTGGGTTCAGATGGATAATCTAGACATAATATGTCTATTATAATTTTGGACCAAAAATCAAAGTTCCTAGGCAAAACCTATTTTAGTCCCGTCTTTGTATCTCTGGTGTTAATTGGAATGCCTACGCTTTCTTAATTGTACCCCAATTGTTCAGGAATAATCGTACCCTGTTAGAAATCGACAGGTCAAATGAAACAATGACTGCTGTGCTATTGTGGACATACTTATCATGTTATCTGATACGCAAAGTTATTGAGAAGCTTAGCTACTAGTAAACAATAAGAATTCAATAATGAAAAGATTTATTTTGGCACTTAACAATTAATATACAAATTAACATTATCATTTTATGTAAAGTTATACTTAACAATTTATTCTTTTTAAAAAAGTATTGTCATTTCTAAGCATTTTTTTCACGAGTATCAAAATATTTCAACCTCTTAACGGCAAGTAGATATATTATTAAGATATAAAAGTGGAATTTTTGCAATTTCAATATTGGAATTTTTATCAGGATGTAATTTCTTTTTAAGTTCGGAACCCCGTGGGGTTAGCACGACTCATGATCAGAAAGTTTATAATAGAAATAAATAAAAGAAATAATAAAATTAATTTCCTTAAAGTAAATTTTTATAATTTTTGGCAAATATTTTTTGAAGACCATTTGATATTATTTTGATATAAATAAAAATTATGATACATTTTTTCTTTCATTGTATAGTTCATACTAAAAAAATAATATTCATTATTAAATTCCAGATACTAGACCGAATAATATTTCTTAATTATTGCATTAATTTGGCTTTTAATAAATTCAAAGTAAAGGTTTCCTTTTAAATATTTTATATAAGCGCAATTTTTAGAATGTGCACTAAGATATATAAGTTGGAAAGAATTTTAATGTTAGAGGGAGATTTGAAATCTGCATCAAATTATAAGGATTTTTTTTATGAAATTCGTTTTTTGTATAATTCTTTATCTAAAAGCGGAAATACAATTTAAGTTAATTAATTTTGACATCTGTGATTGGTGGATTGAAAATTATCTGCGCTCTGACTGTCGCACATCATTCAACCAATTAGAGCGCAGGTAGTTTCCAATCCACCTTATCCTATTGGTCAAAATTTATGAACTTAAATAAATTGTATATCCGCTTTTAGATAAAAAATTATACAAAAAAAAGAATTTTCTAAAAAATCCTTGAAATTTTATGCAGATTTCAAATCTCCCTCTGACATTAAAATTCCTTTCAACTTATATATCCTAATGTGTAATACTAGTAGGAATTGGAATATATATCAAGTGAATAAAAACGTAATAAAAAAGGAAGAATTTTAGTCTGATTTTAAAAAAAATATTATCCCTATCAAACGGAGTAAATATAATTTTCTATACAACAGAAAACAAGACAGAACTAAAGTAAACGAGAAAAATTGTTCAAATGAGCTTATTTGTAATAGAGATCCTTCTAACAGTTGTCCAGGAGCACATGCCACACTCCATCATGATAATACTGCCCGGGATATCGATCTCAATACTCTCTGGCGTATAGCAGCCGGCTTCGAAACAGTGGCCGCAGCTGGCCTCCATCAAGCCCTGCTTGAAGACTTTAACAAGAGATGCGGCGCACTTATGAACCGCGGGATCATTGGTAGAAATATCATTGTTGTCATTATTAATATCTGTATGAATATCATTGTCAGTTGAAATAATATCCTCTTCTCCTTCACTTTCTGATGAGGTTAGGGAATGTTTTCGCTTGGAGGCAGGGCCGCGATTTATTGCAATCTTTGAGGGAGACTCCTCATTTTTGAGTTTTTTAGTCGGCGGCGGTTTGGGGCAGTTTTGTTCATCATTTGAGGCGGGACGCTTGTTGCTGGCCAAGTTTTTATTGGTTTGTGCATCATTATTAGTAATATCTTTAGGATTGGCAGTGGTTTCTTCTTGTGCTTCTTCAGGTTTAGTTTCATTTACATTTTCATCTCCTTGTGTTTGTTTGCATACAGTATTAGATTCTGCTGATTTTTCACCGGAATTTTTATGGCCATTGTCTTTTTTAGTTTTATTGACAGAATGTTCAATTAAATCAAAATTTAGTTTTTCTACAGCAGGGCGTATAAGCTTCTTATTCTTGTATTTCAGTAACTTCTTCTTTGGACTCTTGGTGAGTTTTCCACTACGAAGCTTCTTTTTAGATAGAATATCATTGGAGCGAAGCTTTTTCTTGATTGGGGAGTGGGGACTTGGTTCAGTCTTTGAAACATCATCAACTAATTTTTCATTTTTCTGTTTGATGTCGTCAACAGGTTTAGTTTCAGTTGTTGAGTCGTCTAATCTTTCATTATTTTTTGTTATCTTTTCGTTATTGTCAAAGTTATTTACAATTATATTCTCCCTATCATCAACCTCATTATTTTTAGAATCAGCATTTTCGTCATCTTCTTTGTGCACAGTTTCTTCTGAATGTACAGGCATTGGTAAATCCTTTTTGGATGAAGCACTACGACGTGACCTTAACATTCTAATGTTTTCCTCATTAGGAATCTTGAAGCAGTTATCCTCAGTCATTTTCTGTTCAGACATATCTTTAGAAGCTTCCTCTATAGCCTTAGTGATGTCTTTTTCTTCAGCAATTTCTTCAGGAGAATGTTCCTCAGTGCCATTTGTAAGAACTGGCTTTTTCTTTGATTTCTTTTTGTTTATCAATTTGTAGAAATTGGGCTCAAATTTATTTGTCATATCTTGATCTTCTTGACATAAATCCTGTTTAAATGGCATGTCTTCATAATTAATAGGGAACTTTTTCTTTGATGGTTGGGGTGGAATAGCTCCTTTAATAAATTTAGTTATTTGCAATATTGATCTTAGCATAGTTCTGCAAGGTGTATAGTAATAATGGTCTTTTAGTCTTTGTCCCCCTGATCTTTTAGTGACTCTTATAAACCAGTTGTCAGGAAATTCAGGATCTCTATAGTAAAACGTATTTTCATCAACATGACCGGGTTTAAGGTCTGCTTTGGTTTTCTTTTTCTTTGGTGGACTCTTTTTAGCTGTCTTTTCAGATGAAACAGATACATCTTCAACTGCAGTCTTGTCAGATTCTGTTTCAGTTGATTTCACAGATTTTTCAATTGGCTCTGATGTTTTTTCAACCATTTTGAAGGATTTTTCAGCTAATTTTTTAGTTGGTTTCACAGATTCTTCAACTTGCTTAGTTAATTTCAATGCTGGGTTAAAAGCACTATTGCTTTCAGTTTTGGTGATATTTTCTGACACAATCTGTATTTCACCATCTTCAGAAGACATCTCGGTTTCTGCCTTCTTCTTTTTCATCTCCTTGATTCGCTTGACCATTGCTTTCCTTGCAAGTACAGCTTTGTCCTTGTTGACAAGTAACTCATCCACAATTTCTATTTCTTCCTCATTGCTACCTTTGGATGTTTCAATGACTTCTTTAATCACCTTGGTTTTAGAATCATTTAGAGGTTCATTGTTGTTTTTAGTTGCTTGTTTCATTTCTGTTATCATAGGCTTGGCAATAGGCTTCTCCGAACCTTCTGTTAACTTTATAATTGATTCTTTGACAGATTCTTCAACTTTCTCTGTAACAGTAACACAACTTTCTACTTTGGTATCGACCTTGTCAATCTTAACAGGGGTTTTCTTCATTGTTTCTTTCAACTCATTTTTCTTTTGCAATGCTTCCAATTTTTTCTTTTTAATCTTTAATTCAGTGAATGATGTTGTCCTCTTTTTGATGACAGGTTTTGTTTTGTCAATATTATTTGGCTTCTTTTTTGGCACCACTTTGACAAGTTCAATTGTGCTTAGCTTAGTTGGTTCTGTAGTTTCAGATGGAATCGCATCATTAGCAGATTTTTCTAAAGATTTTGAATCAACTAAATTATCAATACTATCTACAGAATCTCCATTTACTAAAACATCAGGCTTGGTATCATTACCACCTTCAACTGATTCAGGTTTTTCATCATCTATTGTTGACTTTTCTGAAATAACATTTTCAGTTTCAGATTTTGTATCCTCAGAAGAAGCATTTTTATCGACAGATTTATCCATTTCTTTCTTGGTGTTGGTTGGCTCCTTAATCTCTGGTTCAACAGAAGGTTTAGGTAATTCAATTTTCTTCTTTTTAATTAATATTTCAGATGGTAAAATATCTTGATCCTCGTCAAACTCATACACATCTTTTTTAGAAGGTTCTTCAGCAGGTGGAATTGAAATTTTCGCATCTATTTCAGTAGACTCTATAGCAGAAAGAGTTGAAATAGTCTCATCTTTTTCTATAGATTCATTAGAAGATGAAATAAGCTCATCATCCTTTGTGGCAGTCAAAGTTGTTTCTGTTTCAGATTCTTTAGCGTCTTCACTAGATTTTTCCTTGCTCTCATCAATTTTAATGATGCCAGCTTCAACATCTGACGATTTTTCAGCATGACTTTCAATTTTAGAAACTTCTGGAATATTATTTAGAGGTGTTTTGTCTTCTATAATTTCACACGGTGATTCTTGATTGCTATTAACAACTGTTTTTTCTTCAGGCATTCCTTCAGTAGTCTTTTCCAATTCAGTATCAGGTTCACTGACATTTTCAGTGGAATCAGGCTGTTCCTTTTGTTCATCTATTTTTTCAACCTCTTTAATTTCAGTAGTCTTTTCAGCTGTTGTTTTATTCTGAATAGGATCAACAGTTACTTCAAGCTCATTATTTGACTCAGAATTTTCTTCAGTTGGTGCAGATGAAACTTCTTTTAATGGTTCGCTGACTGTTTCAGATTTCTTTTCTTCAATATTTTTGTTTCTGGTGATATTTTCTTCAGATTTTGCTGGTTCTTCAGTTGTATCAGAAACATCAGTAAGATCTTTGTTCTGTGTATTTTCTACATCCTTAATTGGCTCTTTTTCATCCTCTTTAATTGGTTCATTTTCTTTCTCTTTAGCTGACTCTTTTTCATTCTCCTTAACTTGCTCCGGGGTTTCAATTTTTTCTTGAACAGACACATTTTCCGCCTGAGGATTAGCAAGTGCCATCATTGTTTCCCTAACAATATCATCCAAACTTCTTTCTTGTTTTGGTTTTTCAGGCTTTAAATTTGTCTCTAGAGGAATATTTTGTGTTGATGACTCATTGGATACTTCTGACTTAGAGGTTGGCGATGTGCTAGAAGCTGGGGGTTGTAATGATGGAGGGGGAGGAACAGGTGGTCTACTTTGTTGCCAAGCAAGCCTTTCAGCATCACTAACTTTATTGGGAGTGTTAATATTAGATTCTTTACAGATAGAAAGCAGCTCCTGAGTGACATCATCGCTTCCACTACTCTCTACAGAACTAGTTCTTTCACCATCTTTAAGTTTCTTTTTCTTTTTTACCACATTTTTGGGCGATTTTGCTCTTGCCGCTTCTTTCTTGGGTGACCATTTTTTCAAAGCTCCAATGATCAGGCTTTGGCGCATTTTTTCTTCAGCTGTTACTTCAGAAACTAAGGAGTTGACTGTTTCCTTAACAGCTCTTTTCATTTCCTCATAAGACTCTCTGCTTTTGCTTCGTGAAAGTTTTGGGGCCTTAGTTTTAGGCTTCTTTTCTGTCTGATTAACTGGTTTTGTTTCTGAAAGAGCTTTAATTCCTGTCGTCGATGATACAGGGATTGATAATGGTGGCACCAAAGAGGATGGCGGAAGTAACGGTGGCGCCATAGAAGATGGCGGGAGTAATGGTGGCGCCAAAGAAGATGGCGGGAGTAAAGGTGGAGCAAGAGATGATGGCGGGAGTAAAGGTGGCGCCAAAGATGATGGCACGAGTAATGGTGGCGCCAATGAAGATGGCGGGAGTAAAAGTGGAGCCATTGGAGGATTTAAAACCGGAACCAGTGGTTTTTGAAGGCCTAAACTTGCTGTATGTTGAATGACTGACTGTGAAATAGGTAGAGAAGGCTGTGGCTGAGTTTTTATTTCAGAATTGGGCACAGGAACTTTAATTGGCAATGTTACCGGAGCCGGTGGCAACATTTGAGGCATCTTTTCAGGTACTTGAGGCTTCACATGCTCTATTTTCTTTTCTGGTCGTTTTGAAGATTTCCTGGACAACGCTGCTTCCCAAGAGTTTTGTAAATCAGGCTTGTCCGTGTCAACATAATCATAACCAAGCAAAATATTTGGCTTCTTCTTGTTGATTAAAGAATTATTGGCTGCCATATTTTTGAAAGCTTCTAAGTCAATTTTACTGTCGTAGGTTGGTTTCTTGATAAAGCTGTTGGGTATAATCTTGACATGATCACAGTTAATATCCTTGATAGGTCCAGTGTCTAATGTAACCTGGATAAGGTAAGCATTGATAACCTTTCTAACAGTTCCAGGCAGCAAGTAACCACAATTTTGCACTGGGAACACAGCAACTCTGGATCCGGTTTTTAGTTTGTCTGTTGATAGGGAAGGTATGTCCAGGACTGCTTTGTCAATAAGGTCATCTTTGTCCAGTGTTTTGACAACTTTGTCCTGGGTGTCCGCAGCTCGGAATGTGATACAGTAATCGTCCTCTTCTATGCTGCTGATTATGGCTGGGTGCAACTTCTTGTCCTAAAAATAATACATTTTGTTAAAATAACGACAACTACGTACCTATGTAAATAGCCTTTTAATAATACGAAATCATTTTGTAGTATATAAAGAAAAAATATGATATTAAATAACAAATTTTGATTTCAAAAGTATCTAGGCAAGTATCTCAAAAAGAGCCAATATACAATAAAGCTGTATAAAAAAGTAATGATTGACACACGATAATTGAAAAGTATCTGCGCTTCTTTAAGAAATGTTTTCAATTAGAGTCATAAATACAGTATTATTAACTAGCGGTTGTGCCTCCAGCTTCTAAATTTTAATTTTTGAAACAATCGGCTTAAAAACATGTAAAAACCCTTACTACTTTAAACTAAATGAAATTATTATTTGAATTAAAACAGGAAGGACAACATCCAAAATAAGCGAGGAAATAATGGGTGGACAAAGTAAATTAACAAGAAAATATTCAGTGGTCATAAAAAAGGAAAGGAAGAAAAGAAAGATAACTAACAAATGGCATAGAAATATAAGACAACAAGAATCATATGATATAAATCACTAACCCTTATAAAGTCACTTGTCCTTTTCTTTTAACACCTAAAATAGGTATGTAAATTCTGTTTTAAAAAAGTGGCTTTAAAGAAGTCGGACTGCTATGGATGTCATTTTACTCAAATATGCACAACTATGACGAGAATGTTGAAAAATTAGAGGTATGACTTAAATTGAATATATAATAGAAAATATTACCACATAGCGTTACAAACGCACTTTCGGACACACAACGTATATTATAGAGTAGCTTTGCTACTAACAAAAATTAATGCATACCTTGTAGAATAGAATTTTAGTTCCCACCAACATCCTGTTAACATTCAGAAATCCTTCCTCAAAGTCTTCCATCATGACAACAGGGGCTGCAACTTGCTTTGCCATGGCGTGGTGGTGGTGGGCGAATCCCCCCTTTCCATCAAACGCGGACTTCCATTTGTCGAGAGTAGGGTGACCCGTATGATTGGTCAGGGAAGCTTCATTTGGTTTGTTTAGGTTGTCTTGAGATTTTGTGGTCATTGGGGATGATAAAGTGGTCGCTGGTTTGCTGATTTTTCCAGACACCTAAAAGATTTTATAAGTTATTTTTCTGTTTATGATAACTGTAAAATTAGCATTATATCTTACTAATTTTGTGCGTAGGTATGTCTTAGACGAAATGAAAATAAGATTTATTTAAAGTAAATTAAGCCAATAAATATCAATCTTATTAAGTAGAATTAATGAATTTGTAATTATCTCATCTTTATAGGTAGGTATATATCTTTTTCCATTTTTTTATTAAATTTTTTAGTACTTATGAAAATACAGCTGGTAAAATAAAAGAAAAATTATTATCACTGTTAAAAATCCTGATATAGAATAAAAATCTTACCGCGGCAATAAGATTTGACAATCTACTGGCCACCTTCCTATTTGTCTCCGGCTCTGGAAGCACCAGATCTCCATCATTCTCTCCATCCGTACTGCTGCTCTGTGAGGGACAGGGCGAGGCCAAGGCACGACTCTGCGCCTCTTGATTCGCCACTGAGTACGGTATTTGAGGCACCAATGTTGAGTTAGGGCGAATTGTCGGCTGGGGCGGCATGTACGGCGGGTAGACCATTGGTGGGGGCGGGGTAACTGCTGCAGTTGAATGAGGCGAAGGAGAGGCGCCCGGGTGGGGTGGAGAAAATTGCTGATGGGCGGGAGATGGGGGTGGGATATTACCACCTAAATTATAAGAATTTGGCGATTGACTTGGGTGAAAGGGGGATGGGGAAGGTTGAGCATAGTGTTGGGGGAAATGTTGTGGTGAAGGGGGAGGCGGGGCAAACATAACCCCGCCCCCACCACTGCTTGGATGCATGGGTGTCCCAGGGGGCGTGGGATAGCGGCCGAAACTAGGATGGGGAAATTGTGGAGTGCCGGCGAATTGAGGCCTGTGTATGGGCGAGTGTTGTGGGTGGGTAGGGGACATGTGGGAGGTGGACCAATCTGGACGGGTACCAACCACCTTCTTTTCCACAAGTCTGTCTATCCCCTTAGAAATGAGTCCCACCAAATCCACTGGACCTAAACAGGTTTAAAATGATTCTTTCATCAAATAAAATTTCAGGTCAGACCAAAATTATAATAAGTAACTTCAAAACTTTTATAGAACAATTATGTTCATAACAAAATAACTTTTTATGTAAAACTTTTTAACGATCTTTAGAAGGATTATATTTATTCATAAAAGTTTTGGTTTTGTATCATACATGTGAAGAAATAGGTCGGATATTTTCTTACTCGAATAGACAGACGAACGGGAAAGAAAAGTTATAAAGAAGCAACTCTACTAGTAAAATGTTATTTTCCTTACCTGAACTAGAAGCTGCAGGTTCAATAGGCTTCTTATATCCAGCCATAGACACAGGCGTCGGTGGAACTCTAGATACCTCTTGTTGTCCGCCAGTCATGACCTTCCCAGTTCTGGCGGCGGCTCCAGGTACATTATTTACCTCCCTTGGATCAGGTATATTGCCAATTTTGCCCGCGAACAAATCATTGCTTAATGCTGGTTTCTGCGAGGGTTTGCTTTGAACAGATTCTTTTTGTGTTGGCTTCTCAACTTCGCTTGGTTTACTATTATCATTCTTGTCTTTGGATAAAGTTTGTTTTGGTTTGTTGGCCGATAGAGGAGAATCTTCTTTAGTTCTGTTAGTATGGGGGGAGTGAGATTTTCTTTTAATTTTGCCTGGGGAGTGTAACATGCTACTTTCACCGTCTTCAACCCTAAAATTATTAAATCCATTAGGAATTTTTTCTAATACCTATCCTGTAAAAAACGACTTTTGTCTGAAGCTTAAGAGCACGGACATTATTGATCTCTTAATAAATATCTTGGGGTTGTTTTAGACTATTTTCCTGACCTCTCTCGCCTTCCCCGACCACTCAAGGCAAAGCAATTAGTATCAAAGTATAAAAAATAAAGAACTCTTAAAGAAAGACAGTAGGAATATCATATGTGAAACAAAGCACTAAGAGAAAGCGAAAATAAATAAAAAATAGTTTCAGCCTTATATTTAAATTGCGGTCAAAGCATTACCAACAGACCAATAATTTAAAGACTGGCAGCTCAGAGACATCATAAAAAATATCAGTCATCTAAGTTTAATAGAGAATCCAAGTTTTTGGCCCAAAAATAAGAAATCTTATTTTTAAAACTTTGGTTACCAGTGTACCTTGTTGAAAAAAATAAACTAGCTTACTTTGGATAGTTGATAGGTAGATATCTGAGTGAATCTATAGAAATTTCCCTGGAATCCCCATCATCCAATTCAACGTTCTGGAACCTGATAAATAAAATAATAGTTTATGGGAATAGGATATACGTAGATATAATGACAGGGAAAAATTTGAACCTCATTTATTGGTCCAGTAGGATGGGAGGGTTATGTTAAAGGGAGTGGAACTAAATTTTTTAAATCGATATAGCAATATTAAACATAACCCTGGTATATTCACCAAAAAAACATTTAGAATCACTACTGGAAGGTGCTTAGAATCACTTGCTCTTGTTTGTGGATAGTCCACTTTTAGCCATTTTTAACCAAAAATCAATTTACTCTGACTACATAAACTCTTTAAAAAAAACTTTTACCGCCGAGAAAAAGATTACATATAATAAAATAAGGATAAAAAAGGTTAGATAAAAATCAATGCAAACAATGTAAAACATACCTTGGCAATTTTTCAGAATCTTCTTCCATTTGAACAACAGTCCCTGGATGTAGATACACATACTTGCTACTCCAGTACGCACACACACGGGTTCCTAATAATAATAATTATAGAGTAATTGCACAAATATTTTTTTTGACTGTAAATTACAATGGTACCTAAAGTTTTACAATAAAGTTATCTTATTTATTGGCTTAAAAAAATTTAGTGTTATTATTGGTTTCTCGTTGATTGGTTCCAAACTAAAAGTGTCCAAACTTCAGGGGTGTATATTCTGCACAAGATTTATTTTTTTTCCCCTGCTACAAAATTTTTTATTTTTCTTCCCCCCCTAGTTTTTTCTCACCAAGTAGGGGGAAAATGGAAAAATATTTAAAGAACTCCATATTTTATTTATTTTATCCCTCCTACCACACATTTTTAAAAGTTTTTTTCACCAAGGAGGGGGGAAAATAGAAAAAATGTTTTCAGTTTTCTTAATTTTTACATTTTTTTTCCCTCCGACAACTTATTTTTTATTTTTTTCCCCCCCCCCCTGAGCAGGGGATCCCATGTAGAATATACACCCCTGCCAAACTTTTCAACAAACAATTTAATCGATAGAAGATATATCTTCCATTGTGATACCCTTTAAGATTATTTTAATATACAACCCTTTCTTTGTTGTTCCTGCTTATAATAAAGATAAACCAAAATAGCAAAATAGTAGTTTTGAATAACATGCAAGATTTATAGAGAAGCTTCGCTAAAAATAGGAGCATATTAAATTGCTTACCTAAAGGAACAGTATCTCCCGACACCCTTACATCTCTAATAACATTCTGCAACAATTCTTCTCTCGCATAAATATGCGGCTTAAATCCACGTTCATTGTCTAACAGCACACCGTAAATATCGGGCGGATTGATGGCGTTCAGCCGTCCAGGATAAAAATGACCCTCAATTCGAACCAAAACCCGGAGACCATCAACTAAATTGTCCTCATTTAAAGTAACATCTTCTGTTAGAGTTGATAGTTTATTAGCAGCTGGTGCTTGCTTCTTTTTTCTTGTGTTGGCTCCCCTTCCTTGGCGAGTATGAGATCTTGTTGTGCTAGGCCCCTGCGCGTCTTGTCCGTTATTATTTCCAGCTTGATTATGATTATTACCCTCATCACCGTTTCCACTTTGTCCTTTGGTTTCAATGGTTTCTCTATCCTCTATTTTTGCGGATTTCTCATTTTCTTTCCCAGATTTTTCATGAATTTCTTTTTCTTGGGATTTTGATGATTTTGTTTTGATATCTTCTCTGCTGTTGGATCTTACTAAATCTTTTATTTTAGCCAGTGGATCACTTGGGGATTGGACTCGAACCCTTTTCTTTACAAATAAAGTTCCACTGTAGGAATCTAATAAACTATCATTGGATTTTCTGGCATTGCTTTCAAGATCATTATTTTCTGTCTTAATTTCGCTACGATTATATATTGATTTTTCTTCAGATATAGTTTCTAAACTATTTTGATCATTTGTTGCAGGTATAATAGTTTTCATTAGTAGTTGTTGACTGAATAAAAGCTGTTCTTTAACCTTTTCTAACCCTTGTCCGCTTGATATCAACTCTTCTTTGACATCAGTGCTTTTGCTGCGATTTACAGATCTTCTACCAGTAACAGTTACATCCTTGTTGGAACTCTTAAGGCTGGAAAAGTCTACACTAGTGCGACGTTTCATGTTCTTGTTTTCCAGTTTGAGGTAGTTTACCCGTTCACGTGTGATTGGGCTGATGTGATCTTCAGAAAGGCGCTGGGCTAGTTCACTATAAAACAAATAAAATCCATTAGGATTGTTTAGGTGTTTGTGTGTTACAATCAGAGGGAACAATTAAAGGGAGAAATCATCTGAAAGAGACCATTGACTTAAATAGTTTTAAGACCAACAAAAAAAAATTACAATGTTGTGGTTACCAACTAAAGAAGACTAGACTAGCAACAGAAAAGTATAACCCAATGGATATTATTATACAAATTATTAGAAAGCACAAATTTTTTTTGTATAATTGGTGGAAGTGAAAACTAATAGCCTATTTTAAGATTATATAAACTATGAAACTTACTTTTATCACAATTTTTCACAATAAGGAAACCTTGGCGTATCCATGTATGTATATTGTATAATCTTGTTTTAAAGTAAAATAGAATACCTTATGTTTAAAGCTTCTTTTTCTTCAGACACCTCCTTGACTTTTCTTTTCTTGTCCAATCCAACGATCCCTGAATCGATGCTTTTCCGTGGCCGCCCTTTTCCCTTTTTGGCGGCCACACCGCTCAGCTCTCCATTTATAGGTATAGGATCAACTTTAGGCCTGTCTTTCGACTTAACGGGAACCGGCGAGTCTTGGTCTGTTGAGCTATCGTCCGAAATCACAAACGGGGGTGAAAACTCGTAGTGAATAAATTTGCGGCATCCGCGCATTTTTCGGCCTGTCGCGGTTTCTGGAGTTTTCGGCGGGCTTTTTACTGTGAAGTTGAAGTCAGTGTTTTCTTGTCCTGAAGTATCACTGGATGATATGTCCTTGGGAAGTGGTGGAGAATTTTGTTTCATGTTGGCATTAATCATTTCCCTAAAATAGTAAATTACAATAAAACTTTGAATATATATAAAAGTTATTTTTAGACATAATAAAATAGAACATACTATGTTTCAAGAAAGATTTTTAGATGTAATCAAAATAAGTCAAAAATGTAACATACCTTTCTAAATGTTCATTTTGACTAACATTCTCTTTCTCCAAACTAGATGGATTATTCCCAGATCTTGGCTTTGCCGAGACGCTCTTCCTTTGTCCTCTTGGCGTTGGAATCATTACAGACAGCGGCTGCGACAAATCTGGATCTGGCCGCATTAGTTTCCCCTCTCCGCTTTCTCGTCGCGATTCGCCCACCGGTTTCACAGCAGTCATTATTGATGGTGGAGATTCAGATACAACATGATTTTGTGTTATGATTGGGGCAGTTTCTGATTTCAAATTTTGTGGATTTGTTGGCAATTTTATTGCGGGCGAAAGAGTTGGCAATGACGGGGTGGACATTGCGCTGTGCGGATCCTCCGCCTTGGAAAAAGGCGGATTGGAGATGTTGACTTGCGGCGAAAGAATAGGAAGGGAAGGCGTGGTTGGCGTGTGCATGTTTTCGGGAGTTATCGCAGGGGTCACCATGCCTAAACATAAAAAAAATTTATCAAACCAATAATTTTCTAACCCTTTTTTGTCAAATGTTTTCGTTAAAATTAAATCATAAATTCATGGAAATAAGTCGTAAGCAAGTCGCACAAATAAGACAAACAAGATTGAAATTGTTTAGAGTATTGCAGAAAAAATGGCCTAAACCATGCCAAGGTATAAATTTATAATTTGGTTTTAGATTCAAGTCTTGATAGTTTTAGCCTATTTTCAGTCCTTTCCTACCCCTTCGAGTACAGAGCCTCTACGCTAGTTATTATCAGGGACAAGGGAAAGTGTTTCTGACAGACAATTCTACGTGAAAATTTCCCCACAACCCTCTTCCATTATTTCTCATCTTACCCACTTCCCTTCAGTCACATAATAAACAAGTTTTACGCCAACAAAATATCTGATTGTCGGCAATTGCAAATGGATTAATTGGCTGAATCACATTCCCTGGTTATTATATAAGTTATACCTGTCGAACACTTTATGCTACTAGACGTGAACTGTTGAGTATTTGGTGTAGTCACCGGACTTGCCGACACAGGGCTGCCCTCTGCAGACTGACCGCTGCTAGCCTCTGAACTCCCAGAGGTCGGCGGCGGAGTTGGATTGTGCGAGTTCAGTTGAGGTGAGTTTAACTTTGGTGTTGAGGTTGTCTAAATTAAAATATTGTTTACATAAAGATTTAAAAAGAACAATGCAAGATATTTTTAGTGTAGGTATGTTAATAGCAAAGCTACTCTAAAGCCAGAAATGTAAGTCCGTTTGACTGTAAAAAAAACTAGTTTGTGGAGAAACGTAAAATTGTAGACTGCTATTTATGATATACGGCTGTAAATTTATCGAGAAGATTCCCTATACCAATAATAAAACAATACCTATTTTTTTTGTTATTAAAGAATCATAAGAACTGAAAGATACCTGAATGTTAATGATAGCATCCATTGCTTTGATCGCATCTTCTGATGAGATTACCCTGCTTCTTGTTCTAGACCCAGCCCTGGGCTTCACAGTGCTATTGGTACTAAGGCTAATACTTGAACTTTTGCTCATTTCCTCAAACTTTTTGGCCATCTCAAGCACTTTACGCTCATTATGACTTGTCTCCAACCGAATCTCATCCTTGCAGACAGGACTATGAAGGCCGAAAACAAGCCGACGACTTGGCGACGGACTCGATGTGTTTTCTTTAGGCCGGTGAGTGGCGTCATTAGAGGTAGTTGGGGGAGTACCGTCCCTAACTGGCAATTTTGAGGGGCTCGCCAGGATTCTAACCTTGCTGGGACTTTGCAGGGGACCCTGTTCTGCAGAAAATTCATCTTCTATTAAATCTAAATCTTCAGTGATATCATTTTTGGCAGTGGGTGTTGTAGTGTTTGACACGTCTGCGCTGCTTGTTTGACTAGCTAGAGATGAATCTAATGCTGAATCATCTAAGGATGAATCATTTGAAGTCGTTGTGGATTCATTCATTGAGGATGAATTAAGAGATTCGTTTAAGGGATGAGAATCTAGGGATTGACTGAGCTTGACAGGTGCTGATGGCGCACAATCCATGGATCTTGAGCGCAGAGAACTAATATCCTTAATCTCAGAGCGCGCATCTGTGCTGCTGACGCGCGTCACACGTCTACCGCCAATCATTGTAAGGCCGGTGGTCTTTTCTTTGGCCTCAATAGTGTTAATTTCTGCAGTAATATCAGATTTGCGCAATTCTTTCAGGGTTGAGTTGATTGCGGTTAGGTCGGAGGGCTCATTTTCAAAATCTATGGAATCATAGGAGGTTGACAGATTCATCGATTTTGACCGGGAACGAACTTGCACTGTAGGAGGTGATATACTTGTAGACTCTAATTTCTTGGCCTAAATATTAATAGTTTTCATTTATGATCAATTTTTTACTAAGAACTTTAATCACAAGAAATAATAAATAATACGACAATTGCAGGCTTACACACCTTTTTTTATGACTGTTCGAGGATAGAAGCCCCTCCCCCTTCAAAAATAAATTGAAAATAAGAAGTGCGGGATTAGAATTTTGTCTGCAATTTTTACTATAAGTTGGCTTAAGCGTTATATTTGTAACAGGGTAGCTTAACAGGGTGAGCGTTAAGTTAGTGTTCTATGCTCGCTAGGGACCTTAGGGGAAAGCATTAGTTAATATCACATATAATATTTATTATTCAAAAAGAAACCTAGGTACCTCTTTTTTAGCTTCATTCTCCGAATTTTTTGACTTAAAAAAGCTGTACTTTTTCGGTGGAGAGGATTCAACTATTGACTTGTCTTTTGTGGGGGAAATAAATTTCTTTGCCTTCAAACCTTCCTTTTTCTGAGTGTATTTTAACATTTTTCTGGATTTCGGCGTGAGTATTTTAACCTTAATTCCACCGCCTTCTTTTTTAGACTTTTTCTCGGAGGACCGCTTTTTTGACTTGCTATTTTTGAGTTTGCTCTTTTTTGCAAGTTTCTCCGGGGTAATTTTGATCTTTTGAATAGGCGGCACCGAAACTGGATCCGGACTCCCCAACCGGATTTTCAGCTTTTCAATGCTTCTCGACGGCGAATGAGATGCTTTTAGGTCAGTCTTGTTTTTCTCTGAGTGTGAGTGTAGCTCGCTAGATTCATTTTTTAGCTCGGAGGAGGATTTGGCGGAGGCTTTGAGGAACTTTTGTGGAAGTTGTTGGCGCAGCCAGGCTGGCGTGTGAGTATAGCTCAGGCTGTTCAGACACAGCTGGACCAAACTTTGACAGGTCAGGTAGGATTCAGTACTGAAGGATCTGAAGAGAAAAAAATATAATATAATACCACATTCAACATTAACAAGCACAATCACCTTCAATACTAAAAAAGTAAATTGCTTTTAACTTTTTGAACAAGGTTGTAAAATTTACAACTTTTTTGTGCTTCTTTTCCGGGGTAGTTTCATTTACATGGCATATATTTGAAAGAATTTCAATTTTCTACCACGTAGTTTTGAAAATATCAAGACTTGAAAATCGTCTTTTTGTGATATATGCAATTTAAAAAGAAGATTTTCAAATCTTGATATTTAAAAACTACGTGGTAGAAAATTGAAATTCTTTCAAATATATGCCATATTATATAAATGTAGTTTAACCAATTTATTAACTAGGAAAAAATATGCGGTTCACTAAATTAAGTTCAAATGCATTTCGTGAAACTACCCCTTTAGCAAATACGGGATAGTTCCAAATTTTGATTTCAATATTAAACAATTTTTAGTATCAAGTTAAAATTCCTAATAAAACCTTTGATTGCACGACATTTATAAGGAAACCTTAATGAGATTAATGGCCCATATCTTATTTTTTTTTATGTAAAATATCATATAGTTTATAGGTATGGTATATAGTATATAGGATTTTTTAACAACTATCTCTCAGGAAGTAAGGAGACATTGGACTGTAAATTACACCGGTAAACAAAGTTTGGACACTCAACTTTAAAAATCAAATAATCAAAATTCAAATAAAGTACTCATGGTTGTTAAACGTAAACCACTGAATAAAAATGTTATTGGAAAACTTTGGGGACTTATACAATATTAATTAACAGCGCAATGTCCCCTCCCTCCCTGCATAATTAGGGTTGGTCCGTCCGCCCATACATTCGTACGTCTTTAACGGATAGCTTCCGTAAATCCTACCTATCATTCTCTGCCTCTTCCGCCAGGATGTCCTGTTCTTCCTTCTCCAAATTGGCCAGATATTCGCTGATACTATTAAATTGGGGCCGGGAGGCAGCTTCTTGTCGTTGCTGTGCCAATTTTGCCTAAAATATAACATTTGAGTAAAAAAACAAGGATGATAACTTCCATCCATAAATAGACAAGCACAAAATCTATTATGAAATAAAAAAAAACAGACAAAGTGAGTTACAGAGCAGATTATCTGTTATCCTAACAAAGAAAAGCAGCTAAAAACCTTCTTAAAAGCAGTCAGGCTACCATAGATTTTTGATACCAAACATTTTAGCCTTCTTATATAATATCAGCTGAAAAAATCGCATTAACCCCATGCGGACAGATTAAAGGACGGACAATAGTAGCTTCAATATTAAACACTAGGTAATAAGAAAATAAAAATAAAGTTTTTTATTAAGACAAAATCAGTCGTTTGTACTCTTTATTTCGACCCTACTACGCTTTATTTAATAAGTGATGGTTTCTAGAGAATTGATACTGAAAACCTTAAAATCTTCAAATAACATGATGAAAAAAATTGACTTACCCTTCTTTTTTCAAGCTCCATTTTCTTTGAAAGTCTAAGATCTCTAATTTTCTCCACTGGGGTTCCGATTGTCAGGACAGCTTTCTTACGGGGATACCTAGAAGGAATAATTCCATTGACTAGAAATTATTTGTAAACAATCTTTATAATAGCAAAGATTTTCTATAAGGCGATCGTTCTCTCTTCGTTAATTAAATTTACGCATGTTGGAGTTCTGAGTTGTCCTATCGATTTCAAACTTGGTATGATGATTTCTGTAACAGATATGTACGATTTAGAAAGCGTAGCAACTCTATAATCGTTATCAGAAAGTCTGTAGTTCCATTTAAGACATGTTGATTTTTCACCTTTTGACAACAATTTTTATAAAGTACAATTATTCTATCATCTGATAGTTGGATAATGATTCCTAGGACAACAAAGTACAATGTTGTAAGCAGAGCATAAAATTATAATTGATCCTTGATTTAAAGTTGATTTCATTGAGATTGCACAGAATGTACCTTGGCTCCTGGGTTAACTAGCCCCCCCCCCCCCCTCCATAAGAGGGGAAAATAATTTCATACCTGGCATCGTCAGCTGTACAGGAAGTTATTTCTTTGAATCTTAATTCTGCCAAGTCCAGCTTACGAATCTTCAAAAACTGGTCAAGCTCGCGTCTTCAAATATATTTTCATATTAAAATCACAAAATCTTTCAAATTATTTATAGATGAAAATTTAAATATTTTATTAACAAACCTACCTAATATATTATATTTGAGTTTTGGTTTCTCATTTACTTGACAGTAACAAAAAAATTATTCAATGGAAAGACCAAGTTTTGAAGAAATCCGGGGAAAGACGAGTAAAAAGACCACAACTCCTTTTCTTCAATTAATTTATGAAGGGGAGAGGTTTCTGTGCTCGCTATACACCTTGGGGAAAGCACCGATGCTTCTTTAATATCGTGCCTAAATATATTGGGGATCTTCTTGATTTTCTATATTTATAAGGGAAGATGAATTATCTGACATGGCAGTGACTATTTTCTCGTCTGGTAATTTTAATTCAAATAAGGGGTGTTTATTTTCAACAATAAGGGTTGTTTATTTTCCACAATAAGTTGGAAAATACACACCCCTGATACAAAGAAAAGCAGATACCTATTTAATCTGTAGCCATTTGGAGCAATGAAATTAAATCCCCAGCCACCATCAGAATCTGAGTTTCTGGCAAGAATTCTACGCCAGCCTGTCAACGGACAATCTCGCATATCCTTAAATAAAAAAACTGTTAACTTAAAAGTGATTATCCTAGAATGATAAGATCGTCATTATTTATACATAAACGTGTCCTTAAGTCGTTAAAAAAAAGCTTTTAAAAGCTAAGCTTTTCTACAATTAGGGTCTGTCAGCACTAACATCCCAACTCAACTATTGCAAACAATTAATCCTTTGGAGTGTTGCAATACTTGATAAGTAGACTTTTCCAAGAAAATCTTACACAAAATTATTCGTCTATGTTTTTATATGAACAAATATGTATAATTTGTATATGGTTTTAAATGTCGCGTATTGAGCTTAGTACAAATGTACAGCGCCAAATTTTATACAACTCATCAATTAAGTTAAAAACTTTGAAGTGATCACAACAAATATTTTATTTTATATTTAAGTGAATTTGATTTATTTTTACTATCATTAATTTAATTTAATAATCCTGGTTTATTTTATTTTTCTGTTGCTTTAATTATCATTTATTTAGATACAAAGATGCAATATTAAAGCACAATGTTATCGTATACTCTATAAACCCTAGTTTTAAGTGCTATTCTATTTATTCAATAAATATTTGAAAAGAAGCCTAGCTAGTGATATTTTATCGATAGAACTGTCGCTTTAGATTCACAATAGTATCATAAAGAAGTGTTTAAATTAAACTAAAGTACAGTTTAAGTACTTTACAAGGAGTTAGAACTGTGCATGTTAAAAAGCGCCTGATTTTTTCACCAATACATTCATGTTACTTTTACCACCTGTAAATGTTATTGTACAACTTTTAAAGTCTTATATCGCAGTTGTGGCCGAGACTTGAACCCATTACCCCCTTAACGACGAACGGATACAGTCGTGGTTTTACACATTCCTAATTATGTTACCTTTGTATTAAAATGAGCGGCGCTACTCTTGTTCTGTTTGTTCTTGCTATTATTGTGTTTATCCCTCCGCGTAGCCTGATGATCATTCTTTGTGCTCAGAGTACCTTGTCCATCTTGGCTACTACGGGATAGAAGATGCACCTCATCTAAACAAAGAACAATGATTCATAAGTTGCAATAGACTAAAATATCATGAGAGAAAAAAGTAAATTGAAGAGTACATGTTCAGTGGTCATAAATAAGTGAAAAAATAAAGAAGATAAAAAACATTATAAGATTGTAAATGAAAATTAAGAAACCTTTCCATCAATTTATTATATCTTTTGTTGCTGGAACGACAGACTGACATTGTATACTGGATGTATTTTGTTAAAGCGTATCTTCAAACAAAAAATCAGTCGTCTTTTTTATACAGAATAGTCACAATATCATTATCCACATTGTCATAAAAAAAGTAAATATTTTTAGATTTGATGACTTTCTTGACATTCATTCTTTTGTCCTTTTTTCGTTTACTTCCTCTATTTATTATGATCACTTAACATGTGATTGATTTTTCATTATATCTGTTTGTTAATCAAAGAATTTTTGTGCTTCCCTACTTTAGTAAGTTATCATCTTTGTTTTCACATTTGTTTATGGGAAAAATAGCAGTGAATTTTTAAAGAATTACTGTATGTATATGTATTGCTGATAGATTCTTAATAATAATCAGTAATTAAAGACACATGATAGAGTAACTACTAAAAACTAATAAAATGTTTACCTACTAAAGAGTTGATAATATCTATGACCAACTGTCTATAAAGAAATGTTTACCTAATAAAGAGTTGATAATATCTGTGACTAACTGTCTATAAAGAAATGTTTACCTAATAAAGAGTTGATAATATCTATGACTAACTGTCGGGCAGGAACTGGAATTTCTTCAGTCATATCTAAACAATAATCAAATTAGATCCTGTATTATAGTTTACAATCCAGAGGGAAAGCTTTATATTGCAATCCATATAATGTAAAGTAGTTAGATGTAGTAATGGAACGTAAGATCTCTAAAATTACATCAAAAAGTATGTGGTGTTCAGGGAAGCTTAGTAAGGAGTTGACCAAAGATATATAATGAAAGAAATTAAAAACGAAGGTTGCACAACAGAGAAATATTACAAAAAAAAGTATAAAACAGTGGTTACTTATTCCATTATTCCCTCATCCTTTCCGGGAGGAGGGTAGGAATTCAAAATAAGGAACTATAATTTAGTAATTTAAAGTTTACATTGAAAAAAATAATAGAGGAGTGATACTGATGGGGAAGAGAAATTCTATGAGGTTGGAAAACATCAATGATCTAAAGGGTTAAGACAATGGCCGATAAATTCATGTAAAACACCAATGATGATACACAAATTACAATTAGTGAATGACACGTTTAGTTATAAAGCCAACGAATAAGAAAACGTTATTATAAAACTTTGGCAACTAGTGTAATAAACAGCCAAATGTCACCTTCCTCCCTTAGAAAATGTAAACCACTATAATAAAATAAGTAAAGTTACCTATTGCAGAATCTGGAGAGCTGATGACAGAGTCTAATTTGTTCCTGTCCAACAGAGGAATAAAACTGTCAGGATCCTAAAAATAAAATTCAGAGTCATGTGACATCAAGTTCCAAAAATAGATGTTTTTTTGCAAGGGCTTTCCACTATAGTGTCTATCGAGCAAGAAATCCATTCCTTAATTTTTAAAAAGTAGAACATAAGGGGAGGTTTTTTTTCCTATCTCTATCTCTGCAAGGTCTGTAACTGAGGTGCTCTAACCCATTGCCCAATTTTACCTTATCTAGATAGTAGATAACCTGACCAAAAGTAAAAAAGAAAAAACCCGCAACTGCTTTCATCATTTTCAAAATATGGCAGGACAGTGTGTTCTGTGATCAACTATGCAATTGGAAGGAATCACCTTTTAAGTTTTGGAAATATTATTTGTCTGTCACTTTCTTTGAAGGTAAACAAACCAATAAAACGGCCGGATCAACTATATTTTGAAAATCAAAAAATCTAGGAATGAAACTTTATAATATTTTAAATCATTTAAATTTACCTCCATCGCAAATGTGTTCTTAATTTTGTTTGTGTTGTAAGTTTGACATTATGCTACATTTTATTCTGAAAGTAGAAAAAATATTAACATACCAATATCATTCCAGATTTTCTATTTTCAACCAATAAAAGTATTTATAAGGATGTCTTAACAATAGTAAAGATATCCTTATTTTATTTGTCATAGTCATTTGGGAGAATTTTCATCATGTTTTGGTAAAAAACAATATTCTAACTGTAAAAAAAAGAGATCATTTGCATACCATAAAAAATTAAAAATTGCTTTTAAATTAAATCACTAACTAAAAATTAAAGAAGGAACGGACATTGATGATTAAATTAATCTACATCAATATGCCCCAAACCCCTGACATAAAAAAACCTAAAATTATTTTTTGGAAGTTTAATTTATAATCCATTCCTCTTGAAAATAAAATTACATTTTTCCACCAGTAAACAATTGTGGCGAGAAGATTGGGCTGTAGATTATTTTATCTCAATCTACCATTGTCCTATCCCTATTACCACCCAAATAAAGATTATCGTCCCTTACAATGTAATATTTTATCAATAAAAAATATTCATATTTTAAATTCTTAATTTTTTTACTGCCCTGTGGGCAGCTTCTTCAGTTTGAATTCCTGGATTTTTCTGGAAGAATTTCTTGGCAATAGAGGAAATTTGGTCACGTGACATTAGGACGCCAGTGTCTAATACCTGAAATAAAATTATGGAGAAGCTACGCTTAAGCTATCATGGCAAAAAAAGCTTAGCCTAAAATTCACAATTTAATTGAAATATTTATTCTATTATACCTTGCCTAATCCTATACACTTAAATTAATAATAAAACTGAAAGTAAGAAACTTTGTTGTTTAATTTACCTTATGAGTTAGCTGTCTAGCGAGTATTTTAAAAACTGGTTTGCTTGTAATAGCACCTGATTCTTTAAACGGTATCAACACCTAATTTTTTAAAATAATAATCTAAACTTTTAAGAACCATTTTATGATAAAAAGGATAAACATATTTTACTTTGTTAAATGCTTTGTTACAATCAAAGGTACACAAAAGGTTAGTTTTATTAAGCAACTTTATCAAGCTTACTATTTAACATGCAATTTAACATACTAGCGGTTTTACCCCTCTGTTAACCAGAAAGGAGGTGAGTGGAGATTAGACTACTTTTTCCAATGGCGGTTTCTCTTGAGAGGGTGGAGGTACCCTACCAAGGCAAAGGAGAACCATATCATCTGACCAGCATAAAACGAAAATTTAAGCTACACAAAAACAGACAGACATCTTATTACTTTTATAAAAGGATGTTTAATATAAAAACAACTAATAGAATGACCAATGCTTATCAACTACGGGTTTAATGAAGATTAACTGCAATAACCAAACTATTCAATTTAAATGTCCCCAAAAAAGAAAAGTTTAGATTCCTGAATAAAATCTTCAGCAAGTTGTAGCTTATATTTTTTAAATTCAGCAGGATTTAATTTCTTTGTAGGCTTTTGTCCCTCAACCGGTTCCGGAGATTTTGGCACATCTATTTTTATTTTGTCTTTTTTCTTGGCTCTTTCTAACTCTCGTTTTGCATCCCGTTCTCTCTTTTCCTCCTCCCTGGTGCTCTGAACGTATTTGATTTGATCCATACCTTCCTTCATGTTCTAAAATAAGAATATAAATAGGTAATGGTAAGTAAACTCAGGAAATTTTTTGCTAGAAGCGATTCAATAATAATTTTGAAGTGGCAGATTGTTCACGTATCATTACAGAAACCAATGAGTGAAATTTTCTTTAACCTCTAAACCTAAACTAGAGTGAAATTGCCTTCTTACCCTATTCTTTATATTTTTCAAATCCGCCTATTTTTGAGAATATATGAGACATATTTTAATATCTAAAAGGTATATCAATTGATTAAAAGTTTAACTTAATACCAAACTTTAAAAAATATGCTCATAATTCTTGCCTTGACTTAAAGGGAGGAGTTTCCAAGAAACAAATTAAGGATAGTCTTTTAAAGTGGTAGAATTCGGATGTACAGACGAACAACCTAACTATAGAAGAGCTGCGACACTAGAAATGCACTATACCTGCGTAAGCTGAGATATCTTGGCTTCTAACTTGTTGAAAAGATCGTTTTTCCCAGCGTCATAGCTGTTATTATTGTTACTCAATTCCTCTACTTTACTTTTAGTTACTACTAGAGGTAAA
This sequence comes from Acartia tonsa, assembly GCF_053477335.1. Classification (NCBI taxonomy): domain Eukaryota; kingdom Metazoa; phylum Arthropoda; class Copepoda; order Calanoida; family Acartiidae; genus Acartia; species Acartia tonsa. The sequence continues at coordinate 29,458,849 of NC_137267.1, forward strand.
TCTTCATTTTCATCACTATCGCCAAATAAATCAACTTTGGTATTGGGTGGACTTGAGGATTTTTTACCGTTTTCGTTGGAAGATTTTTTGATCGATTCATCAGAAGATCTTTTATTTTCATTGGAGGATTCTTCTTCATTCTCGAAGGAGAATTTTTCATCATTTTCATCAGGATATTTTTCACAGTAATCATTTTCAATTTCCATTTCTTCATGTATAGTAAGACTAGGTTCATCATCGTTATCGCTATAAATAAACATATCTCCATTACTATTTTCATGACCATTTTCTTCTTTTGGTTTTTGTTTAAAGTAATCCGTCATGCTTTTTTGGTCCTTTGTTTCACGTTTGAAATTAAATCCTTTTCCTCTAGGTTTTGTTGGTGTGTTTTGGTTACTGCTTGAAGTTTTAGCATCAATTTCAGATGACTTTTTAATTTCAATTGATTTAGCGAGTTGTGCAAGCGTTTTACCCTGTTCTTCTCTTTTATAATCAGCTAGCGCTTGTGTTAGTTTCCAAGCTTTGGTATCCGCCTTTATAGTTTGTATGAGCTTGACCATATTCTTTCTGTACATTGTTACAACTTTGTTGTTGGTAAAAACTTGGTATTCAGCTTCTATGGCCGCCTGCAAGATGTCAAAGGTTTGGAACTCCCTAAATTGAATAAAACATTTATATATTATAAAAAGAATATATAGAGGGGTATTTCTTGTACTCCTTTGTAAAATTTATAAGGGGGGGGGGAAGTTTTGCCACTTTCGCTTACTCCGTGATTATTGGGCTAGGTATTAAAGTTATACTATAGGTTATTTGGGATAAAAGTTTACTTTTGGGTAGTAGCTCACGTATTTTTAATCATTTTTTGGATAACCCCAACCCCTAGCCCCACGGGGCTCAAAAACCCCCTAAAAATGAACCTAACCTTAATTTTCTCAGGAACAATTTGACCAATTGAGATGATTTTTTAAACTTAAGCTTTTATGCTTATAAACTAACTTCTAGTTTAGAAGTCACCCCCCTGCCGCCAACCCCCAGCCCTCCGGGGCTCCAAAAAACCCTAAAAATGAACCTAACCTTAATTTTCTTAGGAACCATTTGACCAATAGAGATGATTTTTTAAACTTAAGCTTTTATGCTTATAAACTAACTTCTAGTTTAGAAGTCACCCCCCTGCCGCCAACCCCCAGCCCTCCGGGGCTCCAAAAAACCCTAAAAATGAACCTAACCTTAATTTTCTTAGGAACCATTTGACCAATAGAGATGGTTTTTTAAACTTAAGCTTTTATGCTTATAAACTAACTTCTAGTTTAGAAGTCACCCCCCTGCCGCCAACACCTAGCCCTCCGGGGCTCCAAAAAACCCTAAAAATGAACCTAACCTTAATTTCTCAGAAACCATTTGACCAATAGACATGATTTTTTAAACTTAAGCTTTTATGCTTATAAACTAACTTCTAGTTTAGAAGTCACCCCCCTGCCGCCAACTCCTAGGACTCCGGGGCTCCAAAAAACCATAAATATGAACCTAACCTTAATTTTCTCAGGAACCATTTGACTAATAGAGATGAATTTTAAAACTTAAGCCTTTATGCTTATAAACTAACTTCTAGTTTAGAAGTCATCCCCCTGCCGCCAACCCCTAGCCCTCCGGGGCTCCAAAAAACCCTAAAAATGAACCTAACCTTAATTTTCTCAGGAACCACTTGACTAATAGAGATGATTTCTTAAACTTAAGCTTTTATGGTTATATATTAACTTTAAGTTAGAAGTCGCCGCCAACCTCTAGCCCCTCGGGGCTCAAAAAACCCTAAAAATGAACCTAACCTTAATTAAAATTTCTTATTTGAAGAGTTAGAGGTACATTTATTAAACCAAATATGCTTATTTTTGGATGTTATTGACATATTTGCTGAAAAAATTAGAATCGGCCTCCAGGTTCAGGTGCTGCAGGCCTCCAGGTCCACTCTGGAGACAGGTAAAATTTAAATTTATTATTTGAAGAGTTAGAGGTACACTTATTAAAACAAATATGCATCTTTTTGGATGTTATTGACATATCTGATGAAAAAATTAGAATCGGCCTTCAGGTTCAGGTGCTGCAGGCCTCCAGGTCCACTCTCGACAGGTGAAAATTAAAATTTCTTATTTGAAGAGTTAGAGGTACACTTATTTAACCAAACATGCTTCTTTTTGGATGTTATTGACATATCTGCTGAAAAAGTTTTAAATCGGCCTCCTAACATACTTGAAGATAAAATTTAAATCGGCCTCTAAGTTCATGTGCTGCAGGTCTCCAGGTCCACTCCTGAGACAAGTAAAAATTAAAATTTCTTATTTGAAGAGTTAGAGGGCAACTTATAAAACAGAATATGGATCTTTTGGCTGTTATTACTATTTCTGGAGAAAAATATTAATTTGGCTCCAAGTTCAGATATTCACCTGGCCAGCTGCAACCAGCGGTCACCAAGACGCAGGTAAAAGTGTCCATATCAAAAAGTATCAATAAATATGATACCTAACATGTTTTTAAAAACTGAGAAAAAAAACAGCGAAAATATCTGAAAATACCCCCAAAAAGCCATCTAGAAGCCTGCAGTACCTGGAGGCCGATTTTATTTTTTCTTGAAATATGGTAATATTATCCAACAAGATGCTTATTTTCTTGGGAATTGACCTCTAACTCTTAAATTAAGAATCTAAATTTTTTCATGTCTAGAGTTGAACTGGAGGCCTGCAGCACCTGAACTTGGAGGCCGATTTAAATTTTATCTTCAAGTATGTTATTAACATCAAAAACAATGCATAGTTTGGTTAAATAAGTGTACCTCTGACTCTTTAAATCAGAAATTTTATTTTTCACCTGTCGAGAGTGGACCTGGAGGCCTGCAGCACCTGAACCTGGAGGCCGATTCTAATTTTTTCATCACATATGTCAATAAAATCCAAAAAGTAGCATATTTGTTTAAATAAGTGTACCTCTAACTCTTCAAATAAGAAATTTTAATTTTTACCTGTCTCCAGAGGGGACCTGGAGGCCTGCAGCACCTAAACCTAGAGGCCGATTCTAATTTTTTCAGCAGATATGTCAATAACATTCAAAAAGATGCATATTTGGTTTAATAAGTGTACCTCTAACTCTTCAAATAAGAAATTTTAATTTTACCTGTCTCCAGAGTGGACCTGGAGGCCTGCAGCACCTGAACCTGGAGGCCGATTCTAATTTTTTTCAGCAAATATGTCAATAACATCCAAAAATAAGCATATTTGGTTTTATAAATGTACATCTAACTCTACAAATAAGAAATTTTAGGTTTTTTTGAGCCCCGGGGGGCTAGAGGTTGGTAACAGGGGGCTTCTTCTAAACTTAAAGTTAGTTTATAACCATAAAAGCTTAAGTTTAAGAAATCATCTCTATTAGTCAAGTGGTTCCTGAGAAAATTAAGGTTAGATTCATTTTTAGGGTTTTTTTGGAGCCCCAGAGGGCTAGGGGTTGGCGGCAGGGGGATGACTTCTAAACTAGAAGTTAGTTTATAAGCATAAAAGCTTAAGTTTTAAAAATCATCTCTATTGGTTAAATGGTTCCTAAGAAAATTAAGGTTAGGTTCATATTTAGGTTTTTTGGAGCCCCGGAGGACTAAGGGTTGGTGGCAGGGGGGTGACTTCTTAACTAGTTTATAAGCATAAAAGCTTAAGTTAAAAAAATCATCTCTATTGGTCAAATGGTTCCTGAGAAAATTAAGGTTAGGTTCATTTTTAGGGTTTTTTGGAGCCCCGGAGGGCTGGGGGTTGGCGGCAGGGGGGTGACTTCTAAACTAGAAGTTAGATTATAAGCATAAAAGCTTAAGTTTAAAAAATCATCTCTATTGGTCAAATGGTTCCAGAGAAAATTAAGGTTAGGTTCATTTTTAGGGTTTTTTGGAGCCCCGGAGGGCTAGGGGTTGGCGGCAGGGGGGTGACTTCTAATTTAGAAGGTAGTTTATAAGCATAAAAGCTTAAGTTTAAAAAATCATCTCAATTGGTCAAATTGTTCCTGAGAAAATTAAGGTTAGGTTCATTTTAAGGGGGTTTTTGGAGCCCCGGAGGGCTGGGGGTTGGCGGCAGGGGGGCTAGGGGTTGGGGTTATCCAAAAAATGATTAAAAATACGTGAGCTACTACCCAAAAGTAAACTTTTATCCCAAATAACCTATAGTCTAACTTTAATACCTAGCCCAATAATCACGGAGTAAGCGAAAGTGGCAAAACTTCCCCCCCCCCCCTTATTCGTATTATCAATTGGTATAGATATCATATAAATCGTTCAGTATGTAAGTAAAAAATTATTTAATTTTGTATTTTGTTTACCGACAAAAAGGTTGTCAACCATACAACATCATGTGTTATAAATTTCCATATATGTATTCTTACCTCTCAGTCTCGCCGTATTTCTTGACATCCCTGAAATTGTCCGCTAGCGAAGATTCCACAAGTCCCATATAGTCTTCCCTAGTTCGTACCTCGAGTCCTGCTATCTTATTCACTGTAAACTCGGCGGCTTTTACCTAAAACAAGAGTTTTAATTTTTGTAGGAAGCGCAACAATGAGCAGCAATAACAAGGAATGATATGCTGTAATCTTAACGAATAGGTATTTAGTCATAATAAACAAAACATTTTTTGTACAAAAATTTGATAATTTATTCCAAATTCAAATTTGATTACGAAAAAACTTTTCTTTAAAAGACAGTTTTATTTTTACCAATACCAATTGATTTATTATTACACCAGATTATCATGTAATCTAATAAAGTGAAACTTATAACTGGCTAATGTAACGACCCCCCTCCCTCTCCTTCCATCCACCCTTTATAAGCCATCCCATCCTACTGGATGAATGAACTGATTAATAAATGATGTTCATGTTAGCAAACAATTTTTCTCCTTTTATAATATCCACGTAAATACTACAATTACAATACCTTAGCAAATGCAATAGCATCTTCTTTCTCTTTCTTTTTGTCTTCGCTGCTGCGAGCATCTTCGTCAGTGTTTCCCTTTCTTAGCTTAAACTGTTTCCTGATAACACCACGTAACTCTGCCTTTGCTTTAGCCTAAAAATTAGAGGTATTTAAAAAGGTCGAGACCGAAATCCTTGTACAAAAGTAACAAGATGTTTAATGTGTATCTTTCTGCGTTTTGATAATCACTGAACCGATACAATTCTCCTTTACAGTGAAGCTTTTTATAGGTCCAAGGAAGGTTTATGACTGTTTTAAGGGAGGATACCACCAACCTCCCAAGAGAAATCGCCCATAAAACAATCCCCCTCAATTTTTGACTGTTTTTTAAAGCTAAAAGTGGACTATTTGTCTGTATCTGCATATAACTGTACAACAACCCGATCTAATAATCTGATTTGAATACCTATCCCTTATTAATATATCCACTATCAATTCCAGCTAGCTTATATTTATAATTATACAACCACCTAACACCGACCTTTACCCCATTCCCTCTCCTCTTAATGGAAAACGAATATACTAGTAAATGAGGACTATTGTGGCAACCTATATTGACGACAAAATCGCCCCTGTCATTATATCCCCGTATTCTATATTTAATATCTTCTATCCATCTATCTAACTACCTCTCTATCTTCTGTTGCATCATAGCTGTCAGCATACCCCTCTGCCTCCCTTTTCTGTCCACTTCTACCTTCTCCATACATTTCGCGTATGTCAAATTTTTCCAATGGTCCTAAAAATATACATTTATCAAAATCGGGGGAAAAAATTAAAATCAAGAAGGAATGATAGAAATTAATGATTTATATAATACTAGCTGCTACTCCGCTAGAAGACTCTAGTAGCACTTAAGGTGAGGGGGGAGAAGAAAATTTGGTGCGTAGGGGGGGGGGGGGCATTTTAATAGAAGAGTGGAGTTACCCTCCCCCAAATTTGTTTGAAACCTTCCTTGGACTTGTATTAAACCTCACGGTAAAGAAGAACCATATCGGTTCAGCGGTTAGTGAGTTCCTTCGCTACAGACAAAAATAAGCTTATTACTTTATATAATACTGTTGGCTTCGCCCCTGCTTTGCCCCAAGAGGAGACTAAGGAAATCTTCTGCAAAAAAAAAAGGACCAAGGAAATCTTCTGCAATAAAAAAAGGGGGGGGGAGGATTTTTTTGTTTTTGGGGGGTCCCAACCCCCAAGAAAATAGCTTAAAACCATCACAGTACCAGTAGGTATAATCTCTGAAAAGTAGAGCTTAATCGGTTCAGCGGACAGACATCGTTCTACTTTGTATTATAGATAATATAAGCAATAATATTTATGTATATACGTAAGTCTAGTAAGATCTTGTAAAACTAATTTATTCACTTTTAATAGCTGTATGACCATCAACATTTAAGGGTAAAGGGTTGTTTACCCCCCCCCCCCCCTTCAAGTCAAAAACCTCTTATTTCACCCCCCTTAAAATTTTTAAATTATACAGTAGACAAATATGTAGATTTTCTGGTAAAAAATTTAGAGTAGCAGATTCTAAAAATATCGTAACTACCTAACTATTACAATTTACAAGAGTAATCTTACAAAGTCAGAAATCGATAGGACGTACAGACCGACCCAAACGCTAGTATGTAAAGAAATGAACCTGCGATAAACATCTTTCCCTTGAGACGGCTTTGTTGAAACGCATCTATATCCTTCTCTATCTGTTTTCTGTTCTTACATACATCGCACCTCAATAAAAAATACAAATAATTTAAATTGCTATATGTTCAAGAAGTCTATTGATTTTTTTTTGTCTAATGCCTAAGACATCAATAACTTATTTTTTGGGATGGCTTTCTATAACGGAATGGTTTTGGGCTATTCTTCTGCTTTCCTCACCTTTCGACTAGGGATGTTTGTGCCGTACTCGTTAGCAATTATATAAAGCAGATTCTAATATCTTGCAAAATGTAAATTTAAAATCTTAACTCCTGTAATTTCTAAATATATTGTGTACAATTTTGAAAGCATTTTAACTCTAAAGTCATTACTTTATAAGTCAGTACTCAGTATGTTTACTTTAAATATTTTGATAATGGTATTTCTTTAATATCAAAAACTACTTTCATTCTATATTTGATAATTTTCGATTGTACTTCTGTCAGATTTATTAATCACATTTTATGGATATTTTTATATTTTATTAGGCTGTAAAGATTAAATAAAACAGTGGTGTATATTTTGCAAGGGATGTAGGATGGGGGGAAAAAGAAGAAATAATCATTCCTGAAAATATTTTTTTTTTCATTTTTCCCCACCTTGATGGGAAAAAAACAGAAAAATGTGTGAGAGAAGGTAAATGGAATAAAATTAATTTTCCATTTTTCCCCTCCTTGGAGGCAAATAACTAGGGAGAGGGGTGGGGATAAAGTATTTTGCAGTAGAAAATCATGTGCAGAATATACACCCCAGGATTAAAATATCTTACAATCTCGCTGACTTAAACTTAAGCTTACCTATCAACACATTTTGGAATAGAGTCCCCAAAATATCTGCTGAACACTGCATGTCTACAGTTGGCCGTTTCACAATATTTCACCATCAACTCAAAACTTTTCTTTCCGTTTTCCAACTTTTTCTTCTTGGATTCAGATTTTGCTTTGCTTATTTCCTTATAACATTAGAAATTTTATGATCAATTTGGGTTAGATCAATAATATGGATTGTACAATTGTCCCAAATGCAAATTAATAAGTTGCGCCTTGATTTGGCTAAATAAATACCATTTACTGAAACGCGCCTTACGAAGCAGCAGTCTAGCGGGATCTCCTTACCTTCTGTATAAGAAAGGCAGCTGTATCTCTATCTCAAGCTGAGTACTAGACTATATCCTTACCTTCTGTATAAGAAAGCCAGCTTATCTCTAGCTGAATAATAGACTATATCATTACCTTCTGTATAATAAAGGCAGCTGAATCTCTATCTCTAGCTGAATAATAGACTATATCCTTACCTTCTGTATAAGAAAGCCAGCTTATCTCTAGCTGAATAATAGACTATATCATTACCTTCTGTATAAGAAAGGCAGCTGTATCTCTATCTCTAGCTGAATTATAGACTATATCCTTACCTTCCTAATGTATAAGAAAGGCAGCTGTATCTCTATCTCTAGCTGAATATTAGACTATATTATTACCTTGTGCATAAGAAAGGCAGCTGTATCTCTATTTCTAGCTGAATTATAGACTATATCATTACCTTCTGTATAAGAAAGGCAACTATATCTCTATCTCTAGCTGAATAATAGACTATATTCTTACCTTCTGTATAAGAAAGGCAGCTGTATCTCTATCTCTAGCTGAATTATAGACTATATCCTTACCTTCTGTATAAGAAAGGCCGCTGTATCTCTATCTCTAGCTGAGTAATAGACTCTGGCGAAAGCTTGTTTTCCATCTCGACCCGCACGACCACTCTCCTTAAAAAACATATCAAATTGGAATTCAAAGACGTTGAAACTAAAAATCTTTATATTAACATCTTACAGACATTTACATTACACGTGAAGTAGTTACGCTTAAAAAAACATTTAAATTCTCAATTGTAAACCTACCTGGTAATAGCTGGCCACATTTTGGGGCGTATTCCAATGCACCACAAATCTTAAAATATTGTCAAAATCATATTGACGTATAATTTTAATTACCAAAGATAGACTACAAATAGTAATAAATGTTAGGTCTCTCTGAACTATTTCAAAATTTTGACATCGCGAAAACTAATTCAGCATTGATATTAAATTCGACATACTCGTCATTTGATAGCCTTTGATATTAAAATGTAAATATTTTAATTGTTACCTGACCGAAGCTTTGTCAACACCCATTCCAAAAGAAATTGTAGCTGTAATTACAGGAACCTTAAAAGCATTAAAATTATAATATTTACAATTTATTTTAAAAACGTTTAGGTTATTAGTGCTCAAAAACGGTGAGTGATTAAAAAATGTGTTTTGTTTACCTTTCCATCCATCCAATCCTCTTGAACTTGACTTCTTTCTCCTGACTATAAAATAATTATAAAACATATTAGTTTTAATGCATTTTAATTTAATTTAAAGAATTAATAATTGTTCAAGCGCAAATCATAAGATACAATAGCAATGCCCTCCCTTACTGTGTCAAACGTGCACAGAAACCCCACATTTTCAATTTATTTTTAAATTGGGGGATGGGGGGGTTCTATCCTAAACTAGGTACTTTAAGAAAACCACCAAATAAGCTTCTATACTAACGGAAGTATTCGTTAATGTACATTAATAGTGACTAACCTTGAGACCAGCATGATAGGCTAGACAAGGAACTCCTCGGTTTGTTAGTTGCTCCGCTAACTGTTCTGTTCCATCTCTGTAGAAAAAATTAATCTTTGATGGTTGTTTTAATTGCTGATTTTAAACTTGGCTTTGAAGTTTAATCTATATAATTATATTTGATGCAGTTCAATAAAATTAGATGTGGGACAGCTGACGTTATCTGCGAATGCCAATTAAATTAAGAGTGTGCTTGTTACCGATTTCAAGAAGTTCTGTTTTATTGGCCAGGAGCCATCCTTATCATATGCTACTACAAGTAACAATACCTTGAGCGGCAGTAAATAATTCCGACGCCGGATTGAGGTGACCGGTTCGTTTGCCAGTCAGGACCTAGGCTTGTGTTGATGAATTCTTTCAAGTCAGCAAACTCGTTCTCTAAAATATTTGGAGTTTTTATAACATAACAAGGACGATAACATCCATAAGTAACGAAGCACAAATAAATCATGGTTGGGAATATTAACATGGTGATTTAAATAGCAGTTGTAAAAATAACAATTTATTTTACAGTATTTCATAATATTTATATTTTGTGGCATGACTGAAAGCCCCAGTAAACTACACACTAGATGCTCTGGTAAAGGGAATCTTCAAAAATAAATAATTAGGCATCTATTTTGATGAATAGCAGCTGAAAATAACACATTTACTCCATAGCGTTACAGACTAACAGACAGTCAAAGTAAATAGATTAGGAAATAATCTATAAGATTGATAAAAGGATAAATTCTGTAATGGTTATTAATCGCATCGTATTTTAGTCAGATAGTGAACAAAATTATTAGATTAATTCTAGTTTTGTTAAAGCTGAAGGACCGATATTGCCCGAGTTAACAAAACTGGTATCAAAATTACTATTTTTATTTCATTATTCGTAGAAAATTATCTAGATTACGATAAAATACATGGTTTTTCAGTATAATAAACCGGTTCTAATCCTGTGGATAATACCTAATCGGTTTCGAAGCCATACTGGGGGAAAATTTACTATAACATTTAAAATGGTTAATAAACCTGTTAAGACTTGCCTATGACATCCGTGAACTTGATATCATAGAAAATATTCTTTCTAAAACTTGGAATCTTGAATTGTTTTACAGACTTCAGGCTCAAAATTTTTATTATATCCTCCACGACCTAAATAAAGGTATAAATTAGTGTTTTAAAAATCCTCACAAAAAATATTATGTATATCTGGGTGTATTTGTAACGAATGTTCTAGGTCAACCGCTGAACAGATATGGTTAACATTTTTCTTGATAATTCTTATAGGTCCTTATTTCTTGGGGAAGGTTTCCACTCCCTCCCGAGAAAATCGCCTCCAGAACCCCACCTTAAAAAAAAGTTTTTAACTGTTGCGTTTAAAAATACCCCCCCCCCCCTCCCCTTTCCTAATGCACTATTTTACAGTTCTGATAAAAGATAGTTCGCTGCTCCGCAAAGCATCCTATTAGATGTGTTAGTTTGAATTTCGTATGTGCCTTGCAGGTAATATTCATTAGTGATGTTTAAAGTTAAACATCTAGCATATTAATACCATGTTAAGACATAAGGCTACACATAAGAATGTCTGCCTCATACCTAAATTGAATGTTTCATCAGACACTCAACACAACATTAAATGTGTGATAGATGTTTCAAATAAAAGTATATAGACTTACTTTATCAGATGCAGTGGCTGTTAAAGCGACCCAGCTTGCATTTCCCGTCAATTTCTTTAGCTGTCCAAGTTTTAAATAATCTGGCCTAAAATATAACTTAGAAAATATTTTTAAGTTGGTTTTTGAGGAGGGTAAAAATATTTCTTGGTTTCATTTCATTCAAATATACTAGGGATAACGACTAGTTATTAAAAGCATCGTATTATCGACAACTTTCCACGGAAAGTAAAGAGAAACATAAATACATAAATCTTTAGAATGACTAAGAATCCGTTCTTATTCAGCAGATGTTAATCGGTTTCGTAGTAATACTTGAAAAGAATTAGCACATACCTAAAGTCATGTCCCCATTGAGAGACGCAGTGTGCTTCGTCAATGACAAAATGCGCAAGTTTTTCATATTTCACCAGCCGACCCAACAAAGATTTAAACGTTTGGGTAGCGCACTAAAATTTGTTCATAGATTATGAAACAGGTTTATGACTGAAAAAAAACGTTGCCTTTTAAATTTTCAAAAATGAAAAAAAATGAAAAAAATAATTTCTAATAGGATATTACCAAACTTTTTTTTCAAAAGGGTAAAATAAAAAAGAACATTTTAAATCAGTATTATCATCAAAAGAAAAAGTCATTGAAAACGTCATTTTATTTTAATTTCCATCAAGTTTAAATGTTCAACAATCTAGATTCCTGCTCAGGGGTAACGTACAACATTCTTGTATTTGGCTTTTTGCAGTTTAAATCATCCAACACTCGTTTCCGCTCCTACGGTTTGTTTTGCACTTGTTAAATATTTGAAAAACCGAAATGTGTACACATAGTTTCTAGTGTCTGGACCCAAGTAGTCGTTGACAAGACACTAATGTATATCCTATCGGGTAATTTCGAATCAAAATATTTTAATGAGTGCAAAACATTCCTTTTCGCCCATCTTTGAATTAATAGATTCGGCAACGATTTTAAATTTCTGAAGATGTTCCATTTGATCTTTGATTAGGGCAATCAATGGCGATACAACGATGGTAACCTAAATTAAAAACGATTAGGTATAGATATTTTATATAGATTTATAGATTCAAAAAAAAAGGATAAACGTTTTTATAGATCTAATAATAATTTAACCGATTATACCGTGTCAATGACAAGACATGAAAAAGCGTTTTATGTCAATTAATCAAATATACGATTTATACTGTAGGTAGTTTATGCCCATTTAAATATTTATACCCCTTAGTACCTTACAAAAATAAGATACCGTTTTGTAACGAAGCTTCTATATTAAAATTTTTATCTGTACGTCAGAAAGACCTTATCTCTATGGGAAGATGTGATTTTTCGTAGCTGCTACTGAAAAGGGAGAGATTTATGTGACATAGGTACATGCATTTAATTTTTATATTGTTTTGTCCGTCTGTCTGCCATGCTTTAAAAGACATGAACTAGGTATTATTTTTAGAAGGTGTAAAGATATTCTTTGTGTTGACAACTGATGAACATCTGCTATGTAAATAAATCACTATGTCCATTTGTACATTCCATAAAATTTTTGTGCTTTGCTAAATATGGATGTTGTCCTATTAATTCTGTAATACCTACCTTTGAAGGCCCAGCCACAACCGCGGGCAGCTGATACACCAACGACTTTCCGCTGCCGGTTGGCATTGAAACGTAAACATCGTTTTTCCCGTCCACGACACATTTCACCGCATCTCTCTGCTCTTTACTCCGAAATTGACTGTGCTTAAAAACGGTTTTCAACTTGTCCAAAATATATTCTTCTGATATGATTGACATTTTAGATGTTGTTAGAATTGTTATTTTTATCACATATTTTAAGGTCTTATCACTTAATATATCACAGTTTAAGAGTAAAAATAAGTTCACAAAATATTTTTAATATTTCTCTACATTTTGACTATGAAAAAATTATATTTAGATTATTTCAATGATCTTCAAAGACCAGTCAATGAACAATAAATTGATATTCATGCCTCAAGATGATAACAAAATTACCCCTCTGTAGATTAATATTATTGGTTGAACAGTTTGAACATTGATAGTTTGAAACCAACCAATGAAAGTTCAATTTAAGTAATCAAAGATTTATAGCCAAAGAGTAAAATAATGTTGTTTTATAACTTCGGGAACCAGAAAAGATTTACAGTTCCATTTGCCCTTCATGAGGGATCTTAAAGGATCGACAAGACAAAATAGACGATATTACCTACTCTCCTTGGAATATATAAAATATCATACTTATATTAAAAAATGATCAATATATATAAATAACGGTTGAAAAGTTGAAACACTGCTGGTGCGTAAATCGACTACAATTATAATTATCAAGATTTATTGACAGTTTAATGTCTCCTCCCTCCCTGGAAAATGTATATAATATTATCTATAACAATCCTTTCAAATGAATATTATAAAAATGATACTGTGAAAAAAATCAATAATATCTAACGAACTACAAATTTGAAAAATTGAAAGTACAATTTTCATTGCTGTTTCACTTAAACCTAACCTAACAATCCCTAAAAACGCCACAAATCTCATGAATTATAGTCCTAAAAAGGGTATTTTTAAATCACTTTTTATGTGTAAAAGTTTTATTTTTCAAACAAAAGGTTAACTTTGTTGTTTTTTTCGTTAAAAAAAGTTGAAGAATTTCTTTTGTTGTCTCTTTTGGTTGTTAGATGCTTGCTCAGCTTAATTTTTTGTTCCCTTCCCTTTTTTCTTTCCACCCTCTCTTTTTTTCCCTTCACTTCTCCCACTTTTTTTTTAATCCCGAATTTTCCCTTTATCCATTCTCACCTCTCTTTACAATCCAATTTCTTTTCCCTTTCATACTCCTTCACCCCCAAGCCCCCCTTGTCTAGTCCCTTGCGGTGTTGACATCCAAGGTTGTCAACATTTTTTCCATCCAAATCCGTAAATTTATAGTTAAGACTTAATAAACAAAAAACGCTTTGAATAAGGTTTTATTCCAGTAAACATGTTTTTCTTTTCAAAAAATGAAGATTTTTCGTTCCGATGCTATGTGAAATTTGGAAATAAAAGAAATTTAGCGAAACCGTTAAAAATAAATTTGACAACCTTAATCCCGAACGACGGGGATGATAGAGGGAGGGGAGAATGGAAAATAGGTAAGAGGGAATTTTCCCTCAATTCCTCTCTTTTGTCAAGAAAAATATTCCCCTCGCCCTTCAAGAAAAAAGGAGAAGATAAAGGGGTGAAGGGGGATGATTTTTTTCGACGAGCACCTTTTTCACAAAATAACCTTTACCCACTTCCCAAAATATCTCCCCCTTGTTTAATTTTGAGTCTAGACTATTCAATGTGTACACTAGATGTAATCCTTATCCAAAAAGGCATTTTATTGAACAATTGTAAAACAATGCTTTTGGTAAAATCAGTGCCAAAAAATGGTTGGATAGCAAAAAAAATACTTAGATTTTGGCCTTGATATCCTTAGAAATAGAAGATTTTTAAAAAATTCCGATTTTAATGATGAACATGTCTCGGTTTTTTAAAAATTGCTTTACTTTCCAAAAAATTAATTTTTATCAATTTTAGAGCACTGTAGAATAATTTTCTTAATTCAAGCAATTTGAATATTCTTTGATTAAAATTTTTGATTATGTTGAAACAATAAATCAATACCTTTTTCTGTAATTAAAAGACTATCACGCGAAAAACGCGTGACTGCACATGCGAAAAAACGTGCATTTTTTGTTATAAAACCGTACATCAACTAAAATCCTTTGAATTTGTCCAATTTTGAGAATTTTTAAAAGAAGCATTGAGAATGGATTATTTCTAAAGATCTACATTTGCTATTTTTTTATATTTTTGGAACATAAATTTATAGAAAATTGAAAATTTTTGCCTTCGAGTCTAGACATAAAAATTTTTAGTTTTTCAAAAAATCTAAAATTGGCGTCAAACAAGCAAAAACATATCTATTTTTTCCCATCAAATAGTTTTTTGTGCCCAAATAATTGTTAGACAGTCACCAAAATCTTGTTTTTACGAGGCTTAGAGCTAAAACGCAAATTATGTATCTCTCACATGTATTATAACGTGTAGTACGTATTGATCGTATTTTTAGGATTTCCTTTATATGACCTATTTTGATGAAAAAATATATTATTTGGGTAGAGTTTAAAAAACGCTTTTTATCCTAAAGCATGAAAAAAGCCTAAAAAGCGCTCATTTTGGTGTAAAAGACATTTTTAGGTTTAGTCTTCGAGTCTAGGTCGGACTTTTGAAAGTTTCAGATTAGTGTTGAGTGTTGTAATCCTCTAGACCACTGAGTTGGGTGGTGGTATTTTTCTTTTTAGACAAAGCCTCCCCAACAAAAATTGTACGATTAGTGGAAAAATGAACAAGACACATGAATAAAACTTTTTGAAAGTGCCTTAAATATAACAAACGTTGACTTTTAAAGGCAAAATAGATTCATATTTAACAATTTATATATTCAAATTGGTATTTTTTAAGGTGTAAACAAAATAAAGAGAAAAAATGTGACAATTTCGTGATTATTTATTATTATTGTAAGTACAGATTAGTCAGAACAGAGAGCAAGAGTGTCTAGTGTCCACCAACATTACCAAAAGTGAATGGTTGAAAAAAGTGCCTAAGAAAAGTGATTTTTAGCCACAAGTGAAAGCTTTTTGAATGAATAAAAGTGAATAAATCAAAAAAAATATTGAAAAAGGTGAAATATTGTTCAGAATATGTCATTTTTAGAAAGATATTAAAAAGTTGTGTTTTTTTAGACGTCCATTTTTATGTGACATTTAAAGACAATTTAATATTTTGGAAGAGGATATTTCCATGAAATGCATTTAAACTGAAATTTCATCCACTTGTAGTAAGATCTATAGGATATTAGGTTAAGACAGACAAACAATTAACACACTTTGATTACACGACCTTTCTTTAAAGAGTCTGTTATATATACTATGCCTGGTAATTTATGAGTTGCGCCTGATTACGAGCTAAGGCATACCTGATATAGGAGCAGAGTAGTATCAAGTAATTGAAACTAAAAAAATTTCTTGTTGAACTGTCATGTATACATATATCAATATTCAAAATTATTTCAATTATCTACAACATATTTAATTCTTAGGGAGTCATTTTTTAAGGAGAGTAGAGGTACTTCTCCCCCCCCCCCTCCCCCACAAATAGAAACCTTTTTAGGACTAATACATACATCCTGTTACTTTTATATAAGGATTTAATTTGTAATATTCTATAAATAAAATTATAGGTATCTTTAAATCTGAGTACCCTAACTCGTTAAATGCACTTTAAGGAGCTATCCTTTTAAAAGGCATATTCTGAAATGTTTATTATTAAAGGTTAAAAAAGAATATTTTTGTGATTTTGTGAATTCTCCGTGATCATTATGACCCACGTATGTGAATCCAGCTCCTTCCCAACTTAAAATATTATCAGGGTACTAAAATTTATTAAAGAAGTTTTATAGCTTCAGATGTTAAATCCCTCCTTGTGCTTTTCATTTCAATTAAAAGCCAACTTTGTTTTAACTTATAAATTCAAAAAGTTCACTTTAATCTACAATTCTATAAAATTTTGAAGGAAAAAAAATCCTTTTTTAGGGCAACAATTTATTTTTGTAAAATAATTTTTAGTAAACCTAAAATCTTAGGTTATGATAAAAGTCAATGCTGAAAAAAATGTGAGTTCAACCAAGATTAACGCTTTTGTAGCGTAAAAGTGATTAAAAAAATAATACTAACATAATAAAAAGTTACTGTGAATTTAATATAAAGTTGAGAAAAATAAATACTAAGAAAAAATCTATTAAAATGTTGGAACCATCAGAAGAATTGTTATTGGGTACCCAGGTTGGAAATAAATACATTCTCAACAGGGATAGTGCCATGGTCTTGGAATATATGATTAAACGGCTCAACGAAGAAGATCCAACGTTGAGAAATTACAGAAGACAGTTGGCGTTTAATCAGGGATGATGTGTTGTCTAAAATAAAAAATATAAATTTAAAGGATTAAATAATTTCTTAAAGAATATTAAAAATATGATTTTGAAATATGGAGCATGATCTAAATAGAGGTCCTTTAAAAGAAAGTATTAAACTTTACAATTGGAAACATCGTAAAAATCATAAATACTTCCCTTGAAAAATTAAATAATGATTTATATTATCAGAAGTTTTGTTTGACAAAAGTTACATATTTACAGAAAACTATTTACATACATCACAAGAGCAATATTTCTATTTACTATTTTTTTTCTCGAAAATTGCACGGTAAAGGGAGTTTTGGCATATAGTTTAAATTCTGAAAGTTTTTAAGCTAGAAAAAAATATGTTATTTCAAGTTATTTCTTTTACCTTTTTTAAACCTTTATTTTAAATATAAATTTTTGTTAGGTAATATTTTATCATGATGCTTTTTTCTTGATAATTCGAGAATTTTCTTGCAAAAAACATAATTTTTGACATTTTTTTTGTGATTGGTAATGTAATTGTACTGATAATGATAGTATATACTAACGTGTAATTTCATGTGTTAGCTAATGCAAAACTAAAATTCACTCATTAAACTTTTATAAAATTTTCAAATGTAATTTCGGTGTACTACTATTTTAGTAGAAGTAATTTGTTTTATATCTTTTTGCCTTATTAATAGATAGAAGTTATTGGTATGTTTTTTTTTATTAAAAACAAGGATGATATCATCCTTTACAGCGAAGCTTCACAAATCAGAATATAAAAAGTACCCAATAAAGTATTGAAGTAAAATATATTTAAAGATGACATTTTTAGCTTGAACGTGCGAACTCTTTGTTTGTAATTGTGGAGTTACTACATTTCGATTTTTATTGTTTAAGGAATCATCATGATAGGTTTTAAATCAATGGTACAAATCTGATATGTTAAACAGAAGCTTTTTCCCGGACGTACGTTAAAACATGCCAGTTAAAAATATATTCTATCTAATTTTTATTTTCAACACATCAAAAATGCACAGGTTATTAAAACTGATCTCATCCCAATACTGATCAATTGCGGTGACCGAGAAGATGTTTTTGCCACCGTTATCCGCCTGCTGGTGAACCTATCTGTGCCCATGGAGTGTCTGCTCCCCAAGGAGATGACCCAGACCCGTACAGGCAAACAGACCATATATGAGCTTACCAGAAATTTGACTATGACTAAGGAGGCGTTTTTGGACACCAATGTTTCTCAGGCAAAGACAACTATAGAATAATAAAACTTGCTTAGTTATCCTTTTATAAAAGTAACTGATGTTTATGTATCTGTCGGTCTGTGAGCCACCCCCCCCCCCCCTCAATGAAGATTTAAATGATTAATGATTTTTTGTACTTGTTATCATAAAGGAAGCAATTTTACTGTTATCTGTTATCTTTAATTAGTGGAAAAGGCAATTTGTTTTGTCCATACTTGGAGAAAATATTTTTAAGTAGATTTAGACATTCGATCATTTATCTATAGTTATCTTTGCTCTCTCAGGTTATGATGGAACACTTGGCTGGTTATGTCATAGATAAAAACAAAGGTTTAGAAACTAGCACCATTGCAATTATAAACAATTGCCTACTGCTGATCCGTAACGTGCTCCATATGTCAGATGTAGTGCTACGATTCCGCCAGGAGGAAAGTAACAGATCAGCTCACAACTACATCCTGTGGAATTTATTCAGAAACAATATGGACGATGTTTTGCTGGACCTGATGGGACATGTTAACGTTGGATCCTGGTGTAATACAATTGTGCAAATTATTGCGCTAATCTACAAGGACCAGCATGTTGTAAATCTACAAAAATTGTTGCAAACCTTTCTTGACAGCACACTGTCAGAATCGAGCGACAATGAATCGAACACAAGCCCCCAGGTTGAACAGGAGGAGGGCGGGTCCAACCCCCCGGACAGCTCGGAATCCTCGCATGTTATCGAGAACAACAATTCAAGTTCATCGCGGGGCACAAACTCGACCCCATCTCCACCTCCGTCCCATGATCAGAATCAGCCAGCCGAAGCGTTTAGCATCCCTGGCGGTCAGCCCAGGTCACCCACCCTACAAAGTTCCAACACTAATGTGGACACAGGCAACGGGTCCAACAGTACCAACCCGCCCAGCCGCCAGAAGACATCAAAAGGCTCGGCCAACTCCAACCTTCAAGACGGCGAACCACCCCATAAAAAGTACAAAGAATACTGGGATAACAGCAGTTATTATAATGAGAGCGGCGTGGCCGAGGATAAAACAAGCATGGAATACACAAACAGCTATTCAGAAGCAGATAATATTAGCATTAAGCCGAAATCTGGCAACCAATCGGGTCACTCAAGCGAATCTAGTGACATTAGTGGGCTGCCCAAAACGGGCAAACGACAGGTTAACACTACCTGCAGCTCAGACATTGGGTATGTGTCCCAGCCCTGTATCCAGGAAAGCACATCGTCATCAAGCAATGACGGGGACAAGCGTGTCCGCATGGTCAGAACCAACCCGGTTGTCAAACACAAGACAAAGCCCGAAACAAACTCCAACGAGGAGAAGCAGGAGATCCGTCGGCGTAAGATGATGTCGTTGGCGCGCCAGACGAGGATGCGCGTCAAGGGGATGGTCAACTATGCCCCGACAAACGAGGACATTTCGGAGATATTAAAGGAATTCACTATTGACCTGCTGCTGACTGAATACTCCGGACTTGTCAGAAAACTGCTGGAAGTTCAGCGGGAATGTAAAACGGAAACGCTGGACAAATCCCACATTTTATGGCTGATTACTTACTTCCTAAAATTCGCGACCCAGCTGGAAATCGGCCTCGGCCATATTGACAGCGTCCTGTCCGTCGATACATTGTCCTACGTGACCTATGAGGGCGTGGAGGAGTTGGAGTTCTTTGAGCTTGCCCAGCGCGACCGCGAAACCGAGCTGGACCCGTACCTGCGACGACTGCACCTGGTTGTGGCGGCGCTGCGCGAATTCATGCAGACGCTGGCCGCTTACAAGCAGTCAACCCTGCTGTCACAGGCAGACAAAAATCATCTGTTCAACCTGCAGCTGCACAGCACGTATGTGAAAGGGCTGCGACAGCTGTTATTGCTGTTGATACGTTCTTTCAATTCAGTTAACAACTCTTTGCAGTATTTGACAGATTTAATTGTCACGAATCATTATGTCCTCAAGAATATGGAAGAAGCAATGCAGGAAAAAAAGCCATGAAAATTTGTTTGGTAGCGCAGCTACTTAATTATTTACATCAAAGGGGGTAAGTAAAGGGCATAAAAATAGCCTTAATCCATCTAAAGGCTTAAAATACGTAATAAAATAGCTTAAACAATCCCGGGACATAATTGAAGCTTCCCCAGAAAGGAAGAGATAAGTTATTTTAGTAGTTATTGCAATCATATGCTTTATACAGTAAAAACGCTCTAATGGAAAACAAAAAGGTTTTGAAATTTTTATTATAAATATATCCTGTGTATTTCACTTAACAACACTATGGGAAAAAATGATTTATTTTTTATTTTTAAAGATCATGATTAATGTGTACTTAACTTCCTTAGAATATTATAAAATCAAACATTTTGATAACAATTTCTAAAAATTATATTTTTCAGATTCAAGTTGGACTTTAATCTTTGTTGTATCTCAAGTCTTTCCTCTTTATTGAACAGCAGGGATCTTAAGGGATAAGACAAAGAATGATAAATTAATGTACATCCCCAATTATGATGAACAAATGCTATGTCTGTAGAAAATACAGTACAGTTAGTTTAAAATTTTGGACAATACAAGTTTAAATGAACTCATCAAGATTTAATTGAAATAGTACCTACCTATAGAAATTGTATATCAGCCAATGATTAAGAGAACTTGTTCATAAAACTTTGGATACTACTAGTGTTTATTTTCGGTCAGTGTCCCCTTTCATTAGCTTACTAATCAGTAGTTGAAATGAAAACCAATTATATTTAAAATGATAAAAATATTTTATAACCTACGCAGAAAGATACAGGGTGCGCCAAATAAAAAGGAAAGACTATGTTACTAAGTATAAATGTATCATAGTTTTCTTTTTTTCTGTTTATTACCTAGTGTATTGTTTTAGCATCTTTGATAAATGATTGTTGCTGCCCTACGTATGGACTAACTTGTCCTTGTTTATGTTACTTTACTGATGAACGATTTATGTTTTTTTCATACTTTGTAAATCATGTAACATCATGTCTATAAAATGTTACTTAATTCCTAACATAAACAAACTTAATGAAACATTATGAAAGTACAAAAAAATTTGAAACTGTTATATTTAAATAATTATTATGCTAAGGGGATAAGCGGATGAAACACTTTTTGTAATCAAACTAAAAATGAGAGGGATTTTTTGAAATTCAATTAGTTCAGTCGCATTTATTATGCAATTTTTCGTTATGGAAAACTTGTGTAAAAATTTGAACCACTTTGGACAAGTATTAAGCCCGGCAATTTCACTCTGAAATTTAAGGCCCCCGTTTATGGGGGTAAAAGTTTATTGCATCAGAACTATGGCTTCATGGTGCTTCCAGAAAAGGTCTTGATTACCTAGTTGAATCATAAACCAAGTTCCGTTTCAAAAGAAAAAGTGACTCAAAAAACGACTATTTTTTGTTTTTTGGAATTGACCAATTTTTAGTAATTTTGTTTTGAGATTTTCCATTGTCTTATCCCTTAAGATTCCTGAATAAAGTTTGAGACATATTTTCATGGCTTTTATTTAACCTACCAGGTTGAGCACTACCACGCCCCCAAACTGGACATCCAAGATCATATTCGCCAGTTTGCCAACATGGAGCTTATGACCAAGTACGGTCAGCTACTAGTCAACTTTCAAGAGAACACACCACAGGTATAGTGGTATAGTAGTAGTACTACCAATATTTAAGAGCAGTTTTGCTGATAATAAATATTTATTTGATTGTAAAAAAGGGGCATGGTCAGGGTGGGGAAAAACCCAGGGTTTTTTAAAAAAGCCCAACCCAACCCGTAAAAACCCTTAAAACCCTGGGTTTTTATGGGTTTTTTAGGGTTTTATTGGGTTTTTTCATTTAGGAGTCAAATACATTTGATATATTGATGAAATATTAATGTTTATGTTGTTGTAGGTAAAAGGTAAGCAAGATTTCACAATAAACAAGATAGATAATGAAGAAAGCTGGCATTCCGATCAAGGGGGGGGGAAGTTTTGACACATTTGCGTAAACAGGGAGTATAGGCTTTATCTTTGGACTGAGAGGATAGGTTATTAGGGATAAAATCATTCTTATATGATGAATTTTCCCAAGTTTTAAGATTTTTTGGATAGGCCTCCAGGTTCCGGAGCTCCAGGCCTCCAGGACCTCTCTGTACAGGTAAAAATTTAAAAAATAATTTTTTTTTGAAGAGTTAGAAGTCAACCTATGAAACAAAATATGCATATTTTTGAATGTTATTCACATATTTGAAGAAAAAAAGGCATATTTTGTTTCATAAGTTGACTTCTAACTCTTCAAAAAAAAAAAAAAAAATTTTCATTTTTACCTGTACAGAGAGGACCTGGAGGCCTACAGCTCCGGAACCTAGAGGCCTAACCAAAAAATCTTAAAACTTGGGAAAATTCATCATATAAGAATGATTTTATCCCTAATAACCTATACTCTCAGTCCAAAGATAAAGCCTATACTCCCTGTTTACGCAAATGTGTCAAAACTTCCCCCCCCCTTATAAACCCTTATTAGTAATGGTGCACAAAATATTCATTTAAGGGGGAGGGGAGGTTAAAAGCTTCAAAACATGGAACCTACTCTTCTATTCTTAAGCTGTCATCACCCCCCCCCCCCCCTCCCAGAAATGATTAAGGTCTTTTCCTTTTTATATCCCCTTAATAAAACCCTCTGCACGCCACTGTAACTATTTCCTTTCATAAATTGTTATGTTTAGTTTAAAAAATCAATCATGATTATGTAATTTACACAATTTATATATCATCAATTTGGTAGCAAAGCGTTTTCTGAAATTAGGTTTTGAGAGAAAGTAATTTCATAAACATTTGAACAATAAGTAGAGCATCATTTATTACTTCAATTACTTCATATTTTTTTTATGTTTTTTAGGTAAAATTTGCTTTAAAATGTTATTAGATCCTAGTCTTTGAGTAAATAGAGGTTTAATTTGTAAATTTTAACGTGAAATTTCAATGTTTTTTCAAAAACCCAAAAAACCTTGGGTTTTTTTTTCAATGGGTTTTATAAAAAACCCTGGGTGGGTTTTTTTGGGTGGGTTTTTTGTATGCCCACCCTGGGCATGGTGTATGTCTGTACACAAAAATAACAAGACACCAACTTTGGAAGCTTTTTATATGTTTTTAGGGAGGCCAAATATGGATTTTTCGCGGTTAAAAACACCTAAATAATATTTTTTTGCTTAAGATCTCGAAAATTGCTGGCACGTATTTGTTGTACTTTTCAGGGAAGCTTTATGTTTTAATGCTTCTCCAAAGGGATAGAGCGTTAGAGGCAAACAACTAGTTTAAATTGAATCTTGAGGCTGAGCCTCTAGTATTTAAAGGGGCAGAAGAAAGGGGCTAAAAAATAGCTTAAGACCATTCAAAGACTTAATTCTGAAAATGAGATAGCCCAAAACCATTATGAGACTTAAAGTAGAGCAATCAAGTTTACCTGTCTTTTTTCTAAAGTGAAACTAAATATTTTCAGGTTAACGATAGCATATTTACGATCATGCACCATGTGGCGGGCGACCTCGAGTCCCCCCACACCCTCTTCATACCCGCGGTCCTGCAGACATTTTCCAAGATCCTGGAGGAGGGCATCAACATCGTGCCCGACTGGGTCGACCTCATCGAGTATGTGATCCAGAAGTTTCTGCACACGATGCAGAACTCCCCGCACAAGTGTGCGGCCACCATTACCGAGAACATGGACAATGTGGAAATAGTGGACGAGTGCGGCCTGACACCGGCAGAGGCCAGCAGCCTGTTCTACCATTTCAATCAGGTACGCTTTGCCAATGGATTTATTATTACTTGGATCTTGCACCAGATTATCATGTGCTCTAATAAAGTGAAAATCCACCCCATTTACTCAATCCACTCTCCTCCTACTGGATGAACAAACTGATCAATAAATGATTTCCCAGTTATCAAACTAAATTGACGACAATTGTTTCCGTCATATTATCCATGTATTTTTTATATCCATTGTTTCTACATAGTTCTTGTTGTCCTTAAGTAGCGCAGCAACAACAAGCGATCTAGTACAAAAATAAATAATTTTAATTCAAGCAAATTGCTACAGTTGTTTTTAATATTATAAATTAATTAATCTATATCGATGCAAAATATATAATTTTTATGTTGTTTAGTGTATAATAAAGTAAAAAATTAATGATAATGGAGTCAAAATAGTTTTCTTTTAATGAAATAATTATAGTTAGATTGTTAACAAGGAGTACTGGGAAGATTTTGCTATTTCAATGAATAAAAAAGATTACCACTATGTCAATATAGTGAAACCTTACTAAATTTAACTAAATCTTTTACTTTTGTAATTGTTATCAGAAAACGCATTTTAATGCATTGAATTAGTGATAAATATTTTTAGATACGTGATAAATTAAAAGACTATCATAAAATATAATGATTTATTGTATGATTTTTGTCTACAAGTAGGTATATATTTAATGTTAATAATTCGTGGCTGTGGCATTTACTATACTCTTAGTTTGCTGTCACGCGCCTTTATTGCAACAGAAAGTACCATGACATATTTATTAAACTGAGTTGCTTTTTTCCTAATTAACATAAACATTTTTTTATTTTGGAGAAAAATCTTTTGTTTGTTAAATCAGTTTTAGTAAGATATTTACAGGATATCTTATTTCTTCACAGAATACACGTATTCATCTATAGAGGACTTAATCATGCTGGTAGGGAGGGGACAATTACACTAGTACCCAAAATTTTTTAAAAACTTTATCTTATTAGTTTGCTTCAAAACTTTGGGTACTTTTATTGAATTTTGATGTGTTAGTTCCGAACTGATAGTATCCTAAGTTCAAACTTTTTAGTCAATAATCTTAAAATACAAAATATATAATAATATGGGATGTATATCTATCTATCGTCCATTGTCCTATCCCTTAAAATCCTTAAGAAAATGACAAACATAAGAATTGGCATTAATATTTACTAGGTGTTCTAAATGAATACTTAAAAGCTAGACAAATGTATAGCAAGAGAAAAAAGGGAGAGAAAGAAGGTTGCGTGGCTAAACACGTAATGTGTGGTGTGTGTGTGTGTGTGTCTATGTGTATTTTAGAGTCTGTGTGTGCGTAAGATGTGTGTGTGTGTGTGTGTGTGTGTGTGTATTGTGTGTAAAACTAAAGCGGAGCCTCCAAAAATATTTCTGTCACGCTTAACCCAACGCGAGCTTACAAGAGAAATACTCGTTTATATAATTTCAATTTTTTACACCGCCTGGCTTGTCATACGTTTTCGTTGCAATTAATCAATTTTTTATGAAGATATCCTATATTATAAAGTAATTAGGCATTTTTGTTTGAAGGTAAAAATCTCGGAAACTGCTTATCCTAAATGATTGGTTTTATTTAGGAAAGTTTATATATTTCTTTGGGTGGTTTTAGACTATTTTTTTTACCTTACTCGCTCTTTTTCTGACCTCATTCGCTATCCCCTAAAGGCTAGGAGAGAAGCATAAGTCCTCTTTAATAAAGTAATAACTTGTCTGTCTATCTAGTAGTAAGATATCGAAAAAGGCTAGGTAGATAGATTAAACACTAATTTTCAGAAAAGTTTAGTATTGATCAGGGCAGGTTTTAGGCTATATTTCAAAGCTAGGTGCTATTACGAATAATGTGTATCCCATTTTCGTTAACTCCTTGATTTTTGTTATTTTTAAACTGGCTTTTATATATTTCTGCGGACATTAAAATAAGCGGAATTAATGGAACACCGTTTATTTTTTTAAATTCCCTCCTTCCAATTTTTTGTAAGTCGTCATAGACTAATTTCTATAATATTATAATTTTATAACTTTAGTTTATCCACTCTCTCTCTCTCTCTCTCTTTGGTAATAAAACATTTAAAACGTTTTGAATTAGGAATTTTAATTTATTTATGAAATATTTAAATGTAGGAAGGCTATGTTAATATTGTTTCCAGCTAAGTCCCTCTTGAAACAAACAAGAACAATTTTGTTTATATGTAGCGCAACAACAATAATCTGGATTAAAAAGTAGAATAAACTGTAATACAATAATTATATCGTGCATATAGACTATAATCCTTAATTTTGATGTAAAAATAGACTAGCAGCGGCTGTATCCCTAGAAGTAACACTAAAATAGTGGCGCGGGAAATCCAACACATTCGGTCCTTCTCAAAATTATAGCTTTGAAATAGAAATAAAAAAAGAATTTTAAGATTATTTCTCTTTGGAGACATGGTATACCCGCCCTCCAAAATTCAGCGATTTTGAGAATCTTCAATATAATTAAGAACTATAGTTGCTACAAAAGTTGGCGATGATTTTTACTTCAGACAGGTATTTTGTCCCTTTTTATATATGAATTCAGATTTTGTTTTAAATTATAACTTATTTTAGGTTGAAAACCACAGCGACCCCGTCGGGGCCATCATAGACATCTACCGGCAGGCCGGCAACATCTCGTTGACCCGGTTGTCACTAATCCAGTCCCTGCTGGCGCATGGCATCATCACGCACGCGCAGTATATGTCCTTCATGTACATGAAGTCTGTGCTGGCACAGTGCAACGGTGAAGGCAAAGGCAGTGTCAAAGCTGAGGTGAGATTTTTTCTCAGGATGACTTCGAAACCGATTAATATCCGTTGGATTAGAAACGATTCATCGTATTACAGACAATTTCCCACGAATATTAGAATATAGATAATGTAATTAATTTTAATTTTATTAGACTGTGCCTTTGGGGCCAACAACACTGGTTTTAATCTTGTGACATTTTATTTGAATATCCACGGAAAGCTGTTTATAATACGATGCGATAGATAACTATTATGGTTGCGTAGCATCTCTATAATTCACGTTGTCTGTCTGTTGTTCGACTGTTTTAACAGGGAAAATTATGAATTACTTGGCTGTTACTGGACAGTGGACATGTATAGACGGATGATTTTTTTTGGTGAAAAATCTCCTACTAAATGAGTCATTCTCTTGGGGACATCAAATTTAGGCAGTGAAGTTGGGTTTTTCTCAGCTGCTATACTATTGAATTGAAGATAGATGTTGAAAGCATTTCCATGATTAATATGCATTCACTTTGTCCTTTCATGTGTTTGGCTGTTCTTATTGTTGTTAATTTCATTTTAATCTAACCATCTATTTATCTATCTTAGGTTGGAAGCGAGCATTGTACCTCTGACGGTCACATAACCGACAGCGAAGAGGCGCAGGAGGGAATCCAGCGAGAAAACCGCGAAATCAAGGTCCTCAAAGACTGCCTGGTCAAACAAGGCCGCGGCGGATTAATTACCTGGATCCAGGAGCTGCTGCTGGACGCCTGCCGGGTCAAGCTGTACCCCAACACCGTTCTGCCGGCGGCAAGCTGCGTGCCGCACGAACCTGTCGCGTTCCACTGCAACCTGACGAAACAGAGCATACCTCTGGTGCCCTTCAGCCGGGAACAGAACCTGGGACTGCAGACAGAAGCATTTATCCTGCTGCTTCACAAGCTGGGCTTCCTGCTGCCCGCGGATGTCGGCAAGGTGTACCCGCGGATACCATATTTCTGGTCCGCCGATCATTTGTATGCGGTAGCCGCCAAGCTGGGGCCGCTACCAGAAGATACCTACAGGTAAAGTATATAAAATATATGATAAAATTAGCTTCTTAGTTACTTGTAGAGTAGCTTCGCAACTAAAAATCTTATATCTTTTTATTATGTAAACAAAACTATGTGATAAGGGCTTAATATTAGTTGTCGTCATTTGAAGATTCTTTCTCTCCGAAATTTAGAGGATAAAGCTTAAAATCTTTTTCTTAAAAAAAGATTTTAAAATAGCTTATCTAACAATTCTTAAATATTTAAAGTAACAGTAGTCTACACTACAGTTATGATTTTTAAAAATCTATTTAGTGCTAATAAACTTTGCCAGACGGACGAACAGGCTGCATTACTCAAACTGAACTTGAACAAAAAAAATATTTTTTAAAAATGTTCACAGTATCATTTAAATTATTAATACTAACGATTGATTCAAAATTTTTAGAGCTAAAAAACAAAAAAGAAATTAGATTAATAAAATATACATTTTAAAAAAATCTTAAAGACATAATCTTTTATCCCTGTGTTTTTTAACAAACATTATGTTTAGACGTGTTTTCTTCTAATAATCCAGATTTTTTGGAAAATATTTTTTTATCAAACAACCTTACCTACCATGACCAATAATAAGCGTTATGAAAAAAGGACCCATGACTGTGACGTAACACTTAGCACATCCGCTCGTTGCCAGGAAGTTGATAGGTGCGAATCTCTTCCCGACACTGCATCATAACTAAAGACGTTAAAAATGTTTCCAACTTCCTACTGCTGCTATGTCAATGAATTACCTTGGCCCAAAACAGGCGCAACTTGCAGAGTCAGGACTTCCAATCTTGCAATCAAAGGGTTGTTTGTCTGAAGGACGTATGGCCATATAACCATCCAATTCATTAAGCAATGCAAGGTTTGTTTCACAGAGGATTAGCGTTATGAAAGTTTGAAGAAAAAAAACTAATATTTAGATAAAAGAAAGAAGTCAAATGTATATCTTCAATACCTAGTAAAATATTCGCTTTCTGCCTTTTGTTACAAAAATGAATTAAAGTGCATTACTTTTTTGTGTGCATTTTTTGCCACAAATTTCCTTGTTCTTATGTTTATATATTAGACTTAGTGGTTATAAACTGATTACATTCGCATACTTACAAGTTTATAATACTTTTGTAGCTTAATTTCACACTATGCATACAGTCGATATATTATTACTTGGATGTTCCACCAGATTTTCACGTACTCTGAACAAGTGATCTTCGCAGCTGGATGAAATAACGATACCCCAATCCTACACCTTTTCTCCACCCTCCCCCTCCCCTCCTACTGGATGAACGAACTGACTAATAAATGAGTTCCATATTAGCAAGCTAAATTGACAACAAATTTTCCTTTTCAATAATAATATGGTACTATATGAAAATTTTTATGTACTATAAATGTACTATATATTTGTAAATTTTGAGTGGTCACGCTGAATATGATATCCACGTATATCCATTCACAATACATTGAACTGTAAAAATTTTCAAAAGTATTTGATTTTCCTTCTAGAATAACTTAATGTTTATGTTAAATAATTGAAACGCATAATATGACTCAATTACAGATCAAAAACAAAATATTTAGTGCAATTCATAACTGTAAAACCCAGGGAAGGAACGGATAATGGACTGTAAATTAAACTGATAGGCTTTATAATCACTTTTTCCTTTTCATGGGCTTAAAAACTTTGGGTGCTTATTGAATTCTGTTTCAAACCAGATGCGTCCAAACTTTTTAACCAATATGCAATGCAACAATTTTATTCATCAGAGGGGATAATTGTGTTTTTCATCATTGGGGGATATATATTAATTTATCGTCAATAAGATATCTTTATGCTAAGCAACTCAAATTTAAAATATTTGAGAAAAAAAACTTTTCGTCCTTCAAGGGAGTTAGGAGTCGTTTTAGGGACATGGGTTATTTCAACAATATTGTAGAACTTTATCAGTCGGAACTATTGTTATATATCCGTTATCTGCCTCCGGCGAACCGTTTTGCCGTTATCTGTTGCTGAAGGCGCTATTTTTGGCAAATTTTGTTGTTTTCCGCGGTTTTACAAAATATCTATTTGTTTAGATTTACCAGTGACGACATAGAACGGATAGCGCGCAAGGCTAACGACCCAGAGAAAAAGCCGGACAGTTTTTGCGCCGACACTTGTATGGACGGCGATGCCGGATTCGAAGATGCGGCCACTGAACCCAAACAGGTCAGTGGTAATTTTGTACTGGTTAGCCAAAGCAAAATTATTTATAAAAACGTACATTTATGTAGACAATTAATAAAACACTTTACAAAAGTCCAAACGACTTTAATTCATTTAAGGTAGTGAGCAGGCAATAGCAATTAATTCAAACCCCCCCCCCCATATTTAAGACTTATTGATAGAAGAAATTTACTTACATTTTTTGGTGTTTAATACATCAAAATAGAACTTAATTTGTTAAATGTTGGGGTGCATTAGACAGTATTTTAAAGTACCTATTTAAAAATATACAACAAAAAATATTAAAATATTAAAAAATATAAAAATAAAATATTTATTTTCAATTTATTTATTGATTATTCCTTTATTGTGCAATTCCTTACATCTGTATTTAATTAGATTTAGAATCTGAAGGAATATATTTGTATTATTTATTTTAGTCGGTAACTGACGAGCCGATTACTGGTAGCCAGTGGAAGTCCCGGGTGAACGGAAACCACCTGGAGGACGGAGTAGAACAGACTGTGCCAATTATGACCACTACCATAGCGAGCACGGAGAGTCCTATGGATGTTGGTGTCCCTGTTTTCACTGATGTTATGTCAGGTGCGTCACTATATGAATTTATAACCAGTCTCTTCTCTTTAAAATACATACCTATAGATATAGTTTTCACTTTAAAGGTTTCGTTATTTTTATGATTTACCACATATTCTCTATCTTTTTAAAATTTTTAGAATTCATTTTTTTCGTTTGTCCATCCATGATTTTTTTGTTTCGTTACTTATAGATGCTGTCATTCTTGTTATCAAGGGATTTATTTATTTCTAACTTTTTTATTTAGGAACCAATTACGCGCACCCCAGACCAACCCGTATAACAAGAATACCACACAACCAGCAGCCACGGGCCAGCTCCCCCGCCCCAAGCGAACTATGCGCTCCAGTTTTCTCCAACTCCGCCTCTAGAGGTGGGCTAGGTGGTATGAGCGCCCCCGCAGGGATCAAGGAAACTGCGGCTATGATGGTGGAGAAAGAAAAGGCTATGTCAATGGATGAGGGATGTTGTTTCATATTTATATTTTCTCTGTTCAAACCCTTTTACCTTTTACATCCCACCCTAACTTTCATATAAATAAAGAAAGGGTAAGGTGGTGTTTCTTCTATTTCTTAGGTTAGGGTTATTGAATTTTGGGCACTATGTACCCCCTCAGTGTTTGGGCCTTCCGTAGTGGTTAGTTATAGCAAAAAAACTACTTTCTTATTTTTAATTAACTTTGCATTTAAATTTGTAACAATACTGGAACCTGCAGGACGAACCTATGGAGACCCTAACCGAGAACGAGTACCTGGATGGCCTGGACCTTATGGACACATCAGTCAAGTCCGCCAGAAAGACCAGGTTCTGAAAAACCTAGGTATAGACTAGTTCTTCAATCAAAACCAGTCTACAATAAAAAAAAGGAATGGATACATTAATTTTGTTGATTATAAACACATAATACGAGCAATGCAACTTTATAACTCATATTGTCTGTCCGTCTTAAATGATCAATGTGATTCATTTGCCCAATGAACATCTTTTTTAATCAGCTTCTTTTGAAGGTAGACAACAGATATAAATCACGAAGATTTACATTACCACTGAGCATCTTATTTTGTCTGTGTTATTTTACATTTTGTTTGCTTTGTTTCTTATGGCTGTCTTGTCCTTGTTTCAATAACATTTTGGTTTGGAAACAGTAAAGATATTAGATATTTTTATCTTTATATCATACGGATATTCAGGGAAAGGTTGTGCAAAAAGTTATATACTGTTTCTTTGGTGTTATAAATCCTGCAAGTAACGCGACGTGTGCATGTTTCCAGTGACATTATTATTTAATACATTCATTGAAATCAGGAGTTCATTTGTTTCCTTATTTACTCGTTTTCACAGGTTTTAATAATGTGCTAGAATTATAGCTGCGCTATTAACGGATTTTTATTATTGTTAAAATCAAAGCTACTTTGAAAAGGGTCTGACTGTCCGTATTTAACACTTTGTCAGTTAAAAAACAAAAGGTCATAATCTGATATTGCTCAAAATGACAAAAAATATCTAAATTTTTCTCAAATACAGATTACCTACTGTTATTTTTCGTATAATCAGTATTACATTTTGCTACTTTTTTGCTTTAAGACATCATTGTATTTTTTATATTAGCACATTATTAAATATTATTTAGAGACTCCAGAAACAAAACCCTACAATTTATAAATAATTTCACCACCGCCCGGGCTTACTGGTAGAAAAAGACAAGTCCTCTCTTTATACAACTATATCTTATATAAGCATAATAATACTAAAAAAGAATACTCTTTGATATGCGTTTTTATGAAAATTGATAATTATAAGGTTTGGAAGATTTTTGTTACAATTAAATGCTCAAAATTTATCATAAAAGAAACTTACCTATTAAAAAGATTTTTAGATAAACTTAAATCGAAGAGTTTTCTTTTTTTCTTCAAGGAAACATCTTGTATGTAACTTAATTATGCTTGTTTTATACATCTAATAATATCTACATATGAATGTAAAGTGTGTTACCTTTTTATATGTTTTATTATTATTTGGTCACAACTTGGTCAAAAATGCTCACAAACCAGACCTTTTTCGACCGAATATTCTCAAATGGTTCCTTTACAAGCCCAATCAACCAGTTTTAAGATATCTTTATATTTCAAGGAAAATTGATGAAAATACCAAAAAAGACAAATTTGGGTATTACCTTTTATATGCAGTCACAGATACCATAAAATCAACAGAAAAAATACTTATTTTTACTTTTTTCTTATTTTTAAAGTTTGATTCTGTTAAATTGGCTATTCTTGAAGGGATTTATGCATTGATTATACTAAAACATAATATTGGATAGAATTAATGTATTTCAAAGAAAGAAAATTTGGAAAATAAGAAATTCGACCTCTATCACTTTAGAGGACAGCTGCCAACCTCCAGTTAACAGGATGCAGTTAAATACTTGTAAGCAATACTAATTAGCCCAAAAAGTAAAACAAAAAGTTTTTTATTATGGTAAAAAAATGATAATCTATTTCTTAATTTTGGGGATGATGATTGCCCTTGAAATATAAAGATATCTTGAAATATAAAGATATCTTAAAACTGATTGATTGGGCTTGTAAAAGAAACATTTGAGAATCTTCGGTCGAAAAATGTCCGATTTGTGAGCATTTTTGGCCAAGTTGTGGCCAAATGATAATGAAACATATAATACATCAAATTAATTATAATAGGATGGGCCGATTTTGTCATTTTATTGAATCATTATTTATTTTATGGATATTAATATTATGTTTTATGCATGAAATTGAAAAATTGAAGATTTAGAATGAATATTTGTATGGCTTTGTGTGATATATCTTAGTTGTAACCTATTATTCATCAAATTGTGTTTTCTTAATGAATTAACTTGTTTCTTGAAAAGTTTTAAAATGCATTCGATTTTTCTACTAAAGTAATATATAAATGTATCAAAAATTTTGATTTTATTTTTTAAAAAAATACTGTATAAATAACAATATTTGGAATATATCAAAATCGGACCGTCCTAATTCCGTATTTTTCAATTGTTTTCTTAATGTCTGTCTACTTTAGTTTTTGTCAGAGTTTAATAATAGGGCCTGAAAATTCTTTTTATTTTACCTTCTCTTTAATTACAACTTTTAAATTGCCTCTGACTAGTTATCTATTGAGAAATAACATATTTTTAGTAAACGATAAAACAAAGTAAAATAGCAATACTTTAACTTTTTGTCTTTTAAATTAATATATTTAGCTAAATCTAAACGACAATCATAGTTACAATTTAATGATTGAACTTTGGTTTTGAGATTGTTTTCATTGTTTGATTGTTTTCTAAAAGTATGTTTGAAAAATAGTTGATAAATGGACAATAAAAAAAAGATTTTTTTTAATGAAATATGTTCGAATTCAATAAAAAAAATCTACCAATTTGTCCATTTTTCAACAGTATAAAATTCCCTAAACAGAAATGAAATGTGCGTACCTCTGTATAATTATTTAAATCTATTATGATGTATCCATTTTTAAAATTGCAACTTAAGCTAATATCATATCAAATAATTTAATATTTTCAGCAAATAAATGATTTATAGTACATTTTAAATAGTCGCAATTTTAAAGTTATATAATGATAATTTAGAATTACATTTTTCAAATAAAAATAAAAATATTCAGGCATTATTTGGGATTTTTTTAGACATAGCATATAATTTATATTTATTTATAAAGTCAAAGGGTTACCCCGAAACAATCTTTCATCAATGCAAAATTGAGTTGTTTATTTTATATAAAAAAAATGCAATTTACCTCATTTTTTCATGGATAAAACATTATTACAAAAAAAGTTATCCCTAAACTAAAATTAAAGTTAGCTTAAGTTGTTAACAAAAAAAAATAATAACTATGTAAATTATGTAAAACAAATTCTGTCACTAAAATGCTTTTCCCGGTGCGATAACTTACTTTTTAATCAAATTTAAAAAAATAGATTTTTGTAAAGGCTAAAATCAAAATTATATTTAAGCTCTTAGTGACAGAAAATTATCAAATTGAATAGTTATTTATAGCATCGTACTATAGACATCTTTCCGCGGTTTTTAAAGTGAAAAATTACAAGATTAAAACCACTTTTGACATTTGTTGAAAATTGTCTGTGATATGATGCTGTACATGATTTTTCAGTATGGCTGAGAACCGGTTTCAATCCAGCAGATAAAAATCGGTTTTAAAGACATACGGGAAATTGTATTTAAAGTAAAAAAGTGTGATTAAGTATCGAGGTGATTTTTGAATGCGTCGAAAAAAAAATTCTCTTGGTCAAATCTGATGTTAAAAAATGCTACTTTTATTTTGTGCTTAAAAAAAATAATTTTGACAATTTTAGATATTTGTTATTTGTACATATAAAAAAATCATACCTACAGAAGAAGAAAAAAGTAATTGTACCTTAACTAAAAAATCAGATTTAGACCAATGAAAATTGAAATAGTCATTTTAGTAATTCTAAAAAACAATGTTGAAACAAGAAATTTTTATAATTAAATTGGCTCTTAAAGCGTATGAATGTTATGATATATAAAATTATTCAACATGTAAAACTGAATCCTTGAAACAATTGGAATTTTATGTTTTTACAGATACAAAATGTCGGTGAAAATGGTATAGCTCATCAGTAGCGCGGCAAGGTTTGGTTTTGGTGGCATCCATCAAATTGTGACGCGGCTGGGGGCAGGATAATACTTGCCAAAGTTTGAATATAGGACAGCTCCCCATGCCAAATAAACAGGTAGGAAAATATGGCAATTTATCTCAATGTTAAAGAAGAACTTGAATGTTGAACATAAAAAGGGAAAAACGGCATTTAAAAAAACATAGGTAGAAAGCTAAGGTATTCATTATTATACCCTCTGTGATGTCATTTGTTTACGTGGTATTTTAATATATTTTTTTTTTAAATAATTGGTATTTTTAGCAAATATTCTCATATTTTTTCTACATATGAAAGGTTTTTATATATACCTTGATTATTATCTGTATACTGGCTGTCGACAATCTGTCTTAAACCTTGTCATACTAAAGATATCCAAGATGGTGCTTGACAATGTCATGTTAGTTGCGTCACGTTATTTTTATCAACTTTCAACCAAGTAAAGCTAATACTCACAGAGATTTTTTTTTTGCCTAAATGGGGTTGGCAATCCGTCTAATTTTTTGGACCGGATTCGGATTCTTACAAAAATCCGTCCAAAAATAAAACGGATTCCGGATTCTTATTTTTTACGGATTCCGAATTCTGGATTCTGGATTCTGGATTTTAGCAATATTTTAGAAGGCTTAAAAAAAAAATTAAGGGATTAAATTATACCGGGTACTGGGAAGAATCTAAAGCTGCGTTTTTTCATATTTTCTGATCTCTCCACTTGGTGGTGTATGTGGGGAGAGATGGGGGGTGGTGATCTTTGCCTTCAAAGAGAGGGGGTTGAAAGAAAAAAACTCAAGACGCAAATTTTAGCCTAACATTTAAGAATCCGAATCCGCTATAAAAAAAAACTTATTTCGGATTCTGGATTCCAAAATTGGCCAAAATTTTGGCGGATTCTGGATTCCGTATTTGGATTGCCAACCCTAGTACCAACTAAAAGTACTCTTAGATTTATATAAGTGATTTACGTTTAAAACCAAGTTGAATATAAAAAAGAGATTTTCAG
Source organism: Acartia tonsa (assembly GCF_053477335.1). Classification (NCBI taxonomy): domain Eukaryota; kingdom Metazoa; phylum Arthropoda; class Copepoda; order Calanoida; family Acartiidae; genus Acartia; species Acartia tonsa. The sequence goes on from NC_137267.1 coordinate 29,495,284, forward strand.
TATTTTCATATAAAAAAATTATGACAGATTAGCTCTGTTGATAAAAATACAAGGATCCAATATTTTAATATTATCCAATATACACGTGTTATAATATGATATTATTACTTAAACTTGAAAAACCGTGTCAATATTCACGTATGATATTATTATCAGTTAATGTAAAGTTGGATTTTCTATTGAATTAGGAATCTTTATACAAAGTTTTGTGTTAACTCAGGGATCTTAATGGATAAGACAATGGAGGATAGATTGATTTACATCCCCAATTATGATAAACAAGATAATCATTTTCCATGAATTTAGTTTTAGTAAAAAACTCATTTCACCCATGAAGACTTGATATTTCTTACAGCATTGCAGAATGAACAACGGACAAAGTACAGTAGATTATCAGAAGTCAGCAGAATGTTAACCAAATTTCGGCCGTCTTTCTACAACAGCAGTCGAGTAACTTTTTTTTCCACATAAATCTAATGGCCTGTTGTTACCTTTACATTACATATTGAGTTCTCATTGGTACAAAGAATATTCTAAAAAAGAACACTCGTCTATCTTGAAAAACAGTTGAGAAAATAACTATAGAATAGCTTTGTTGCTAAAACTGAAATGTATATTCGGTACACTACTGAAACAGTAATGAAGATGAAAGTAATAATAGGAACTAGGTCAAACACTTTCCATTAATGGATATACAATAAGTGGATTGTATATATGAACCTCATTTATTAGTCAGTTCTTACATCCAGTAGGAGGGAAGGGGATAGAGTCAAGGGGGTGTAAGGTTGTATCTTCATATTAGCCAGCTGTGAGTACATGACAATCTGGTGCATCATCCAAGCAATAATATATCGATTATTCTATTGCATGGATAGCGTGGAATAAAGAAAATAGATTTAATAGCAAAGCTTCTCTATAACTCACTTTGACCGTATCTTTCTGTACAGCTTAGGGGAAACATAAATTTATTGGCTCCTAATTAAGATATAAAGCTGATTTTTTTTTTGCTGAAGATTCCTATTACCTATGCTTTATAACTCACGTTGTCCGTTTGTCCTTTCCATGATTTTTTTGTATGGATGTTGTAATCCTTGTTATCTTATTATTAAAAATTACAATATTATATTTAGCAAAAAGATCAGTATTAATATTTTTATGATTTATCATCTAAATTACTAATAAAATTATTGAATGATTATATAATATTTCAATAAATTAGCTTCTAAACAATTTATTACAGATAGGTAATCTATAAATCGTTTAATTTTTAAATAATTACACGATTATTTAGCAAAATGATTTACAGCTTTGCAAGCAAGGATGTTAACTTTCATAATTCATATGTCTAGTAATTAAAGCTATGCTTGACAAAATCTTTGAAGAAACCTTTTTTTTGTCAGATGGACTTACTTTGATAGGAAAGGACGGAATACACGAAATTTTATTTGGGGTAACTCTGAACCTAATCGTGCTTAATGATCTGCATGATTATACAGCCAAACGCGTTTCAGGCAACCAACCCTTAAATTGAACGTCTTTTATATTTTTAATATCTGTATTTTGTAGGCTGGCTGACAGATCGACAGCCGTCTATCTTAAATAGTAGCTGAGAAAATCACATTTCCTCCGAAGCATTACGGACTGACTGACAAAAGAACAGACATAGTGAATTATAGAGTACCTCAGCTACTAAAAAGTCAAAACCAAATTCTGTGTTGAAACCTTGAATACCTGCATGCGTAGTTTTGTAAAACAAGTACATATAACATTGCAAATAGAACTTTGCACAGCAGCTTATATCATACAGTGTTCATGTAAACATGCAATAATTTCCAAATAGAATAAAAACCGGTTTTATTCAATATAAATGTTTGCTGATGTGAAATTTAGCATGATTTTTTTTCTTTAAACAGGAGTAGAACTCTTAAAATTGCAATGCCTTTTCTTCGTAGTTCCATCAGAGCAACTGCAATGCCAAATTTTAACGTCCTAAACCACATAACTCCAAAAAAGAAACTTATGAATGCTCCCCCCCCCCCTTTCCCCTCAAAAACAGCCCAAGAAACTATTTTTGTCTGCTAAGAATTCCAAGGCTGGGGGTAGAGGGGTGTTTACCTCGTTCAATATTTGAAACCCCTCATTTTTACCCCCTCAAAATTTTAAAAACCTATGAAACCTTTTTTTTACCCCCTTCAAAATAAAAATATGTCTTGTGATGAAAAATTAAAATTTCATTAAAAAATCAGGCATACATGGAAAGGACATTAGCCGACAAAAAAGACTTCTACATAGACATCTGATTTCATATAGATGTAGAGTGTATTATAAGAATCGAACTTTGTAAAATAAAGACAGTTTTATTGATTTGTTGCTGCTAACCAGTGTAGAATTAAGTGCTGTACAGTTAGTCTATTAATATCTCTGTACATCACATTCATGATAAATATTGCACAAGAATAGTTTGTACATAGTTTGGGGGAGAAAAGAGTTGTGGATCATGGAGGGTAGGAATGAAGTTAGATAAGGAAAATTATGTAGGGGTTCTCATACATTTCAACAAAGATTTAGTCCTAAATACTTATTTTTAAATGTTTTTACGTGATTTCAAAAATTCTTAGGTATATAAAGTAACAGGTTGCCAATATCGAAAGATCTCGCTATATGGTTTTCCTGTACAATAAAGCTCCTATAGATCGCGCCTGCTTACATGTAAAACCATTTCCTCCTATAAATAATATTAATATATTACAAACCTAATATTTTATTGTATATATGCAACATCTTATGGATTTTAACAAGATATCTAACATGTTACCTCCTAAACTAATGTTTGAAGGTTTGAAATAATTTTTAAATCTAAAAGTTTGCTATTTTCTGAATGATTATGTCTTGTTTGTAAGCACACTACGTGTCGAGGCTGTTTCTAAGTGCACCCATAACAGCTGGGAACTGCATTTGCTACACCCACCCACAGATATGGAACATTTTTATGGAAAAAATTTACATATTAAATTAACAAGGACCTCATTTTGTACCTAAATGGTATGGAGCTTGGAGCTAGTAATATTTAATAGGGGGAGGGAGATGATATTAGGCTGTAAATTAAACCCATACCCAAAGTTTTATGAACACGATCTCTCAATCGTTGTCATAAAAACTTTGAAGACTTCAGTCAAATCTTCATTGGTTGGTTTAAGCAACCAGTGTCCCTACTTTTCTCTTTCAAGCTATAGATTTCGGAAAAAAGAATGGTCAAAGTGGATTTACTTAACAGCAAATATTTATAAATGTCTGGGGGTTGTATTAGGCTATTTTCCTGTTCTTCCTTTACATCCTCAAGAGGCTTGGAGCGAAGCAACAAGTTTCCATAGTTTTTTTACGAGAAATGTGTCTCTGTTTGTGTTGCAGCCTTCTCCTAATTTTCCCTATTCCCATTTTCCTCTTACGGGTTTTTAAAAAATAACCATTTCAATTCTTTCCTAACCAATTCCCTATTGGGAGAAATAGTATCTTTTTATATATTTAAACAGATTTATCTTGAACATATTTACTACGTACCAGAAGTAAAGCTTTTCAAATCTAGCTTATGTCCATCTGTAATTGAAATAAGTTAGTACACATTTTATTATTCGTGGCATTAAATAAAATAATTGCTGTCCTGTTTGCTAACTGGTAGGTGTCGGATTCGAGTCTAGCTTACACCGCATCACCATACAGACTTTAAAAGTAATACCTACGGCTACTATGTCTGCCACCTGACACTAATAGGGAGAGCAAGGGGGGGAGGGTGTCTTGTGCTGGCTAAGCCACAAACCTAAAAATTCAATGTTAAGGAAAGAAAACGAGTACCCCTCCTGGTCAACTATTCATCTGTACCTGTAATCCTGCCTGTACCATGAAGATGTTATAGTAAAATTATTTTATATATTTTCTTTCTTTCTGTTTAAATTACAAAAAATATTAAGCAAAATTTTAAAACTTATCAAACCATTTCAGAAAGATAATTCAATTTTTAACTCCGTGTAGCCACCTCATGTTCCATAGCTGGCTCAAGACCAAGGAGGAAAATGAAAAGTAAGCTTTCTTATAAAAAAATGTAATACAAAAATTCCTTAATTTTTAATTCAATTGATCAATTATCAAATTTTGTTATTAATTTAGAATGTGACTGCCATATGAAAGATTGTGTAGCTGCATTAAATTAATCTATCTTATTGCAAGAAGTGCTTGGTTGCATAAGAATCAAGGTAACTACCTATAGTACCTACCTAAAAGAACATTTATAAACTTTTTAATAATTTGTTACTGTGTCCTTAAAGAAATCAATATTTAGACTACAAGCTGTGTACCTGAAAAGCTGGTCAAATAATTGTTAACTGTGTACCTATTAGGTAATAATCAAACAAAAATGTATTTTTTTATCATTAATTTTATATCATTAAAATCTTAGCCTAAACATATTATTCAATTTAGATGTTTGTTGTGCTGTACCTGATATTTTATGTTGGCATAGCAGCCTTCTTACCCTTCTCTGGTAAATATTTAATAAAGAAAAATTCAAATTCTAATACCCAGAGATAGTTAAATTTTAATAAAAAAGAAAAGAAAAAATATTTAATTTTTAAAAAAAAAAAAACTCTTTTTTATAACTGCATGCTCTTTTCCTTTTTAGTCATTACGAGCGCAGTGTGTTTGAGTAAAATTACCAACCCAGGCAACTTAATATACCCCCAGAGGTAAATTTATTATTGTATATGTATTTTATGTTTTAAGCTCCAAGTTTATTCCATAGTGTAATACTTTACAAACTTATTTTATCATCTATTCTTTTAAAATTTTATATTTTAATTTTTATATTATCCTTTTACAAAACATAAATTCTTTTTTAGTTTTGTGAAAGCATAGCTGAGATGTTCTTCTTCTATTTCAAAGTTAAAATGCTGTCCACAGACTATGTCAACCATGCCTGTTCCTTGTCCATCGGAGCTGCCTGCTGAAGCAGGGCGGATGCAACCCTCCTACAAATTCCCAGGTTGCACATTCACAAAACTGAGGACTGCGGATCTACAAAACTGAAGACTGACGTCCTGAATTCAACAACGTCAAAAATTGGATCCTACGTCCCTAGATAAACAACTGGACGAGAAGCAGCAGGCCAGACGCTGCCAGAAAGGGTTTGGTAAGCCCTAGCCGCAGAAAATCCGTGAGGATCTCTGCCGCAGGATTCAGCTTCGCGGCTGTTTCCAACTCAAACATAAACTTTCACTGCTTTAAAATATATTATTATATTGCTCGTATTATTATTGACAGAGAAGGACAGACTAGCCTCGGCGGGAGGCAAGACAGACTCAGGCCATAAAAGCGCCGCCCGCGGATTCGTTAGCCCCACCCAACAGAGGTGGTGCCACTTGTTATTCGGCAGTGCTAATGTCATGCCAATAAACTTAAGAAGGCTGTCGTAAGACCAACGCAATTAATATCCCGCCACTGATGCCTGTTTACTGGCCCAGTATTGAGTAGGCCCGATTATTCAGCCAATGAAAATTACGCAGAAAGAAGTAGAGGCTTTAGGTCCGCCTGTCACACTTCCACCTCGCCGCCGACCAGCGCCGCCTTATACATTACCTCGAACCAACAGAGTTGTGCACAGCCCGCCTGGAATTACTGGCGGCAGTCGTATCCCTCGTACTCCCCCTACACAAAGGTGGTCAACGGACGTACAGCCACCTTCAGGGCCCAGGTCTGGCTTCACAGGTATAAGGGGTAGCTTCGAACACAGCACAACATCTCCCGGCAGACGTGTAAGCTTTTCCGGGGAACCGCCGCAGCCGTCACCGTCTCTAGCTGGTATAGAACCAATTCTACCAGCCCAGCAACCAATAACAAGCAGTGAGACCGGACCAAGCACGCCGTTTTCGCCGTACAGGGACGCAGTTATTGACGAGGCAGGTGCAACACCAATTACTCGCAGCTGCCACCGATTATTAGAAGAGTTGGACTTAGATTACAACCCTAACTCAACTACAGCACAAACCCACACTGTATCTGTTTTCTACCCTGCTGAAACAAACAACGTTGCAGAGATGGCGCAGCGGCTGCAGGATGCTAAGATAAGTGTTGTGGAGATGAAACTAATGGTTGAAGACTTCGAGCCAGCTGTTGGGTCTCCAGGTACACACTCTGTGGAGAGGCTAGAGGCTATTTTAAAACAGCTTGATGATGCTGCTGCCACCCTACGTTCAGCCCGAGCCGTCTTTGATGTGTATGAAGGCAATGATGGTACTGTCCAAGCCCGCAATGATGCTGCCAGGGATACACACAACCGCGTTCGTACTATGATAACTGGATTAACAGCACACCTAGCAACCCGCCGTAATGAGCAAGGTAACGGTGCACAAAACCAGCCACAGAACACAGCTGCTGCAGCTGCCCCCCGCCTGAACAATGCCCAGATAAATGCAAAGAACAGACGGGTTGAAAATGCAGTCACAACACTAATCCCAAGAGCTACTGATTTGGAGTCAGAGTTGTATGCAATCACAGACAGCAACCTGACCTCTGACAGCCAGCTGCCAGATCTGATGAACCGGCTAAAGGAGTCAACAACCCGCAGTTGTGATGTCATCAAGAAATTGGAGATTGCCATCAAGGATGCAACTGACTTGGATAAGGATGATGAAGCTACACAGCTGCACAATGCACAAACAAGTCTGGAAGCTGAACTTGAGGCTGCCAAGGCACAGGTAGAGGATCAGCAGATCATCTTTGGTTTCAAGGCCCTCTGCTCAACTAGTGAACACCGCGCCAAAAGTGTCACAAAGCCCCTGTTTGATGGAACCACTGGTTTAGACATGTTCTCATTTCAGCGTGAATTCAAAGCTTATATTGGCAGTATTCCTGGATTGACAGAGGCTGAGCGGCTGAAAATATTGATTGATCAATGTCTCCAGGGTACACCTCAGACTATATGCTGCCAAGAAACATCTATTGACAGCTGTTGGAAGAAGCTGTTGACCCGATTTGGTTCTGTACCTGACATCTACAACAAGTTCCTAGATGAGCTGGATGATGTTGGACGCCAGCCATGGAAGGAACCATCACAGCAACTGGACTGGCTGTACAAAGTACAAGCTGTGCTTCTGAAGATGAAGAAGTTTGCTGCAGAGATGGATCCTAGCTGGGGTGCAGAGGAGGAGCTCTACAGATTGAATCTGCACAGAAAAGTTAGAGACATGTGTGTGAAGGCCAAATCAGATGAATTGCTGAAAAGATACATCTGCAATGCAAACAAGGTTGGTATACAGAACAGTGGCAAATGTTTTGGTATCCTGCTGGACTTCTTGGAGGAGGAGATCAACCTGAAGGCCTTCGAAGTCAGTGAGTACAATGCCACCAACGGCAACAAGAGTAAACGTACCGCCGCAGCACCACCTGACCGCCAACGACGACGCCCGGACAAAGAGAAGGAGAAAGAGGTGATATTAGCAGCTGACAAGAACAAAGGTTATGAAAAAAATACACCTGCACGTACAGACTCAAGGCCCCTCACCAAGCCATTAGAGCAGAAGGGCCCAGGTACAAAACCTGCAACAAGAGAATGTACTCTCTGCTCAGCTAGCCATACTCATCTGTATATGTGCCCCAAATATATCAAGTCCAGGGTCAAGGAAAGGATGAAGGCTGCAACCATGTCCAAGAGCTGTATGAGGTGCCTGCGCATGGATGCAGGGTTTGACAGTGCAGACATGGATGGGTGGTGGTCCCAACATGCAAATGACTGCAGAACAGATCATTTCTGTAACATTGGTAAGTGTGCACGCAGCCGCCACCGAGCACAGCGACACATCCTATGCTGCCCGCTGCACATTGATGAAAACAAGAAGCGGCTTGACAACTTCAGGAAGGCCGTAGGAGAACCACTACCTGACGGGGACCTGCTGTTCAACATGGCAAGTCATGCAGAGAGTCTGTTCAAAGCTGATAGTGACGCACAGCTGCCGCCTGATGTTCACCCTGATGTTGAATCCCCCTCAATTTTTATGTTGCAAGAGTTGGAAGCGGACAGTGGAGCACCCCTGCTCCTGTTCTATGACTCGGGCTGCTCAAGTGCCTGTATCAGCACAAGAGGTGCAAAACATTTGGATGGTGTAGAGGTAAGGCCTGGACCAACTTACCTGAATGTTGCTGGTGGCCAGACCATCAGACTTGACCATGGTGACGTCATGGTATATCTCAAGCTTGCAGAGCCACATGAAGGTAAATACAGAAGAGCTGCCATCACAGGTATGATGATGAATGATGTCACCACCTCCTTTCCTGTATGGGACCTTGATGAACCTTACAGAGAGATTCAAAACAGCTACCATGGTAAGGCTGAGCTGCCTACTGTCCCTAGAAGTGTTGGCGGCGGCCAGGTAGATATTCTGCTAGGATCCAAGTATACATGGTTGTTCCCAAAGCTTGTGTTTACACTGCCAAGTGGTTTAAGTCTCTACAAGAGTATGTTTGCAAGTAAACATGGTCATAGAGGTGTACTTGGAGGTCCCCATGAAGCATGGCAACATGCTGGTGCTGCTATCCAACAGCTGGGTGCCTTTGCTTACCTGTGTAATGAAGTTAAAATGTATCAGGCTTTTACGGATACAAGGATGCTGGATGGATGGATGATTGAGAAAGGCCCAGTGGAAGATGACAGACAGGATGACTGTCCCTTTGATGATATGAAGGGAGACGCTTATCAAGCTAAGGTAGTTGAGCGCAGATACTTTGACCTGGAAAATGTTGGATCTGAAGCCCCTTACAGATGTGTTAAGTGCCGTGGCTGCCCTATATGTAAAAAAGGCGCTACTCTTGAGCACCAGAGTCTGAAGGAAGAGCGGGAGGACCAAATAATACAGCAGTCAGTGAGATTCCTACCAGAGCAACAGCGTGTTGAAGCAGACCTACCCTTTGTCATTGACCCTGAAGAAAATTTAGGCCAGAACCGTCACATTGCCATGGCAATCCTACAGAGCCAGATGAGAAAGCTACGTCAACAGCCAGAGCAAAAACAGGAGGTATTAAAGAGTCACAATAAACTAGCTGACAATGGGTACAGCTGCCGGATAGACGAGCTACCTGATGATATCAAGGAGGAGGTTGAGTCAAGTGAAACCTACTACTACCTGCCATGGAGGACAGTAACCAAGGAAGGGTCGTTGAGCACACCTACCAGATGCGTCTTTGATGCCAGCAGCGGCACACGCACAGGCAAGTCGCTGAACGATACACTTGCTAAAGGCAGCAATCGTCTTGAAAAGCTGCTCCACCTGCTTATAAATTTCCGTGCAGGACCACATGCCTTTGCCACAGATATCAAGATGGCATACAACAATGTAGCATTGACGCCTAAATGTTACAAATGGCACCGCTACCTATGGTATCCTGACTGCAATCCTGACCTGGAGGTTGAAGAAAGAGTCATGAAGACGTTGATCTATGGCGTAGTGAGCAGTGGTAATCAGACAACAGAAGCAATACAGCAGGTAGCCGAATATTGTGAAGCAAAGTTTCCTGAACACAAGGCTGGCACTGATGTCCTGAAGGAGCACACCTATGTTGATGATTCCTCTGAGTCATCTGATTCTGTTGAAGAAAGGGCTGTGCAGGTTGGAGGTCTTAATTTTGCACTAAGCCTGGCAAAAATGCAAGTCAAGTCATATGTCCTGTCAGGTGAGAAGCCAGATGAGTCTGTTTCAGCAGATGGCAAGTCAGTAGGTATGCTAGGCTACAGATGGTTACCTGAGGAAGATGCCTTAACCTTGGATCCAAAACCGTTGTACTTTGGCAAGACACGCCGGGGCAAGCGGCCAGAACCAGTGGAAGGTGATGTACGAGCTGCACTGGAGAGGAATTTCACCAAAAGAACACTCTTAAGCAAGATGGCTGCCAATTATGACCCGATTGGACTTGCAACACCAATCACAGCTCAATTCAAGCGTGACTATAGTGTGATTACTGGACTTGGAACTGATTGGGATGATGGATTGCCTGCAAGCTACTTAGATACCTGGGTAAGCCATCTGAACACAATGCAACAGCTGCCAGAAGTCAAATTTCCACGAGCAGCTGCAAATTCAGGCAAGGTTGATCTTCTTGTGTCCACTGATGCTAGCAAGGATCTTGCTGTTGCCTGTGCACATGCACGCTATACCGCCTCTGATGGATCCATTCAGGTCAGGTTAGTTGCAGCAAAATCCAAAATAGTGACTGGACTGACCATACCAAGGGCAGAGCTGCGAGCAGCCGTGCTTGGCGCCACGCTGAGCCGTTCAGTCATCAACAATTTTAAAAACAAGATTGAGAATGTGTATTTCTTCTCTGACAGCACCATTGTCCTGTTCTGGTTGAACAGTGACACCAGACCAATGAGCATTGGTGTAAGAAACAATGTGGTGGAAGTGTTGAGGTTCTCGGACAAAGCTCAGTGGAGACATGTGGAGTCCGCCAACAATTTAGCAGATACTGGAACCCGACCTGGCACAACTACCTCAGACATTGATGAGAACTCCAGCTGGCAAAATGGGATGCCATGGATGCGGCTCCCTAAATCAGACTGGCCGGCAAGAAGTGTGGAAGAGATCAAGTTATCTGGAGAGGAAGCAGCTGCAGCAAAAGCTGAGATCAAGACAGCTATGACAGCACTTGCTTTGGAAGACACCATTGCAACCAGGTACAAGTTCTCTAAGTACATTCTTGATCCGGTAAAGTATGGCTGGCGCAAATCAGTCAGATACCTGGCAATACTTCGTAGATTTGTTGTCTGGTTGGCCGCCAGAAATAGTAACAAGTTGATCTCAAACTATCTACCTGGTGTAACTGTGATCACAGATGGTCTGACAACAGATGAAATTTCAGCGGCTGAAAATTATTATTTCCGTCTGGGTACAGCCGAAGCAAAACAGTTTTGTAAGCCCAAGGACCTTGAGGGAGCACAAGAAATTGACAAGATCCTGCACTATACAGGCAGATTAGTTGACAGTGATGACATCCATGATCCAGGTAAAATCTTTGCTGATCTGAGCCCTGTATCCTTCTGTAAACCGATTCTGGACCGTTATTCGCCAATATCATATGCAATCATGACATATGTACATCAAGAAAAGGTACACCACCGGAATGTCAACCAGACCTTGTTGTACAGCAGAACCATGGCCTACATTGTGAAGGGGAGAGACTTGGCGAAGGAGGTGCGTGAGAAGTGCATGACCTGTAGGAGAAGAGTTGCAAAAAAGGTTCAGGTAGAAATGGGCAAAATACATGAAAGCCGGACGACTGTGGCGCCGCCATTTTACAACTGCCAAATTGACATTTGTGGCCCCTTTGACGCCCATTGCGAACACAATCACCGTGCAAAGGTCAAAGTTTGGTGCTTAGTAATTAAGGATCCAGCTACAGCTGCAGTTGCTGCACACGTCATGACAATGTACAACACAGATGCGTTCCTGACAGCTTTTATGAGATTCTGCTATCTACACTGTGTCCCAAACAAGGTCTATATTGATGCTGGCAGCCAGCTGAAGCGCGGCTGCAAGGAAATGGAGATTAGTGTTGGCGATATCACACGAACTCTTGACAGCAAATATCAGGTTGGTGTTGAACATGATGTTGCCCCCACTGGGGCACATCATTATCAAGGATGTGTTGAGCGGAGTATTGGAGAGATCAAGCGCCTGTTTCATATCACCTTCGATGGATTAAAACTGGATATCCTAAACTATGAATCTGCATTTGCTTATGTTTGCAGCGAGTTAAACAACATGCCACTGTGTCTAGCCGGACGGGCGGAGTCATTAGACAGCATTGATCTGATCACACCTGCGCGGCTGATGCACGGTCGAGCTAGCAACCGCATTCTGATGACACCCTGCACCATCTCCAAGCCGACCCGGATGTTGAAGCAGTTGGAAGCAGTCTACAATGGTTGGTGGAAGGTATGGTATAATCAGCGGCTGACCGACTACATACCAAGAGGCCGGAATCATGGGACAACTGTCAGACAGCCAATCATAGGAGACGTCATTATTTTCACCAAGGTTGAAGGAGAAAGGTTTGCAAATAACAGAGCATTCAAGCTTGGTATCATCACTGAAGTGTTCCCTTCCAAGGATGGTCATGTCAGAGCAGTTGAAGTTTCATACAGAAATTCATCAGAAGCCGTCACAAGAACAACCAGGAGAGCCGTGAAGCATATAGCTGTTATCCTCCCGGAGGACGAGTTAATGCTGACAGAGATCCTGGAGAAAGCTGCAGCCAGAGCCGATGCGATGTTCATCTACAACCAGCCGACCCTACCCATCAACATCGAGTACATAGAAGTGGTGGACACGTGCGGAAGCCAGTGACAAATGTCACAAATCACCCACACACACACACAGGTTTTATTAGTAAAAACATTATTTGCATAAATAAACATTATATATTTGTGTTCATTACTAAAACCTATCTGAAAAATATCTTTCTTATCCAAACTATCTGAAAAATATCTATCTTTCCCAACGTTTTATAATACGAAAAAAACTCTACAAAGTTCGTTAAAATGAAAAAAATAATCTTGTGAAAAATATTACCAAAGCAAATTGAAAAATATTTTATCAAGTATAATTAAAGTCCCTGTGAAAAGTTTGAACAACAATAAGGCTTTCAAAAATCGCGTTTTTTGTCTTTCATAATTCCCTATTGACATAAAAGAAATTTTTGTGAAAAGAAAAATAAACAATAGGGCGACGTTTTTTTATTATTCAAATAATTTGGAAAATACCAAGTTTGCATACAAATCCGCTAAAAACAATACAAATATCAATTTTAAAAATAAAGTGATAAATACAAATGGAAAAAAAAAATCCGCCGGATCTAAGTATGCTTTCTAAAAAAGTGAAAAAAAGTCGTTCTCGTTCTAATAACAACAAATTAAATAGCCGAACGCTATTGGTGATAAAAATAGCGAAATAAAACCATAAAATTATTATTTTTTCCATAATAATCCCGTAAAATAATTATACGTGAATGTCGTCGTTGATCGTAGACGCGCGAATGCCGCGTTCAATTATGCAGTATGTAAACAAATATTTTAGTTGCAACTATACAGTGAAACATTAAACAGTTAATTACTTGAAATATGTTTAAATGCTTTTTATCAATATAGTGATGCTTTTTATCAAATTTTATAGTATATTGCCTCGAATTAAAGTGAATATTAATCGTTTGTTTTGTTTTTATAAGCTTTTACCAAATACTTAAAGATTTTATTATAGTTTTTATCATTTTATGCCATAGTTATTTTATGAGCCGATAAATGTTTTAAAATAAACTTGTTATAAATAAAATTAAAATTGTATTATGGTCGAATTTGGATGATGGCCGTAATCTGTCACATCTAGACATTGCCCATACTAGTCTTGGAGCTTTCGATGGAGGAGTGCCGTTTTCATTTTTCTGCCCGGGAGTGTGCTGGCTAAGCCACAAACCTAAAAATTCAATGTTAAGGAAAGAAAACGAGTACCCCTCCTGGTCAACTATTCATCTGTACCTGTAATCCTGCCTGTACCATGAAGATGTTATAGTAAAATTATTTTATATATTTTCTTTCTTTCTGTTTAAATTACAAAAAATATTAAGCAAAATTTTAAAACTTATCAAACCATTTCAGAAAGATAATTCAATTTTTAACTCCGTGTAGCCACCTCATGTTCCATAGCTGGCTCAAGACCAAGGAGGAAAATGAAAAGTAAGCTTTCTTATAAAAAAATGTAATACAAAAATTCCTTAATTTTTAATTCAATTGATCAATTATCAAATTTTGTTATTAATTTAGAATGTGACTGCCATATGAAAGATTGTGTAGCTGCATTAAATTAATCTATCTTATTGCAAGAAGTGCTTGGTTGCATAAGAATCAAGGTAACTACCTATAGTACCTACCTAAAAGAACATTTATAAACTTTTTAATAATTTGTTACTGTGTCCTTAAAGAAATCAATATTTAGACTACAAGCTGTGTACCTGAAAAGCTGGTCAAATAATTGTTAACTGTGTACCTATTAGGTAATAATCAAACAAAAATGTATTTTTTTATCATTAATTTTATATCATTAAAATCTTAGCCTAAACATATTATTCAATTTAGATGTTTGTTGTGCTGTACCTGATATTTTATGTTGGCATAGCAGCCTTCTTACCCTTCTCTGGTAAATATTTAATAAAGAAAAATTCAAATTCTAATACCCAGAGATAGTTAAATTTTAATAAAAAAGAAAAGAAAAAATATTTAATTTTTAAAAAAAAAAAAACTCTTTTTTATAACTGCATGCTCTTTTCCTTTTTAGTCATTACGAGCGCAGTGTGTTTGAGTAAAATTACCAACCCAGGCAACTTAATATACCCCCAGAGGTAAATTTATTATTGTATATGTATTTTATGTTTTAAGCTCCAAGTTTATTCCATAGTGTAATACTTTACAAACTTATTTTATCATCTATTCTTTTAAAATTTTATATTTTAATTTTTATATTATCCTTTTACAAAACATAAATTCTTTTTTAGTTTTGTGAAAGCATAGCTGAGATGTTCTTCTTCTATTTCAAAGTTAAAATGCTGTCCACAGACTATGTCAACCATGCCTGTTCCTTGTCCATCGGAGCTGCCTGCTGAAGCAGGGCGGATGCAACCCTCCTACAAATTCCCAGGTTGCACATGTCTATACATAATACATGCGCAACTCATTACCATGCACAGACAAAAGTTGTGCAGCCAAAGGGTTGGTTGTCTGTTGGATGTGAACGTTCATGAACCTAACAAAAAACTAGTTGTTTATTGTTAAATTCCCTAATGTTTATATTATTACTGAACCACAGTTTAATATTGGTCAACCATAAATGGACAAGATTTATAATTTTATGAAGAAATTAAGCTTTACATGCTTTTATGTTGCGAATATTAAAGAAAGATTAGATAGATTAGTCCTCCGCTGTCAATATAAAGACTAATTGCAAATTAGCTTATCTACTTTAAAACATTTTGCTGTACGCAAATATTATTGTTTAAAAACTGCCAACTTTAGCAGCACCATGGCCTCAATAGGTAACATTGACAAAATTTGAGTTGAGGGTTAGAATCGTGGATAATTGTAGAGAAATGAGATGGTAACATATTCTGAACTGGTGAGCAGGAGCAAAAATTCGGGGATCTAAAGGCATAAGACAATGGCCGATAATTGATGTACATCTTCAATGTTGATACACAAAATATCCCATTCTTTAGATGTTAAAAAGTGGTTGAAACTTTTTAACACTCAACTTAATTAACAAACCTATCAAAACTCACCTAAGTCCCCAAAGTTGTTAAGCCAACGAATAAGAGAACGTTATTATAAGACTTTGGGGACTAGTGTAATAAACAGTCCATTATCCCCCTCACTCAGGGAAATGTTGCTTCAATTTTTTTTGCTGTTATGGTTTAAATAAATAAAGAACACAAAAATGAATGATATAGCCAACTGTTTAGTAAATTTCAATAACCCTAGACTATCTCTAGTACCTAACCTATACCTGAGGTGCCCTAGCCTTGAGGGGCTGCCCTGTACCCAATATTACCTAACTTAACCTGTTATAAAGTAAAGCAATAGCAAACAAAGAACAAATTCTGTGCTCGACTAAGCAATTTGAGGGAAACCGCCATATTGTAATTCACAATTAGACATCTAATCCTTGTATTTATATTTCAGAATGTCTGTAACGGACACAACTGCACCCCCAACTTGGGCAGAAATTAGACAGAAAGTCCGGGATGTCAGGTAAGATATTTTTTCATGCATGGTTTTGAATCCGAGTAACTTCCGTTGGATTAGAAACGGTTATGCGCAATACTTGAGAATCATGTATGGTATTGTATTACAGACAATTAATTTTTAAAATTTTGATTGTACTTTCCGAGCTGTCTATAATACGATTTGATAAACAACTATTCCAGTATGGCTTCGAATCCGACTAATTTCCACTGGATTAGAACCGGTTCTAATCTGAACAATACTTGTAAATTATATATCGTAGTGTATTAAAGATGATTTTTCAAAAATAACGAATAAAAATTATGAAATATTAGGTAAATGTTTTCAAAATCTTATATTTCATAGGTACCTACTTAAGCTTAAGTAACAATTTATTATAATTATTAAATAATAAATAGTGTATCTAATCTATGTCTAATGAAAACTTTCAAATTTGTAGCTACAGCTAGGTTCCTAGTATGTACTGTACTGTTGTACTGTACATAATATATGTAATTTCGTATCATCATATATGTAAAAATCACTTACGTAAAAAGTCATATATTTTAGCAAATTAATATACCTCAAACTGTTTCTCTAGTTTCCTCCAATATCTTTATACTATTTACTACGTCCCTAGCATCCAGGGGTTCTATTTTCGAAGGGTTAAATCTAGGATCTATAATAATAGCCTAAAACCATCCAAAAACTTATCCTGAAAATAAACTAGCCTAAAACTATCAGAGGACGTATGTAAAGCTTACTTAAAATAGAGAACCAAATCGGTTCAGTGGTTAGTAAGATCTTAATCTAAAGACAGAATGAACTTACAAATTTATATAATTACACTCTATATTGCTATTGTGTTTTTTTTTGGCAAACATGAACTTATTTTCTTTAGTGGAAGCAATAACTCATCATAATAATATTGTCTTTATTTGTAAAATCTCATGTTAGTACACACGACAAATGTTCGTTCTATCCAGTTAAAGACAAATATAAGTTAAATTAGCATAAAACAATACACCCAGGGTGGGGAAAAACCCAGGGTTTTTTAAAAAAGCCCAACCCAACCCGTAAAAACCCTTAAAACCCTGGGTTTTATTGGGTTTTTTCGGGTTTTATTGGGTTTTTTCATTTAGGAGTCAAATACATTTGATATATTGATGAAATATTAATGTTTATGTTGTTGTAGGTAAAAGGTAAGCAAGATTTTACAATAAACAAGATAGATAATGAAAAAAACTGGCATTACGATCAATTATAAACCCTTATTAGCAACGGTGCACAAAATATTCTATTAAGGGGGAGGGAAGGTTAAAAGCTTCAAAACATGGAACCTCCTCCTCTATTCCTAAGCTGTCAACATCCCCCCCCCCCTCCCAGAAATTATTAAGGTATTCCCCTTTTTACATTCCCTTAATAAAACCCTCTGCACGCCACTGTAACTATTTCCTTTCATAAATTATTATGTTTTAGTTTAAAAATCAATAATGATTATGTAATTTACACAATTTATATATCATCAATTTAGTAGCAAAGCGTTTTCTGAAGTTAAGTTTTGAGAGAAAGTAATTTCATAAACATTTGAACAATAAGTAGAGCATCATTTTTATAAGGGGGGGGGGGGGGGTTAATGCAACCATCTCGTAATCAATGATTAAATGGCACTTAGAATTCGAATTGCGATCTGAAATTTTTCATGAGTAATCCTTGGTAGGTCTATTTTCCCTAAATAGAACAAAAAGTTGGAAAAAGTAGCGGCTGGCGGCTCAACTGTTAAGCCGTTTTTTGCCTATTTTGAGGGCAAATTCATCATTAATTACGTAGGAATCAACTTTTTAAAACATATTTTGGTTTAATTCATGTTAAATGATGGCAATAACCATTTTAAAAATTTCTAGTACCTACAGCAACCGGCTAGAACCGTTTGATAAGGTTTTTGAGTGACAAAAAGTATTATGTGGAGATAGGTTTTGTGACTAATTTGCTCTTAAGATAGCCGAAAAATGGCAAAACATCTGAGCTGCCAGCCGTTAGCCATTACTTTTCCAACTTTTTGTTCGATTTAGGGAAAATAGACTTACCAAGGATTATTGAGGCAAAATTTCAGATCAAAATTCGAATTCCAAGTGCCATTTAATCATTGATTACGAGATGGTTGTATTAACCCCCCCCCCCCCCTTACTTCATATTTTTTTTACGTTTTTTAGGTAAAATTTGCTTTAAAATGTTATTAGATCCTAGTCTTTGAGTAAATAGAGGTTTAATTTGTAAATTTTAACGTGAAATTTCAATGTTTTTTCAAAAACCCAAAAAACCTCGGGTTTTTTTTCAATGGGTTTTTTAAAAAACCCTGGGTGGGTTTTTTTGGGTGGGTTTTTTGTATGCCCACCCTGATTATTATACACCAGAAAACTATATTTCTACCTATATCATTTCATTCAAAATTGTTTAGAGGATTTTTTCTATTTTTTTGTGGATTTTAAAATTTTTATGTAGGTAGGTATCAAATAAATTTTATATAAACTCCATGTAAGCCAAAATACAACAAGGATGACAACATCCATAAAAGCGAAGCACTGAAACGGTAGGACAAACGGACATGAACATTCATATAGTGTCATAACTGAATAATCAGAATATAAATGTATAAGAGTCGAAGCAAAATTGTAAGTAAATTTGTTGAAAAACGCTTTATACAGGATAATGTTTATGGACATACTTACATATTTAGGACTTGGTTATAGAGTTGCTTCGCTCATAACATTATACTTTGTTGTCCCAGGAATCAATATACCAAAAATCAGATCAATCGGATGATTAGATCAAATAAAAATTTGTTGTTAAAAAAGTTAAAAATCAACATGTTTAAAATGGACGTACGGACATTTTAGTAATGATTATAGAGCTGCTACGCTTTCTGAATCGTACCTAACTACTAAAGGAATCACCATGCAAAATTTGAAATCGATAGGACAACTCTAACATGCCTAAATTAACGAAAAAAGCTATCCGTTACGGACGGACGGACGGACGGACCGACCCTAATTATAGAAAAGCTTCGCTTTTAATAAACAATAAGAGTAGAGAGAGATCATGGCTGATATGATATTTTCAAATGATAATAGGTCAACTCTGGCCAGTTTTAGTATATTTTACCTTACAAAATAATTTTTGGATTATGTACTACTTAGAGTTTTAAAAAGAACAGTTTATTTCCTTTTTTAAATTTCTGAAATATACCAAAGATGAATTTTTATATGTGAAGCTTTTCTATATACATATATATAGGGTAGATCCGTCCGTTTGTAACGGATAGCTCATATCTATAATTTAGGCATGTTAGAATTGTGTTATCGATTTCAAACTTGGCTTGGTGATTCCTTTAATATTTAGGCACGATTTGAAAGTAGTAACTCTATAAAATCTAAGTTTAGGAAATCAGATATTCAGACAAACATACATTTACAAGTATTGAATTACAACGCATTAATATTCAATATTTTTCAGGATACCCAATATAATCATTTTACATTTTAAGACTTAATTATAGAAATGGTTTCCTTATAACGCATTAATGTTGTCGATTGGTAATGCAGACAAAGATTGTAAGAAAAGAACGGTTATTTCTCTTGCTAAGCAGTTTTGGGGACGACAATTAATATGTTTAAAGAATAGCCTTGTATGTAAAAACAAGTAATTCTGAAACAACATGTATCAGATTATTGGGAAATTTTATCCTTACTTACCAGGGAGGGAGAAGACAATGCATTGTAAATTTAGTTGTTATACAACCTTATAGTATTTGTTGGCGCCAAAACTTTGGGTACATTTAAACAATTTCAATTGATTGTTTTAATTCTGGGAGTGTTCAAACTTTTCAATAAAAATTTTAATCTTCAAAAGGGGTAATTTTGTTTCTTATTTCTTTGGGTGTATATCAATTTTTCTTTCATTGTTCTATCCCTTAAAATCCCTGCTTATTGCTGTGTATTATTGTTTTTACTTTTACCATAGAAAGGTTTCTTAAACATTTTTAAACGGGAAATCATATTTGTTTTGTTTCAAGAAATTTTATTTAGGCAATAGGTAATTTTTACCGTGTAGTTTTAAAAATGATTGATTTGTGTTTTTTCAGGGCCCATTTTTCCAAGGGGTTAAGAATCACACCAAGCTACATCACTTTTAGGTAAATATTTTAAAATTATCAGATGAATAGTTGACTGTGGATTTGTAAATGAAATAGTAAAGCATTGATGCCATTTCGTGATTTTTTTGTGTAATTTTAAATAGTTTTATAAATGTCGTCCTTTTTATTCTAGTAATAGATATAGAGGGAGGTGGATATTGGAATGTCAATTACACTGATTTATATATTATATATTATATAACCATTAACCACGACATAACATCTTATTCATTGACTCAAAAACATTGGGCACAATTTTGATTGGTTGGTTCCAAACTATTCAAGCAATAATTTTAATCTAAAGAAAGTGCAATTTTGTTAATTATTATTGGGAAATGTATCAATTTATCGCCCATTGTCTTATCCCTTAAGACCCCTGAGTGATAAATGAATTATTGTATATTACAGGGAAATAAATGAGACAACACGGGTATATTTTGTGTCAGAACTGCACAAACGTGACACAAGTTTATTATATGTTGACCTGCCCTCCCCATACCCAGCCCCGCCTTGGAACCCTCTCCTTGAGGCAGGCTTCCAGTCATTGCCTTCCAATGTCAGGTAAATATTTTCTTCCATCTTTTAGTATGGCTTCGAAACCGATCAATATCCGCTGGTTTATAACCGGTTCTCAGTCACACTGGAAAACCATGTAACGTATCGTATTATTCTGGTTTCTACAAAAATTGAAATAAAAATCATAAAATTTTAATCTTACAATTTTTCATTTTAATATCCGCGGAAAGTTGTCTATAATACGATGCGATAAATAATTTTTTTATGTCATTGGTTTGGTCCAAGGATCTATAAAACAATGGTCTCCATAATAATAGTATGTTTTTCAGTGTCGTGTCTGATAAGTAGAGTGCTTGTTTATGTGAATTTTTTATTTTCTTCCTATCCGTTTTTACATCGTTTTCAATTTTTTCTCAATTTTTATTTTAATTTGCAATTGATTCTGTACTGCCAAAAAAATTAAGTTCAAAATAAATAGGTATACAATTTACAATTAGTTAATAAATAAAACTTTTGTTTTTTTTCAGTAAAGAAGAAAGATTAATGTGGGAGCGAAAGAAAGTTTCAAGTTGGGGGATAACTTGTTATAACATTCATCTACCTACGGGAAGAATTATATTTCCGGCAGGTATTGTATTTAAATTCATTTTATTTTCACCAATGCTTTCCTATTTTAAGTAGAAAATCTGTTCTCTAATTCAAATATTATTGACTGCTATTTAGTATAGATGGCTTAATTTTTTTGTGAAGATATCCCCCTTACCAAAGAGCAGAGAATCTTTAATATAACTTTATTTGTCCGTTATTCTATCGGTAATACTGTGGGAGACATGGAACACAGTTTCTATTAGAGATATTAGAATTTCTAGGCAGTTTTCACGGACAAAGAAGATTAAGCATCCACTCTGTAACTTAATTTGTTAGTCTGTCTAATTAAGGAAATCCTTTTTCTACTTTGTTTGTTGTTTCTCCACTTCTGAATACTGTTATTCTTGTTCAATGAAATTAAGGGAGAGTGGGGACATTTGACTGCAAATTACATTGGTACCAAAACTTTTATAAGTTATAAGCATGTTATCTTATTTCTTGGCTAAGCGACTTTAGGTACTTTTACTGTATTTTGATTAGTTAGTCCAAATGTTTCAACCAATAATTTAAATCTACAGAATGGGTGATTTTATTTATCACAATTGGGGATGTAAATCGTCCATTGTCTATTCCTTAAATGTACTGATTGAATGAAATATGTCTTCTCTTGTTTCAGGTGGTTCCTTATATTACTGTGTAGATAATGCAACTTCCCAATCTGTTTTTCCATATGAGATTCAAGTAAGTTTAGTTTAGTTAACATCTTATTATTTTAATCCGTATGCACAGGATTTTACCAACATTGTTTTAAATTATCAAATTTGGGTCGTTTTCTCAAATGCGTTGAATGAACACCTTTTGGTCAACCAATTCTTTGTTTGTATGACACTATTTGAAAGTTCTAAAATAATAAGCTATTTATTAACGTCACGGGTACAATATTACAGCAGCAAATTAACCCTTCAACAAGAGAATACCGTTGGCTTTCACATGATATTATTTTAGACCAAAAGTGTGGGAGCAAGATTGAACGCCACAATGTGCCCTCACAACCCTGACCTGGTGGCCTTTGTTAATTCTGGTGATATTTGGCTGGTCAACCTAGAAACTAGACAGGTATTGTTAATTCTGGTGATATCTGTCTGGTCAACCTAGAAACTAGACAGGTATTGTTAATTCTTGTAATTTGTTGCTGGTCAACCTGGAAACTAGACAGGTATTGTTAATTCTGGTCATATCTGGCTGGTAAACCAGGGGCGATGTGTGTTGGGAGGTTGGAGGTACCCTCCCACAAAATGGTTATAACCCTTTCCCGGACTAATAAAAGCTTCACTGTAAAGCATTAAAAGAATTCCTTCGTTACACACAGACATTCATTCTTATACTTTTAAGCTTGTATTTTAGGAGGAAAGGTTGACCTACTGTCACAATTCTGGTGCTGAACGTGTATCTGAGGATCCTTTGTCTGCTGGCCTGCCAAGCTATGTCATGCAGGAGGAATTCAACAGGTAAATTTAGTACCTAGCGCAGTTACTCAACAATATGTATATGGGGGGGGGGGGGCATTGGATTATAAGATAAGATTATTATATTATTATTCATCTTATTTTTAGTGCAAAAGGTACAATAATATAAGAGTAGCTTTTCTATAATCAAATCTTAAAAATTACACTCACGCATACAAGACACAGGGGTTCGCTTTTATGGATGTTAAACACGTGTCAAATCAGACACTTTCGCTAATAAGTAATTTCAACATCAAAATCTACTTTTATATAGGTAGAAATTCCTTTTATCATGGTTATTTATCACTATTAAATAACAAGGTTATAAATTCAGGTATACAGGTTTCTGGTGGCGTCCAGAGACTTCAACTTCCAAGCAGAATCGTAGCTATTCCTTACTTTATGAAGAATTAGATGAGAAAAATGTTGAAATTGTCAGAATATTGGGCTTCCCTTCAAACTCCGCAGAAGCTAAGTAAGTAAAATAACAAATAGATAAACAATACAGAAAGGTTGATAACCGCGGGGGATGGGGGTTCATTGGATTGTAAATTTATGTTACCCAAATTTTTATAAGCACTTTATTTTATTCGTTGGCTAAAAATCTTTTTGTACTTTTATTAAAATTTGATTGGTTGGTTCCACTAATTTTAATCACAGTAGGGTAATTTTATTTAGCATCATTGGGGATATATATCAATAAATCATCCATTATCTTAACTCTTCAGATCACTGACAAACATACTTTAAAAAGAATGACATACATAAACTAACAGACTGACTAATTGATAGACAAGATAGATGGAAGAAAAAAATAAAAGAAAAACTGACAGGTTGACACAGTACATAACGATTAAATTTTTGTAACTTTGTACAGTGTTTTTTGGATTTAGTTTTTTTTAGGATAATGTTATGGAATCATTACTTCATTGAAACATAATCGTTTATCCTGTCATATCGTTATTAACGATTATATTTTCAGGCCCGACGTAGAGGAATTTCGTTACCCACGTGCAGAATCTCCCAACCCTATCTCAACGCTCAAACTTGTTAATTTTACTCTTGGTCCTAGCAAAGAGGTGAGTTCAGGATTATTAAGGGATAAGTCAATGGACGATAAATTGATGTACGACGTACGTACACACTCAATTACGATAAACCAAATTACCTTTTCTGTAGATTAAGGTTATTCGTAGAAAAAATTGGACAATTAAACTTTTAATCTAACAAGATTTATCAAGTCCATAAAGTTTTTAATGCGATATCATATTCTTTACAATTAGAGGACCAGTCTAATTTACAGTCCAATGTCCTCCCCCTCCCTTTGGTTTAGGTAGACAGCTATGTTTATCTAAATTAATTAATTTTGCCATATGACTTGTTTGATAAGCTTTTTATGAATTGGTTTTTTTTCACCATTAAACAATGTAAAAAACTTTATGTGAATATCTCTGGAACAGCATCTAATAGCTTTCTAATGGCTCTACGTTATTTTATTTGAAATTAATAAAGTTAAAATTATCATTATTATCCATGTTTTTTTTATCAGATCCTTGACTGTTGCCATTTTGAGTTATCAACCTGTTTAAAAGTTTTATTTCCCTGGTACGAGTACCTGGTGCGGGCAGGATGGACACCCGACGGACAACACGTCTGGGTCCAGCTTCTAGACAGGTAATTACAGTCAATCTATCCATTAAAATGTTTGTCTTTTGTATGTGCCCTTTTTTGAAGTCGAAAACAGCCCTTAAACTTCAATCTAAATGTAACATGTTTTAAAAACCAACCATGTGAACTATACGTGATGCTTCCTTGTAATGAAGAACTCGATCGGTAGTTAAGTAGTTTATGAAATCTTATGCTTCATACAAAAAAGAATACCTTACTAAGTTACTACTTTACGTAATTGCGAATATTTTTTCTAAAAATGTTTTATTTAAGGTCCCAACAGAGGCTGGAGCTAGTTTTAATACCAAAAAACCAGTTTGTACGAGTCACCTTTCCTAAAGTCGGTAAGTTGATTTATTTGAAATTAGATGAATATCTCCTTTGAAATTTACAAACTCTTCATGTTTTGTCCTTTGAACTATCATCCAAAGAATTCTTGCATAAAAGAAAATCGCTAATCATCATTCAAATTATACACTGGATGCAACTTTGCTTAAAATAAAATTCAGTGATTTATTAACATACTTAATAAATAAACTTATATCTGTCTTAAACATCAATTTATTTCTCCCAATTGATACTTAACAAATTACCTACACTGTTTTTTTTTGTTGATTGCTGCTTTGCTTCTTGTTAACATAATTGTTGTTGTTTTTAGTTAGTTGCAATGGTTCTGATTACTCCAGAGACCAAGCTCCTTTCCAGGTGCAGTGGTACCCAATGTTTTATAATTACATTTTCTTATATGTTAACTAAAAAACTTTAGTACTTTTTAAAATTTTAATTCTAGTGCAGAATGCCGTTATTCATTACTTGTAACTGACTAACAAAATTCAAAACAAGAATATTTTGTCGGTTCCTGAAATGTCTGTTTTTTAATATTTATTTTTAATAACATTTAAAGCCAGAAAGTCTACTGTTATATTCTGTAATTATCATTAATAGGACAAATTTTATATTTTAGGTTGTGACTGTTGAACAATCAGAAACATGGATTAATGTTGATGATATTCTTAAATTCATTCCACATTCAGATTCAAATCAGGTAAACTACCAGGAATCCCCTGGGATAAGACAATTATCATAATTATCCCAAATAATAACACACGAAATTACCCCTTCTCTAGATTTAGGGGTTGGAACGTTTGAACACTAAATTTATTATACCATCCAATCAAAATTCACTAAAAGTCACCAAAGTTGTTAACCCAACCAATAAGAAAACGTTATTGTAAAACTTTGGGGAGTAGTGTAATAAAATTAAACAGCATATTGTCCCCCTTTCTCTCTCTCTCTGTACACTACACAGATAGAAATCTGGAATGCTTATACGAATCCTTTTAGAGTATTAAACAATTTTTCAACCAGTTCACGGAAGCCCAAATGAATTTGAATATTCGTTGGATTCATCCTGAATCCTTTCTTGGATAAATCCGAACAGGATCCAAATCCATGGATACGGGAATATGACAATGGGCAATTAATTCAATTTGAGAGTTAGAACTGAATAATCTTTAAAACCAGATTTATCTAGATAAAATAAACAATTTAGCTAATACAAACCTCATTAGATTTGGATTATCATAAATAGGGTTCTAAGAAAATATTTAACATTAGATTACGCTGTTTTACAATTATGCGAATAGCGAATGAATGACTTCAGAACTTAGATTATCTTTCATTAACCTATAGCTTACTCTTTTCTTCACACCAGTAATCAAACTTAATTTTACTTAAAATTTTGAAAATGAGTTAAACGGAGGTTATAACAAAGTAAAATTAGTGAAAAGAGAGAAAATAAAATTATCAAACATGCGTTTAGTTTTGCTCTTAAATGTTCTTAACTCCATTTGATTCCCCTTTTGGCCTCTTCCTAATATTTAAACATTTAATGGAATATTCATATATGGATGTATTATAGGAAAGGTTATTGTACTGAATATTTCACTGGTACCCAAAGTCTTATAACCACGTTATCTAATTCGTTGATACTCTTTATATCATTTCGTAGAATTTTGCGGAATTCCACCCTTCTCAACAATAAATTTTTTTTTTTTTTTTTAATGCATAAAAAGCTGAGAATAGTACTCCCCCACCCCTCACAAAACCCTTTAGGGGTACTTGAGGGAAGGGGGGGGGTCAGGGATGATTTCTCTTGAGAGGATGTAGATAACCTCCCCAAATATAGTTATAATCCTGCCCTTTACCCATAAGCACCTTCTCTGTAGAGGAGAACCATATCGGTTCAGAGGTTAGCGAGATCTAAACTAAATACAGACAGACAAACACCCTGTTACTTTTATATAAGGATGATAGCGTATCCATCATTCCTCCATCTATTTATCTTTTTCTACTTCAGTATTTTTATAAAACTTATTAATTCAACATAACGACTTCACCAGAATGCTAATATATAAAAACCAAAAATAGTTTGATTTTTTAACTTTTTATGTCAGAAAAAAACGTGTACTCAAAAATACATATAATTAAGAAGTGTGTATTTGTAGGTATATTGTATTGTAAATTAAACTGGTCCTCAAAGATTTAGAAACACATGCTCGAAAACTTTTTGTTATTGGAAAAATTTTGATTGACAAAAACATATTTATATTCTTTCTACCTAGGTAAAATTTCTGTGGGCAAGCGAAGAAACCGGTTATCGGCATTTGTACCTCGTTGTGGCCACTATCTCAAACAATAGCCGAGATAATAGCTCACCTGATACTTATCATACACCCAGGTAATGTATTTGTAGTGGCATAGCTACTCTTTAATTTACTATAGCGAAGGATCTCTCTTGCCACTGAACCGATATGGTTATCCTTTACAGTGAGTCTTCTTGTAGGTTCAGGGAAGGTTTATTGAGATACACCTCAAAAATATCAAAATAATAACACAGATAAAAGTTCTTGAAATTTATCATGGGCATTGAATGTCATCTTATTTAAAACTTTTAAATTTAGACTAGAACAAAGCTTTTGACAAATGTTTATCAGTATTTTTGATGAATGACTTACTAATTATTTTAGAATTGTATCCCGCATCCAACTGACGTACGGGAAGTGGGAGGTGATCAACAGACAAGTCTGGTATGATCACACACATCAATTAGGTTCAGTAATATTATGTATTGAAATAATAAAAATAGATATAGGATATGTCGTGGATATATTAACATTTAACAGGGGAAAATTTGTCGTCAATTTAGCTTTATAATATGGACCTCAGCTCAGGTATTTGGTTAGTTCGTTCATTCGGTAGGAGGGGATGGAATAAGGTAAAGGGGGTAGATGAGGGGTATTATTTTAGCCAGCTGCGAGCATCAATTTATTAGAGAACATGAAAATCTGGTGCACTATGAGACCTAAAGATCCTATTAGGTCTTATGTCTTTTAATTCTTGACTTCAGCCTTCCTCCCTACTTCAAGTGTCACTAGGGGCGTTATCGCTAATGCATTGACATAGCAAAGCCAGAAAAAAATAACAGTTTTTGGAAAGGAGAAACGGATGCCTAATCTTGAGATGTTTATACCTTTTGAAATATTTAAAAAGATGTATAAATTAAAATAACAAATTGTCCGTGTACAATCTAAATTATGATAAACAAAATTGTCCATGGTATAGAAAATATTACTGAAACTCGTGACCTAGTATACTTCCACGGGTTGATGGACTGTGTGTTGGAGCCACATCTGTATGTTGTGTCCCTACGGAGGCCGGGAGAGGTCAGGCGGCTAACCAACCTGGGTCTCTCTCATTCTGTTGAAATGAGTAAGTTAATTTCATAACAAGGATGACAACATCCATATTATCGAAGCTCTAAAATTAAACAGTTGGACAAAGAAATAATAACACTTGTAAAATGACAGATAGGCAGAAAATTAATTTGTAAGTCTAGACAAAATTGTATCAAAATTTGTTGCTTTAATACAGGGTACTTTTTAAAGGATATACTTACATTTTAAGACTCTATTATAGAGATGCTTTGCTTATAATATTGTACCTTGTTTTTCCGGGGAACCATTAGTCCAAAAATCACATAAATAGAATAATTATATCATACAAAAATTATTTTCAAAAATACAGCATGTTTAAATGTATTTCTTGTAACGCTTATATAGTTGCTACGTTTCCCAAATCGTACCCAACTATTACATGAATCACCATGCCAAGTTTGAAATCGATATGACAATTCTAAAATGTCTAAATTAACTATAAGCGCTATCCGTTATGGACGGACCTACTCTATTTATAATAAAGCTTCGCTTTTATAAAGAGAAGCCTTACTACTTTGATTTTCTTTGCTATTATACAGGGATCTTGAGGGGTAGGACAATGGACAATAAATTGATGTCAATCCCTATATGAAGATGAACCAAATTAACCCTTCTGTAGATCAAAGTTTTTAGTTAAAAAGTTTGGACCATGAAATCAAGCTCTTATGAAAGGTTTAAGCCAGCAAAAGAGAGAGGCTGATAATAAAACTGAGGGTAAAATAATTATTATAGTTCAATTTCATCTCTCTCCCTATGTAGTAAAACTTATTTCAAATGTGAACTTAAAACTCCTCAAAAATTGATTACTTTACTGTTGAACACTGTGGTGAGCTATAATCATACTTTACTTAACTCTTACAAGTAAAATCTCAATTAAAATAAAGAGGATTGGTTTATTAAGAGATTAGTAGCTTTCGCAGTATTCCGTAAAATTGTGGGCCAGCTTCCAGTCAAATGCGGTTATTAAGTCTAACTGTTCTTAATGTTGACCAAACGCATAGTATAATTAAACGCATATTTAAAAACAGTTTGGCCTTATGGAATCTAATGGAATCTTACTCACAACTTCACGGAATTTCGCGATAGCTACTATTCCCTTTGCATGTTACACTGGGGTGGGGATTAACCTTTCTTTTTATACATTTTGGTAAAAAATAATAGAAAAAATTCAAAATTGGTCTGAGCCTTTATATCAATAAATGAAATATATTCTGAGCTTCGCTGGTTGTTATTATCCTTGTTTTATTTTAAATTTCTTTGGCTTCTTAGTCCTTCTATCTTATTACCAAATGGAGAGAAAAATATTGATTTTTTTAGATTCTTAAAATTCTGAAAATCTTTAGGTATTTTTATTAATTCTTGATTGGATGATCCAATGATTTTGCATCCATAGAAACGGTAAATGTGTTCATCATATTTTTCGTCTATAATCATCTTATCCCTTAAGATCCTAGATTCCATTTGTTCGCCGTAATTCATATATTAGTTGTTCTTAACCAAATTTTATAAAAACTATGAATTAAGTAATAATAAACATTTATATTTTAAATTGAGAAAAATATAAACAATAAACAAAAAAATTTCTTTATTCCCTGAACTAATGAAGATATATTATTTTGATATGTTTCTCTATTTCAGATTCTTGCTGTAACAAATTTGTATCTGTATTCTCAAGTGTAAATAGTCTTCCAGGAAAAATATGCATTACAATTAAAATTTTATGTTGGACTAGAATGCAGTGCAGACAGACAGGTCAAAGAGTCATACAGAAAAGATTCCTAATGAAACATATCATATTAAACAAAAAAGTAAGATAATAGTGGTTCTGGGGGAAGGTTTAGGTGGAATCGATCCTTTGCTTTCATTCTTAGGTTTAAAAGAAAAAGTAAAAAAAGAATATGGGGGATTATTTTTTCCAGGGGAGATTTTTCTTGGGACTGCGGGAGGTTACCTTTCCCCCAAATAGTTACAAACCTCACCTGGACCTATAAGTAGCTTCACGGTTAAACGGTTTGCCAGATCCTATGCTTCAGATAGATAGACAGACAGACATGACATCATCCTGTGACTTTTTAAAGTTGGTTAAGAGTTTGGTTGTGGTTATTACTTCCAAATTTTAGATAAAAAGATTTAATGCTATATTTTAATCAGGCTGTCAGGCCTTTTCTATACAAATATCAGACAATACTGTACATGGTATCAATCTTCAACCTTTAGGTAACATTTGATATCTGGATATCTAGGCATCTAGATAATATTTAATATCTGGATATTATTTATATCTAGATAATATTTTATATCTTGATATTTAGGTATCTAGAGAGTATTATATCCAAAGACAAAAAGATATTTATGAAGTTTTTCTGAAAGCCATTTCCGATGTATTTGAAATAAGGCATATAGTTTTCACTTCTTCCTCAAATTAAATTTTTTAATCTCTAGTCGTTTGTATGTCCTTTAGGACCTCCTAACAGTGGTCTCCAAGCAGTCTCCGTCACAAATTGGGGTCTTACAAGGTTATGCTCTTGGACCCGTGATAATTGTTTTATTTTAATTGTAGTACAGTATACAAGGACAATAAAATGACAGTAAGGTCATGAAAAGTAATCTTGTTTTACATTTAAAAATTATATTTTACGAGGTTTTTGTAATTTTTCAGGGTGGTTATTGCGACCTTCCCCCCCAGACGAGGAGTATCCACCTCCAGAATTATTTTCTCATACAATAACCTCAGGAGAAGAGGTAAGACATACTGGCACAATCCTTTTTCAAAAAAAGTAGAAGGTTGTGTGTCTGTATTTTATTTAGTATGAACTCTGAAACAGTCGGACAAATTGCTCGACAATTTTCATGGAAGATTAGTGTTAGTTCTGGGCAGGTTTTATCCTATTTGGTGAAGGGTTGTTTAATCTTTCGATATTATTACCAGGATGTCCGTACGTTTGTCTGTGTGTAGCGAATAATCTCGCTAACAGTTTAACTGATATAGTTATCAATGAAGCTTCTCAAAAGAGAAGGTTTATAATGTAAAAACCGGTTAACATACCTATTCTACATAATTAGCACTATACAGACAGACACACATTCTATTAATCTGTAATTAGACAAAGATTATTTAAACCCCAGTGTATCTGGAATAACATGATTTATTGACATATAAATTGATCATAGATAAAATGGCAACAATTGGATATATTTTACTACACATAAATTAATAGATGACAAATACTAGGCTTCTCTGGCAGGCATACCTAAAACATACATAAGATATATATAAATAATATGTTTCTCATATAATTGGCTTGTTCTTAAAAGGTATCCTTTATTTAATTAATTTTGCAACAAAATATCCAGTTTTGTTTTGACATTTAAATCTATATTTAACTTTTATGGATGGTGTCATCCTTTCCTTGTCTTTTATTACTGAAGTTAGAACTATAGTTTACTATATGATTTTAAAATTTTCTATATGATTTATATAAATAAAATTATTCTTTTTAAATATTTTCAATTGTAGATCTACGGGTTGCTGTACAAACCTTCAGTGCTGCGGCCAGGTGTCAAATATCCTGTCATGCTAAATATTTATGGCGGACCAGAACTCCAGATGGTCGGCAATAGTTTTAAGGTAAATTACCATGTTGGGGAAGGTCCTCCTTCGATTTCAGGACATTATCAAGGGAACCCAAGGACACCATCCACTTGTAATGGGATGCGATACTTTATAGCCCATTGTAGGATATTAGGCTAATTAACATCCAACAGTTTATTGATTAGCCATAGTTTCCTATTATTCGGATAAGTGGTAATAAAGTAGGTTAAGACACTTTATTATAGCCATTGGGCCACGTTCAGTTCAATCATATTATGATTGGATCAGGACCTGCTACAGTGCTATCTCATGATAGCTTTACTTACTATCGTCCTAATTTTCTTTGTATTTAAATTGAACATTTTTATCTTTTAGGGATTACGAGAGTTGCGGAGTCATTTGTTGGCTAGTCATGGTTACGTGGTCGTGTGTATCGACAATAGAGGTTCACTGCACAGAGGGGTCAATTGGGAAGCACACATCCGGGGAAAACTAGGGCAGGTAATGTCTTTGGTTTTAATCTAATGGTTGATTAAACGATACTATAGACATAAATAGATTATATTGATATTATTTAGGGAATGATTCATTTGTTTATAGATTTATCGATTGCTTAGTTGAAAAATTAATTAACTGGATAAAGTTTTTCAAGGCTGAGAATACTTTAATAGATTATTTGAAAGAACAAATTTATGGATAAATGACCATAAATTGATTGTTTTAAACATAAATTGGAAGATTTAAGGAAATTATCTGCAACCTTCCTTTTTCATAAGATTAGTGCAAAAAGGAAAGACAAGTTTGAACTCTGTCAAACCCTTTATTTTTATCTATAAATGGAGATAATTTTACTTTTCTAGGTTGAGTTGGCAGATCAAGTTGAAGTTCTTCACTGGTTAGCAGACATTACAGGTTTGTTTCCCTTCTTTGTTTATTTCTGTTCTTGTTTACTCTTGTAGGTAAAATACCTACTAGGTACTTGGTGTATTAATGGAGTAAATAAAAAAATTTAAAGGAGAAGAAGTAAATCAATTTATGAAGGCCCGAGTTTTAAATACAAATTAAAATTACAATTTTTTGTGGTAACAAGGAAGGCTAAATTTCCAATTTAAAACCAGTCCTTCACAAAGAGGAAAAAGGGAGAGGTAGGTTTCGGGTAAAATCCGTAAAGGTGTATGTTTTAAGGCTTAAAAATATTAGTTGAGCGATAATATTCACTAAATATGTTTATTTCTTATTGAAAAGAACTATAGACAAAATTTTTTAAAAAGTTAACATAAATTTTTATCGTTTTACTACTGTTTTTAACTTGATAACACATAATCTTTACGGATTTTACCCGAAACCTACCTCTCCCTTACTAAAAAATTAGCTTAGTTGATTACCTACAGTATTATTGAGTATTTAATGTTATTAATTATTCATGTTTCATTTGAAGTGTCAGTTTATGGCGGTTGCAACTGCTTTGTCGCCGTTACTTTACAGCTTTACTGTATACTAGATTTAATGGAATGCTTTGTAGAATACTTTTATTATACTAGGTATTCATTTGTGTTTTATTTAGGTTTTCAAAAATTGCACTTTTGGCCTCCCATTTAAATTCAAGATTTTTTATCCACCTACTATTTTTATTTCAATGATCAAATAACTTTTTTCCGTGGATGCAGGTTACCTGGATCTGTCCAGAGTTGGTATCCATGGCTGGAGTTATGGAGGCTACCTCTCATTAATGGCCTTGGTTCAATATCCTTCAGAGTTTAAGGTGAATGTTCATTCAATTTTAATGTTATTGTGTTTACTATAGTTTTCTCATGTTGTACACTTAGTTCAACTCCAATGGATAATTCATGTCAAAATTAATACCTGGCCTGGTTTAAATGTGGCATGTGTCCTAAATCAATTCTCTAACAATAAAGCTTATCACCTGCATGGTAGAAGTGAAGCAACCCAACTGCACTTATTATCTTTTTTGTGATTTCAATAGTTCTATAAAATATGTTTAAACAAAGAACGAATCAATATTAAAAAATCTTCCTGGTAATTGATAGATGAATATAGATAAAGAAACAGGAAGCTAATTTTTACAATCTGTTTAGGTAGCCATTGCTGGAGCCCCTGTCACCTCATGGGAGTGCTATGATACAGGAATGGATATATTTACAAAGAATCAGTCGCCAACACTGAATTTATTTCAAAGTAAAGAGTATGTTTTTACTAGGTTTTTACCATAGTTCAGAATTTCATTGCTAACAAAACTAAAATTTATGTTATATTTTTTCATTTTACTATCCGTGGAAAGCTGTCTGTAGTACGATGCAAGGAAAACTATTATTTTAAATAAATCCACGCTAAACACAGGTTATACAGAAAGATATATGGAAACTCCATCTTCCAACCCAGCTGCTTATAAGTTTGGCTCTCTACTCAATTTTGTTGACCAGGTAGTTATTGATTCATTGATTAATAAATTAAACTTCAGATAAATTAAGTTTTACAAAATATGTTTTTACACGGAAGGACAATAGTCTTTTTTTCAGTACAAAAAGGCATTATCTAGTTTGTTTAAAATTCTTTCTCGTCATTTGTATTATCCTGAGGACCCCCAAAACAGCTGTCTGTAAAATGTATTTTTTTTAGTTTCCCGAGGAGGAAGGACGACTTTTAATAATGCACGGAACAATGGACGAGAATGTTCACTTTATGCAGCACACAGCTCAATTTATCAACCTTCTTATCAAGCATGGCAAACCTTATCAATTACAGGTAAGTGGCAGAGATATTCAGGGAATAATACATTAGACAATAAATGCTATACATCCCATTCCCCAATGATGATAACTAAAAATTCATTATAATTATTAATTGGAAAGTTTAGACAATACTATTTTGTAAACTACCAATCAAAATTCAATAAATGCACCCAAATATGAGATAACGTATTTATAAAACTTTGGCTACCAGTGTAATTTACAATACTCCCCTCTCTCCCCCCTTGGTACAACATGGATCATGAAATAGTAGGATGTTTATATGTCTGTTTGCAGGGCCTATACCTGTTTAGCCATAACCCTTCAAGATTACCTTGTACCCAACTTAACCTAACCTAATTTTTTTCCAAAAAGGGGAAGGAAAGCTTGCACAGGAAGTTGTTTCCACCCCCTGGCAAAATTGGAGGTTGTAAAAAAATTTTAATTAGAGAGAAAATTGCTGCTGTAGTAATAATTACGTGGTTCTGACAGCAGCCTATATTTCAGGTGTACCCCGGAGAACGGCACAGTCTGCGGCTGCCGGACTCGAACGAGCACTACCTCACCACTCTTCTATCATTTCTCAATAGAAACTTGTGATCCAATATATGCTTCTTAGGTTAGGTCGGGTTTTAGTTCTCGGTTCCCTGTGTGGTAAATTCGTTAGGAAAAAATTCATTTTAATGACCTATGAGAGAATATCAGGTTTGTATATCCTATTTCTATATGTAGGAACTAGCGGCTGTGCCCCTAGTTTCTAGGGAAAAGTGTAGTATTAGCCTAAAACCGTAAATCTTACCACGATGGAGCTGAACTAAACCTAGACCAACTTATATAACTTCTACTCTGTATTTATAGGATATTATATGGGAATAGAAATACGATAAAAAAGATTTTGACTGGTTAAAGAGGAATAAGGCCTCTAGATGCGTAGCTGCTAATTCAATATAAAGGATAGAAGTCTGTAAAATGACCTCTCTATATTTGTATCATATTCCCTTATATTATCCTATATTTGCTATATGCTTTATCAATACTTACATATGATTTTTTATTAATATTTATGTATGTTGTACAATTTTAAAACTTAAATCTAAGTTCCATTTTCTGGGTATTAATTTTTATAGAAACATTACGATTGTAAAATAGGGAACACATACAAAAAGTCTTCTTAATAAAACCTAAAAACATATTTGATTGGTTAATAGGACTAGTTTCCTGTTTTAAGGAAATCATTTTTATTACATTAATTTTTGAAAGTTCACTTTTTATTTCAATACTCAAATATTTAAAATAACCGAAAATGTCCCATGAAAAAAATAATAAAATCTTTAAAAATCAAATACTACTTAACACTGCCGATTTTCATTCCATAGTTTTTACTACAAAAAAAAATAAGTTTTTATATAAAAGTAATAGCTTAATAAGTTTGACACTGTTATATTGCCTAATAGGACTTATGTATTGTAAAGCTTAAAAATAATACGTTGTGATTTTTTATGATAATTATTGTAATAAATAATTGCGTACCTACTTTAATTGTAAACGAAAAAATTTTAATTTTAATGATTTGTTTTGCTGTTCTAAATACCTATGTGACAAATTGAATAATATTTATTGTAAAAAATAATTTAACTTTTATTTTATTTAAGACAATTTCAGTTCTTAATTCTGAGCTGGATCTTTAAATCATTTTAGTGGTGAGTCAGATCGGGGTGCGCCTAATTTCCTCCAATCACAGCGCGGCATTTCATAAAATACTGTGCTCTCATTGGTGGAAAGTTGGATCACCCCGATCTGGCTCACCACTAAAATGATTTAAAGATCCAGCTCTGGACATTTTACTTTTGAAAGCTTTGGATATGGCCTCCAAAAATAGCTAATATCGGCTGCGGCTTTGGATTTTGACTTTTTGATGCGGTTTAGGTTACGCTTGGTAGCTTTCTAAAAGTATAACTACTGCATGCGGCTTGCAGCTGTATAATAGTTTTGGCAAGTGCTTCGTATTATAGACAGCTTTCTGCGGATAGTAAAATGAAAATTTTAAGATTTGTTGGCCCCGAGGTGCTGAAGGCCCAAGCTAACTAAACTGATATTCATCTTATGATTTTCCTTTATTTTTGGGTGAAAATCGTCTATAATACGATAAATGGTTTATCAGCATGTCTTAGAACCGGTTCTTATTCAGCGGATATAATTGGTTTCAAAGCCATACCAGAAATAGTATGATTATTACTACGTACTAACTGTGCTAAGCCATATTTGTGCCTCTTGCTTTAAAAAAAAAACTATCAGAGCTCGGCACATGCGTGGCGATAACAGCCCCGAGGCTGCCGAGCCCTTTAAAACTATTATACTGGTTCCTTAGCTTTATTTTATACTGAAATATCACAGTGAAGCTAAGTAATTTAACTGTTAATGTAAATATTAATGCTTATCTACAAGTCTTTTGGAGTTGGTTGCTTTGCAATAAAATAGTCTAAATCCATCCCAGGACCTATTTCAAGCGTCCTTAAGATGGAGAACTTAATTGGTTTAGTAGTTATTGAAATATTAGGAGCTTTTAAGACTTTATATAATAAAAGGATATACATACAACAATAATGTTAGTTTCTAAAGCTTGGCTACTAATGGACGTGAGTAACTTTGTTTAACATATGGAACCACTAATATCAATATTATTATTTATATTTACATTTGCTATAATTTCAACTATTATTCTTATTAATTGTAATTGCTTAGATTAATTATAAACATAGAAATACATTCTGTTACAAATATTAAGTTTTGTTGTATCGTCGCTGCTCCATAATTATGGTTTGTTCGCTAGTTTTTTTTTTAAACTTCTTATCCTTTCATATAAAATAATAAGCTTTATTTGCCTGTAGCGAAGGATCTCGCTGAACCTATATGGTTCTCAATTTAGCAAGGCTTCTGATAGGTCCAGGGAAGGTTTATAACTACCTTGGGGCAGGGTTGTCATATTGGGCATTTTTTATCGATAACAGGCCTATAAAAAGGATAAAAATAGCCTAAAACCATACCGAGACTTATTATTAGAAATAAAATAGCCTAAAACCATCTCAGGACCTATAAAAGCTCCACTGGAAAGAAGAACCATATCGGTTCAGCGGTTAGCGAAATCCTTCTCTAGATAATAGAATTAGGAGAGAAGAAGTATAGTTTGAACCCCTTTTTCGTAAATCTGACAAAGAAACTCTTCCAGCTGACAAAAAAACTTTAACATTTTTCGAGTATATAATTTCTAGAAAGCTAACTTTATATTAAGGAATTCAACAATTCATAGCTAACTTATTAAAGGATTTGTTACATGCTTTACACTATACTAGAAAATAAATTTTAACACGATATAATTTACGTGAGAAAAGCTTTATCTTAAGAAATGTGACTATTTACAGCTGACTCTTTATATGACACGCTTCGTTTTTTATTAAATGAATAAGTTGGGGTACAATGTTTGGCACTTTCGATATAAGTAAATGATAATAAAAAACCCATAGAATGCGATAATAACTTCAGAGATGGGTTTTTGAAAGATGCCGCGTTTTTTCGACAATTTTTTAGACATTGATTGATTGAACGAAGACGATGGGATTTCAACACAGAGTATACAACATAAGAATTCAAATATTAAAATGTCTAATACAACTTAAATCCATTTTCGCTGCATATTTATTAATGCATCTTTTTAGAGCTGTGTTAGACATTATACAAATGGCTAAAATAATAATTTAAAATTTTGAATTCTCAAGTTGAATACTCTGTTAAAATCGTACGGGTCATTGATCTTCAAGATGGAATAAGGTTTTTAACAGGGTATACAACTTGAGAATTCAAAATTTTAAATTATTATTTTAGCCATTTGTATAATGTCTAACACAGCCCTAAAAAGATGCATTAATAAATATGCAACGAAAATGGATTTAAGTTGTATTAGACATTTTAATATTTGAATTCTTACAAATGGCTAAAATAATAATTTTAAAATTTTGAATTCTTATGTTGTATACTCTGTGTTGAAATTTCATCGTCTTCGTTCAATCAATCAATGTCTAAAAAATTGTCGAAAAAACGCGGCATCTTTCAAAAACCCATCTCAGAAAAATAGAAGAAAATAGTTTTCATACCTAATTAAAGGGCGAATATAGGTTGGATATGATATGAGCTTATATCAAAGGTGCAAGTATATACATTATGAATAACTCAAGCAAATAAAGATATTCCATTTGATAAGGCCGTTATAGCTAAAAACCTAGCCAATTGGGCTAATTTGTGACGTCAGAGGAGTGGTTCCCTAACATATTCAAATACCAATATTCACAACAGGATGCGTGTAGAGTTTGCCTAAATACTGTTGTTATTTTGCAGTACAAATAAATGAGAAAAAGGTTTCGGGAATTAATCAGGGGTAAATATACCCTCCTTCTACCTTCATACAAAATATATAAAGTAAAATATTTAAAAGTTAAAAAAACATCAAATAATGTAAAAAATAAAAAAAAAATAATCAATAAAATTTTCTTGGAGGAAGAATGATTTCAAATCCCTGTTTTTTTGTGGCCGTGTGTGTGTGTGTTGAAGATGCGTAATTAAGGGTTGTTTATATCATCATGAATTAATCAAAGATCTCTGTACAGAAAATAAACTTTAAGACGTATTATTTACCCTAGTCAATAGTCCTGACGCCCTTCTACGCAAATTATTTTTATGCTTTTTAAAAATGAAATAAAATAGTATTTAATCTAAAATAATAAACATTTAAATTATCTTTTAAGGTGCGTGCCAATGTAATAGTCAATCAAACTTAAGCAAAATAGTCAAAAAAAAGTCTTGTAAAGGGCTAAAATAAACGATTTTGTCGGCAATCTCATTTATTATATGTTCAATTGAATCAGAAAATTGCAAAATCTACTTAAGGATTTTTTTGAATTTTTAAATTTGGCATAGATATTCTAAAAGTTTGTAATGGCACCTTTGATATAAGCTCATATCATATCAAACCTATATTCGCCCTTTAACGTTTTTAAGCTTTTCTTCAAAATAATTAGATAAGGTGCCTTTAAAAGTCGTCTATGATTTTGTCAGGGATAAAAATGTAACTTTAAAATAAGAATTACAACATATTTTTTTAATTAGTACTAAGTAAAATTTTTAACATTTTATTGATCAGTATATTTTTTAAAATGTGAAGTAGAAACCTGTATATTTTATCATGAAAATTGTGTTATGATTTGATCGTCTGCTAGATGACAAGAAAATAGATACTGACAGTACTTGTTGGTTCTTTTAAAAAAATTAGGTAGATTACTTTCAGAACTCCTCTTTTTGCAACATTATTTCAATATAACAGAGCCGTAGTCTTAGTGTACTCAATATCTAGACAGCCAACCATTGTTTTAGAATTGTTCAATTTTTTAACTTCTGATAAAAACAGAATCAATGGTATTTTTGTAAATATTATATCTCCAAGAAATGGCTATAACTCCCAATCATATGTTGTGTGATATTAAAAAGGAATTATTTTGATATAATGTCATTAAAATATTCGTTGAAAAAAGTGCTATTCTAGCTTATACTTCACATTTTAATGTGTATGATAATTCAAATAAAAGATAATGAAGATTTATATTATATTTAATTGTTAAAATTATAAAGAAAAACCTGGAAACAGTAAAAAATTGGGATCATATGAAGGAAATGAAGTCATTCCTAAAAAGGACAGAAATTCCCTTCCAAAAAGGACAGAAATCATCTTCCTTTTTCTCAGATATCTCAAATGTGGACAAAAATCACTCTCCTTTTTCTCACATATCTGAAAAAGAGGATAAAAATCACCTTCCTAAATCTCACTTAATCTTCCTAATTCTAAGAAAATTAACCCAATACCTCTAAGTTCTTCCTTATTCTCAGATAGCCTACCTTATTCTAAGAAATTCTTCCTTATTCTAATAAGATCTACCTTATTCTAAGAAATACTTCCTAATTCTATGACAATCTACCTTATTCTAAGACATTCTTCCTTATTCTAAGAAATTCTTCCTAATTCTATGAAAATCTACCTTATTATAAGACATTCTTCCTTATTCTAAGAAAATCTACCTTATTCTAAGACATTCTTCCTTATTATAAGAAATTCCTAGTTATTCTAATAAGATCTACCTTATTCTAAGAAATACTTCCTAATTCTATGAAAATCTACCATATTATAAGACATTCTTCCTTATTCTAAAAAAATCTACATTATTCTAAGACATTCTTCCTAATTCTATGAAAATCTATATATTCTAAGACATTCTTCCTTATTCTAAGAAAATCTACCTTATTCTAAGACATTCTTCCTTATTCTAAGAAAATCTACCTTATTCTAAGACATTCTTCCTTATTCTAAGAAAATCTCTTCCTAAATCTCACTTAATCTTCCTAATTCTAAGAAAATTAACCCAATAACTCCTAGTTCTTCCTTATTCTCAGATAGCCTACCTTATTCTAAGAAATTCTTCCTTATTCTAATAAGATCTACCTTATTCTAAGAAATACTTCCTAATTCTATGAAAATCTACCTTATTATAAGACATTCTTCCTTATTCTAAGAAAATCTACCTTATTCCCTCAAAGTCTTCCTTCTCATCACATATCCTTCCTTTGTCTCAGATAATTTAGCTAATTCTTGCTAATTAGACCAACCATTCCTGGGATCTTAAGCTTCAGACAGAAAAACCTTACTATTTTCTTCATATTCTACCAGGAGATGAGAACAGTGCTGTGTTGCAATAATTTTATGTAGATCAGATTTTTTTCATCCAAATAAAAAGCTAGCTTTTTTTAAGAGTGAAAAATAAGAATGTTTTTAATTTAATGACAAACTAGCCCCTAGAGACCTCTTTAATTTTAGTGGGTTTCTAATTTTTTTTTTGGGGGGGGGAGATTTTTCCTAGGGGAGATATCTCTTTAGAATGTGTTAGTACTCTCCCCTAAAATAGCTATAAACCTTCCATTGTCTTATAAGAAGCTAAACAGTAATGAAGAACCATACTGCTTCTATATATAATATTAAAAAAATATTCTTATAAAAAAGATAGCTTTTAGAAATTAGAAAAAAAAACGTCCGTCAGCTTGGCTAGCCTGGACAAGAATTTGACGCAGCACGGCCGCCTACATGGTAAGGGAGGGTGTGTATTTTTCATGAACGAACACAAACCCACAGACAGACATACATTTAAAATAAGACCATAGACTATGTATATTTAGAATTTTAATGGATAATTAATTATATTGTTAGTGTTTTATTTCAAACTAGCGGCTACGCTCCTAGAGACACTTTTAGGGGCACTTTAGGTGGTGGGAATTGAATTTAATATCTCCATTTTCTATAGTAGTTTAAAA
Source organism: Acartia tonsa (assembly GCF_053477335.1). Classification (NCBI taxonomy): domain Eukaryota; kingdom Metazoa; phylum Arthropoda; class Copepoda; order Calanoida; family Acartiidae; genus Acartia; species Acartia tonsa. The sequence goes on from NC_137267.1 coordinate 29,537,074, forward strand.
TGAAAAAATGAAAAAAATGAAGGGAAGGGGGTTAATTTTTTTTGTTTTGGTGGGGGGATCATACTCATCCCCACATTTTTCATTTCTGTTTTTTTTTTATTTTAAATTAAAAATTTTTGTAAAGGAGTAATATTTTTCAAGGTGGGTGGTGGTACCCTTCTCAAAATAGCTATAAACCTTCTCAGGATCTATGAGAAGCTACAGTGTAAAAGTGAACCATATCGGTTCAGCGGTATCTAATTATTTTAAAAAAACTTTTATATTACATATTCTATATTTATAAATTGTCTTTGATATGTTGTCCTTGTCCCATGCCGAAACAGAGAAATCAACCTATAATCAGGAATTAAGAGGGATAGGACAATGGATGATAAATCAATTTTCTTAATTGATTAAATAAAAAGTATCTAAAGTTGTTGAGCCCATAAATAAGAAATTGTTAAAATAAAACTTAGTGTACTGTGTAATAATCCAGGGAGGGGGTGAATATTGAGCTGTTTATTACACTGCACTGGTCTCCAAAGTTTTATAATACCGTTTTCTTATTCAGTGACTTAAAACTTTTATTGAATTTTATTGGTTTGTACATTAAAATGAGTGTCCTGTCAATTAACGATTCAATTCAACCACTAATTATAACTTACAAAAGGGATAATTTTATGTTTAATTAGTGAGGATTTACATCAACTTATCGGCAATTGTCTTATCCCTTAAATCCCTGTTAATAGTAAACGATTCAACCACCAATTATAACTTACATTAGGGATAATTTTATGTTTAATCATTGAGGATTTACATCAATTTATCGGCAATTGTCTTATCCCTTTAGATCCCTGTTAATAGTACATTTGCAGAATGAATAACATATTTGATAAGGAGGGGATGATCAACATCAGAGCTAAAGAATTGTTGATTTTCGGATAATTTTACAATTAAAAATATATGTTCAATAGATATAAAGGATTATGAATTTTCTTAATATTCATATTACTTACTACCAAATAATAAAAAATTTCTTAACAGCATCCAAACTTTTTGTATTTAGATTTTAGTATTGGTCTTTACAAGCAACAATTTTGGGTCGGGTTGGGTCATTTTTTATAAGGATGGTTCAATTTTTAAAGTTATAAGAACCCTATCTTAATGACATAAATTTACATAGAAAAGTTGTCGCCAAATTAAGTTGCTAACCTGTTTATTGGTCAGTTTATTCACCAAAAAGAAGGAAAATAGATAGGGTAAAGGGGAGAGGGGATAGATAACCATCTACAACAATGGTATTTTAAGAGGATACGAAATTATGGTTCAACATCCAATAAATTCTATATTGATTCACGTGGATAGTATCACAGGAGAAAATTTTTAGTCAGTTTAGGTTGCAATTTCCCTTCGATTTTATTTGGTGGGCCATTTTTCCAGTAGGAGGGGAGGGAATAGGGTAAAGGAATTGGGTGGGGAAGATCGCTATTTTAGCCCGCAAGAGAGTTCACTCTATTATAGAACATGAAATGTTTCGTGTAAGATCTAAGTAATAATAAATCCATTGTGGTGAATTCAAAATTGAAAAAAAAACATTGAAAATTGACCCACTCTAATCTTCATAAGACATATTGCCCAATAGCAAGGGGCGTTATGTGTCAAATTTTTTTCTTATTTTGAAAAGCTAGCTTTTTTACAAGAACATATGTTTTACTATCCTTATAATAAAAGTAGCAGGATCTGTGTCTGTCTATCCGTGTGTATATCTTGTTAACTTCTAAACCAAATATTTTTTAAAAATTTAAAAATTAGGAAACCCACTAAAATTAAAGAGGTCTCTAGGGGCATAGCAGCTAGTTTGTCATTAAATTATGAAGCATTTTTATTTTTCACTCTTATAAAAAAGCTACCTTTTTTTATTTTTTTCCTTTTACCTATTTATCAAAATTTTACCCCCATTTTGTTTAAATAGTAACACTGCGAAGTTTGCCCTTGAATTGATTTCATAATTATCAGCTGTTTGAGTTTACCGACGAAAAGAATAAGTTGCCAACTTTCTGTAGAGTTTGTACCACATAAATAGGAATGTGAAAAAAACATTACATTGGTTGAGACTAGCAGCTACGCCACTAGAGGCTTCTATGGACACTTTGGGTAATTAATCAAATAAAAATGTCTGACTCTAAGCCTGTGATTTTATTTTTGAAAAGGAAATGAATTTTTTCTGATGGTTAGGGGGGGAATTTTTTCTTTGGGCAATTTCTCTTGGGAGCCCAGACAAACATCCTGTTACTTTTATAAAAGGATTGATAATTACATATAGTTATTGAAGAAAATTATCAGTAAAATATACAAAATATTTTAATTTGTTTTGAAATTATTACTTTTTTGGTCTTGGTCTAATATTTGTATATGTTGGCTAGAGAAAGATTGTAAAGACTACTTGTTTTACAGACTGGGGTTTCTCCTATTAAAATGTACTTTATGAACATTCCACCTCTAAAGTACAAACAAACATTTCAGGTCAAAAGATACAACCCAAACTTATCCTACACATGTTGTTCTGATATCCCAATAAACATAAGGAAATATATGTGAGAAAAACCAAGATTTTGAGAGAATAAGGAAGGGGAAAAGGCAGAATTTTATATATTCTCTATACCTCTATTTCAGTTATGATATCCCAATATAAATTAGGAAAATTATCTGAGAAAAAGGAAGAATTAGGGGAATTAAGGAAGAACTTCTTAGAAAAAGCTAGGTTATCTGAAAATAAGAGAGAATTAGTAAGGAAAAGGAAGACTTTCTTAGAATAAGCTAGATTTTCTTAGAATAAGGAAGAATGTCTTAGAATAAGGTAGATTTTCTTAGAATAAGGAAGAATGTTTTATAATAAGGTAGATTTTCATAGAATTAGGAAGTATTTCTTAGAATAAGGTAGATCTTATTAGAATAAGAAAGAATTTCTTGAAATAAGGAAGAATGTCTTAGAATAAGGTAGATTTTCTTAGAATAAGGAAGAATGTCTTAGAATAAGGTAGATTTTCTTAGAATAAGGAAAAATGTCTTATAATAAGGTAGATTTTCATAGAATTAGGAAGTATTTCTTAGAATAAGGTAGATCTTATTAGAATAAGGAAGAATTTCTTAGAATAAGGAAGAATGTCTTAGAATAAGGTAGATTTTCTTAGAATAAGGAAGAATGTCTTAGAATAAGGTAGATTTTCATAGAATTAGGAAGTATTTCTTAGAATAAGGAAGAATTTGAGGGAATAAGGTAGATTTTCTTAGAATAAGGAAGAATTTCCTAGAATAAGGTAGGTCTTCTTAGAATAAGGGAGAATTTGTGTAATTAAGTTAGAATTTCTGAGAATAAGTAAGAATTTGGGTAAATAAGGTAGATTTATTAAGCATAGTTGTAATAGTGAGGAAAAGAAAGAATTTCTAAGAATTAGGAAGAATTTGTAAGATGGTGGACAGAGGTCACCTTTCTTTAGTGAGAATTTGTAAGATAGTGGACAGAAATCACCTTCCTTACTGAGAATTTGTAAGAAAAAGGAAAGTAAATAGCCTTCCTATACCCAAGGAAGGGAATTTCTGTCCTTTTTAGGAATGACTTCATTTTCTTCATATGATCCAAAAATTGTCTTAATTTTATTGATGCAGGGAAAATTTTGTCAAATATTTGAATAAAAAAACAATATAAAACAAAATAAAATATTTTTAATATAGTCACAAAAAGGCTTAATCAGTTTAGGAAATTTTTCATTTACTAATCATGTCAGTTAAACTCTATTACACAGAATACAGTGTAAAAAGATGTTCTCGTTTTAATTTTAAGTAATTTTAAATGCATTTTAATACCTTTTAATGATTTATTTTTTAAAACATTATTTTATAAAATGTTATTGATTTTTAAAGTTATATATTAGAATGTTTTTAAATTTTGTTAACATTTTGTTTTAAATGTAGAAAATTGGTAATTCTAAACATTCAAAAAATGATTTCATTAAATTTTCATCACTTAAATTGCATGTTTGATGAAATTTTCAACTGAGAATTTAAAAAAATCGTTTAAGTTTTATTATATTTTACTTTGAATTGTTAAAAAAATATATTATTGTCAAAAAAGGAGAAGTTATACTTTCCTCAAAAAAAGACCTAAACCATAAAAATTAACACGTGTAATGAGATTTTTTTGCTTTCATGCTTAATTTTAAGTGATTATTGATATTTTTTGTAAAAATGATTTTATATAAAACGTTTTAAAACTCGATTTAAGTAGTGGTGCGAAAAAGGCTGCAAACTTTTGCAATTTTCTTGCCAAAAAAATTTTCTCGGATTTTAAAAATAGCAAAGGGTGTTATTAGACGTACTTACAGATACAATTGCTAAGTCAATTTGGCCAAACACTAAAATAAAGGGATCATGGAAAGAAAACAAAGTCATTCCTAATTAGGACAGAAGTCACTGGAAATTGATCTAAATTGTCCTTCATCTTGCAAAACTGAGCTTTTCTGTCCTTCACATTGCAAAACCTCACAAAACATAGCTTTTCTGTCCTTCACATAGCAAATTCTTGCAAATCATAGCAAATTCTTGCAAAACATAGCAAATTATAGCAAATTCTTGCAAAACATAGCAAATTCTTGCAAAACATAGCAAATTCTTGGAAAACTTAGCTTTTCTGTCCTTCACATAGCAAATTCTTGCAAAATATAGCAAATTCTTACAAAACATAGCGAATTCTTGCAAAACATAGCAAATTCTTGCAAAACATAGCAAATTCTTGCAAAACTTAGCTTTTCTGTCCTTCACATAGCAAATTCTTGCAAAACATAGCAAATTCTGGCAAAACATAGCAAATTCTTGCAAAACATAGCAAATTCTTGCAAAACATAGCAAATTCTTGGAAAACTTAGCTTTTCTGTCCTTCAAATAGCTAATTCTTGCAAAACAAAGCAAATTCTTACAAAACATAGCAAATTCTTGCAAAACATTGCAAATTCTTACAAAACATAGCAAATCCTTGCAAAACATAGCAAATTCTTGCAAAACATAGCAAATTCTTGCAAAACATAGCAAATTCTTGCAAAACATAGCAAATTCTTGGAAAACTTAGCTTTTCTTTCCTTCACATAGCTAATTCTTGCAAAACATAGCAAATTCTTGGAAAACTTAGCTTTTCTGTCCTTCACATAGCAAATTCTTGCAAAACATAGCATATTCATACAAAACATAGCAAATTCTTGCAAAACATAGCAAATTCTTGCAAAACATAGCAAATTCTTGGAAAACTTAGCTTTTCTGTCCTTCACATAGCAAATTCTTGCAAAACATAGCAAATTCTTGCAAAACATAGCAAATTCTTGCAAAACATAGCAAATTCTAGCAAAACATAGCAAATTCTTGCAAAACATAGCAAATTCTTGGAAAACTTAGCTTTTCTGTCCTTCACATAGCTAATTCTTGCAAAACATAGCAAATTCTTACAAAACATAGCAAATTCTTGCAAAACATAGCAAATTCTTGCAAAACATAGCAAATTCTTGCAAAACATAGCAAATTCTTGGAAAACTTAGCTTTTCTGTCCTTCACATAGCTAATTCTTGCAAAACATAGCAAATTCTTACAAAACATAGCAAATTCATGCAAAAACTTAGCTTTTCTGTCCTTCACATAGCTAATTCTTGGAAAACTTAGCTTTTCTGTCCTTCACATAGCTAATTCTTGCAAAACATAGCAAATTCTTGGAAAACTTAGCTTTTCTGTCCTTCACATAGCAAATTCTTGCAAAACATAGCATATTCTTACAAAACATAGCAAATTCTGGCAAAAAATAGCAAATTCTTGGAAAACTTAGCTTTTCTGTCCTTCACATAGCTAATTCTTGCAAAACATAGTAAATTCTTGGAAAACTTAGCTTTTCTGTCCTTCATATAGCTAATTCTTGCAAAACATAGCAAATTCTTACAAAACATAGCAAATTCTTGCAAAACATAGCAAATTCTTGCAAAACATAGCAAATTCTTGCAAAACATAGCAAATTCTTAAAACTTAGCTTTTCTGTCCTTCACATAGCTAATTCTTGCAAAACATAGCAAATTCTTGGAAAACTTAGCTTTTCTGTCCTTCACATAGCAAATTCTTGCAAAACATAGCAAATTCTTGCAAAACATAGCAAATTCTTGCAAAACATAGCAAATTCTTGCAAAACATAGCAAATTCTTGGAAAACTTAGCTTTTCTGTCCTTCACATAGCTAATTCTTGCAAAACATAGCAAATTCTTGCAAAACATAGCAAATTCTTGCAAAACATAGCAAATTCTTGGAAAACTTAGCTTTTCTGTCCTTCACATAGCTAATTCTTGCAAAACATAGCAAATTCTTACAAAACATAGCAAATTCTTGCAAAACATAGCAAATTCTTACAAAGCATAGCAAATTCTTGCAAAACATAGCAAATTCTTGGAAAACTTAGCTTTTCTGTCCTTCACATAGCAAATTCTTGCAAAACATAGCAAATTCTTACAAAACATAGCAAATTCTGGCAAAACATAGCAAATTCTTACAAAACCTAGCAAATTTTTACAAAACATAGCAAATTCTGGCAAAACATAGCAAATTCTTGCAAAACATAGCAAATTCTTGCAAAACATAGCAAATTCTTACAAAGCATAGCAAATTTTTACAAAACATAGCAAATTCTTGCAAAACATTGCAAATTCTTACAAAACATAGCAAATTCTTGCAAAACATAGCAAATTCTTGGAAAACTTAGCTTTTCTGTCCTTCACATAGCTAATTCTTGCAAAACATAGCAAATTCTTACAAAACATAGCAAATTCATGCAAAAACTTAGCTTTTCTGTCCTTCACATAGCTAATTCTTGCAAAACATAGCAAATTCTTACAAAACATAGCAAATTCTTGCAAAACATTGCAAATTCTTACAAAACATAGCAAATCCTTGCAAAACATAGCAAATTCTTGCAAAACATAGCAAATTCTTGCAAAACATAGCAAATTCTTGCAAAACATAGCAAATTCTTGGAAAACTTAGCTTTTCTTTCCTTCACATAGCTAATTCTTGCAAAACATAGCAAATTCTTGGAAAACTTAGCTTTTCTGTCCTTCACATAGCAAATTCTTGCAAAACATAGCATATTCATACAAAACATAGCAAATTCTTGCAAAACATAGCAAATTCTTGCAAAACATAGCAAATTCTTGGAAAACTTAGCTTTTCTGTCCTTCACATAGCAAATTCTTGCAAAACATAGCAAATTCTTGCAAAACATAGCAAATTCTTGAAAAACATAGCAAATTCTTGCAAAACATAGCAAATTCTTGGAAAACTTAGCTTTTCTGTCCTTCACATAGCTAATTCTTGCAAAACATAGCAAATTCTTACAAAACATAGCAAATTCTTGCAAAACATAGCAAATTCTTGCAAAACATAGCAAATTCTTGCAAAACATAGCAAATTCTTGGAAAACTTAGCTTTTCTGTCCTTCACATAGCTAATTCTTGCAAAACATAGCAAATTCTTACAAAACATAGCAAATTCTTGCAAAACATAGCAAATTCTTACAAAGCATAGCAAATTCTTGGAAAACTTAGCTTTTCTGTCCTTCACATAGCTATTTCTTGCAAAACATAGCAAATTCTTACAAAACATAGCAAATTCATGCAAAAACTTAGCTTTTCTGTCCTTCACATAGCTAATTCTTGCAAAACATAGCAAATTCTTGGAAAACTTAGCTTTTCTGTCCTTCACATAGCTAATTCTTGCAAAACATAGCAAATTCTTGGAAAACTTAGCTTTTCTGTCCTTCACATAGCAAATTCTTGCAAAACATAGCATATTCTTACAAAACATAGCAAATTCTGGCAAAAAATAGCAAATTCTTGGAAAACTTAGCTTTTCTGTCCTTCACATAGCTAATTCTTGCAAAACATAGTAAATTCTTGGAAAACTTAGCTTTTCTGTCCTTCATATAGCTAATTCTTGCAAAACATAGCAAATTCTTACAAAACATAGCAAATTCTTGCAAAACATAGCAAATTCTTGCAAAACATAGCAAATTCTTGCAAAACATAGCAAATTCTTAAAACTTAGCTTTTCTGTCCTTCACATAGCTAATTCTTGCAAAACATAGCAAATTCTTGGAAAACTTAGCTTTTCTGTCCTTCACATAGCAAATTCTTGCAAAACATAGCAAATTCTTGCAAAACATAGCAAATTCTTGCAAAACATAGCAAATTCTTGCAAAACATAGCAAATTCTTGGAAAACTTAGCTTTTCTGTCCTTCACATAGCTAATTCTTGCAAAACATAGCAAATTCTTGCAAAACATAGCAAATTCTTGCAAAACATAGCAAATTCTTGGAAAACTTAGCTTTTCTGTCCTTCACATAGCTAATTCTTGCAAAACATAGCAAATTCTTACAAAACATAGCAAATTCTTGCAAAACATAGCAAATTCTTACAAAGCATAGCAAATTCTTGCAAAACATAGCAAATTCTTGGAAAACTTAGCTTTTCTGTCCTTCACATAGCAAATTCTTGCAAAACATAGCAAATTCTTACAAAACATAGCAAATTCTGGCAAAACATAGCAAATTCTTACAAAACCTAGCAAATTTTTACAAAACATAGCAAATTCTGGCAAAACATAGCAAATTCTTGCAAAACATAGCAAATTCTTACAAAGCATAGCAAATTTTTACAAAACATAGCAAATTCTGGCAAAACATAGCAAATTCTTACAAAACCTAGCAAATTCTTGCAAAACATTGCAAATTCTTACAAAACATAGCAAATTCTTGCAAAACATAGCAAATTCTTGGAAAACTTAGCTTTTCTGTCCTTCACATAGCTAATTCTTGCAAAACATAGCAAATTCTTACAAAACATAGCAAATTCATGCAAAAACTTAGCTTTTCTGTCCTTCACATAGCTAATTCTCGCAAAACATAGCAAATTCTTGGAAAACTTAGCTTTTCTGTCCTTCACATAGCTAATTCTTGCAAAACATAGCAAATTCTTACAAAACATAGCAAATTCTTGCAAAACATAGCAAATTCTTACAAAGCATAGCAAATTTTTACAAAACATAGCAAATTCTGGCAAAACAGAGCAAATTCTTACAAAACCTAGCAAATTCTTGCAAAACATTGCAAATTCTTACAAAACATAGCAAATTCTTGCAAAACATAGCAAATTCTTGCAAAACATAGCAAATTCTTGCAAAACATAGCAAATTCTTGCAAAACATAGCAAATTCTTGGAAAACTTAGCTTTTCTGTCCTTCACATAGCTAATTCTTGCAAAACATAGCAAATTCTTGGAAAACTTAGCTTTTCTGTCCTTCACATAGCAAATTCTTGCAAAACATAGCATATTCTTACAAAATATAGCAAATTCTGGCAAAAAATAGCAAATTCTTGGAAAACTTAGCTTTCTGTCCTTCACATAGCTAATTCTTGCAAAACATAGTAAATTCTTGGAAAACTTAGCTTTTCTGTCCTTCACATAGCTAATTCTTGCAAAACATAGCAAATTCATACAAAACATAGCAAATTCTTGCAATAAGGTTCCCAAACTCAAAAACGAATTTTCAGCGCAATCCGACCACCGGTTCTTGAGATACGGTGACCTGGTGTCCTTGGTACCGATGGTAAGATTTGGGAAATGGTTCGAATCCTTAGTAAATTTGGCTAATTCCAAAAATATTTTGACACTTAGTCAAATTTTTGAAGAAAAAATACCAAGGTGACACCAAGCATACCTACTGAGAGGACACTAGGTCGAAAATATTCTAAGTGTCAAAAAATTTTTGGACTTAGCCCAATTTACTAAGGATTCAAACCATTTCCCAAATCTTACCGTCAGTAACAAGGACACCAGGTCACCGTATCTCAAGAACTGGTGGTCGGATTGCGCTGAAAATTTGTTTTTGAGTTTGGGACCCCTATTGCAAGAATTTGCTATGTTTTGTAAGAATTTGCTATGTTTTGTAAGAATTTGCTATGTTTTGCAAGAATTTGCTATGTTTTGTAAGAATTTGCTATGTTTTGCAAGAATTTGCTATGTTTTGTAAGAATTTGCTATGTTTTGCAAGAATTTGCTATGTTTTGTAAGAATATGCTATGTTTTCCAAGAATTAGCTATGTGAAGGACAGAAAAGCTAGGTTTTCCAAGAATTTGCTATGTTTTGCAAGAATTTGCTATGTTTTGTAAGAATTTGCTATGTTTTGCAAGAATTTGCTATATTTTGTAAGAATTTGCTATGTTTTGCAAGAATTTGCTATGTTTTGTAAGAATTTGCTATGTTTTGCAAGAATTAGCTATGTGAAGGACAGAAAAGCTAAGTTTTCCAAGAATTTGCTATGTTTTGCAAGAATTTGCTATGTTTTGCAAGAATTTGCTATGTTTTGTAAGAATTTGCTATGTTTTGCAAGAATTAGCTATGTGAAGGACAGTAAAGCTAAGTTTTCCAAGAATTTGCTATTTTTTGCAAGAATTTGCTATGTTTTGTAAGAATATGCTATTTGCAAGAATTTGCTATGTGAAGGACAGAAAAGCTATGTTTTGTAAGAATATGCTATGTTTTGCAAGAATTAGCTATGTGAAGGACAGAAAAGCTAAGTTTTCCAAGAATTTGCTATGTTTTGCAAGAATTTGCTATGTTTTGCAAGAATTTGCTATGTTTTGCAAGAATTTGCTATGTTTTGTAAGAATTTGCAATGTTTTGCAAGAATTTGCTATGTTTTGTAAGAATTTGCTATGTTTTGCCAGAATTTGCTATGTTTTGTAAGAATTTGCTATGTTTTGCAAGAATTTGCTATGTTTTGTAAGAATTTGCTATGTTTTGCAAGAATTAGCTATGTGAAGGACAGAAAAGCTAAGTTTTCCAAGAATTTGCTATGTTTTGCAAGAATTTGCTATGTTTTGTAAGAATTTGCTATGTTTTGCAAGAATTAGCTATGTGAAGGACAGAAAAGCTAAGTTTTTCAATATTTTGCTATGTGATGGACCAAAAACCAATTTTATGCAAGATTTTGCTATGTGAAGAATCAAAAAGCTAGGTTTTGTGAGGTGAAGGGAGGCTACTTATGTCCTCAATCTTGCAAAATCTTTGTTAAGGGAGGCATGTTATGCCCTTCATCTAACAAATTCTCACTTAAGGAAGGCTACTTATGTCCTTCCTAGGAAGGTGACTTCTGTCCTAATTTAGGAATGACTTTGTTTTCTTTCCATGATCCAAATAAAGTTTTTACATCTGAGGGTCTATCCGTGTATGAACAAAATGAAAAAAAAGCCCTTTCATCTTACCAATATGTGTACAGTGTATACACAGTACAACGCTAGGTCCTGTTGAAAACGTAACGAACGTACTGTTGTATTGCTTTTTGTTTTTTTATTTTTATATAATTTATTTCGAGGTAAACATGAAACAAACTATGAATTTATGTATTTTAAATGTTTATAATAGATACGAATTACGAATTAAAGATTATAAATCATGAACATTTGAAGTCCGAGATATTTTTTTTTGTTTGAATAGAAACTCAAGAAAAAAATATGATTTTATTAACTTAAATTCATAAAGGGATTTTTATTATTTTACAACGATTGCAATAGATGAAGCATATTTATTATTAATGCACAGATAAAACATAGATGTGAAACAACAATATGAAGGCAGTACTTCATGCGATGGACTTGATTCGAGTAAAAGTTGAAAGAACAGCTCTAATTAACTCTAATGAAAAAACTAGAAAACTTCAGTTTAATTCAACCAATGAGATTTCATGTATGCTCCGATGCGATTCATTTATTGGCTCAATCAGACATTACCTCTCTTTCTTAGTACCTTTATTCTCTAGATACAAAAAAAAGCTTACTAATTTATATAATAGTTAATATCACCAAAAAAAATAGGCCCGCCCCCCCCCTCTCTTTTTTACGCCCTCCTCTTTTTTCCACCCCCCCCCCCCCCAAAACGGGAGGTCCACAAAACGGTGACAGAAGTTCAGGATCTCAGATATTATGGATCTTTTCAAACCTGTTTACCCCTCCATGTTTATTTACCCACCCATCCCACCTAATTTTTAATATTTGGAATAACAGTATTTATTACACTTATAACCAGTCAAAGTAAACAAATGAGGTAGAATAATTAAAGTGGCGCATTTTACATGTCATTTCTTTATTTTTATACCAGCGGCTACACCCAAAGACGTCCAAGGGGGGGGCTGATGGGGCAATTACCCCCCCAAACGAATTTGGGGGTGCCTATGGCACCCCCAAAATTTTTGTCATTTTACCCCCCCTTTAAAATTTACCCCTACCCTGCCAACAGATTTTAGGGGGGGTAATTACCCCCCCCAAGCAAATTTTACCCCCGGGGTAAAAATTTTAGGGGGGGGAGAAAAAATTTGCGGTGTGCTTCGCGCGCCATTTTACCCCCCCCCCAAAATAAAAAGCTTGGACGCCCCTGGGTACACCCCTACCATCTAGAGGCTCTGTATTCGAAGTTGCAGAAAATGGATAGATAAATAGCTGAAAACCATCCCAGGAATTTAATCTAAAAATAGAATAGCCTGAATAGCTGTAACTGGCTATTTTTTTTAGATCTTTGGTGTAAGAAAAAACGCGCAACAATTAATCTGGAAAAAAAAATTAAAAATTGTCTGTTTGTCACTAAGTAACATATCATCAACCTTTTATTAGTTCTATCTATTCTTGTAAAGCACCAGGGGGTGTGCAGCGCACAAAAATACGCAGAAAGTTGCGTAGTATAAACCTGTTTGGGTATTCACTAGCCTGATCGGAAAAAAATATTCAAATTGTCAAAGAAATACCACTTTCGTTGATTTCAATCTATTAAAAAAAAGGGAGTGGGGGTCTATGTGCTCAACATGGCATTTAAAGGGAACAAGCTGAAACACCTAGTAATTAATGTAAATTTTAAAAAAAGAAGGATAAATTTAAACTTTTTAAAATATGGATGATAAATAAATAAGATAGTTTTAGCTACTTATATTTTAAAAATTGGACAATAAATAAGAAAGACTAAGTTGACTACTTGTATATATGTATTTATCTTGAGATATGGCTACTGAGTGTTTACTATAAAGATTATGTATGTATATAAACTTAAAAAATAGACAATAAAAAAGAAAGATTGTCAATGCTACCTGAATTTTCAAAAGAAGGCGTCTTAACTTTTATTTTTATAGCTAGTCAGTGTTTTTATTAAGTAGTAGATGTAAAATTTTCCATATAATTTAGATATGCAATCGGTTTTTTTTATATACCTCTTATTTTTTAAGTAATTTAAGTTTTTTTTTAAAATTAAGTTGGTTTTAAGGTACTAAAATGCAACAAAAAAAAGAAGAAAATTGTCATTATGAACAAAAATAGTAAGATCTTTAATTTGACACCTTACTTTTTAAATTCTGTTGAGTAGTTATTGAAAAAATATATTTTTTTTAACCCACAAGAAGAAAAACTTTGAACTTGAATATATAATTACACAGGCATAAGAAATAGGTGTTTTTTATACTTTTAGAATGAGAAAAATATTACAAATCCATTCTAAGCAAAATTGAAATAAAAAGTTTACAAAATAGTAAATAAACTACAATAATAGAAATTATATGAGAATATTATTTTATATTATACAGGCAACCATCTTAAATCGTTGTTTTGGGGTAAAAATGGGAACGGGGTAAAGAGGAGACAAAATAAGTGTTGCCTGTACAACATAATATGTTAGGCCAATTTTGTTATTTTTATTTTTTTGCTTTTTTTCAATTTTGCTTACAATGGATTCGTAATATTTTTCGGATTCTAAAGGTATATATGAACCCATATTTTTTATGCCTGTGATAGGAAATAATTATGTTCAAAGTTTTGATTAAACTGAGGTTTAAAAAATCGATTTTTTCAATAATTACCTGACAGAATTAAAAAAGTAAGGTGTCAAATTAAAGATCTTACTTTTTTTGTTTATAATGTCAATTTTCTTTTTTTTTTGTTGCGTTTTAGTACCTTAAAACTGACTTCATTTAAAAAAAAACTTACTTTAAAAATAAGAGGTCTACAAAAAATGATTGCATATCTAAATCCTATGAAAAATTTTACATCTACTACTTACTAAAGACACCGACTAGCTATAAAAATAAAAGTTAAGACAACTTCTTTGGCAAGTAGTAAGAATGACAAAGTTAACTACTTGTATACACTTATCTTGAGTTATGGCTACTGAGTGTTAATTATAAAAATGATGCATGTAAACGGTAAACACAGTTAAATTAACATTAACATGATATTTGTGCATTCACGTCCGCAGGGTATCATATGACAGTTTTCTTTTGTAGCAAATCTACTTCATAATTCAATTTGTCCGCCGTCAGTAAGTCCGTAACGCTATGGAGGAAATAATATTTTCTCGGCTGTTTAGGCTGAATTGTTAGTGAAGATTCGCACATTGACCGACATGCCAACGGACAAAGTAAATTATATACTGTATGCGTATTGCTATCGGCAATCTTTACAAAATAAACAGCCTTCTATCTTAAATATATTACATATAACATTTCCAATTTTAGATACACAAAGCTACTGAAAAGATAGAATTTTAAAACAAGAGTGGAAGTGTCGTTTTGTGCTGTAATATAAAATGTAGCTAATTTGCTATTCTGATGAAAGTTCGGTCAGTTTAGGTTATATTCCCAAGAACATAGCTCCCCAGGGCTGGGGCACCGCAGGTATTTAATTTTTTTCAAGACATAGAGCAAATGTGCTTGTACATTTTAAATCATGGAAATTATATGAAGTATCGGGTTTCGTCGTATTTTAACAGTAGCTTTTCTCCTATTTAAAGCCCCTGCGGGGGCTCTAACCCTGCGTGGCCACTTTCTTATCCCTTTCTCGCAATCATTAACATTTACGTTACCTAACCTAAAATAACCTATCAAAAGCTACTGTGAAAATACGACGAAACCCGCTACTTCGTTTTCTTTCCATGATACTACTTTTTTACTAAGCCGTTTCTAATAGTTCTTCATGTTCTTTTTAATAAACTCATTAATATAATTTTTAGGCATTTTTCAAGTTCATAAATTTAGTAACAATTTGAGTCAGTCTACTTAAACAAAAGCAATAATGAGCCAGCCTATTTAAGAATTCCGGACTTAGAAGTGCAATTTGGATTATAGTAGCAATCCTATAATTGATGTTTATACGGTATATTTAAATTTAAAATATGAATTTTTTATGTTGAAGCAAGGAATCTAAGGGGATAAGACAGTGGATGATAAATGCATGTACAACCCAAATGATGGTACATAAAATTACCCATTTTAAGATTAAGATTATAGGTGGAAAAGTTTTGACATTACTAGTTAGTACAACTAAATCGAGATTTTTCAAAAGTTCCCGAAGTTTTAATACCAACGAATGTGAGAACGTGTAGTTTAATCATTTAATGTCCTCTCTCTTACAATATTCTTTTTATGGTTGTTTTCAAGGAGGGAGGGAACATTGGGCTGTTTATTACACTAATCCCCAAAGTTTTCTTATTTTTAGGCTCAACAACTTTTGGGACTTTTACTTAATTTTGATTGGTTGGTTCATTAAGTTGACCGTCCAAACGTTTCAACCAGCAATTGTAATCTACAGTAGGGTTAATTTCGAGTATCATCATTGGGAATGTGCTCATTTTATCGCTTTAGATTCCTGGGTTGTTTTATGGGAACACTATTTGAGGAGTTTGAGCAATGGTCAAATCAAAACCAATTAATGCTCCTACAAACTAACGTGGAAGATTATTTGCAGATTAGCAAATGAAATCCTTTTTCAAAAATGGTGTAAGTTGTTGAAGTGTCAGTATATGTCGATGTGTCGATATTATGACAGCCAGGACCTTTTATGATTAAAGCCATTATTCGACGTAAATTTTATCAAACATTATCAAAATAATATATACGTAGGCTATACCACTTTAATTCCTGGCTGACATAAAATCGTCATGTCCATAGTAGTTTTACACTATAACTATATCCCAATTTATAATTACTGAATAAGAATAGTTATTGTCGACTAATTGGAGTTAAATGGTCTTTAATGATATTCTTTCGGCATACTGTTATCCTTATGATATTATTGATATCGACAATGTGTAACAATATTATTAATTTTCCTAATGATTTTGTTAATATCCGCTTTAAAAAATTGTATTAAGGTTGTCATTGCTGACATATTAGCGATATAACGTCATTCATTTGACATCACAAAGTTTTATAGGGTAATCTCTAATATTTTGACCATTTTAGTAATTCTATTGGACGCACATCCAATAAATTTATTTCACAGAAATGTGTGAACACCCCTAGCAATCCATCTGCATCCAAATTGTAACTGTCAAAGGCCAACGCATTCCTCAATTAATGTAATTTAACTTTGTGGATATGTGTAAGAGGGTGTATTGTATACCACAGATGCGGGGATGGGAAAATGGACGATAAATTAATGTTCCCCCAATTAATGCATGTATTTAGTAGATATTTAGGGAGGGAAGTTTTGTAGATTAAATTAAATGCAATTGTCCTCTCCCTCCCTGGTAATATAGAAGCAAAGCATATTAAAGTATGTTTAATATGAAATCTTTTAACTATTTCAACCACTAAAAATTTTTATAAGCTAAGCCTCTCTATAATTCGAAACGTTTGACTGTCCGCCAAGAATATTTTAGAGAAACGTGAATTCTTCAGCTTCTATTTAAGTTAGACGGCCATTCTGATAATGTTTGTAGAGTTGCTGTGCTTTCTAAATCGTAACTTACTGTCACTGGAATAATCATGCAAAGTTTGAAATCAATAGGACAATTCTAACAAACAGACGTACGAACGAACCGACCCTAATTAAATATGTAAGTTTAGAAAAAATAAGAAAATTAATTTTATGTAATTGGTCTATAACAACTTACATTTAAATTCTAATTTATAATAATCTTAAAACTAGTAGTTATAAACAGGGAGGACAGGGACATTGAATTGTAAATGATTCTGGTACCCAAAATTTTGCAACAAGTTCTTTCATTTGTTAGCTTTAAAACTTTGAGTTCCTTTATTATGTTTTGATAGGTTTTACCACATTATTTTAATCTACAGAAGGTATAACTTTATTTATTATCATTGTGGATGTACATCAAATTATTGTCTATTGTCTTATCCCCTAGGATCCCTGAGTAGTACATATATTTGTTCATACTAGGAAACAATAATATAATTACTTGGATGTTGCACCATATTTTCACCTACTCTAATAAAATGGTCATTCCAGCTAGCTAATTTAGCGGTACCCCCCCCCCCCCCCCATCCAACCCTTTCGCCCCATTCATTCCTCCTCTTACTTGCAGAAAGTACTGATCAATAAATGAGGCCTAAAGTAGTAACCTAAATTGACGACAAAATTTCCTCTGTCATAATATCCAATTATATTATATCCATTATACTATGCCTCTAGTTTCCATATATGTAATATCTTTGTACAGTGCTATGTAATATTACTATTAACCACCTGAGGCGTAACAATTGGAAATCTAATCTGGCCCATAGTTATAGGTTTGTAGTGTAAGAATCCCCCACCCAAATGTCCAAACTAATTAACCACCCCCCCCCCAGTACTCATAAAGAAAGACCATATATTTATGAAAATAAATTTGTTTAACGAACTTTAAAATGAAGAGAAAAATAAACGATGCTGTGAGTATTGGTGCAAAAAATATGACGTAACAAAAAAAATTAGCCAATGAAAGGCCACTATAAATTTTACCATTGGTCAATAATGGCCTCTCATTGGCTATTTTTTTTGTTACGTCATATTTTTTGCACCAATACTCACAGCATCAAAATAAACAAAACAAAATAATATATAATGCTCTAGCATTTGAATATATTTAACTTTTAATCCAAAAATAAGTCACACATTATTTAAAAAAAAAGATTTCTTTTCATTAAATTGATCCTTTATTATTATGGAAAAGTGAATGCACCTCTAGCATCTAGGGGCCCTGTATTCGAAGATTTGAAATAACCTAAAACCACCCAAAGAATAAAATAGCCTAAAATCATCCCAGGGCCTATGTGAAACTTTCCTAAATTGGAGAACTCAAACGGATCAGTACTTATCAAAATCTTAAGCTACAGGCAAAAAAATAATAGGATATTTTATATTTCGCAAACAGCTTGATGGATTGTTATTTAATTTTCAGAGAAGTTTAGTATTGGTCTAGGACTCTTCATGATAAGTAACAGCGAGAAATGTAGGAAGATGACTAAAGTCCCTCCACAGATTATGACGTTATACGATAGAAGAACCAATGAGAGGCTAGCATAAATTTTACCATTGGTCAATAACAGTGTATACTGCCATCTCATTGGCTATTCTATCGTATGACATCATAATCTGTGGAGGGACTTTCATCATCTCCGAAATTTAGTTCCCAACAGTTGTATACTCAAGTGTACGATTTCTAAATTATGCCTATTCTTTCTAGGAATCACCAAAGCTTATCAAAAGTTAAATCAAACTACGTTTTATGTCAAAATAAAAAGAAATGCAATATTTCTCTTGGAAGGGTAGGTGGTAGACTCCCCTCAAATAGTTATAAAACTTCCCTGAACCTAAGCTTCAAAGTTAAGGAGAACTAAATCGGTTCAGAGGTTAGTGAGGTCCTTCGCTATAAAGATAAAAAAATTTAATAATCATCAAAATATTTCTTCAATTAAGTAAAAAATTTCTATAAAAATTGTATAAAATTACGAATTCAGCCACCCAATGATTCTGACAAATTGTTCGCTGCATGATGTTTTTATAAATAAGACTTTTTTCACCTAGTTTATTTCATTGACAAATGAAAGTTATTTCGGATTTGATAGCACCCTTTTTTTGGTGGTGACTGAATGAATTTTACTATTTTGTTCTTTTTCTAAGATTTTACACTTAAATCTTTTCTAAATTTAAAGGACACTTTGAATTTATCCTGGAGGGAGAAGACAACAACAGTTCAATAATTAAATTTTTCTTTTCTTATATATACATATGTATATTCTACAATATTTTTTTTTAGACAATTGCAGGATATCAGAATGTTTATATATTAAGAGATATAAGTTTTCCGGAATTGTAATGTAGGGAGTAGATTTGAAATCTGCATCAAATTTTAAGGATTTTTTATAAAATTCGTTTTTTCTATAATTCTTTATCTAAAAGCGGAAATACAAATTAAGTTAATTAATTTTGGCATCTGTGATTGGTGTATTTAAAAAATCTGCGCTCTGATTGGATGTCGTACATCATTCAACCAATTAGAGCGCAGGTAGTTTAAAATCCACCTATCCTATTGGTCAAAATTAATTAACTTAAAATGTATTTTCGCTTTTAGATAAAGAATTTTACAAAAAACGAATTTTATAAAAAATCCTTAAAATTTGATGCAGATTTCAAATCTACTCCCTACATTAAAATTCCGGAAAACTTATATCTCTTATTATATATCGCATCGTCTTATAGAGAGCTTATCCGCGGTTATTGGAATTAAAAATTATAAGATTAAACCAGTTTTGTTAGCCCGGGCTAACAAAACTAGTTTTAATTTTATGGTTTATTAATTTTTTATTCGCAGAAAATTGTCTGTAATACGATTCTATAGATGATATTTAAGTATTGCTGAAAACCGGTTCTACTCCAACAGATATTAACCGTTATCGGAGCAGTATCAAGAGGTTATATAAATATCCTAAATTAGTTTCATTTACCACACTAACCAACACCAATAGGTCAGTTGGAATTATGTTAAACTTAAATCACTGTAATGTGGATTCTAAAGTTATTCAATATCTGGTTATACAGTCAAAACATTGAACTGTAAAAACTACCCAAACACGTTCTGATTTGTTGGCTCAAACTTTAATCAAATCTTTATCGATTGAAAGTAGCAGTGTCCAAACTTTTTGACCAATAATTTTAAATACAAAAGGGTTATTTTCTATATTATCATTACAGAGATGTACATATGTCCTGGTCTAATGTTCCTTGTCAGGCAAAGTAACATCTAACCAAACCAAGCTAGCTAAGTTAACAAAGCAAGATTAAAACGTTACCAAAATTATTTACTAGAAGCCAAGTCATTTTTGACTTTAATATATTTTTTCCTTCAATTTATTATATCCTTGAATCTAACTTTATTGTGACACTTAAATAATCAAAAGTCTTGAAAACCCACTTTCTTGTTAAAACTACTGTGAACAATCTTTTAAATTCACAGGGATTTAAAAGGATAAGACAATAGACGATGAATTGATATATATCTCCAATGGTGATAAACAAAATTAACCCTTCTGTAGTTTAAATTAAGCGTTGAATGTTTGGACATTACAAGTTTGCAACTAACCAATCATAATTCGATAAAAGTACGTGAGGCTTTGATCTAACGAATAAGACAACGGGATTTTAAAACTATTAATGTAATTTACAGTCCAATGTCCAATGTCCAACGATACACCTTAAATATCTTAAATTTTAGTGGCTAAGGGCTCAGTTAACAAAACTAGAAATAATGTCTTGAATTTTATTTTGACAATCGTGGAAAATTGTCTTTTATATGATGCTATAGCATGATTTCGAGAACCGGTTCTAATCCAGCGGATATTAATCGGTTTCGAAGCCATTAAAAAAATTGAAGAGACCTGTGTTGTGTATAAAATTGTATGTGGTCAAAACTGTAAGCTTAACCCCCCATGCTGATTTTAATATCAACCACTGAATATTATTTTAACATTATTTTCTCATCCATTTTCTCTTTCCATGCTTTACCTTTTCGTATAAAACTAGCGGCAACGCCCCTAGAGGCATCTAGGTACACTTTAGAGTGAAAGTCTCCTCCTCCCTCCCACTTTTTGAGTTGAGTTATATTATCCATGGGCGATTTCTCTTGGGAGGATGGAGGAGGTAACAAAAATAATTATAACCCATACCTGGACCTATGAGAAGCTACATTGTAAAGGAGAACTATGTCTGTTCAGCGGTTAGCAAGATCATTTGTCTTTAAGTTTTTTTAAAAAGTAAAAGCTATTGAAATGAAAATCACGAAACCTTTCTTACAAAAATTGGTAATATTGCCCAAATGCTTTAATTATCGTATTCTCCAATTTTGGATAATTTACATATGTTTTCTTAGCAATTTTCAAGCCATTTTTTCAGTATTTCTTTCTAAAATTTTCTTAGAAATTTACATCAAAACAAATTAAATTGATACAGGTCAGAATGAATCGATCTAATTCATAAAGTATTAAATTTTTGCTTGAAGTTTAAGATTTCGGAAATTGCTGTTTCGAATGAGTTTTACTATTCAAGGAAGCTTTATAAATATCTTGATGTGGTTTTAAGCTATTTTTCTTGGCTAGGGGCAGAGCAACTACTTTTATATAGTAGGATATGATATATTCTACATAAAACAAAACATTCACAATAATCCATAATATTTTTACATCCTTTTATAAAAATGACAATAGAAACCATATAATCTAGAATTTATCTAGGCAGAAAGTGATAGGTTTATGAAAGATTAATTATTTCTACCTCAATGTTTCCACTATATTTGTGCCCAAAATTAGCCAAAATCTTAGAAAATCTCCGGGGACGTAATTGTGCTTATAATTTCCTTGTATAAAAACTCGTAAATCCTTGATATCTTTTTTATTATTTCTTTTAATTTGCATTTTATCACATGGCTCTCAGGATGAATTTAGGGTATATTATTTTTAATTTTTGGATGGTTTTACGCTATTTTTGCTTCTCCACCCTCCCTTAAAATACCAAGCCCCTATGTGCTAGGGATGTGGCAGCTAGTATAGTAATATATTTTACTGACCCAACTACCTAACTATTGTAGGTTTAATTACATGTTTTTCCAATCATGTATTAGGAGAGCAAAATTTATTTCCTATTGCTTTATCCCTGATGAAGTGAGCCTATAGCAGGAAGTATGTATTGATTTTTTAAGACGGACAGACGGACGGATTTTTCCAATTATACGGAGAATTTTGTATTTACATTTTATCCATTTATCTACCATAGCAGGGGGGCAGCTACACAAAATCTAATCAGGAGTGTTCAAACATTCAAACACATTAAAATTTAGGGTTTATTAGCACAGCAATAATTAGAAGAAAGAATGCTAAATTGTAATACAGCAATAACTTATATATAAAAAAAATACATGCTATATATGGTTACTTGGGAGAATAGTCATTTATCGCATTGACTTATAGACAGCTTATATTAAAATTAAAAATTATAAGGTTAAAGTCAGTTTTGTAATTTCATATGGGCCGAAGTCCCGGGGTAACATAATCTTATGATTTTTATTTTAGTATTCGTGGAGAATTGTCTGTAATACGATGCTATAAATAATTTTTCAGTATGACAGAGAACCGGTTCTAATCTATACTGGAATTTTTTTTCATTTTTGTAAAAACAGTAGAAATAGTAAAAAGGAAAGAATTTAAGGGCATGATGGTTTCTGGTTTTAGTTTTTATTTCTTTCTTTCTTTCAGTCAATGATTCTAATCCTATTAAGTTTTGTAAACAATTTATGTATTTAAGATTATCTAACAAGAATGACTACATCCATGACAAGATTTACAAATCAGAAAGGCAGACAAATGAACATATGGAGTGTTATCACTTTGAGAAATATATTTTCAGGATAACTTCGAAACCGATTGATATCCACTTGATTATAACCTGTCCGGGGCTATCAAAACTGGTTTAAATCTTTTAATTTTTCATTTTGATATCCGCGGAAAGCTTTCTATAATACGATACGATAAATAACTTTAAAAGTGTTTTGTGTAACTTTACTCTAAATTGCTTGAATACAGGATGCTTAAAAATGATATACTTTCATTTTTATAAACTTGAATAGAAATGATTTGTTTTTAATATTGTGCCTAATAGTCCTATGAATCACCATTCCAAAATTACCATAATCTAGAATGCGTAGCAACTCTATAGTCAGAGGGTTAATTTAATACGTTTATTTTAAAAATGCTTGACACCTAATATTGACATTATTCAATCATGATATTGATTTTTAAATTGGAGAATTCCTTGGCAATTAGGAGGCATGATGTCAATAGTAAATAATTTTTATTCTCATGTACACAAATTTGTATAAGAACCTTTTATTTGTAACAATTCTTCGACCAATTAATACTATTATTTGTTCTAATTTCTCAACATTATATGGGTGATGAATTTCATAAATCATAAATATTCAATTTGCTGTTAATATGCATGGACATTATACTGATTTCTTTGGCGTCGCTTTTATAAATATTTTCATCCTTCTGATGTACAATAGCAAAACTTACCTTAAAAGCATTTTGGCCAATTTAAGATCTTAAATAAAACGGGACTAGTAAAGATATTTTTTTCTTCACTTTTTTCCAGATTTTATTTTTTAACAATAAATGTTCGGGTATAGTCCTTTCCACGACATCCCTCCATAATGGGCGATTCTTCGTATTTTTCACAGTATCTTTTCTCCTATTTCTAGACCCTGCGGGGGGCTCTAACCCTGCGGGGCCAATTACCTAACCCTGTGGGGCAATCACCTAACACAATATAACCTAACCTAACCTAAAATAACCTATAAAAAGCCATTTTAAAACTACGACTAATCGCCCCTTATGGAGGGATGTCGTGGAAAGGACTATACCCAAATGTTCTTAATTTTCATAACCCCTTAATATTACACCTATAAATAATAATGCTATTCGTCTGAGTAATAATTAGTTAATAATTATATGATGATAAATTTTGATTTATTGATGTAATAAGATTTTATGATTTCTCAATAAATGAGGTATAATTAATCAATAATATATTTTTTGAGGGGTGGATTTTAAACACTATCCTTTGGGAGAGGGCGGAGGTAAGTCAGGAAAATAGCCTGAAAATACCATAAGACATTCATAAAGCTTCCCTGAAAAGTATAACCAATCCAGACAAGTAATTCAAAGATTTAGCTTCAAACAGAAAAACCATTCCACTAGCTTCAGAACAATTTTTCCGGGAACGGAAGGATTAAAAAACTTTGATTTACCTACATGAGCTAAATCGGATACATACCCTACTCCCCCTCCCCTACAGAAATTTTCCACCCTGCAAATCGGATTAGCCAAACCCCCCCGCTCCTGATTTAAATATGATTTCTCTAATTCTAAATATATAATCCATACTTCCCCAGCTGTATCTGATGGTTTTTGACAAATCAATGCGAGATTTTACAAATAACCTGAAAATCTATAAAAGCGAAGCAACTATAAATATCTTTGCCTGTCAGTCATTTTTGTTCTTCATTTAATTACCTATTTAGGCTTAAATATTTGATTCTTTGAATTTTAGATATTTACTTTTGAAAGCCGTTTTGTAGATATCAATTGACAAACGGAAACCTTTCTCCCTTTTGAATTAATTTTTTTTTATGATGAACTTGAAAAAAGAGATGTTAATGCCTTATTAAAAAGTATCGTTTATTCCAATTCTTTAATTTTGTCTTTTGAATTTGTAAAAGATATGATGCTACATAATTATCTCTATGGTTTTTACTTTTATTACCTATGGATGTTGTCATCCTTGTTATAACATATGAATATGAATATCCTAAAGATTAATAATTTTTGGGTTATTTGGTCGTCTGACCGGATGCGCTTTAACGGAATTCACACACTTGACGCACCCCCCCCCCCCCACCACACACACATATACGCGGAAATGCGAGATAGAGGACATCCGATTTAGAGAGAGGTTCCCAAGAAACATTTAAAAGCTTTCTTCACATTTTTTCTTTGGAGCACAGCTACTCTTCAATTAAATTAGTTGTCTATATGCCCGTCCGTCCATTTTTCCCTTAGATTCACATATACTACGAAAAAAGATTAAAGATTTTTTTTTGATTTTGTAGATTTATTAGTATTTTTCTTTTTAGTGGCGATGCTACTCTATAAGTTTTTGTGTCTGTCTGTATGTCCTTCTGTTTGTCAGATTTTAATTACGAACCCTTTGACAAAAAAAATTGTAAAAAATACAATTAACACGCTTTAATAGCACAGTCTTTGTATAAAAGTCCTAATGATTTGCGCCTGTTTTATTTCCGGGACACAATAAAAACTGTCCCGAATTTGTATTAATTTTGAGGAACACGACTCCAGTTACGTCATATTTTTCTTTCCCGAAAAAGGGAAGGCGGAAAGAAAAAAAAGGGAAGGGGGGAAGAAAAAAGAGATGGGAGAAAAGGGGGTTTTCCCCATCTCTTTTGAAGAGATTTTCTTCCCCCCTTCCCTTTTTCGGGAAAGAAAAATATGACGTCACTGGAGTCGTGTTCAGTGGCGTGCGAACCGAAGGGGGCATTTGGGGCAATCGCCCCCCCCTAGCGACCAAAACGCCCCCCCCTGCCCCCCCCTAGCAACCGCCCCCCCCTGCCCCCCCCTAAATGTTAAAAAATGCCCCATTACGCCCCCCCCTGGTCAACAAAAATGCCCCTTTTTGCCCCCTACCCTACAAAAAGCAAAACTATCCCAGTTTCCAAAAAAAAGATCAAGAAATACTCAAAAAAAAATTTTTTGGCGCTTCGCGCCAAACAGACAGTTACTATTCATTTAACCTTACCAAATTTTTAAATTAGTGTAGAAATTAGGTTATAATCTTTTTTCACTGAACATAACAAACCAGGTTATAGGAAGTATTTTATTTTGTATAATATAAACTTTTTACCAAAGAAATTTTGTACATCCCCAATGATGATACACAAAATTACCCCTTATATAGATTACAATTAGTGGATGAAATGTATGGAAACTCGACTTAATTAACCAACCAATCAAAATTCCATTAAAGTCCCCAAAGTTGTTGAGCCAATGAATAAGAAAATATTGGGGACTAGTGTAATAAATAGCCCAAAAACCCCTCCCTCCCTGCATATTTGAAGAAAAAAATTTGCGCTTCGCGCCCTTCCAAATGGTTTCTGCTTTTTATCACAATAAAAGGACAAGTAATTTTTTAATTATTTTTAACATAGTCCATTATATCTTTGGTTTTTATGGTACGATAAATTTTTTTGTGGATTATAATATTAAAAAAAATAAAATTTCTCGCTGTTTCGAACATCCAGTATGTAATTTACTTTGACTGTCATCACACAACATACAGGAAAAAGGATTTGTGACTTTTTCTACCTAAAATATATATTTATTTCAACAGATGCCCTTTAAATCTACTTGTCTGTATTCTTATTAATGATTTTTTGTGCTTTGCTACTTAAAGATGTTGTCATCCTTGTTGTCATACAATAAAGAAATATTTAATATCATTTTTTCATATTAGGTTAATTTTTGGTAAATTATTTTCAAAATGAGTGTTTTTATCTCCCCCCCCCCCAATTTTTTTAATGGGGTTATTCATCCTTCCTGCTGAGATTTTATAACATCCCATTCCACCCATTAAAAATGTTTTGTGGTGGAGGGGCGGGGGAAAGGTTAATTTGTCTTCTGTACTATTTTTTCGAAGATGCTTTCTAGCTCCCTTCCCTTCGGTCATTGCAGGGTGGGGAGAAGGGATGGGGGAGAAGAGATGGGGGGGAGATGGGGGGGGAAGAGGTGGGGGATATAAATGGGAAATAGGGATGGGGGAAGGGATGGGGAAGAAGGGATAAGGACTAGGAGGCCCATAATCAAATAATCCCACCCCTTAAAACGCCCTTATTTAAAACTAGTATATATAATCAAAATGCCCCCCCCTAAAGCAAAGTGCCCCCCCGGGGCACTTTGATTTAGGGGGGGGCAAAATTTTACAAAATCTTCAAAATGCCCCCCCCTAGACAAAGTGCTTCGCACGCCACTGGTCGTGTTCCTCAAAATTAATACAATTTCGGGACAGTTTTTATTGTGTCATTTCCGGCCTTACTCATATAAGGAAATAAATGTCTATAAACGAGCTCAAGTTTTCCAAGGAATATTTGTTTAAAACTCATAGTGCTCCAATAATCCATAATAAACTCTCATTGCCCAGAACGATAAGACCCATTATTTTACTTTATTAAAAATAAATTCCTTTTTTTAATTTCATGTTGCTATTTACCTTATATCAATGTATTTAATTTCTAATCATAAAAAAGAAAATTTAAATTTATAAAATAATAAATGTAAGAAAACTCTGTTTTAAAAGAATTCGATTGTGGCGACACTTTGTGTGTTCAAATATTAAACTAAAATTGTAATCATCATCATTAACCCTTTGGTGATGGTAATGTAAAGAAAAAATATAATTGAAAAAATCTTTTTAAAATCATTTAGATTATTAAATATTTACTTTCTTTTAGATAGTAATGCCGGGTGAGGAAAATAGATTTATTGAGAAATAGATATGCATATAGAAAACTAGCCAATAGGGAGATAATTATATCGAGCCAACTCTAGTCTTTTTATAAAATGTATCTTTCTGAAAATAGTTATTAACAAATTGTCAAGAATACCTCATTCATAGAGAAAATGTTTCATTCATTAATATAAATATATTCTTATAATTAGCCTTATTTGTCAATTCATGAATTGACTAGGTAGATTTCAATATAAAACAAGAATGATAACATCCATAAATAGCGAAGCAAACATATAGAAAAATATTTATTAAAATATTAAGAAAAAATATACAAACGGACTAATAAAGTAAGTTATATATTGGATGAGCACATTAAAAAAGGAATTTTCTGATATTTGAGAACCGATTTCATATTCGAGAAGTCGAGAAATTCACGTTTCCCCACATAAAAAAAAACTTCACCCTATCATCATTTGCATAAAAACATACAAAATTAATAAAGACAAATATATCCATAAGTAGTGTAGCATTAGAAGAAGTTAACAATAACATAGATACAAAAAGAACAATAAACTGCAAGCTCTTTTGTAGCATATGGACAGGCCTTATTATAGAATACTGAAAACGCAATAAAATTTTAAAAGGTACGCAATTTTTTTAAAGTAAAAAGGTTTTCATTAGATGAAATTAGGTCATATGTTATGTTGATTTTTAAATCAGTCAATAAATCGACTTGATTCTTATAGTCCATCAAAACATTGAATTTGTTTTTAAATTAAAAACATGTATTTTTCATATTTTTCCTAAAATTCGGATTTTTGATGTGTTTTTGTTCATTTTAGGAAATGTATTTTGATTTCCTTGATGGTTTATTTTTTTCCTAGGAGGGAGGGAGATTGTATTTCTGATTATTATTCAGTTGCGCAGCTACTCTACAGGTTTTGGAAACCCGCGACTTTGGCGTAACATGTAAGGAAGGTGATATGTTCAAAACTCGGCCTAACACTCTGTCATAACTAAAGACGTTAAAAAATGTCTTACTGCTGCTTCTAATTAGGAAAATTATTATCTTCAGAAAAAGGACGTGCAATCAAAGAGTTGTTTTTAGATATTTTAAGGAATTTACAAAATTGGTATACTTATCTCAACATAGATTTACAAAACTTACGATTAGGTATGCCTACATAAAAAAGAGAAAAACGTCTTATAAAAAAATATGTTTAATTTACTGTTTAATTATAACTCAACAATAATATAGATGTTAAAATAGAATTTAACTGTTAGTTTTTATTTTGGAAAAGTGTTGACTTGGTTGTAATTACACCATTCTTATTGTAAAAATTTAAAGAAAATAGCTCCGTTACTTATGAATGTTGTAATCCTTGTTTGTTAATCTGTATTCAAGGACAATTAATGTGTTTTTTTCCCCCAACATTTTATTTGTTTATGCGTTTTGTTTTCAAGCAGTTGGGTGCTATAACACAGAAACTAGCGGCCGGGCTGACACTCTGGTTTTAGGGTTATGGGGATTGATTTAAGTTGATCTTTCCATCCTTATAATAAAGTAACAGGATGTTTGTGTGTCTGTGTGTTTGTATGTTTGTACCGAAGGTTTGTGGAAAACCCCCAACCCCCCCCAAAAAAAGAAAAATCACCCCCGAAAAAAAAAATTTTTAATTTTTTTTAACTAAAATTAAAAATGAGGGGGGGGGGGCATCACCCCTCAAAAAAAAAAAAATTTCGCCCCCCCTCAAAATTTTTTTACTTTTTCTTTTAAAATCTAAAATAAGAAATTGAATTATTAAATTCGACTCTCTCCTCCTCAAGTGCCCCTAGAGGCCTCTAGGGGCGTAGCCGCTAGTAAGTAATAAGAAACTTAAGTAATTAAGAATCGTCACTGTTTGAAGGTTGACAAGATATTTTTCACAAATAGACATACAGACATCCTCTTGTATTGCTAACAATTGAAGTAAAAAGTATACAACTTTCCTGTTAAAAGCAGCTAGGGATGAAAAGAGAACACTTAAAGAAAGGCTCTGCTTCTAAAAAATACTGTAAAGCCTTAATTTACTATTGTTTATTTTTCAGATTTTTGTACTCCTAAAGTTTTACAAAAGTGAAAAATTGTTAACAATTGAAAGCAAAAATTGTTTTTTCCAATGTTAAATATTTTTTGGTTGGTAGAAATGTAAAAGGCAAAAAAATCTTTATTTAAGAGCTAAATTCTATTTGCATTTTGGAAAATAGATTCAAAATCTATGTTACTTTCCTAACTGTCTAAAAGGCCCCTATTAGGCACCTAGTAGGCATTTTGTAGGTCCCTAGTAGGCCACTAGTAGGCCTGACTTCAAGATTTAATCATATTAATATTGATCGAACAGAATAAAAACATTTAAAATTGGACATAAACAAGAGTGCTAGTATTCAAAAGTAGCATAGCCAATGATTTTTTTAAATAGCGGCTAGAGCTAGTCGAATCATCTATTTCTATGAAAAAAATGGGGGAAGGGATATTTCTCTTCGGATGGGGGTAGAAACCTTCCCCCTAAATATTTATCCACCTTTTCTGTGGACCTATAAGAAGCTTCATTATATAAAAAAGAGACATATCGGTTCAGTGGTTACTTAGACATGTACTTTAATAAGTATAAATGAATTATTTTAAAATCACGAAACCTATTAAAGTTGATATGATTATGTTTGACAATATTTATATAAACAAAAGTGTCAATGGCTGACACATTATTAACACTTTGGTTTAAGAGTCAATTTACTTGATATTTACGTCGACATAATATCAAACTAAACACTATAGTTGTGGAGTTTAAATACAGTTGGCATATTTGCATTTAATTACTAATAGTTTCTAATAAAATATAATGTATGAACTGACCAAGCTAAATTTGCTTCATTCACTTCACTAAGAGATGCGAATGATAATGAAGATTTTTTTCTTTGAAATATATTTCGTAATGAAGCAGCAGTAGTTACTAATTTTTAAATGGTTGAGATTAGATTTATAACTGTTAAAAG
Organism: Acartia tonsa; assembly: GCF_053477335.1. Lineage (NCBI taxonomy): Eukaryota > Metazoa > Arthropoda > Copepoda > Calanoida > Acartiidae > Acartia > Acartia tonsa. The sequence continues at coordinate 29,567,545 of NC_137267.1, forward strand.
TGCTTAATGGATGAGACAATAGACGATGATTTAATATACATCCCCAATCATTATGATCAAAATAACCCTTTCTGGAGATCAAAATTATTGGTGGATATTTCCCGACAAAGTCTCCAATGTTTTTAAGCCATTCAATTAATTAGAGAACATTTGAGTAACAGAATAATGTCCTTTCCCTCCTACGTTAAAATCAATTTAACACAATTTAGACAAACAGATTGAACTAAAGAGTAGCTGCGCTACTTAAAGCATAAGGAATTGGGAAAAACAACTTTCTTTAATATGTTTATATTGGCACGAGATCTTATATATATGGGCACAATTAGATAGATAGATACATACACAGACAGATAAATAGATAGATAAACGCATTAAGATGGATAGATAGAGCTCTAAAGGGCAGAAAGATCGGTAGGTAGCCTAATAGGGGAGGTGGGGAAGGGGTGTTTACATTGAAGGGGTCAAATTATGTCAATTTCAGGGATGCCACATCTTGAATTATGCACAGTGCTATATTTAAATAAGATATCCCTGTAAAAAAAATGTAAAGTTATACTATGCTACCTTTTATTTATTAATGCCCTAAGTATTGACAAGGATAATTTTTTAGCTAATCTTTGCTTTAAATCAAAAGTGGGAGTTTTAATACATATAGAAAGGGATTTTAAACCAAAAAAACATTAATCTCAAAAAGACCAAAAAGCAAATTTATTCTGTTTCACTTTTAATTCCCAAAAAGTTAATAAAAATAACTTTCTGTCAAACCTAAACTTTTTCTAAAATTGGAAATAAATTTTTTTTTACAAGTTAAACCATTTGACATCTCTGACCTCTAGTAAACATTGTGGTCAGGACTTGTGCCCATTTCATGCACCTTCCCCCCATCCCACAACACCCCGCAAATCAAAACAAGCACCAAAATATCCTTACCCACTCCATCCTTTTTTAGCCTCCCCACTAATTTTATTTACCCAGACAAGAATCTATCTATCTAATCCATTTCCTCCCTCCGTTACTCTCTCACAGAAAGACCTCCTTCCTGCCCCTCCCCCGCCTCCTTTTTTCACATCCTGTCTATAATTCCCAATTTTCCACCCCCCTTATTTCCATTTCCTCCATCCCCCTTTCCCCTTCCAGCCCAACCAATTATAACTCCGACGTACTGTCACGGCACTTGCCGCGCACTTACACCCTTGTACGGCGCACAGAAGCGCCGAGATTCGCGCATTTTCGGTAGCAAATCTGCAGCACGGGTCATGAATGCCGCACCGTCCCGCCATAACCAACAACCAATATACTCCACACTAAGATTGTCGGAAAATTCAACAAGTTTAGAATCAGTTCCAAACAAATTGTCAACGAGTAAAGACATACATATTTGTTAAAATATAAAATCAACAATTTATAATTGTTATGTTAATGTGACATTAAAAAGATACAATTTAAAAAATCACTATGTATAAAATAGTGTTATTTAGTGCCGTTCTGGCGACAAGTGTCATTTCCGCAGACATTAACAATTTTGAAAAGTTAACAGTTCAAATTTCTGATGATGTTAGTTATAAAAATTGCAATCAAACACTTAGACAATTAGAGGTAAGAATCATTTTATTTATATTTATTTACAGTAAAAAAAAACATTCATACATAAATTGAAACTTTTTACTGAAATCAAATTTAATTTCATTTATAATTTTTCTTTTTATTTATTGCAGAATGTCTTACATGAATCCAACCGCCTGATATATAACCTCACGAATGGCCGCGTCCATTTGACCGACATCCATGTGCAGCTGCCCACCAGTTGGTCCGCCGCCAGCCATTGCATTCCCTCCACAACAATTTCCGCACCCGCCTGGCCATCCGCCGACATTCACTTGACCCCCGTGGAGCATCCCGTATTTGGCCGCCAACCGTGGAGTCTACAGTATGACGGCTGCGGCGCTCCCGCCAAACATTTGACACTGCCCACCGCTTTCTTGGTGGCCACCAATGAAACCAACAACGCCACAAAGGCGGAAACATTTGCCATGGAGTGGGCCAGACTGAAGTTTGGCGTGTTTCCCGAGAGCGGGTTCAGCGGTGATAATTTATACCCAGAATCGTTTACCGAAGGTCTGGAGACCCTAGAAAACTCTGGCTGCAGCCAAAAAGTTCAGGTAAACAAAAATATTGATAATTCATGATTCTGCGCTACTTTTTAAGTTTTGGATGTTTGGATCATTCTTGTTTTATTTTCTCATACTTTTAACCTAAACTGACCATGCCAAATCTAATTAAAGAAAAAATGCTTTTAATTGTCTTTACAGCATTTAAAGAATTTCACCCCCCTATCGTTTTAATGCCTTTAAATACAATTTCCCACTTATAAAGTATTTTTCAATCTATCTCAACATCTTTAAAATTGTCAGAGAATAATTGAAAATTTTAAGATTTGAAACAAAAAAATTGGGTTTGATAAAATGATTTTTAATTGGCCTAGCAATAATAAAATAAATTGTAGAGTTGCTAAACACTGAAGCCAATATGTAAAACCAGTATACATACTAATATAAAGCCTAATGAATCTAGTTAGCTCAGATTAAAATCAAAAAAACGGAATTCAAACGCCCTAATAAGATATGGAAACCATTTCTATGCTCTTCTTATCTGTAATTGAATTTTATCATTTTGGAACATGGGTCAGCTTTTTATTTTTATTGAAATTTTAGTACAATTTTTAAATCTTAAGGTTCTTGGCGTTATGAGTAAACCAACCCTCAATTTTGTTTCAAATTTAAACTTTTTTTGTGGGAGTTAATAGATTTACAAACATCCTGTTACTTTACTAAATTGACAATGTAATTTCTCAATTGCTTACAAATTTTTTCTTCTCAAAATGAAATCTTAATCTGTCTAATATAAAAAAAAATGTGTGCTTGCGTCTGAAGTTACTATCTTTCATAAGATCAAATTAAGCATTAATTAAAGAATGAGTTATTACCAACCCCGCTCTATATTATATACATACTTACAGACCATTTAGAACAAGGATTAAACTTTCCAAAGATTTCCAAGTTCAAATATATAATTATCTAGGTATATTGTTTGCCAATATATCTAATAAAAAAGGTTGTTAAATTCAAAATTTAAAATGTTATAAATGCTTTCATAAATTTCAAAACATGTTTCACGTATGTACAGACAAAAATCTTATTAAAGAGTAGCTCCGCTACTTAAAATCCACAAGCCAAGTCTAATACCAATTGGTATATTCACGAGGTTGCAGTTTTTCCATGTGGGGGGAGGGGGGGATGGGGGCAAAACTAATTACAATGAGCTTTGCACAAATGGTAATTTGCAATACCCAATTATCTATACCCTTTAAACAAGGGCTCGGCAGAAGCGCATTAATCGTGGTTTAGAACTATAAATGTCTAAACGTTTATCTAATATCACAATCCGACTTTTTATTGTGTTTTAAAACACCAAAACAAGTTTATTATATAGGCGGCTGGAGCATTGCTGCCGAGCCCTGCAAAAAACAACCATATAAACATATGCTCTTTGTATTTTCATTTCAAATATAATAAATTACAGGATTTAATTTGTAAGATTTTGTACTATATCAATTTTTTGGAAGATTTTTTATGTCATTTTAATTTGAAATATTTTTATTATAATTTGATATAAGATCTGAAAACAAGGCTTGGATGATGTAAAATGATGTATTTTAGCATCTTTAAACAATGATTATAATAGGGCTAGGTCTATTTAATAACCATCTTATGGTTCCAAAAAGTCACTCTCAAATTGCCCATCCCCGTTTTGTCTTGAATTTTTATTATCATCCATAAAATACTGACAATTTTTATAATTTTCATCATATTTTTTATATTATCTAAGATTTAACAGTAGCTACTCTACAAATAAAAATAATTAAAGCACTTATCTTTGCAAATAGCTAAAAAATGCAATATTTTAATGTATCTATCCATCCTTTTTTCTATCTGTCTATGAATTGAATGTCCTTATCTTGAAAAAAATCATCTTCATTAGGGACCGAATGACAAATGATGGCTTTTTAGAGCATGGGAACTAGTTGATAAAAATTAATTCTTCTATAGTGCAACTTCTCTATAATATTTTTTTTTATTTTAGGGTTTCTGTCCAACTGGTGATTATGCGGAGGATATGCCGACAAAACAGAACATTCTCTGCAACAGAAAGTCCATCAGAGCTGTTATCAATGAGAAGCTAGAGTCCTTGACTGCTACAACCGCCACAGCTGCTTCTGCCTCAACTAATACTTCATCTACTCCATCTCCCGCCAATATTTCTGCCAAAATCCGCGATCCTGCAAGTTTTACTGTCCAGGAAATCGGTAAGGTTACCATGTCGAGCCAATTTGAGTTGCCACCACTTAATTTTCACTTCCAACTGCCAGTTAGGCAACGTTTTGTGATTGTTCTGGAGCGCACAGGATCCATGGGACTTCACAGCCGCTGGGCAATGCTCCACTCTGAGCTGTTCAGGTTTGTCTCGCTGTTGCCCGATGCCGCTGAATTAGCAATTGTCACGTTTGGCAGCGAGGCTGAGCTAGTGCTTGCCCCCACCCTTCTCACACAAGAGAACAGAGAGGGCATTTATGGCAGAATTCCAAGAAGACATTTGGAGGATGAAACTTCTTGCATCAAGTGTGCTGTTGATTTGGGACTTAAGACCCTTGGAACAGCTTCTATTACTGATGTTAATGGTCTTGGTGGCACAATGATTCTGATCACTGCAAGTGCTGCTAAGCCATCAAGCTTTGAGGATACTTTAAAGCTGGCACAGGCCACCAATAATCAAATCCATGTTGTGGCTTTTGAGAAGAGCATCTTTTATGAGGCTAGACACCTGGTGGGCGAGACTGGAACTACATTTATTGTCCATGAGAAGCACCATGATGTTATTGGCGGTGCCCTCAACATTTCTGATATTTTCACCTCCATTTTAAGACGGACTGGCAAAATGGAGATTGAAAAATTCCATGAGGAGCAGAAAATCTCAGATGAGACCTCAACTGTGACTGGAACCTTTGTTGTTGAGGAAAATTTGAGGGACAACCTGTGGGTCCAGATAGCCGCCCCGGATGAGGATGACATTGAAATGTTTGAGCTGACAAACCCTGCAGGACGTGTGTTCGAGTTCCCCAAGTATGAGCATGGCCTGGTGTATTTTAAGCTGGCCGGCACACAGGAAGCTGGCATTTGGTCATACAGGACTAGGCTTTTCAAGAAGGATCAGAATATTAGAGTTTCTGTCCAGGTTCACGCCCAGCCCAGCCACAAGGACTCCTTTGCCTTGGACACCTGGACCAACATTGATCATGAGGGTGTCAATGCTCTGCAAACCCCAGTCAAGATATTTGCCCGTCTGACCAGCCACGCTGCCCCAGTCATGGACGCTGAAGTTGTTGCCACTATTCACCGCCCCTATGGCGCTGAACCTGTTACTGTTGTCTTGCGTGATGCAGGAACCGGTTATCCTGATATCACCGCCGGCGATGGTATTTACTCCGCCTACTTTACTCAATTCACAAGTGAGCCTGGATTTTATACTGTCACCGTTACAGCCACCAACAAGAACGGCACTGCCCGCCTGCCACGTGTCCAGAAAAATGTCAACTCCACCGCCAACAGCACTGAGGCGTGCTGCGGCTCCGCCATGACGTTTTCCTACACAGTGCCTGTGTCTCAATTTACCCGCCACTCCCTGGCTGGCTCCTTCTTTGTGAAGGAAGGGTCTCAATTCTACCTGCGCCAGGGTTCCCCGACCCGCAACGATGTTTTCCCCCCCTCCAGGGTGACTGACTTTTCTCTGGCCAACTACATTGACAACTCTCTGTATGTTACCCTGAAATGGACAGCGCCCGGCAATGATTATGACTTTGGCCAGGCCTTCAGGTATGAAATCAGATGCTACACCAACCGTGAGGCCCTGAGGGAGGAAAACTTTGCTGAAATGGGAATTCTTGTTCACACCTCCCTCATCCCTGTACCTGAAATTTACGGCACTGAGCAGAGATCAACTGTCGGAATCCCCTGGCCCAATGAAGTCTTCTACTATGCTATTGTTGCTTTTGATGAGGAGGGAAATAGAGGTCTAGTTTCAAACATTGTTTCTGTTTTTGCTGAAGAAAAGCCATCAACCTCAAGTGAATCTTTCATTGCTGAGAATATCATCCCTGATGAACATTATCCAATTCACATCAGCCAACCTTTGACCTCTGAAAATAAGGACACCCTCATTTATATTGTGTCAGGAGTTATTAGCGCCATTCTAGTTGTTATTCTTATCCTGTTGCTGGCGGCTATCTATAGATCTAGCTGGTCCAAGAATATTAAGCGGTCAAATTCCAGTCAGATCTATGTGAAGGACTGCGAGGCTGGCAGCGAGAACGGCAAGGGTCAACTTGTGGTGAACAATGCTGGAAGCAGCACAAACTGGAAGGACACTGACTCTTGTGATAAAAATTCCACTAGAAAATCACCAATTCCCTCCATTTCTGATAATCTATCATGGAGGTATGACCAGTCCTTGGCAGGTGTTCATAACAAGACTATGACCTCAACTCTGACCTCCACGCGGCCCTCCAGCATCCAGAAGAACCACCACTATGCCTCCAACATGATGATGACCAACTCCTCCACCAACAGCTCCACCTCCACCGACTCCTCCATGTATTCTAACGACTCTGAGACAACTGTCAGCGCGGCTGACTACAGCCTCGTGGCGCCGAGAATTTCTGTGATGGAGGACTACACTGTGTACAGGGATCTATCCCATCTGGACTCTATGACCGGCCAGGAGTATTTCTCCTTCAGCCAGCTGCCCAAAGAGCTGCAGGGAGTCTCAATTGTGCCATATTCTCCGGGCTATGACATGGTCGAGCCATCAAACAGACGCCATGTATCACTGGTCTAGAAATTTTCAGCGTGCTTCGCGCCATTTTATTTTGAAAATGGCCTGAAAGTCAAAGAAAGGAGCTTTACTCAACAAGAAAGAAATGAGTTAAAAGTGATACCTACATAAAAATGAGCTTAAAAACATTGTAAAAATTATACATACTGAATTTATAAATATTCCCACAGTTGAAAAATCATAAAACTAGTCTTTTATATATAATATAAATATTATAAATAATGTATTAATAAAAAATAAAAATTAAAAATTAAATCTATTTGTTTTATTTCCTTTTTAGTGTTATTTAGCAACCTTATATATTTTTAATAGGATGTCTGTCAGTCTATACCGAATGATCTTACTAAACACTGAACCTATATTGTTCTCCTTTACAATGTAGCTTTTCATAAGTCCAGGTTTATTACTAATTTAGGGAAGAACTGCCTCCCTCTCAAGAGAAATCGCCAGAAAATAAAAATAAGCTCCCAAAATTGTTTATTTATGATTTTAAAATTGAAAAGGGAAAATGTTGACTCTTCCCCCTAGTGCCTATAGAGGCCTCTAGGGGGCGTAGCCGCTAGTATATATATAAGACACTGACATAGAAAAACTACTTTTCTCTTCTGTTTAAATTAAAACAGTTTATTTTAAGGGGCCAGGAGCTAAGCTATTCAATATTTAACAATCCGAACGTCAAATCACAAGTTAAGGTAATTTTAAAAATTTTGGATGATAACAATCATGAAAGCGAAGCTCAATAAAGAGATAGCTTGATAAACGAACATTAATCATTAATTGTGGAGCGATATTACTTAGAAATCGGATTCTGAACATTAATCCATTTAAAGGAGGGGGGGGGGGGGGGGGTTAATGCAACCATCTCGTAATCAATGAGTAAATGGCACTTAGAATTCGAATTTCGATCTGAAATTTTTTCAAAACGGCTGAGCCGCTAGCCGTTACTTTTCCAACTTTTTGTTCTATTTAGGGAAAATAGACCTACCAAGGATTACTCATGCAAAATTTCAGATCGAAATTCGAATTCTAAGTGCCATTTACTCATTGATAATGAGATGGTTGCATTAACCCTCCCCCCCTTTAATTCTAAAAGATTAAAAATCAATTTGATAAAAGACATAGGGACTTTCCATTTTATGTGTAGTTTCTAGGTTTTACATTTATACCTAACAGTTACAAGAATCCAATCTAATTAATCAAAATATAGAGTCGCTACATTTCATTTTTTATTCTTGGTTTTAGAATATTATTTTGTTAAAGAAAACCAATAAATCTTTAAAGTATATTAAAATGTTGATTTTATTGTTCTTAGCTGTTAGAAAACATCTCTGAAAAAAGCAAATATCATAAAAAGCGAAAAATTAAACAAGATTGAGTTTAAAAGTAGCGAAGATCGTTGTAAATTTGTAAGCTAGTAGTAATAAGCTTTTTTTTGTCTGTAGCTTAAGATTTCAATGACTACTGAACAGAATGATTTTCTATTTTAACGAAGTTTTACATAAGCCCCTAGATGGTTTTAGACATTTTGATATAGATTTTTGTACGGTATAATATTAGAATAATAGACTAGGGCACTATCCTATTATATAAAGTAGTAAGTTTTTTTTTGTCTGAAGCTCAAGATGTCAATAACTACTGAACCGATTGGGTTCATCATTTTAGGTAAGATTCGCGCTGGTCCTGTGATGGTTTTAGACTATTTCAATTTTTAGATTTAAGTATTGGTATGGTTTTAAGCCATTTTCAAGTCCCCTCGAATACAAAGCCATCAAATTGTAGGGGCGCAGTCGCTAGTAAAGTATAAAGAGTGCCTTTTTCTGTCCATCACATCTTCTTCCAATACGGAGTCCCTAGTTGATGGGGCGCAGTCTCTAGTTGATGGGGTGCAGTCTCTAGTTGATGGGGCGCAGTCCCTAGTTGATGGGGCACAGTCTCTAGTTGATGGGGCGCAGTCTTTAGTTAATGGGGCGCAGTCTCTAGTTGATGGGGCGCAGTCTTTAGTTGATGGGGCGCAGTCTTTAGTTGATGGGGCGCAGTCTTTAGTTGATGGGGCGCAGTCTCTAGTTGATGGGGCGCAGTCTCTAGTTGATGGGGCGCAGTCTTTAGTTCATGGGGCGCAGTCCCTAGTATTATAGAAAATATCTAAATTGGCTCTTTTATTTGTTGTACCACAATGCAAGAACTTAGTTAAAGTCTATGAATTTTAAACTAAACCTCAAAATTTATTACATTCCATATACACTTTCCTCTTCACGTATTTTGCCAAGTTTTATAATACACCCCTTTCATTATCCTTCTTTAAGACGAAAAGAATATCTGTCTGTTTGTCTGTATCGTTAACCGCAGGACCGACATGGCTCTCCATTACAGTAAAGCTTCCTATAAAATCTGAAAAAGGTAACCCCCAACAAAGAAAATTTATTTCACCTTTTCTTTGTTATTTAATAAGGGTGAGTCGAACCCACGACCCCTTCTATAAAGTGTTACTTCTAGGGGTTCAGCTTTATTTTTTTTTAAAGTGAGAGGTTCAATATAATTTGGTAGGATTTTAACCTATTTCCTATAAGTATTACTTGGGTTAAATAGAGTAATACACACTAAAAACACTTTTTACAAACATTATTTGTTGGTTTTAGTACTTACTTCTTGTATGGATTTACCAAAAACGGCTAAAATAGCTCTGAAAGTATATTTGGGGATGTTTGAATCGTCTCATCAATTTAAAATCCTACATAGGGATTCCTTTAACATTTAGGTATCATCTAGAAAGCGTAGCAACATTATGAATGTTAAGAGAAAGTTGGTGCTTACATTTATTAACGTAAAATGATGATCAGGTTTTAAATAATAAACTGTTTTTTTAAAGCGAAGCTTTTCTATGATTAGGGAGATCCGAACGTACTGCATACCTCTTATTGTTTGTTTAGGCATGTTAAAATTGTATTTTTGATTTTAAACTTTGCATGACATTTCTAGTAACAGTAAAATACGATTTAGAAAACGTAGCATCTCTACACTCGTTATCCTAGAACAACACGGTACAATATTTTAAGCAAAGATTTTTAAAAAATCAAGTCCTAAAATGTAAATATTTCTGTATATAAGCAATTCTTTAACAAAGTTATATACAATTGCACATTTTTATTTTGCTCATTAAGATGATGTCGTTCGTCCTACCGTATAATTTGAGAGATTTGGTTTTATTATTGTTTTATCATATTTTTATATAAGATTTCACTTTTTAAGCAAAAATATGATTAATTCTAAAATTCATGTTGAACATTGATTTATGTTATTGATTATTTTCTAATAATACAATACCAAGTTCATCCATAAGTAGCACAGCAAATACAAGAAAATCAGAGGTCTACCTTTCTTAGCAGCTGAGTATTTCCCATTGTAACCCATAGCGTTACAGACTGACAGACAAAGGGAATTATAGAATATCTTTGCAACCAAAAAATATGGACTAAAACTTATTTAAAAACAGACACCCAGTAGACCGAAAATGTACCTTCTGGAATTTTTTTTTTGAAAAACTCAGTGATGGACATTCCTTAATTACAAAGTAGCTGCCTTTCTAATAACACAATTTTATTTGGCAAAACTAACATTCTAAGATTAATTAGTTGACATACATTCCTGCAAAAATTTAAATGTTTAAATCAACACAATACAATGTCGTAATTAAAAAAGTGTTATTTCTTATAAGCTGCATAGCCCATAAGCCTCTAGGGGAGGTCTTAAAACTACCCAACACAATTATATGAAAAGTGCAACCCCTTCGAACCAGAAATTTACGTGATCTTTGAGATAAAAACCGTCTCAGTTATTTCTACAAAAGAAAGCTTAGCAACTCTAAACACAGCATTTAATGTTCTTTTATTGTCATGATTTGTTTATTTGTTATTTTTATCTAAATTTTCTAAACCATTTTTAAGCACCATTCAAAAAACACTGGTTATTTGAATGATTGATTATTGACTGATTTACAAGTTATACCACAAGATTTTCAAAGTTGGCGAGATTTTACTACAGAGTTAGTTATAGAGTGATCATTAGAGTAAAACACTAGAGGGAGAAAGGGTTTAATCTCTCCATCGCAGTGTCCTTGTGCCGACTATCAATTGGTTCATTAAAATCAACCAATGGTGTCGCTTATATTAACGCTTATAGACGAAAAAGGTCATTAAAAAAGAGAGGAAGGTAGTTATCTGTATTTACACAATACTATAGATCTGTTGAGTGATTAGAATATTAGAAGTGAAGTTACTTTTTGTAATTTGTCATAAGGTCTTTTTAAATATTAATTATTTTACTATAAATAAGTTAGTCATTTGAGAGTATAATTGTCACGTAAAATCTGTGAAACGGCTTTATCTCTGGAATATTTTTTTTGTAGGTTAGCTTTATATATTTCCGGAGCAGGTTTTATACTATTCTTTTGCGTAAATGTCAACCCAATTACAGACAATCATCTTTATAAAAAAAGAACAGAGAAAAGTGTGACTATACTCATACTAAAATGTCTAATATACATTACTTTTTTGCGATGTTACAAAAAGTTATGAATTGTATATTTTTAAAATATTTAAAGTTTGAATTAATAAATCATTTATATACAAGAATAATTATGTCCATAAGTAACATAAATTTTTTTCGCATAATCTTTCCGTCATTGACTGTTTAATTTTCAACTTAAAACTCATATTTTTCAGTTTTTGATATTCTACAATAAAAAAGAAAATAGCCTAAAACTTTCTGAAAATAAAATATCCTAAAACCCTCCTCGGATCTATGTTAAGCTTCCCTTAAAAAGGGGGGAGGGGATAAACCCTCTTGGAAGTCTTATTTGTCTTATTGTTTAAATGACTTTATTAGGGCAAAATAGAAATTTTCCTTCAAATGAAATATCTCTGCCCAAAGTAAGAAATGACCTATCATTGCAATTAGAATTCATTTTGAATACAAAATAACTAGGATAATTTATTCCAAAGTTAGATAAATAAAAGGCTGTCCTTATTATATTAGTAAATTAAGGGGTTACTGGACAAAGCGTTTAAAAAACTCGGCCATATGACGTCATAAAATGAGAGGAGAAGTGGGGAAGAAAACCACTAAAAAAGAGATGGATAATCCCACATTTTCTGACGCTATGTCCAGTTACATTAGGGCTATGCCCCTTAGATCCCTAAGGTTAGGGAGGTGGGGGGGGGGGGGGGTGGGGGGTGTAACTTGGTAAGTCGACTCCCCGTCCAATTTAAAAAAAAAAAGAATAGAAAATTAGGAGAGGGATATTTTTTTATGGTCGATTACCCAAATTTGTTCTAAACTTTCCTAAGGACCTAAGTTCACAAGATTTTTCTGTACTGACAGGCAGTCATCTTATTACTTTTATATAAAGATTAATTAATGTCTAAGTTTAGCTACTTATGGATGTTGTATCTAAATTACTAAAGTTTTTAAAATCTATTTCCTTTAATTATCTTAACCTATAACATTCCGTATGCAAATAAATGCATTAAAATGGCATTTTAAAATGATTTATTACCAAATTTTAGATCAATAAAAAATTATTATAAGATCTTTTATTAATTTAATTTAAAATCTTATCTTATATTTTATACTCTCTACCTCTCTCCCTCTCTCTATCTATCTATCTATCTATCTATCTATCTATCTATCTATCTATCTATCTATCTATCTATCTATCTATCTATCTATCTATCTATCTATCTATCTATCTATCTATCTATCTATCTATCTATCTATCTATCTATCTATCTATCTATCTATCTATCTATCTATCTATCTATCTATCTATCTATCTATCTATCTATCTATCTATCTATCTATCTATCTATCTATCTATCTATCTATCTATCTATCTATCTATCTATCTATCTATCTATCTATCTATCTATCTATCTATCTATCTATCTATCTATCTATCTATCTATCTATCTATCTATCTATCTATCTATCTATCTATCTATCTATCTATCTATCTATCTATCTATCTATCTATCTATCTATCTATCTATCTATCTATCTATCTATCTATCTATCTATCTATCTATCTATCTATCTATCTATCTATCTATCTATCTATCTATCTATCTATCTATCTATCTATCTATCTATCTATCTATCTATCTATCTATCTATCTATCTATCTATCTATCTATCTATCTATCTATCTATCTATCTATCTATCTATCTATCTATCTATCTATCTATCTATCTATCTATCTATCTATCTATCTATCTATCTATCTATCTATCTATCTATCTATCTATCTATCTATCTATCTATCTATCTATCTATCTATCTATCTATCTATCTATCTATCTATCTATCTATCTATCTATCTATCTATCTATCTATCTATCTATCTATCTATCTATCTATCTATCTATCTATCTATCTATCTATCTATCTATCTATCTATCTATCTATCTATCTATCTATCTATCTATCTATCTATCTATCTATCTATCTATCTATCTATCTATCTATCTATCTATCTATCTATCTATCTATCTATCTATCTATCTATCTATCTATCTATCTATCTATCTATCTATCTATCTATCTATCTATCTATCTATCTATCTATCTATCTATCTATCTATCTATCTATCTATCTATCTATCTATCTATCTATCTATCTATCTATCTATCTATCTATCTATCTATCTATCTATCTATCTATCTATCTATCTATCTATATATCCATCTATCTATCTACCTAACTAACCACAAAATGTATAGTTAGAATCACCTTAGTTAATTTTCAATCTGGATCTTGTGGTAGAAAGAAGGGATACAAAATTTATATTTTTTCTATTTTCTTAATATTGATCATGCTGGAATTATGGGTGTATCAAATGTTCTGGCAATGTTTGATCACATGGCAAAACTTGAATTTTAAGCAAAAATGTTTGAATTACAGTATAATACAACAATACTGTAGTTGATACGCTAATAATAATAATTCATCACTTTGTATTATATTCAGCTTTCTAAAGATATTAAAATAAAAAAATATAAAACCTACTTTATAAGACCCATGTTGTCGAAGGCCCGGACTGGTATTGATTTTATGATTTTCATTTTATTAGTTGTAGAAAATTGTCTGTAATTTTTCAGGATAGCTGAGAACCAGTACTAATCAGTGGATATAAATCGCACTTATCAGGCTAAATATAACGCAAATAATATTTTTTAATGTTTTATCTAAAAGATATTTGGATAATTTAGCAGAGAGCAAACTAATTAGAGTAATCACACAAACAATTTTGTGAGAATTTTAGTAAATGTAACCATAAAAACAATCCTATCAGAATTGCCAAGGTAGAAACTGTTAGCTGCTTAAAGCTGTATTCGTATTTGAAGGATGGACATATAGAATTTAAATAATATAATCTAGTTTTATTGAGTCTTTTACTTTTTTTTATGAGCAGTGCAAAATTGCACTTTTATTTATTCTACTTTTTGAGTATTTGATTTTTTTTTTGAGTCTGCCATCTATAATACAAAGTAGCTTGATGTCTGTCCGTCTGTCCGTCCGTCCGTCTGAAGCTTAAGATCTCGGTAACCACTGAACCGATCGGATTCTTCTCTTCAGGGAATATACCTACTGGTCCTGTGGTGGCTTTAGGCTATTTTCTTGGGGGGTGGGACACCCCCAACCCCCCCAAAAACAAAAAATCCTTCCCCCATTTTTTTTTGTAGAAGATTTCCTTGGTCCGTCTTATTTTTTTTTTACGAATTTCACCTTAACTTTTTTTTATCATCTCTTGGGGCAAAGCCCCTAGAGGCTAGGGGCGAAGCCGCTAGTTCAAATATAATATACGACAAATGGCTAAAATTGATTCAAATTGTTGCTTTCTTTGAGTCACCATTTTTACAAGACTTTAAAAATTAAAATTCCATGGGAAAGCAATTTTTTTCGCCAGAACATTTTTTAATCCATTTTTATTGAATATTGAATTTCAATTTTCAAACAAGGAGGATAACAACCAGGTCTTGGCAGGAGTGACTAAGCCTCAAATTTATATCCGTTTGAAAAGTGGAATTGCCATATTTAGGTCAAGTTTTGACTTCCAGTGGATTTTTAGAATTGTAAATGGTTGAATTCCCTGAGTAGATACCAGTTCAGCGGGCACCGAGATTTTAAGCTTCAAACAGACAGATTGACAGACAGATTGACAGACAGACAGATGGACAGACATCGTTCTACTTTGTATTATAGATGGGGGAATTATAGAGACTTTAACGATATACTAAAAAGCCATCGTATATATTATAAAATCAGGTTTAAATTTTCTTTCAATTTTTCAACTTTTTCTAATAGCTAATTAATATATTAATAATTTCTGATTACTGCATGGATAGAAGGGATAAGCCAATCAATTTGAAAAACCTAATGTTACCTTATTTAAGAAGTAAATGTGATCTTACTACTACTATTACTATATCAGACACAGTATGGGAAAAATAAGATTAGAAAAATTCTTTGGCTCATAAACAGGAATAACTTATCAGCATGCAAAATTTAGTCTTCTAGACAAAGGTTCTTCAATCAAAAAGTCGGTTGTCTGTAATGCTTAACATGAAGTTGCGTCTATAGTAAAAAGTATGCAATAATAACACAAATATTTGACAGAGGCATATTTATTTTCCATATTACTATCCCCGTATCCCTGTGATCAAAGTTACCATTCTGATGAATTCTTTGTGGGAAAAAATAACGCCTCAACTCAAAATAGGAAAAAATAGAAAATTTCAGGATTTTAAGAGATATCATAATAGACAATAAATTGATGCACATCCCCAATGGTGCCAAACAAAATTACCTATTCTGTAGATTCAAATAATTGGTTGAAATGTTTGAACATTGAAACATAAGAAATCTTGATTATAAAACTTTGGGTAATTACAGTCCAATGTCCCTATCCACTCTGAGAAATTTTAGAATATCTTTTAGATATCTTAAAATGTAAAACTGGTTGCACTTTTCAATGAATTTTCGACTCTAACAGTATATCTTAATGAAATTAGCTTTTCATGGAAGAAATACTCTGGCGTGATTAATTTATGTTGAAATATGTTGCTCAGTGACAGGACGGATATAAAAATATATAGGATGCCGCAAACATTTTTAGTTAAAGAAGAAAATATTCAAGTTTTTGAAAATATAGGAAATGTTTTAATAATCATGAATTTTTTTTAACAGTTGATGAATTAGCCCTTGACAACAATTGAATTTCCATCTAAAAAAATGATATTTTGGATCAGGGTTAACATTTAAAATCTTCATTAACCAATAGGTTGTACCACATTTTTAATTTAATGAGGCAAAAGTTTTTTTAAGAATCCACCTCTGGTGTCTGATTTAAACGTTTAGAAATCCCCAGATTGATAAGTTTTGAATAAAGAAAAATTATTTTACTGTAGGTTCAAAACAAAATTAGAATTTTGAAAGTAACAATATGAAAGGCAGAGAAAAAATGCGTGTCATTCTTAGGAGACTCTTTGCTTTATAATATTCATTCTCAAGGGACAATTAAAACTTTTTGAAGTTCCCTAAATAAATTTGTTTTGAATGAATGAAAATGTCCAAACTGTAAGATTCATTAGACGAACAAAAATTCACACGCGCACACACACACACAAACTCACACATAAAAATAAATCTTTTTAAATTCAGCCAAAAAATTAAAAAAGCAAAATTGTTTTAACTTATTATTCAAAAATAGCAGCTGTGCTGTTAGCATCTATGTAAAGTAAAGCCTCCCTAAAATAGAGAACCTAGTCGGTTCAGTAGTTATCGAAATCTTGAGCTTCATACAAAAAAACCCTAGTACTTTCTATATGAAGGAATACTTGAAATAAATGTAACTGTAGAGATATGTGACTATTTTCTTGGAAAAACAAGGACAATTTTGTAAAAAAAAAGTAGAGGAGCAAAATAAGAGCTGAATGAGGCAATGAAACTTGTTATATATGATTCATGAAATATACACATACTAGCGGCTTCGCCCCTAGCCTCTAGGGGCTTTGCCCCAAGAGGTGATAAAAAAAATTAAGGCGAAATTCGCTAAGGACCAAGGAAATCTTAAGCAAAAAAAAAAAAAAAAAAAAAATGGGGGGGGGATTTTTTTTGTTTTTGGGGGGTTGGGGGTGTCACACCCCCCAAGAAAATAGCTTAAAACCACCACAGGACCAATAGGTATATACCCTGAAGAATAGAATCCGATCGGTTCAGTGGTTACCGAGATCTTAAGGGACAGACAGACAGACGGACAGACGGACAGACAGACATCATTCTACTTTGTATTATAGATGGACGTGTCCTCGTGAAAAAGAAGAAAAGAGAGTAGATAAAAAGTGAAAAATAGAGGTACAAAAAGTTGAGTATACGCAAAATTCTTTGTAAAGACTAAAGGCGTATTGGCAGGTTTACCTTATTGATAGAATAGCTACGATTTTTTAGTAGCTATATAAATCTATGAATTGATTTTTCAAGTTCTTGCTAAAAATGAAATAATCTTTTTAGCTATTTTGTGAGATGCATGATTCTCAGACAATTTGTCTTGAAGCAAAATCTTCAGAAATTCCTTAAATTTGTTTCTCTGTGAGAGAAAGGTGGTGTCTCATTTACGAATGATTCAAAGTAAAGTTGTAACTTCAAATTATGATTAAATCATTCCAATGATTTTATTTACTTGTTATGACACACTTTAGCTCATAAATTCAAAACATTTTCTCGTATTCATTCGAATCCGGTGGATAGGAACCGGTTCTCATCCATACGAAAAAACTATGTCTAGCATCGTATTATATCTAGCTTTCTACGAATATAAAAATGTACAATCATAAGATTAAAACCAGTTTTTTTAGCCCTGCCTTCTATATCCGCGGAAATTCGTTTATAATACGATGAAAGAAATAACTATTATGTCATTCAGTTTTAAATTCGGACAGATAATCGAACATACCCTAGACTTATGGAAACTACGATTACAATTATGAAATGTTCAGCATAAAAAATTTTGCTAAACACCCAGTATCAACATTTTTTCCAGTGAATGAAATAAAATACTGACGACGGGAAATGCATTTTTATTAATTCTCTTGCGGTTTCTAAGATATTTTATTGAATATTATTACATCAGATTGGTGCTGATATTCTAAACTATGGAATGTAAACGAAGCCTTTAGGTTGGCCCTTACGTCCTTGCATCCGTAAAAACAAACACTGACTATAAATTTTGAAACATTAGAATCATTTAAATTTTTCAAAAATATTTATTGGTGAATTTTGCAACATTAAGGTACAATTTAGAAGGCAAATAAAATTCCATGCAAGTTCACCTTCGGTTTTTAGACTTTAGATAAATTTTAAATCATCTAGAGTTGTATTGAGTGTTTTGAAGACAGTGCATTGTCTTTAGATCATTGGCTGGTAAATTGATGTATATCCCTTATGATGATTCACAAATTACCCCTTCTGTAAATTATTATTAGTGGTCGAAATGTTAAAATACTCAACTTAATGAACTAACATATCTAAATTCAATAAAAGTCCCCAAAGTTGTTAAGCCAATGAATAAGAAAACGTTATCATATTAATTTGGGGACTAAGTGATAAAAAGCCACTGTCCACTCCCTCTCAATAGGTATATTATATTTATGAAAATCATGTGTACTTTTCTGATTTTGTCTTTTTTGTTGTTGGTATATTGATCCTTGTCTCTACAATGATGGGAAAAATTACACTGGTAAATGATTCATTTGAGAAAATTAGTTAATTTCTAATATTTTTCACATCAATTTGAAAAATTCTTGCAAATTTTCATGAAAATTATTTGATTTCATAACTGTTTTAGTGATTTTACCACTGCATTATTGCATACTAAACTAGAATTATCTAGGGACACTTTAGGTGGTGGAGGGGAGAGGGGGGGGGGAGTTAAAGTCAACAACCCCCAGCAATTTTAGTTTAAAAAAGAATAACTTTTTAGAATAATTTTTCTTGAGAGGTTGGTCTTACTCTCCCCCAAAATAGTTAAAACCTTCCCAGGAGAAACTTTAATGTGAAGTAGAACCCTATCGTTCTAGCAACTAGCGATATTCTTCGTACAAATAGACAGCCAGCTATCCTGTTACTTTTATATAAGGATAGAAATTTTTGGATAGGATTCATTTAAGTCTTAACATAGCTTTGATCTTTTGTTTATAAGGTGGGAGGGTATGGGAGTCTATGGGACTTGAGGGGGGAGGATTGTAGTAGAGGTAAAAAATAGACTTCGAAGAGTTTGGTAAAGCTTTCCTTAAGAGCACAACCCAATGGTACCAACCTTATCCGAGATCTCATGCTTTGCACAAAAACTTTTCTATAACCTTATTATAGGATGACTATAATAAAAATGAATTTATTTAGGACATACGGATGGGATGAAATTATGAATTGTAGAGAAGTTGCTCTGCTTGTAATATGATAGGTGTGTGCTTCCATTACTCTTAACATTATACTAATTACATTGTAAAAGGTGTTTCCCCTTTTTTAGTTTTTAAAAAGAATATGTATCCAATTATGTAAAGTAGTAAGTTTTTTATTGTCCGTAAAGATCTCGCTAACAACTGAACCGATTGAAATATCTCTACTAGGAAAATTTTGTATAAATTCCAGGATTATTTTTTCCTAATGTAATAATAATATAAGCCTAGAAAAGGTTTTAGGTTATTTTACCGACCCTTTCTACATAAAGGCGCAGTCAGTTGTGTTTCACATAGCGTTTTGTTGATAAGCAGTAATTTTATACTATTCCAAATTAAATTGTATGTAATATAACTATTCTTATTATGTCGTGGTTATATTTAATAAAAAACTTGTATCTACCAAGAAAATGACTCTATTCTAATAATGAAATTATACTAGTATACTTATATCATAACAGCAGACAAAGTTTAACATACGGACAGACAGATGTTATGCTATATATCCTATATGTAGAATAGCTATGCTACGACAAATTAAACTTGAAGACTCTCTTTTGAACCCACTAAACACTCTGTTTAGCCCTGTTGGGGTTCCTACACTTCCGCTAAAAATAAAGCAACTGAACTAAAATTATTACTATAGCACAAATTGGCTATTCCCCTTTGTATTACTATCATTATTGATGATCCTCTATGATTTGTTTTTTGGTGCTTTCTCAAAAGGTTCCGGTTGAGCATTGATAACAGCAACCCACTTTCAAAAAATTTAAATAAGGGGGTAAGGTTTTTCCCTATGCCTATCCCCTACCAAAGCCCAATATAACCTAACCTAACCTCATATAAAGTTATAAACAGACCGATTAAAAACTACCTCTCCATAATTTCAATTTTTTTTCAAAATATGAAGGGGGGGAGGGGGCTATTAGTGCTTGAGGATAAAAGCACCGATTTTTTGCGAATATTAAACAATTTATTGAAATAATATTCTGCGAAAGTGATAGAACACTGTTGTATACTCTTATTATCAAAATTAAAATCATGATTAAAATGATGAAAACTTGAACAATTTTGCTTGAAAACCTCATTAATTTATCATATATTATAAGCTTTATCATGTAGGCTAGAAAAGATTGACTTGCTGTTAATTTTAGAAAAGTTAAGATTTTTTTTTATTAAAAGTGAAGATTTTTATCTCAGTATAGGTCTGTTCGTAACGAATAGTCCGGATCGTTAATGTCATTGTTTATATGTTAGAATCGTTCAATCGATATTAAACTTTGTACTTTAGCCATAAGTTATAATCTAGGATGCGTAGCAGCTATTTTAATTATTAGCAGCTACGCCCCTAGAGGCATCTAGTGGCACTTTGAATGTTTTTTTTATTTAAAATATCTAATTAGAGAAATAATTGGTTTATGTTTCGTTCAAGTCTCATTTTGGGAGGGGTATTTATTTAGGGGCTATTTCTCTTGGGAGGGTGGTGGTACCCTCCCCCAAAATAGTTATAAACCTCCCCGGGACCTATGAGAAGCCACCCTGTTATGGAGAACCCGATCGGATCAGCGGTTAGTGAGATCCTTCGGTACAAACACACAGACAAACAGACATTTTGTTACTTTAGTATAAGGATTAGCATCCATTTAAACAACTTAACTTTATGAAAACTCTTATGATTAGCAAATGATTTACAACAGGATTTTATTTTCTCGTATTCATTCGAATCCGGTGGATAGGAACCGGTTGTCATCCATACGAAAAAACTATGTCTAGCATCGTATTATATCCAGCTTTCTACGAATATAAAAATGTACATTCTTTATCCGCGGAAAGCCGTTTATAATACGATGAAAGAAATAACTATTAAAACCTTTAGATCTACTATTAGACACATTTTCCAGTATGGCTTCGAAACCGATGACTACCCACTGGATTAGAACCGGTTTTCAGTCAAACGACTATTAGAATAAAAACCATAAGATTGATAAGTTTGGTTAGCCCAGTCCTTGGCTAACAAAACTAATTTCAATCCTATATTTTTTTCATTTTAACTTCCGCGGAAAGATGTCATTATACGATGCGATAAAATTAAGTAACTACTATTATAGAAATAAAACAAGTTTTTACTCATAAACCGAAATAAAGAGGGTACTTAATGAGAAACTACGCAACCAAAAATATTATACATTTAGGGAGTTGAATCTATTTTTATAGAAGCAGAAATATAATCTATGATTATGGTTTGGACCCTCTAAAACTGTAATCTAACCTTCCACTTTCCCCTCTCTTGGTGAAGATATCTTCAACGCCGATACGATTTTTAAAATGTAAGATTCTACTTTCCCCTCTCTTGGTGAAGATATCTTCAACGCCGATACGATTTTCGAAATGTAAGATTCCACTTTCCCCTCTCTTGGTGAAGATATCTTCAACGCCGATATGATTTTTGAAATTTAAGATTCCACGTTTGCCTCTCTTGGTGAAGATATCTTTAACAAGAGAGACAAAAGTGGAATCTTATATTTCAAAAATCGTATCGGCGTAGAAGATATCTTCACCAAGAGAGGAGAAAGTGGAAGGGTAGATTACAGTTTTAGAGGGTCTAAACCATAATCATAGATTATATTTCTGCTTCTATAAAAATGGATTCAACTCCCTAACTGTTATACATTACATACATGATCATATTTGGCAATAATCTATTCTATTGTTTTCCAGAGAGGGAGAGGACAATGGAGATAAATAAGCTACAGACAATTTTCTCTTAAATATCAACAACAACTACGGACACAATTTTACATACACATGGCGTCATTTTGTTTTTGAATATTTTTGGTGTTCGTAAAATTACAAGGATGACAACATCCATAAAAGCAAAGCACTGAAACGGTAGGACAAACGGACATTATATAGTGTCAGAACTGAATAATCAGAATATAAATGCATAAGAGTCGAAGCAAAATTGTAAGTAAATTTGTTGAAAACTGCTTGATACAGGATAATGTTTATGGACATACTTACATTTTTAGGACTTGATTTAGGAGTTGCTTCGCTTATAATATTTACGTTGTTGTCCCAGGAATCAATATACCAAAAATCAGATCGGGTAATTATATCACATAAAATTTTTTGTTAAAAAAGTAGAAAAATCAATTTGTTTAAAATGAACGTACAAACATTCTGGTAATGATTATAGAGTTGCTACGCTTTCTAAGTCGTACCTAACTACCACAGGAATCACCATGCAAAGTTTGAAATTGATAGGACAATTCTAACTTGTCTAAATTAACAAAAAAGCTATTCGTCTCTGACGGACGTACAGACCGATCCTAATTATAGAAAAGCTTCGCTTAAAAAAAAAATAGCAGCTAAAGACGATAAAAATGGACCTATTTTGAAATACTTTTTAGCAGCAAAATTAATATACACTATAAAATATAATTCTCATACAACTTTTTAGTTTCAAGCTTATATTTTATCAAATAAGACTATAAATATTATATATTTAATGGTTTAGAATAGAATTATTTAACTATATTAATAAAACTTATCTTATAAACAGGAATATTTTCCAACAGTGCAGTGTAGATATTTATTGAAAATATAGAATTACCGATATTTGTTGAGATATAAAGTAAATAATACATTGACACCTTGGTGGAAAGCAGTGGCGTGTGGTGGGGGTGGGGGGGGGGGGGGGGTATAGGGATATCAACACCGTGTTTTATATTGAATTTAGAAGGCTCACTTTTTAATCCTCTTAATGGTTTTGCACCACCCTGGTGAATTGCTGTGAACGCCACTAGTTGAAAAGTCATGTAATTATATAATGGACAGGTAAATCAAAGAATAGTTATTTATCGTATAGTATTATAGACAGCATTACGCGGATGATAAAATGAAAAATTATGTAAGTAAAACCATTTTTGTTAGCCCTAAAGACTCAAAGGCCTGTGATATCCTAACCCATATTTTGAATCTATTTAAAAAATAGCGTTAATCTGGAAAGAAATAATAACAGCTAAATAAATACGGTTTAAAATGTAAATACGTCCATATTGAGCACGGTAAATTAAAAAGAAAATCATTTTATGATTCAGTTATTATTTTTATATTGAAATGTGATTTTTAAAAAAGAAAAGGGCTGGCACTTTACAATTAGTAATGTCTTATTTGAAAGCTTTGCATTTATTGCTGTTGCCATTCTTGTTTAAAATAACTTCATCATTCCAATGTTTACTTTCTTACGGCCTTATCTATTTAAGATATTCATTTTTCTCTTTCTTTTTATTTCAAACCTTTTAACATCTTTTTGTCACTCCCTCTTCTTTATTTCTACATAGCAAAGCTACTCTATAGTTATATTATATACGTTTTGATAAAAAAAAATAATAAAAACACTTAGGAGAAATTTGCTTAAGTTATTTGGGAATTAGTTGAGCCCCTAGCACCCAGTTGCTCTGTATTCGAAGGAGTAGAGTTAAATAAGAAAAATAGCCTAAATCCATCCAAAGACTACAAATAGCCCATCCCCCAATTTTGATTTTTGAGTAAGTATAAATGTAACAAAATATTCTTTATAGGGGGAGTGTTACAATATATTTTTCTACGGGACATTTCTTTTATCCCTGATTTCTTTTGGGAGTGTTAAGGAGGGGGGAAGGGGTGGCGTTTTGTATACCACTTAGTAAAATATAAGATACTAGCGGCTACGCCCGTAGAGGCCTCTAGTGGCACTTTAAATGTTTTTTTTTAAATATGTCTATGTTGCGTTTGACGTTTATGTTTGCGTTGAACTCTCTTTCTAAAATCAAGAAAAGTAAAAAAATTTCGATTTTATGTGATTTCTCTTGGGAGGGTGGTGTTACCCTCCCCCAAAATAGTCAAAAACCTTCCCGGGACCTATGAGAATTTACCCTGTTAAGGAGAACCCGATCGGTTCAGCGGTTAGTGAGATCCTTCGAGACACACAGACAAACATCCTGTTACTTTAGTATAAGGATTTCTCCAACCCTAAGTATCTAAAAATCTAAATCTAGTTGCGCTCTTTATGGCTATTGTCATCCTTGTCTTTTCATAACTCTATATGACTGTTTTTTATAATAAGGACTTCACAAAACACGTATTAGTTTAAAGGGTTAAATTTTAGCTTTTAATTTTTTAGCAGTTGACAAAACACCATAAAGGACTTGCAGAAAAATGTCTTGACATCAAATGTCCTATGAATACTTATATTATTTAAAGTTTAAATTAGTTTGTATCTTATGTTCTAAAGTTATTGAATGTCTGTCTGTACGTTCGTTAAGATCTCGTAAACGACATGGACGATCGTAGCGCAATTTTAATAATAAACCCGTTCTTTGGCCGAATGCCCTCAAGGCTTGGGATGAAGTCACTAGTATAAACAAAAGTATGAAGTAATAATGTCGTTTTTTTGATAACATGTCAGCAACGACCATTTTTATTTGTTGTCATATATTCGACATAATTAATGTCATTGATTTTACTTGATTCGATTATAGGTCAGCCATTAGCACTTTTAGTAAATGCCAAAGTCCATATAAACAATAAAAATAGCACATTAAAAAAATTTGCAAAGAATCTATTCTAATATATCATTTATAGGTACAAAGCACAGTATGTCTAGTTATATTAGAACTATTATTATTAGATATACATATAGAGTTAGATTTAGAGTAGATTCGCATTTATTGGAGGACTCTTTATAAGCCTAAATCCTCTGTTGCAGTATTATAATGTCTTATTGACAGACATACAGACAAGATAAATTATATAATATATGCACATTTGATCAGGGAATGTTCACATTAAATTTCGGAAGTCTATTTCTCATAGAAGCAATAAATTCTATTTTCCAATAGAGAAAAGATATTGTTATTTGTAGAGTAGCTTCGCTACTAAAAATCAATCAATGGTTACTCTAATACTCATCTATTGCATATATTTCTTATCAGTTCTAAAGATCTTCTATGCTATGTGTTATAATACGTTTATACGTACATGAAAATTTATAGAATAGCAACGCTGTTGGCTCAAAATCATATTTCTGTGACTGCATTCGGCAGTTTTTCAACAATTCTCAGATGAGCAACCGCCGAAAAAGCCAAAGTTTTAAGTTTGATAAACTTTAAAACTGCTTCTCTTATGCTGTTATAAACATGGTTATTCATCGCAACGTATTAAAGACAGTTTTACGCGGATAGTAGATAAAAAACTGAAGGATTAATTATTTTTTTGAGGGATTAATCGAATCATCTTTAATTTATTATACAGGGTGAACCACATGAATCCGGACTTTTTCTTATTTTTAAACAAATAAACATAAAATCATCAATTTTAAAGATTTTATTGAATTTTAAAAACTGGGAAGCAACCTAGGTATATGACTATTAGATTATTTAATAAAATTGCCGCCAGCCTCAATCACCGCCTCTACTTGCCCCCTGAACCGCCCGCAGACCCTAGTCACCATGTCCCTGTTCCAGCAGGTGAAGTTCTCCATGATAGGAGTGATGAGAAAGGTCTTTTTGGTATGGGCGCGTTTATTTGTTCATGCTTTAATGGCGCTCCAGGCCCAAAAGTCCATTGGATTAAGATCGGGTCTGCTGGGAGGCCACATCTCCTTATGGAGTGAGTAACAGCAGGATCCAAATAAACCCATCTTTAAAGCTACCCTTTGACACGGCGGCTCTCATTTGGGCCACAGTTAAGCTAGAACAACGTTTTATACCTTTTTAAAAATGGCACGAAGATTAAGATAGGGTTATCAGCGCAATACATAGTCTACAACGAGTTTTAAGGTTCCATATGGGCCCCTGAAGTCAAGAACCGAGAAATTTTTACGGTTTTGACGTTTTTGACATCTTAAAATCTACCACGATCCACTTTGTCGGAGTACTACAGCCTTGTCAGCTGGGATAGAGAGCTCTAGTCTTTTTTAGTGTTTTTACTAGGTATCTGATAGTATCTCAAGCAAGTTTCAATAGTCCATCTCACCTACAGATGGGCTGAGGTTAGATTTAGTAGGCCCAAGTCTTAAATCCACGCTAATTTATCTGCGCAATTCGAATCTGCCTTGTTGAACATATGCGCGGCCAGCTCGGCGTACACGTCCTCCATCGTCCAAAGATTTTCATGGGCAAAAAGGTCATTACCTAGGCTTTTTATAATGGGGTCAAACGTCCTGATTGGTCAAGTAGTTTTGGCGCTATGGCCGTTTAAAAAAAGTCCGGATTTATGTGGCGCACCCTGTATATGAAAATTTTCTACGATACGATACATAATATTTCAGTTTGGTTCAGAACCGTTTTTAATCCAGCGAACAAACCTCATTTTGAAAGCTGTTACTGATGCCGTGAATATTATAATTGTAGGTATTGTCAACAAATAACAGTTTCATATGCACACTTTTGAGTATGGTTTGTGTTGTCACTGTTTAATCAAAAGACAAAAGAATCATGACAAACACTCATGAACAGATCTATCTATCTATCCTTATGTCCATCTGTCTTTCTAGTTTTCTATATGTCCATCTGTATGTATATTTTTCTATATGTCCATCTGTCTATATAGTTTTCTATATGTCCATCTGTCTATCTAGTTTTTTTTATATGTCCATCTGTCTATCTAGTTTTTTATATGTACATCTGTCTATATAGTTTTCTATATGTCTATCTGTCTATATAGTTTTCTATATGTATATCTGTCTATCTAGTTTCATGTATGTCCATCTAATTATCCATATACCTTTCAATGTTTAATTATAAGACAAAGAATCATGACAAACACTCAAGATCTATCTGTCTCTCCATATGTCCATCTGTCTATTTGGTTTTCTATATGTATATCTGTCTATCTAGTTTTCTATATGTCTAACTATCCATCCATATATCTAAGACAAAGAGAATCATGAAACTCATGATCAAATCTATCTGTCTATCTAATTTTCTATATGTCCATCTGTCTATATAGTTTTCTATATGTCCATCTGTCTATCTAGTTTTCTATATGTCCATCTGTCTATCTAGTTTTCTAAATGGCCATCTATCCACCTAAATATCTATCATTGTTGAATTACAAGAGAGAAAAAATCACTTACTTATCCATCTCTCAATCTATCTATCTATCTTTCTACTGCATGCCTTTTGTTTATAAATCTATCTATCTTTGTATCTATCTAAAGGGTGAGCAAAAAAAAATGCGTAGATTTTTAAAATTCAAATTGCGCGGCTTGTGTTAATGGTAGAAAAAAGGCACGCATGTCGTTAGAACCGCTAGGAAATATATTTTTAGGAAATATAAAAATGATTCCTATGCTATGTATAGTTTAGGAGCTACGTGTTAAAATGTCCCAACTGACTTAAAACTTGACTTGCGAGTAAATTTTGGGACATTTCAACATCTGGCTCCTAGATTATTTGTAGCACATGAACCGTTCTTATATTTCCAAAAAATAGACTTCATAGCGGTTCTAGCGGTATGCATAACGTTTTTCTACTATTAACACAAGCCGCGCAATTTAAATTTTAAAAATCTACGCATTTTTTTTGCTCACCCTTTATCTCTCGGTTTATCTATCTAGGTAACCCATTGTTAAAAAATAATTTTTTCATACATTAATTCAGCAATTCATATAAGACACACTCAAACTAACATTCTAAGTAGCGAAGCTACTTTATCATTATGAATGTGCGCTCTTATGTCTGAAAGGATTTTGGAAAGCCTGAATTTCTTGCTTCCTTATTCTTAAAATTAGTAGGAGAAATTTACATCTGAAATTCACCTAGGTGATTCCTTAACTAATTACTAATAATCTACATACTCATATTAACCACTTGAATGGAATTATTATTACTTGGATCTTGCACCAGATTTTCTAGTAAAATGAAATAGGCAGCGGACTAAAATATGATTCCCCCCTACACCCTTATCCCATCCCCTCCCCTCCTACTGGATGAACGAACTGACCAATAAATGAGTTTCATTTTAGTAAGCTAAATTGACAACAATTCTTCGTACTTTTCATAGTAGCTTTTCTCCTATTTCTAGCCACTGCGGGGGGCTCTAAACCTGCGGGGCCAATTACCTAACCCTGTGAGGCAATCACCTAACCCAATATAACCTAGCCTAACCTAAAATAACCTATAAAAAGCCATTTTAAGAATACGACGGATCGCCCCATATGGGGCGATGTTACGAAAGGGACTATTCCCCAATTTTCTCCTCGTCATAATATCCACGTATATGCTACATCCATTACCACTTGTACTTCGCTACATATGAACGGGGTCATCCTTGTTTTAAAATCTGAATACAATTGTTTTGCTGTGACTTTTCCTTCTTGATGACAATTGCTTATTTATGTTGATTTATGTTGTAGGTTTTTTTTATAGTGTTTGATGCATCAAAATCAAACTGTTGGTCGGTCAGTCTGCGATACTTGAATATAAATTGATTAGTATTAACCTAATATTTGTATCATAATTTTTTTATTCTCAATAACGCTTTTTTTTTCTTCTGAAACATTCTAAAGTTCATTTTTTTGTATAAATTTGACATATTTTGAGAAGATAATATGTTGAATTAGTCTTGACTTAATCTAAATGTACACTTTTTATGTTAGACGGCAATTTTCTTTCTCTTTTTTTACTTCTGCTTTACAATCAACTGACACTTTTTTATAAGAGAATATCTTGGATTACTTTTTATTTAATATTGTTATTACAACTCTTATAATTCAGATGTAAACTTTTTATGTAAATAATTAAGACAAATAAAGAATCAAATAATAATAATAATAAAAAAAATTGTTTATGGCTGAGCCCATAAGAGTAAGTCCTACTCCACCTATTATTGTTCTTTGTAGTTTTATTTAAAACCTATAATTGCGTAACTCTCATAACAGTATATTAAATCAAATTTTCCCAACATACAAACTGAAGACAAATTATGTTAAAGAGAAGCTTTGCTACTAAAAAGTTTGTGTAACAATGCGGATAAAAAGTATCTGTGACAATGAATATAAGATATACATGGATATATTGACAGGGGGAAATTTGTGGTCAATTTTGCTTGTTTATTATCATTTATTAGTCAGTTCGTTCATCCAGTAGGAGGAAAGGTTATGGGCTAAAGCGGGTGGATGTTGGGTATTGTTATTTTACCCAGCTGCGATCATCCTTTTTTCAGAGTACACGAAAATCTGGTGCAACATCCAAAAAATGATGTATCGATTTCTGTGACTCAGTCACAATCTCCAGCTTTTGATCAGGGAAGGGAGGAGATATTAACCTGTAATTAAACTAGTAACAAAGTTTAATAAACAGGTTCTCTTTTTAGTTGGCCTAAAAAACTTGAGTACTTTTGGAAAATCTTGATTGATTGGTAAAAACTAAAAGTATGTTAACTTGTCTAACAATAATTTTATTCTACAGAATAAATAATAAGGGTTATGCATCAATTTATTGTTCATTGTCTTATCCCTTAACATTCATGGCTTTTTAAGACAGACGTCTTCACTTTCAAGCAAATTAAAACAAGGACAATTACAATTATCAAGAATAAAAAATCCCTAAGTTATTTAAGCCTACGATTGAGATAACGTGTTTATAAAAACATTTGGGTACCAGTATAATATGCATTTGAAAGAGAGTAGCCCCATTACGGATTGACAGACTGACATAATTTCATTATAGAGTAACACCTTTATAAAAAAATAAGACCTTTTACACGCTCATTTTTTTGGTAGGTTTTTGGGAACTTATTTTCGATGTTATCATTGATTTGCCTCAGTCATGAATATTGTCATCATATAAACAAGGATCATTACATTCAGCGAATTTGTTTCGTCTTTTTCCTCAAATTGTCTGTTGAGCTTTTTAACCCCCCCCCCCCCCCCAAATGTATTGATAATATTTTTCTCCTATGATTAACTAATGTGGGATGCCCTTCGGGGCTAATACATATCCAATAAACCTAACTTAAGCTATCATAAACTAATGAACAAACAAAAGGAAAACTACCCTTCCTCCCTTTTTTTAAAAATCATTTTAAAAATAAAGGGAGCCAGTGCACTACAAGCTAGGGATATAAAGGGAAAAGAAAATGGCCAATAATTGATGTACTTTTACAATGATGATACAAAAAATCACCTCTTCTGTATTTAGTGTTAGTGGTTGAAAGTAATTTGACTCTCAATTAATTGAGCCAACCAATCAAATTTTAATAAAAGTACCGAATTTTTTTAATCTAACAAATAAGAAAACATGATTTTATAACTTTGGGTACTAGAATAAATAACAGTCCAGTGTACCTTCCCTGACAAATAACAATAATATAATATTTAAAATGTATAAATAGCCCAACTGTTAACTCTTTATTTTATCTGCTTATGAGCGCATCCTGTCTTTTTTTATGAGGCCTGGTTCTACAATAGTTTTTCATGAATAGTCACAATAAAATTTTACCATTGAGACCAATAATTTTGGTGTGTCAGTACGGAATTAATTTATACTAGAAACCTGCAGCTACAGCCATTCAACAGTTGTTCACAGATGTCAGACGAATACAGGGATATAAAGGGATAAGGCAATGGCTGATAAATTGATCTATATTCCGAATGATTATCCACAAAATTACCCTTTTGTATATTACAATTAATGGTTGAAGCGTTTGGAGTGGACATTCAATTTAAAATAACTATCCAATCAAAATTTAATAAAAGTCCCAAGTTTGTTGAGCCAACGAATAAGAAAACGTTCTGATAAAACTTTGGGGACTACCCTAAAATATTAACTTTTATCCTTTAATAAAAGAGAGTTGTATAGAATCCGGGAGGGAGGGGACATTGGACTGTAAATTTAGCTGGTACCCAATGACTTTTAAACAAGTTCTCTCATCTATTCGTTGGCTTAAAACGTAAGATGCTTTTATTCAATTTTCATTGTTAGATTGAAACCAGCCTTGTTCATACTTTTTCCCCAACATTTTTACTCTTCTGTAGGTATTTTGTTTGTTTATTATTATTGGGGAAGTTTATGAGTTTATCATATATTGTCTGAGTAGAAACAGGGTACTGGATTGATCAACTTTGCTGTTATGGATGTTTTTTTTCTTTTAATTTTTAGGAAAAATTCTTAAATGGGGGGAGGGGGGGGGGGAGTTATACAGGAAGTCTAAAAGGGTTGATATATGGTGTGCATCAACTTCCGCAAATGCATCACATTATCAAATCAACTCTTTTTGTCTTATCAATACATTTTACTTAGTTTCACTCACATAATTAAACAATCTCTCTCTTTTTATTATTTTTGGTATTGTGATTTTTTTTGGTAAAACTGCACTATGCAGATGCAAAGAGGGAGGGGGCATTGGGCTGTTTATTTCACTAGTCCCCAAAGTTTTTAAATAACGTTTTCTTATTCGTTGGCCTAACAACCTTTGGGACTTTAATTGAATATGATTTGTTGGTTGGCGAGTGTCCTAACGTTTTAACCACTAGTTGAAATCTACAAAAGGGACAATTTTAGGTATCATTATTGGGGATGTACAACAATTTAACGGCCATAGTTTATCCCTTAAGATCCCTGATGCAGATGTGATAATATGCGGAAACGAACGAACGGATCATGTTACTTGTCGATGCAGCGCTGCACTTACAAGTAACATGTTTAACTTTGCTGCACTTACAAGTAACATGTTAAAGGGAGATAAAAAAAAAGGAGATAGGCAGACAATGTTAGTTATATTTTTTATCGAAAATAAGCTTTTTAGTCATTTCTGAAGAACTTCAAAACCCCAAACAACTTCCTTCATCTTGAACCAAATTATACAAGGAAAACTCCTCCCACTCTTTTCTCCTGAGAAATTTCCACCAATTTCTAAATTAAACCTTTGATTTAAAAAATCTCCACCCTCTAAAAAACATAACTCAGGGCAATTTCATGTACAACCCCCTCCCTCCCTTCTATTCCAACCAAATTAAACCAGAAAAACTCATCCCACTTTTTTATTATCTCTACACTTTTTTATTAGTATATCTATAGGGAATGGAGGGGGGATATTGCTGCACCTACAAGTAACATGTATGAGTTTGCTGCATCTACAAGTAACATGTGATAAGCGCTGCATCGACAAGTAACATGATCCGAACGAACACTTTGAAATATTTTCAGGGATTTAAAGGGATAAGAATTAGACGATAAAGTGCTGATATGGACATCACTATTGGCCAGTTCGTTCACATGTGATAAGCGCTGCATCGACAAGTAACATGATCCGAACGAACACTTTGAAATTTACTCTTAATTACATTTGTTTTATATTTGATGGGTGCATATTTTCATATTTTCAGGGATTTAAAGGGATAAGAATTAGACGATAAAGTGCTGATATGGACATCACTATTGGCCAGTTCGTTCATCCAGTAGCTGGGGAGGGGATGGGGTACAGGGTGTGGATTGGGGTGGGGGGGGGGGGGGGTGTTTATTTCATGTTTATTAGGGAACATGAAAATTTTGTGTAAGATCCAAGTAATAATAAATCCATTGTTCTTTAAAGAATTCAGTAACCCGACCTTAACTGAAAAGAATTTCATATTATCCAATAATCCGAACGAAGATATTTTTAAACGAAAAAATTCCCTAAAGCAAATTATAATTATAATTCCTAGCTTCTGAATAGTTAATTATGTGTTGAAGAGGAATTCATTCTATAAATATCTAAAACACATCCGTTCTATTTTGGCTCAAATTTTGCCACAAATTGTACACAGGGAGGGAGGGAGGGAGCGTTGGGCTGTTTAATACACTAGTCCATAATATATTATAATGATATTTTCTTATTCGTTTGCTTTACAACTTTGGGGGCTTGTATTAAATTTTTATTGGTTGGTTTATTAAGTTGGGTGTCCAAATATATCAACCACTAACTGTAATCTTCAGAAGGGGTTATTTTATGTATAATCAATGGGAATGTACATCAATTCATCGGACATTGTCTTATTCCTTTAAATCCCTGATTGGTACATCATATTAGAATCAAACTTTCCTTGACAACCTAAAGACAACAAACTCTTTGATTGCACTGCCGTTGTCTAGAAGTATATATACAGGGCGTTTAAAAAAAAACTGCGTTTTCCAAATTTGGGAAACAACCATTAGGAGTACAAAAAAAATAATTATATGTCAATATTCTCTATAAAAATATGCATCGAAAATGTTATAGGTGTTTTTTAATATCTCTGAAAATAACGGCGCATTTTAAAGCATAAATATTTCAAAAGATGCATATGATGCTTTTTTCTGGTAGAATTTTGTGCCTTAAGGTTGGTTTTCAAAAATTTATTCACTTGAAAACAACATCTTAATACGGCCAATACAATTTTCTACCAATTACACTAAAAATTTCATTTAAAATTCCCTCACTGAAAACAAATATTCAGTTTTTCTTTTTGTATACTTAAGAAACATGACCTTAAAAATTGCTCATGTTCGTAAATCCCCACCCCTCATTTATTCCTATAATCCTTTAATTTGATTGACAGGTTAAGATATAAACTCATAATTTATCCATAATTTGTAATTAAATGCTTTTATAAAAAAAATTCAAACTTCAATAACTTTTCTGTCTTTAGAGATTTTTCTGTCAAATAAAAAGGATTTTTTTTTCTTTTTACTATAACCTACGTTATTAAAGAAGATTCTTTTACTGCAAATGCATCACAATCAAGAAATGTGAAAAAATGACAAATTGTAGTTTCTTAAAAATGCTTTTGTGAGAAGCTAAAAAGCATTTCACCTTTAAAACTCATTAAGGTACTTTTCTTGTACCTTTTTCTAAATTAATATTGAAATTCTAAATTTTTTTTTATACATAATAGAAGAGTTATTTTAATTTTTCTTGCACAACATTTTTCACATAAAGCATTTTTGGAAACTATGTACCTATCATAGAGGCCGTATTTTTAGAGATAATGAAAAACACCTGTTATAAATTTGATTTACTTTTTTACAGAGAATAAGGACAAATAATCGTTTTTTCTGTATTCCTTCTGGTTGTGTCAGAAAAACGGAAAACGCAGTTTTTTCTGAAACACCGTGTATATATCCTTATATGAAAGTAGCAGAATCTGTGTGTGTGTGTGTCTGTATCAAAGAAACTCTCTAACCACTGAACCGATATGGTTCTGCTTTACAGTGTAGCTGCTGATAGATCATGCAAAAGTTTATAATTTTTTTGGGTTGGACAACACCACCACCACCCCGAATAAAATTGATCCCCCTCAAAAAATATGTTTTTTTCACCTAAAATGCCCATAAAGGCCTCTAGGTGTGTATTCGCTGGTAGTGTATATCATTATGAGTTGTTACAAATGCTATTATTGGGTTCTAATTAGAAAGGAAGTAAAAAAATTAATTGAAGCTAGTAATTATATTCGTAAAGATTCTTTGTTTAAATATCTATCTTTATAATTTGTGCAACTATTATATTATTATCCTAATATTCAATAGACAAAAATAATATCATATTTCAAAGTACTTAGTGTTATCTAAGATTATCCTATTATGTAAAGGTAGTATGTTTTTTTTGTCTGAAGCTTAAGATCTTGGAGATTGTTCATGCGTATGGATTGTACTTTTTGGGAAGATTCGGAAAAGTATTAGTTGTATGTGGTTTTAATTTTTCTTTTTATTAACTCCCCTGCCTTTCCCCCATAGTCAAGGGGTGATGAAACAAGTTTGAAATAATACAAAATGTTTTAAAACGCAAAGCTTTTCATTTTTAGGGTGAGTCAGTAAGTCTGTCCGTCCGTAATAAACTGCTCAAATAGATAGCTTAGGCATTCCTGTAACATCAAGGTACGATTTAAAAAGCGTAACAGATTTATAATCATTACGTCATTTTGAAACATTTTATGTATTGTGATATTTACGGACTTTGACTGACGGACTTAAGCATAGAACAGCTTTACTATTTGAGTGATACACAATAAGTTTAATATATGAATTTATTTAGGTTATTATTAAATGGATATATGTTTATTAAAGTAATAAGCAGATCAGTAAATAACAGCTATGACAGTAACCTAGCACTATGGCAGGGCTGCACCGGTCTTGTAGAGGTAGAACCTTCTTACACAAAACAACAATCACAACTAGCTTGCCAGTATCAAGTATACAGAATGTTGATATCATACAGAATACATTGACGTAAAGAATCCAACAACATTCATTACATCAGGAATGAAGGAACTAAATATCACAGTATGATATAAATATGCTTTTCAACTGATTTCTGGATTAATGATTTCTTGGACAACAAGATATAGTATTATAAGCAAAGCAAATATTAAAGTCTTAAATTATATCCTTAACATAATCCTGTTTTTAAGCAATTTAGCAACAAATCTAAATAAAATTTTGTTTAATCTTTAAATACTTCACGTGTTGATGTTCGTTTGTCCTACTGTCGGATTTTAGAGCTTCACTATTATGGATGTTATCATCCTTGTTTTTAAACTGTGGGATAACTAATCTTACTTTTTCGGTCTTTTTTTGTTTTGAGGAGTAAACATTAATATACTCTTATTATTTTAGAATGTTACGCCCCCCCCCCCCCCCCCTTTACACTTTGTGATTAAGGGGATTTAGATAGTAGGAATAACTCTTTTAAACAAGGATGATAACATCCATAAACGTGAAGCTATAATAAAAGAAAAAGGACAAACGAACAATAACTCTTAAAGAGTATTATAACTTAATCAGCAGAACATTAATTTATAAGTCTAAACAAAATTGAAAATAATAATAATTAAAATCTTCTAATCAAAAAGTAAAAAACGGCGTGTTTAAATAAATTTTTTTTTAATTTTCTGGTAACGATTATAGAGTTGCTACGCTTAGTAATCGTTCTTAACTGATATGAGATTTATGATGCAAAGATGGACATCGTTAGGACAATTATAACATGTCTAAATAAACGAAAAGAGTTAACCGTTACGAATGTACGTACGGACAAACCCTAATTAAATGCAGGTCTTAAATGCATAATGTCGCGCGGAAAGCTTCAAATAAAATTATCTAAAAGCGTTTTGGTGTTATCGGTATCATTTACTAAGTATATTTTTGATAACTTTTATTTAATAGATTCTTCCAATTTTTAACATTTACAAAACAGCCTGCTTTATTTCTTCAAGATCCATGTCAGATCTATATAGGAAATAAATGTCTATAAATGAGCTCAAGTTTTCCAAGGAATAAATGTTTAAAACTCATAGTGCTCCAATAATCCATCATAAACTCTCATTGGCCAGAACGATGAGACCCATTATTTTACTTTATTAAAAATAAATTCATTTTTTTCATTTCATGTTGCTATTTACATTATATTGAAGTATTTAATTTCTAATCATAAAAAAGAAAATTTAAATTTTTAGTATAGTAAATTAAAGAAAACTCTGTTTTCATAGAATTCGATTGTGGCGACACTTTTGTGTGTTCAAATATTAAAACTAAAATTTGAATCATATTAACCCTTTGGTGATGGTAATGTGAAAAAAAAATATAATTGAAAAAATCTTATTAAAGTCAATTATTAAATTGATAAATTAGAAAATTGATTTATTGAGAAATAGATAAATAGATAACTAGCCAATAGTGAGATAGTTATATCGAGCCAACTCTAGTCGCATATATCTTTAATGCTTCGAAAATATTTTTGTATTTTTCATATGTTCTAGTATTTCAAAGGTATTAACACTTTATTAAATTTAATCTTTACCAAAGTAAAACCTTTAAAAAATACAGAAATAAACAAAATGAACAAGAAAAACAATAAATAAAAGTAGCTATATTACCATGTTTAAAATTGACTTCCTATGAAGCTATTGCCATTGAACTAGATTTAAAAATTTTGTTGGATAGATCAACTTTACCTTTTTCAATTCTAAAAATCCACCAATAAACGTGGCAGGGTCATTGTTAATAACTTAGTCGGGCGAACGGTCATACGGACGTATTAATAGTAACACAGTTTAAGTACATTGTATAGTAGTTGCTCACTTAAAAAAATTATGTAATTCTCACCTAAAGCCTTTTGGGGCATCCCACTGTTACGCTGTTTTAAAGATCTTAATCCCTTTTAATCCCCCCTACACCCCTTATTGTTTGTATTGAATATACTTTTCACTCATTTTGGTCGGTTAGTCTGTAATACGTACCTTGTGCTATTTCCTAAAGAGGATACGAAGTAGCTTTCATATCCTAGTAACCAAGGCTCGTCAGCCTAATTTAGGGAGGCGATTGAAGCTGCTGAGCCCTGCTTTTAATAAAGATATAAAATCACTTCGACTGCTTATTATTAGTGGTTTTGGATAAAGATTTTATAACATTCAGGACTTG
The DNA here is from genome assembly GCF_053477335.1 of Acartia tonsa. Taxonomy (NCBI): domain Eukaryota; kingdom Metazoa; phylum Arthropoda; class Copepoda; order Calanoida; family Acartiidae; genus Acartia; species Acartia tonsa. The sequence continues at coordinate 29,605,417 of NC_137267.1, forward strand.
ATTATAGAGGTGCTTCGCTTATAACATTGTACCTTGTTGTAGTAGGAATTAGTATTCCAGAAATCAGATGAGTAGAATAATTTTATCACATAAAATATTGTTGTCAAAAAGTTAAAAACAGACCCGTTTTAAATGGACGTACGAACATTTAGGTGACAATTATAGAATTGCTACGCTTCTTAAATCGTACCTAACTGTTATAGGAATCATTATGCAAAGTTTGATCGACAGGACAATTCTAATATGCATAAATTAACGATAATAGCTATTACGGCCGGAAGTATAGACGAACCGACCCTAATCATAGAAAAGCTTCGTTTTTAAAAATATGGTCACTGCTATTAATACCCAATATATAAATGAGGGCGTATGTATAATGATCTATCATATTTATTTTCAATAAACGCCTGTAAAGATAATATTTTCAAATGACTGTGAATATTTAGGGATTATATCTTTATTTATTTTGATTAGACAATTTCATATTAATTTATAGTAGAATATGGCAGTCGATATATTATTACTTGGATGTTTCACCAGATTTTCATGTTCTCTAATAAAGTGTTACTCGAAGCTGGCTAAAGTAACGACACCCTCATCCAACCCCATTACCTCATCACCTCCTTTAGGAAGAACGAATTGACCAATAAATGAGGACCATTAATTGAGGATAATTTTCCCCTGTCAATATATTCACGTATGCTATATCCATTAATATGTCACATATTTTTTTTGGTGCTTTATCGAAAATTTCTATTTTTATTTAAACAAGAAAAATCATGTCCATAAATAACAGCTAACAACATTTTTATTGTCAATATTTACTTAAGAAGATATCTGTAAAATTTTTAATTTTTTGAACAGCTTGGTTATGGAGTAGCTTTGATTCTAGAAGAAATATAATAAAGTTAAAGAATAGCATACCGAATATGAAACTTTCTTGTAAAGGTTAGCGAGATCTTAACAGACAGACATATAAATATACCTATGTTCTACCCATCTTATTTATGAATTAAATAAATGATTTTTGGTGAAAAGTTTAGAAAGACCACCCTTAAATGCGTCGGCATAATTATATAATTAAAGCTTTTAATTTCTTCTTTTCAACAAGATAATTGAAAATATTAATTATCAATAATTATTCTAAAAATCTAAAAAAAGAAATTAAAGAAAGGTTGAATCATAGGTTATTGTAGATAAATTACGAGGTATCTAAAAATATTATATAATTTCATCCTATTGAATAGTCAATAACTAGGTTAGGTTAGATAAGGACTTGTTAACAAAGGTTTATTAGACTTCCAGAAGGGTTAGGCACCCCACAGGGGCCTTGATAAAACACAAGTTACTAAAATTCCAATAAAACCTAAAAAATAACAATATCTTACTTTTTTGATTGCTTCATATAGTATAGTTAACAAAAGAATATTACATGCAGAGGCGTGCAAAAAGGGGGTGTATCCACCGCCCTGGCAAGATTAAGGGGGTTGGATACACCCCCAGGTGTCTACCTCTTCAACCCCACTACGCCCACCTTGACAAGGGTATCTATCTCCCTTAAACAGGAACAGGAGGTTGTTAAACAAAAAAACGTCATACCCCCTCATCAAATTTAAAAATTTTCAATTAGAATACTGTTTTCTGGGATAAATTTAGTATTCTATGGGTTAAATAAATAAATAGAGACCTCACAAAATAGCTGTAATTAGTTTTGTTCCCATAATCAAACTAAATAAACAGCAAAAAAAATCCCCCAAATTTTTATCATTAAAATTAAATTTTAAGGGGATGCACGCTGATTTCTATGACAATTGGGTACAAAGATATTAAGCATTACTTAAAGCGCTGCAGTAATTTATTTAACTTCGCTTTTATAAATGTTGCCATCCTTGCTTTTATAAGAACACCAGGTCTATTAATAAAATAAATGTTACCCAAGGACCTTAAGGGATATGACAATGAACGATAATTGATTTACAATGATGATAAACAAAACTAACCCTCTTTTTTATTACAATTATTGGTTGAAAATTTTAAACATCACTTGTTTAGAACCAATCATTTAAAATCCAATAAAGGTACCCAAAGTTTAATGAGATACATGGGTATGACACTTTGGGTACCAGTGAAATCTAAATCCAATGTCCCTTTATCCCTGATGTTACCACTAAATCCCCTATAATTATATGATATTACGGGTACGGATTAGGTATACACAATGTGACCGCCAGGTCAGCCTAGGCTACCCAGCTAGCAGAGGAAGCAAGGTGGCAGGAATTTGGTAATAGGTTAATAAATTAAAAAAAATATGAATATTTGATAAACTTTTCTGCCCTATGCGTCAAAAATTGATCATACTGTTGACATGTCAGGTGCGTGACATTACTTGCCCAGAGTAGATGGGAATGCCTTGGCCCAAAATAAGCTTTGACAAAGTTGATAATGCCAGACAATAGACCTGCAATTACAGAATTTGATGTCTGTAGGACGTAAAAGTTCAGACTATACATCCAGACAAAGGTTGTGTAATCAAAGGGTATGTCGGCAGCAAGATCTACTTTTCACTAAGATAAATAAAACTTTATTCAAACCTATAGCAGATCTATTGTTAGATCTATATTTCCTTATTTCCGTGGAGGGCTCAAAATACAATGTTGACCACTAAGCTAAGCCGCGACGCGTCCGGTCGTTCTATTTTCCCATTCAATTATCTAATAATTGGCCAGCTTGTTTATTTTTAACTCATTTTTAGTGACGTAGCCGCTCTATAATTCACAATTTTGTCTGTCCGCCTGTCAGCTAAGTATATTTGGAAAACGTAAATTCTCTCTGCTGCTATTTATGATATTCATCTGGAACTTAATCCGTCAGCCTGTCTGTATATTTTTTTCTATAAAATTTGGTTTATGGACAGGCGGACATTAGCAAATGAGCGATAGTTTCAGAGCAGCTTTGCTTTTAATATATCAATTTAATTTAAAACAGAACAAAATCTCTTACCCCTAATATTTACCAATGTATTATATATGATATACGTTGATATATTGACAGGGGAAAATTTGTCGTTAATTTAGATTGCAAATATGGACCTCATTTATTTGTCAGTTCGTTCATCCTTTAGAAGGGAAGGGTATTGGGTAAAGAGGGTGGACGGGGGTATCGTTATTTTATCTAGCTACGAGCATCACTTTATCAGAGTACAAAAATCTAGTGCAACATCCCATTAATAATATGTCGATACTTAAGCAATAATATGGTTGAATTATTGGGGTGGTAAATAATGCAATAATATGGGGGGGGGGCTGCAACTTCCTCCCTGCTGTAAAATATTCGACCCAAAAATATCATCCTTTTATTTTTCCCATAGAGTTATGCGGTTTAGGATTTGTGTGGCTTGGGGGGTATTGTTGGGGGGTGGGGGGGGGGGGAGTAATTTTGGTTGGGTAATAATAGTATTATTATTAGGGTGGTTGAGGGGGGGAGGGTGGTAGAAAATAAATTTAAGCCGGAAGTCTGACCGTGTCCACACAATTAGACTGACCAGCACAGCTAGAGAATTATCCCCCTATTGTATTCCCCCCCCCCCCACCTTCCAGAAACCCAACAAATAAAATTGGATAATGATTTTAACTTTGACTTTTGCCTTTTAAATAATTATGATGAAAATAAATAATTTATTGATTTTCAATTTATTTCAACTATTTTTTTTATATTTTAAAATTTAAATTTTTGCATATAAACTAAACCTATAACTAATATTTTTTTTTCAATTTAAATTTTTGGAGGGAGCTTTTTTTCTCAAGGACATATATCCAAATAGCCTTAAAACTTCTCTGAACCAATTAAGAACTTCTATGAAGAATTAGGACTCATCAATCAAGCTGTTGACGAGATCTTAGCGAACAGCAGACTTTTTGTTTGATGTAGGTCTCTCAATTAAATTAACTTTTTTTGAATTTATCAAATAAAACTATTTTTAATTAAAGCAATTTCGGTTTTGGGGGTAATTCTGGTTTTTAAAGTTACTTAATATTTCTTTTGTGCTGTAGGTCTTAAAATTAAGCAATTATCTTAAATATGTCTTTATAAATAGAGTTAAATGTGGTTTTTATGTAAATTAAAAGATTATTTAAAATTCTTTGAATGCTGTAGGTCTAATATTATAGGATAGAGATTTGATTGTAAATTATGCTGGTCCCCAAAGTTTTACATTACGTTCACATAGGTTCTGGAATAGATTTAGGCTATCTAATTTCTAGATTTTATTCTTTAATTTATTCTTCTGTCCTTCCCTACCTCGTCAAATACAGAGCCACTAACTGTTAGGAACACAGCCGCTAATATTAAATCTGAGAAAAAAATCAAAGCTCAATAAAATCACTAAATAATACAAATTTCAATTTATTCATCAAAAACATGAAAAAATGGCCTTTCATTGATTGAATGAAATTGATAAAAAATAATAATAAAGGGTAAATGTCGGAACTCAGTTACATGCACACAATTAAAAGTCAAAAGCTTCTATCAAACAACGAAAAATATTAACATTTGCGAAATTTTCCTACAATATGGAAAATGGTTAATGTTATTTTGCAAAAAGCTGTAAAAAAGGTAATCTTGAAATAATGCAAATGAATATCTAAACAAATTCTCAAATTTCAATTAATTAGTGCAGGGTTGGGTTCTCTAAAGTGGCGGAAATCAAGTTTTTAATATAAAAAAATTATTAAAAATGAGATGAGGGCCGGGGCGAAAAGTTAAGTATTGAAATAATTATGTATAACATTTATTCTACGGCTTTGTACTTTTGAATGATTTAATTATATTATATTTTACTGGTACTTTGGTAAAAACACCAAATGAATGGGCCATTTTGACTTTATTGGGGCGTGGTTGGGTGTGTGAATATCCCCCACATGTGTCAATCATTTGCCCACCCAATAAACACCAAACCCCACCCCTCCCCTTTTTGTCACTCCTATCACTCATATTCTCCCCACTAACCTTTTGTAATTTTGACTTATGCTTCAAGGTTTATCATTCCTGGATTCACTTTATAATCTCTGGATTAGAGACAGCTGCAGTGCAAATAGGTATCCATAATTACTTAGAAAAATTGGACCAATACACCATATGAAAAGAGTTTCTGGTGCTTTTACACAAACCTATGTCTGGACCACCAAAAACCCCCTAACTTAAAAAAACACATTGTTAGTTACTGTCGAAATCTCTAACACTGCGGAGCCTTTTCCTTATAAAAAAACCATCCGTGTGGGGTCCTCAAAACCATTACTTAACCTAACCTAAATTAGCTTAAAAACATATGTTTGTTCTCTCAAAAATTATTACAACATAACTAAATTAAGGTTATAAAAAATATCTTACATATAACACCTAAATTTAGAGATAAAATAGTTTAAAGCCATCATGGGAGCAATGTGAATTCTCTAAAATGGAGAACTATATTGGTTCGGTGGTGAATGGGACTAAAAAACTCTTCTACTTTATAAAATAGACTAGCTGCTACGCCCCTAGAGACCTCTAGGGGCATTTAGGGGAAAGGGGAGATTTAGATTTACATGTTTCACTACAAGATAATTTTTTAAAAATGTAGTAGGCATTTTTATGAAAAAGACATTTTTTGAGATGACCCTTAGGTCTAACCTCAACTTTTAGTTTATTGTATAATAATTAAAATGGGAGGGTGATTAATTTTTTCTAGAAGCGATTTCTCTTAAGAACTTTGAAGGTTAAAAATAGTTAAAACTGGACATATACAAAACCTCTCCGTAAAGGAGAACCATATAGCTATAGTGGTTAACGAGATCCTTCGCTGCAGACTAAAAGAACTTACTGCTTAATATTGTAGGATTGTTAGACCCTTACATATATAACTTGATGCACAGTATGATATAAATTCATGGTATTATTATTTCCGACCATTCAAATCATTATACGCTACATTTATTTGTATCATGATCTTTAAACATTGAACTATTAGTTTAGATTCATCAGATTGTTTTTGTTATCAACCGCTATGGACAAACGGACAAAGTAAGTTATAGAGCAGATGTTCAGTTCTCATAACAAAGAAAAAAAAGAGCAAAGATATGCAAAAACTCAAAGAAATCATAAAACCTTTAAAAATTTATGTCTTTTGAAGAATGACCGACAGACGGATAAAAAAGATTAGATGCGCTTATGTTTTAGGAATCTTTACAAAAAATTCCAACCGTCTATCTTTAATAGCAGACGAAAGAATCACATTTCCATTACTGTCAGACAAAGTGAATTATAGAGTACCTTTACTACTTATAAAAATAATAAGGATCATGGAAAGAAAACGAAGTTGCCGGTTTCGTCGTTTTTTCACATTAGCTTTTCTCCTATTTCTAGCCCCTGCGGGGCAATCATTAACATTTACTTAACCTAACCTAACCTAAAATAACCCTTTAAAAGGTACTGGGAAAATACGATGAAACCGGCAACTTCGTTTTCTTTCCATGATCCAATAATAAAAAGATTATATTATATTTATTGAGAGGTTTTCTAATGAAAAAATGAAAATTGTTTGCAAAAAATGAAAATGAATAACTCTATAATAATATTGACCATTTTATCCACCCCTTGCATACGCCCTCAAAGCACAACCAACGCCCATTTTGCAGCAATATAAAGTTTATTATCAATTACAAGCGACTGCGTCCCTAGATTCTAAAAGGGGAGCATAAAAAAGAGCAGAAAGCGACAAAATAAAATTTACTGAGAGATGTAGGTTCCTAACCCTATTCTTAAAAAGCTTTTTACAGTTTTTTTTTAAAGCGAACCATTTCTATAATTTCATAGGTCGATCCTTCGTATGTCAGTAAAAGATAGTACAGACTATTTGTCATTCTAAACATGTTATAGTCGTCATATCGGTTTCAAACCTAATATGATTGTTCCTGTTACAGTTGAGTTTATCTTAGAAAGCTTAGCAACTCTGTAATCATTTCCTGAAAGTACGTATGTTCATTTAAAATATGATTAATCAAGCCTTTGAATAATGATTTTGAAAAGGATCAAGCATATAAGATATTTTGATGGTTATTTTATTAGGATCTACTTCTGTAGATTTTAACAATAGATTTGATATAGAATAGGTGAATATTGTGACATATTCTCGCATACCCTTTTAAAATGCTTCTCACAGTTGGATAATATGAAGATAGCCCCCACCCTCTATATGATATTACCCTATCCCCTCCCTTGACCATGGAGGAAAGATTGACCAATATTTGAGTACTATATTAGCAACCTAAATTGACAACAAAATTTTCCCTGTCTCACTGTACACGTATTCTGTATACATTATTATAACATATTGCAAGTAATTTGTATATTCCTACATCCATGGATAATAATGTGCCATTATATCTTGCATGTGCAAATTTTATTGATAGTTAAGATATCAACTACAGACTAGGCGTTTAAGCAGGGAGGGAGGGGATATTGGACTGTAATTTACACTGGAACCCATAGTTTTTATAACAACGGTTTTTTTCGTTAGCTTAAAGGCTAGTAGTGTTTAAACTTTTTAACCAATATTCTAATGAACAGGAAAGTCATTTTGATTGTTATCATGTACATCATTTTATCGTCCTATCCCTTAAGATTACAGGTTTTTTAAACCTGCTCTATAACACACTTTGTCAGTTGGTCCCTCCATCATTTTTATGTTTATTCGCTACTAATGGTTATTGTAATCCTTGTTCTAAATCCTAAATGATATGAACCTTAATGTACAATTACCCTCTCTATAACTGATCTTATCTTAATTTTATTTGAAAATGATATACCAAGGAAGTTTTAAACGCCGAATTATAGCAGACATAAAAAAACAAATTTGTACAGTTATAACAAGTGGCGTGCACAGGACTTTGCCAAAGGGATGTAACCTGAAGGTGGTGTAAAATGGGGGAGGCAGGCCGATTCGGAGGTGAAAAATAGCCTAAAATCATTCCAAGACTTATTTAAAAAAAATAAAATTGCCTAAAACCATCTTAGAACCTATAAGGAACTTCATTCTAAAGGAGAAAAGCGGTTAGCGAGATCCTTCGCTTAAAAAAAGCTTACTACTATTTATAATAGGATAGTTAGTTAGAAAGATAATAGGTGGAATATATTTCATAATTAAAATTTAAAATTAACTTTCGAACATTAATTTCCTATTAAATACTTTACAGAAAATTTATGGGGCGTCACCCATGTACCCCCACCCCTCCCCATCATGCCTGTCTTTATGAGCACGAAACAAGAACAAATTTGTTCATAAATAGCCAGTGGTCTGTAAGGATTAGACAATGGACGATAAATTAATGTGCATCCCAAATAATGATTACAAAAATTTTATCTTCAGTAAAAAAAAAAGTTTGCAATACTTCTATTTTGAACCAACTAATCAAGACTTCATAAAGGCACCTGAAGCTATTAATAATGAATAAGAATCTATTATTAGGGAAATTAAGAATATGTACTTACAAAGTCTATGCATTACTGACCAACAAAACAAACAATGAAAAGCTTCGCCAACTGCCTCAAGAGGTGGTAGGCATTTCCTTAACCCTTAATGTTTTTTAAAATCTTATTTTTAGGGGGAGGGGAAGAGGCTATTTTTTTTGTAGGGGAAATAGGAAAAGTGCAATCCTACCAAATAGCTTTAAACCTACCCAAGGCCGAGACTAGACTTTTATGAAATATGAATAAATATGGTTTTGCTGTTTATGAGATAGAGGACATACACAAACACAAATAGAAATAATCTCCCCCCCCCCCGAAATATTTCGGACACACAGAGTAAATTGAGGAGTAGTCATGTTTCAAACAAGCTCAGATTTTTAGTTTTTAGTACCTCATTTTCTAATTTTTATATCAAAATTTGACAATATTTGTATGGGGCGAGATAATAGAGGAATACATTAGATAACTTTTAGTAATGTGGGGGTTTCTTTCTGTGTTTTTTTATGGTTGGAGAAAAAAATTATTTTTGCACCTTCAAGTTGGGGGTAAAATTTTGATGGGCATGGTTTTTTTTTGGGTGGGGGGGGGGGGTTATTAAAGATAATTGTTTTACAAATTCGTTTGGGAGAGGGGAGTGTGATCACTCCCCTCCCCCCTTGACGTCCCTGAGTTTAGTTTAGGTTTAGGTTTATTACTTTAAAGGGGAGCTTAAAATAGGCAATTGGAAGTTTTCTATGTTTTATATTTTAACACTTCATTGGCTAGGAGGAGTTTAGTTTGGGTTTGATATTTACTAGGGTAGTTCAAAATAGGACATTGGAATATGCACACTATTATTAGTACTCTATTTTAATCACTCAATTGGCTGGGAGGAGTTTAGTTAGTTTGGGTTTGCTAATTTATAGGGGGAGCTCAAAATGAGTCAGAGAAAAAATCTAAATATGGCGTTGCTGAAATCTAGCAAAATATTATTGACATTTAGCTCTTTTTATGTTAGATTAAATTATATTAGGTAAGAATGAGAGCAATATTGTTGTAAGCAGGAGGTTTTATATCTGAAAAGCACTGCATGTATAGGTCCCACAAGATTAAGGCCCCCCGCAGTGATTAAGCGAAAAATTTCACTCCACACTCCTCTAAAAAAGGAGAAGGGCATTGTTTCTGTGGTCGGTAGGCACTTTGAGGGAAAGCACTAATCCACTCTTTTTGTTTCAGAGTTTTTTGGAAAGTTTTCAAAAGTATTATTTTACCTGTATTGAAAAAACGCCTAAAAATGAATGATTTTTTAATACCTCTAACAACCGGATATCAAATTATAAAACATTTTTTTTTACTTTTTGGGTGTTGAGATTTTTTTGATTTCCTTTTTCAATTAGAAGGAGGAGTTTTGGACATTATCTGGGAAATTTTATTCAATGCGGTGTCTTAACCCCCCGGGTCTATCATTCTCTCATTATAACCTAACCTAATCTCAGATAAAGTATGAAATAGACCCTTGCCCCCTTATCATAAATTTACTCCGGGGGGGTATCCAGTGCTCGATTTGGTGCTTGTATTGTAGATCATTTTTTTTGTAGGTTTCGCTAATATAAAATGTTGTTATTCTTTTTTAATTCAAAATATCCAAAATGTTATGGATATTACTATTTGCTCGATTTGGTGCTTGTATTGTAGATATTTTTTTGTGTAGGTTTCGCTCATATCAATTGTTGTTATTCTTGTTTAATACAAAATATCCAAAATGTTATGGATATTACTATTATCATAAATTTTTAGTGCTTTCGGCGGTTTTCTTAAACTTAAAAAGGGTAAAATTTTTATAATTTTTGCTTATAAACAAGGATAACAGCTTTTGAAACAAATTTTCAACCATTTATAAAGATTTATAAAGGGGTTAAGGATTAGGAAATACCCCAAACAAAAAGTTATACATATATTAGACATTTCACACCAAAAATGTGGATTTTTACCCACCCTCCCTCACCACAAAAACATTTGGAAGGTGTGAATAATATCCTCCATTTCCCTATTTTATATGGCAAAATAAAAATTTTCCCCATCCCCACAAAAAGTGAAACCTTTTAATATATTTTTTGTATGGTTTCATCGGATCTCCCCCCAACGGGATTTAACCTACTGACTGAAAACCTGCTCCTAGCCCCTGCAGGGGTCCTGAACCTTGTGGTAAACTAACCACTGAGTGAGCCTAACCTAAATTAACTTTAACGAATCTTTACTAACCTAACTTAAAATAACATAAACTTATTGGTGCAAACAACGACCAACAAATACGAATTCTAGAGTAGCCTTTCCTCCCAAAAAAGATGCTTTTAACGGATTTTGTATTAAATTAGTCGTAGCAGTAAAAAGGGCATATTTTTAAGGTAAAGCTTATTTGGTTAAAAACATTTTTTAATCTTTTAAGGAAATTTAGAAATTAGAATTTGAATTTTTAGAAAATTTTAGTACTCTTTTTGTAACGAAAATACTCTATAATTCACTTTGTGTCTACGGCAGTCAGTTACTCAATGATTGATTTTCTTAGATGCTATTTAAGATATACTGCTATTTTTTGGCGAGATATACATTTCCAAATAGCATACAGTATACAACTTAATTGGTCCGTTAGTCTGTCGGTCATGTTACAAGAGACATTTATATTCTCCAATTTTCGGGATTTTGTAATATTTGTCATATTCTTCTGCTCTATATATAGCATGCTTTACGTCTGTCCATCCTATCCACTTCTTATGCATGTTTGTCATTCTTGTTTATTTAGGGGACATTTTTAATATTGAACTATATTACTAGCAGCTACGCCCCTAGAGGCCTCTGGAGAAAAAAAAGTGGGGAGGGAAGAGAAGTCGAACCTCCTCACTTTTGGATTTTAAAAGAAGAAAAAAAATGTTTTTGGTGCGATTTTCTACGAAGGATGGTTGTACCTTCCCCCAAAAACCTTCCTAGGACCCATGCGAATCTAAGACTGTTAATCTATTGGTACCCAAAGTTTTATAACCACATTATTTATTCGTTTATTGAATTTAGATTGATTGAAGCATCCAAGGTTATATTTGATTTATAGAAGGGATTATTTTGATTATCATCATTGATATAAATTTATGGTCATTTGTTCTTTTTTTTAGTGTTCACGTCTACTTCACTTACGCCAGATCATTGCATAAATCGTTCAAAGTATGGAATGATAGAACGTACATATGGACGAACAGTTGCACCATAAGTCTACAAAGATTCGCTTTTAAAAATAAATTGATTGTTGCACGTATATTGTTCACAATGACCTCTATTTGAGTATATTTTAATAAAACACGAATTACAAAATTCATAAAAGCGCATCCTAGCATATAGAAATAGATTGAATCGATAAATAGTTGAGTAAATTAAGTTCAAAATACTAGTTTAGAAAGTTTGATAAAATATAAAGTAGTAGATTTTTTTGTCTGTAGCTTAAAATTTCGACAACTACTTAACCGATTAAGTTCTCTATTTTTTGGAAGCTTCTTAAATGGATGGTTTTAGGCTAATTTTCTCTTTCCTTACTCCTTCGCATGCAGAGCTCCTGAATGCTAGGAGCGCAGCCGCTAGTTGAATATAATGTAACTAAAAGCTGTTTTCATAATTTGACGCGACTTACAGATCTAGCTATTTAGGGAAGCTTCGCTTTTATCAATTTACACTGTGAGGATACATTTCAGCTCTATTTTAGTTTAGAGTTCAATTTATTAATGTTCAATCAAATTCGCCAAAAAGAAACTGAGAAAATTTTTTTTTTACTTTTTATCGTTTGTAATCTGACGAATGAAGGTATAATTTACAGCTAAATATGCCCTCCCTCTCTGCAAACCTGCTCAAAACCATAATCATTCCTTCATTCGTGTGTACGTGTTAACAAATAGTTTTTCAGTATGGCTACGAAACAGGTTGTTCTCAACCATACTGAAAAAAACATGTATAGCATCGTATTACAGACAATTTTTCACGAACATTAAAAAAAATAGTAAAAGTAAAAACAGATTTGTTAGCTCATGCATGCAGCCCCAAGGGGCTAAAAAACTGATTTAATCTCATAATTTTTAGTTTTTATATCCACTGAAAGCCACTGCGACTACGTACTGATCAAAAAACTTAGCTAAATTGCTTACACACATCGAGGGAGAGGCCAATAGCAACTAAATTGATCTATAATTAAACATTTATTACACAAAATGTTTTAAATCTACCAATTTTAGAATTTCACATCCAAAAACTATGGGAATTATTTTTTTGTTATTGTCCTATCCCTTATCCCTGGTTTGTGGGAACACTAATTTATTATGATAAATTAGAATCTTTCACTTTAGTATATTTCAGTCTTATTCTCAGTATAATTCATTAAAAAAATAGATATAGAAGATCTAAATACATACTCTATAAATCAGCCAATTGGTAAACAGTGGAGGGATAATTCGGCTATATTATTAGATAGAAAGTGTGCATATTTTGTTACGAGAGGGTAGTTAGGATAAAGCTTTGCTTTGGTGAATTATATCTTGTAAAAATTCTTACTATTTGCGTAATTTTTTGGTGCTATCCTCTTTTTGGAATTTTTGGAAGATTATCGTTCTTGTTCGGAGTCATAGTTTTGTCGGGGGAGGGGGAATAAAACAAGAGGATAACACCATTTTTGTAACACTTCTGCACGCCTCTTTTTATACCTTAATTTTTCTTGCATATTTTGAAGAAACGATGAAATTATTGTTTCTAAACTGGATTTTCCTGATAACAGTGTGCTACTCAGAAAAAGGTAAATTTAGTCAGTAAAATGGATTTATTATTACTTGGATCTTACACCAGATTATCCTGTACTCATGTAATAAAGTGAAAGTCACAGCAGCCTAAGTATAATCCACCCCCTTTACTTTATTCACTCCCCTACTACTGGATGAACGAGCTGACTAATAAATGATTACCATGTTAGCAACCTAAATTAACGACAAATATACCCCTGCCATAATATCCTCGTATACATCACTTGAACGGTGTCAGGTCCTAAGGACGCACAATCTTTCCATTATCACCAATTATTATACACAAAATTACCCCTTCTGTAGAATACAATAAGTGGTTAAAGCGTCAGGGCACTCAACTTAATGAATCATCCAATCAAATACAATAAGAGTCACCGAAGTTGGTAAGCTAATCAACAAGAAAACGTTATTATAAAACTTTAGGGACTAGTGCAATAAACACCCTAATGTCCCATCCGGTTCCATTGGAATTCAGCCCACACGGGATTCAACCCACGGAATTCAGCCCAGCGGGATTCAACCCAACGGTATTCAGCCCACACGGGATTCAACCCACGGTATTCAGCCCACACGGGATTCAACCCACGGTATTCAGTCCATACGGGACTCAACCCACGGAATTCAGTCCATACGGGACTCAACCAACGGAATTCAGTCAACACGGGATTCAACCCATTATATGTGTAAAATTACCAGTTTGAAAAAAAAATATTTTTTTTTTTAAATTTGAGAACAAAATTTTTAGAAATTTTTTTTAAAAGTTTTGAAAAAAGTTTATGTAAATTTTTTTTTGTAGAAATTATTTTATAAAATATGATTTTTTTTAAATTTTCTAAAAATTTAGTTCTCAAATTTAAAAAAAAATATTTTTGAAAACTGGTAATTTTAGATATATAATGGGTTGAATCCCGTGTGGACTGAATTCCATGGGTTGAGTCCCGTATGGACTGAATTCCGTGGGTTGAGTCCCGAATGGACTGAATTCCGTGGGTTGAGTCCCGTATGGACTGAATTCCGTGGGTTGAGTCCCATGTGGGCTGAATTCCGTGTGGGCTGAATCCTGTGGGTTGAATCCCGTTTGGGCTGAATACCGTTGGGTTGAATCCCGCTGGGCTGAATTCCGTGGGTTGAATCCCGTGTGGACTGAATTCCAATGGAACCGTCCCATCCATAACAGGCTTCTAATAAAGATATTCTTGTTATATTTCAGATGGAAAACATTTAGAAGTGAGAGAAAGGCTGAAAACAGCCCTACTTCAAGATTATGATAAGGGATTCTCTACATACTTCTTCCTTATAATAAATTAATTGGATGTCTTTCTGTGTGTGTGTGTGTCTGTCAGTCTGTACCGAAGTATCTCACTAACCTCTGAACTGATATGGTTCTCCTTTACAATGTAGCTTCTCATTGGTCCTGGGAAGATTTGGATCTATTTTGGGGAGTGAGTGTCACCACCCTCCCTAGAGAAATTACCCTTTTATTTTGATCTAATTTTTCTTTTTAATTCTAAAATTGAAAATGGTGAGGGGTTTCTTCGCTCCCTTCAACCCCAAGAGCCCCTAGAGGTCCCTAGGGTCACTTGTGGTGGGTGGGGGGTGGATAGGGTGCAGGTGAAACAAAAGTAAAGGGGTTATTAATCTTGGGAAAAGATGGGTACCCCAAAATAGATATAAAACTTCCCAGGACATATTAGAATCTACATTGTAAAGTAGAACTATATCAGTTCTGCTGTTAGCAAAATCCTTTGGTACACAAGACAGACAGACAGACATCCTCTTGCTTTTACTTTTCTGTGCTCTTTTCGGGGGGGGGGGGGGAGTTCTGTGCTCGACTAGGAACTTTAAGGGAAACAGCCAAAGTTAGCTTGTATCTATGAAGAGAAATATTCAGACTCTGATACCCTTAATGAACAGCAGACAACCAGTAGTTGTAGAGCTAGGACTTTCCACAATGTCTATGGATTTACAGGATACAATTAATACAAACAATTTTATGAGCAGGAGTGATGGAATATAATCTGTGTATAACACATCGCAAGAAAAATACAATTTTCTTTATTGACAACGGATGTTAAACTTTTGTGGGGTTGCGAAGTATACAATCCTTTTAATAAAGCTTCTTTTATGTCCTAAGAGGATTTAAAATTACATATTTTGGAGGAGGGTACCACCCTTTCAAGAGAAATTGCCCCTAGAAAGAATTTTTGAAAAGTTTTCATTTTATAAATCTTAAATTAAATGTGACCCCCCCCCCCCCAAACAAAAGTGCCTCTAGAAACCTCTAGCCGCTCTGGAATTATATAAATATTGAAATTACTAATGTAAAATTGTTAGGGTGATGGGTTACTGAATATGACCAACGGTAATATCCTACAATGGAAAGTAGGTCGCCTTTTACTAAAGCAGTTGAATGTATGTTTGTTTGTGTGTGCAGTAAAATCTCAAGTACATCCTTTTATTGAAATTTATTTAGACAATATGACCAATAATCCTTAAAGAAAAGTAACAGTATCTGTGTCTGTTTGTACCAAAGGATCTCGCTCACTGCTGAATAAATATGATTTTTCTTTACAATGTAGCTTTAGATAGGTAGGTCCTGGGAAGGTTTTTTACAATTTTTGGGAGGCTACCACCACCCTCCCAAGATAAATCGCCCCTGGAACCCCCCCTCCCTCTCACCATAATTTTTTTAATTAAAGAGGCCTAGGGGCGTAGCTGCTCGAGTCTTAATAAGTTAGCACAAAAATTACATGATATATAAAGTAAAAATAAAAAAAAAACTTCACAACACTTTTTTCTTCTAGGATGCAAGACTAAGATGGAATCCTGAAGTTTATTCCAACATAACATCAATAAGAATCCCAGCGTCTAAAATATGGATTCCAGATATTCAGGTACTAGTGTTTGTTGGCGTTTTGCATTGTTTTTTGACTTACTTGTGGGGGGGGGGGGGGGTGTCTTTTTTTTAGAACCCCCTGCTCTTTAATTACAGTTTTTATACCAAAAATAATTCGAAAAAAAACACAAAACATATACGTGTTTTCAGCAGTCGTTGGGGGTCAACATATCATAGAATTGACGACCTTTTCATCTGCCCCCCCCCCCCCACCAAATGTTATTTTAGATTTATTTCATTTGTTCGTCATGACTTATTTTTGAATTAATTATATAATAATCTAACAGTAAATCTGCATCTGTGAGGCCTAAATATACAATACATGAAAATGAGTTGAGACTGATAATTTGGGAATGTACATGCATTGTCTTTCTTTATACACCTATCACATCTACAATAGGCACCATTTTAAAGTATCTAATTTGAGTTGGACTTGAACCTAATAACATGGGGATGTTACTATTGATGTTTATGATTTTAAGGCAATATTAATGTTGAATCTCTTATGAATTACTTTAAAATTACTGTGTTAAAAATGTATCTTTCACTAAAATGCAAGATATATAATACTTTTTTGGATACTAGAGGCTTCTAGGGGCACTTGAGGGTGTGGAGGGAAATTGGCTATTTCAGAAAAGTAAAATTTCATTCATTCTTCTTTTTTCTTGGGGAGAGGGTCATTTATTTCCAGGGGTGATTTCTCTAGGTTGGGTGGTGGTAACCCTCCTCCTAAATAGTTATAAACCTTTTCAAGGGGTTCAGTGGTTAGCAAGATGCTTCGGTACAGACATAAAGACACATAGACTAGTATATAGATTGATGTGGAATTTCTTGCCATTTGGTTGGTAAAGTCTATAGCATTTTTCATTTACAACTTGTGCTGTTACGAATATCTCGAGCTTGTACATACCTGTGATATAAATTGCTAATAATTTCAATATAAGTATTTTGTTCTCATATTGTCATTTATCTATGGGATATATTTAGGTTTACAATGCTGTCAATTATGGAGAAAATAGCTTCTCTGATTCACTGAGAAATCCAGATAGGCATTTGGCTATTGTTACAAGTGATGGAAAAGTCCTTTTATATACAACTCACAAACTTCAGGTTAGGATTAGTTTTCGATACATTTGAAAAAATCGTCTAAGCCTTTTTTTTAAGAGGGGTAAAAAATCACAAGGATGGGGGTAAAATGGTGCGCGAAGCTTGCAGAACATTTCCAATTTTTGATAAATTTTTTTGAGATCTTTTACTCCAGATAAGATGTGATGTTGCCAAAACTGTTCCTGGACCTGGAGAGGTTTTCATTGATAGAGGTTAATATCAGAACTATTTTCAAACTTCAAAAAAAAAATTATGTGGTTTGTGCTGCACTAGCTATAGATTCTGAACCAGTTGCGGTCAAGTGTTTTGTTAAAAGGGTGCGTGAATAGCCTCTCACGGGAGTGTATAGGGGCGTTGAGGAGTATCCACTCCCTTTAATTTTGCCAGGGGGGTGGATACACCTTATCTTTTAGATAATCCTTACAAAAAAGTAACAGGATCTGTGTTTGTCTGTCTGTTCCAAAGGAAATCCCCAACCGCTAGACTAATATGTTGCTCCCTTACAATGAAGCTTCCCATTGGTCCTGGGAAGGTTTATAAATATTTTGGGAAAGGTACCACCAATCTCCAAAGAGAAATTATCCCTAGAAAAAAAATACTAAAAATTATAAGAAAACAAATTATAACAAAAATATTTTAAAGTGCCCCTATAGGCCTCTAGGGGTGTATCCGCTAGTAACTATAAATAACGTGTCAGGACAACTTGACTGGCCATGGGGGAAGTATGAATGTGAGATAAGTATGGGATCTTGGACATATTCATCTTCACAAATAGATCTGAAACCTTACCTCAACAGAAACTATATTGAATATCTTGTAAGTACAATTCTGAATTTGATTTATAATCAAGTGGATCTTACACCAGGTTATCATATACTTTAATAAATTGGAACTTTAACTGGCTAAAATAACGATTACCCCCATCTACCCACTTTAGCCCATCCCCTCCCTACTTACTGGATGAAAAACTGACCATTTAATGAGTTCCATGTTAGCAAGTAAATTGACGTTAATTTTTCTCCATAATATCCCCGTAGTTTTTTTTACATCCAATACTATAATAATTTTGGGGAGAAAGGATTTGTTAAAATGTTCTCAAATTTTAATCATTTTCATTATGTAATATTTATCCCAAAAGAAATTTCTCACAACAAAAATGACAACTCCTAACAAATTTTTTAAAATAATTTTTTTAAAAACTATAATTGAAAGAGGTGGTGTCAACTTTATCCTCCCTACCTCAAGTGCCCATAAAGGCCTCTAGAAGAGACTTCTAAAGGCCTCTACAGGAGTAGTCGCTGGTTATACCTAATTATAATTATATCTCTTATTTATCAGGATCAGAATAACTCTCCATATCTTTTCACAGAAGACTCATTTAAAGATGAGAATGTGATAACCTGCACAAGATTTAAATGTTGTGCGGATCTTTATCAAATGGCCAGGTTTAAATTTAAGGTGAGGTTTTTCAAAAATTACTTATGAATGTTGGCTTTAATTAATATCAAAGTCTCAATTCCAGGGAAGGAAGGGATATTAAGCTATTTATTACACTGGTACCCAAAGCTTTTGATCACATAAACTTATTCGTAGAATAAAAAAACTTTGGGCCCTTAATTATTGGTCAATACGTTTCTCCATGGTCAGGGGAGGGGAGGGGCTGGGGTAAAGTCATCTGCAGGTGGTGTATTTTAGTAGCCAGCTGGGATGAACATTTTAGTTTCATATGAAAGATTTAAGTATGGCTTCGAAACCGATTAATATCCGCTGGATTAGAACCTGTTCTCAGCAATACTGAAATATCATATAAAGCATCGTATTACAGACAATTTTTCACGAATATTAAAATTAAAATTCGTAGAATCAATTCCAGTTTTATTAGACCGGCCCTTCGAACCCCTCGGGACTGACTTCTTAATATCCGCGAAAAGTTGTCTAAAATACGATGCGATAAATATCTATTTTTAGGTTGAAAAACGTGGCACGGTTACAGCACAAGGACTAAAATTGATGAAAAAAGATGATAAAATGTTGCTGATAAGTCCTTTTCTTCTATTTACTCTGGTCATAATATCTATTATTGGGACATTATTCACAATTAGCAAGCTGTGTCATAGAAAACCAAATTTTTTAGTTGAATAATCGAAAACATATATTGATATTAAATATGGACGAAAAAAAGTAAAATTTTATTTAAAATTAAATTCTATTCTGTTTCTTAAGCTGCCCTACTTTGCATTTAATTAACCTTGTATAAACATCTTATTTATTCACTTTATTTGTTATTAATGTGCAACCATAGGGAATTTTAATTCTTTTTTTATATGTAAAATTGCTTTTAAAACATATATTAACTAATAATTGACTTAAAATGCATAATTTTACAAATTTTAATTGCTATTTTTTGTTGTTTAGTTCCTGATGATGAGGGCAGTTTTGCCCTCGAAACGTTGAATAAATTTAAAAGTTTGATGTCTTGAGTTTTTCATTCTGAGGATTTTACATGTTGGGTCCGTAACCATTCGTCCTACATAATGATAGTTAGTCTTAAATTGTGTCTTATATTATCTAGGGATCTGAAGGGATAAGACAATGGACGATAAATTGATGTACATTCTGAATGATGACACACAAAATTACCCTTTTTCTAGATTATAATCATGGTTGAAACGTTTGAACACTCAACTTAATAAACCAACCAATCTAAATTCAATAAAAATCTCCAAATACACTGAGCTAACGAATAAGAAAACGTTATCATAAAACTTTGGCGACTACTGTAATAAACAGCCCAATGACCCAATGGACAATAAATTTATGTACATACCCACAAATTATAATAAACAAAATACCCCTTTTTTAGATTAAAATTATTGGGTAAAAAGTTTGGACCTACTTATGAAGATTAATAAATGTTCCCGAGTGAAAGAATGTATGTATAAAGCTTTGGGTATTAGTATGATGCAATTCCAAGGCCCCCTCCCTCCGTGGTTCTATATCTAAAATATACCAAAATATAAATATAAAGGGGTGTCAAAAAATTTAACTTCTTTTATTCGGTCTACTTTGTAAAATATGTTAATTTTATCATATAGCAAAACATATATTTAGTAACAAGACCAAAATGACTAAATTATAGCAACAAGTTTTTTCATGAAATCTCTTACAAAGATTAAGAAAATTTAAAACATTATTATTTTCCACTACAATGTCCACTAAAACTTAAGACTAGATCACTTTATAACAGACTAAAATTTGGGTTAATAACATTCATTTGCCTGCTTATTGGCCAGGGCTTTACCTTTTATCTTTATTGATCACCACTGAGCTGCCAAAAGCTTACTGTCTTTAATCAAGATAATAAATTTATTGCTCTATATGGTTTATAATAAACGAAAAAAGGAATTTCAAGGAGACGAAAATATTTGTTTCTTTCCTTTCCTAAGTTCGACTTGTGATATGAATGAAATAAAAACTAACTGCTCTTAGTACCAAAATTTGCACATGTCTAACCAATAATGTGGTCGGCTTGTTTACACACTGTGTTCCTTTTGGTCAAGTCAAGGGGATTGTTTATCTAGACCTTGCGTATTTATTGTTACGCACCGTATTATAGACAGCTTTTCGCGGATATCAAAATGTAAAAATATAAGATTAAAACCAGTTTTGTTATCACCAAAGTCTTGGGCTAATAAAAGTGGTATTAATCTTATGATTTTTATTATTTATTTATTAAAAATTGTCTGTAATACGACAATAAAACTGTTTCGAAGCAATACTGGAAAAAATATTTCTGAACGTATCAACATACATATATGTATTGTAGAGCGGCTGCGCTTCTATAATAATGATTGGTGGAAAATATCTACTGCAAAGGCGTAACTAAATACATACATATAAACTAAAACAGAATTTGGCTAAGAGAAATTTCATTTGCCTGCTTATTGGCCAGGGCATTCTACCAACATTGAAAAATAATATGCTGACAGATTGATGGTTGGTGTTATTTTTCTGTCTTAAGTTTAGATATTTTATACTAGATCGTCTATCATAAACAATAAAGGGAATTTCAAGCAGACGAAGATTTTTGTTTATTCTTAGTCGCTTATGATTCCTTTCCTTATTATACGAATGAAATAAAAACTAACTGCTCTTAGTACCAAAATTTGTACACTGTAAAACCAAGAACGTGGTTGGATTGTTTATACACTTTTTTCTTATTGGTCAAATTAATAGAATTGTTTATCTAGACCTCCTATATATATATTGTTATTCGTCGTATTATAGACAGCTTTCCGCGGATATCAAAATGTAAAAATATAAGATTGAAACCAGTTTTGTTATCACCAGTCCAAACTGGTATTAATCAAATGATTTTTATTTTAATATTTGTTGAAAATTGTCTGTAATACAGAGAACCGGTTCTAATCCAGCGGTGATTAATCGAAGCCATACTGGAAAGAAGATTTCTGAACGTATCAACATACATATATGTATTGTAGAGCGGCTGCGCTTCTAATAATGATTGGTGGAAAATATCTACTGCAAAGGCGTAACTAAATACATACATATAAACTTAAATCTTTCACGAATGCTCTTAGTCACTTGCAACAAGATTGACATTGTTCATGGGAATAAAAGAATATAGATATTGCCAGAAATCTTAAGGGACATGACAATGCCCGATTGATTGATGTATACCCGCCAAATGATGATAATCAATAAACAATAATTTTTGTTGAAAAATAGTATTGTAACAACCAACGAAGATTTGATTAAAGTACCCAAAGTTTTAAGTCAAACGAATGAAAGAACTTGTTTATAAAACTTTGGGTACTAGCAAAATGTATACTAACCCAAAAATTTAGATTTTATAAAAGTAACCAAAGTTTATACGCAAACAACGATTGAAAAACTTTGGGTACCAGTATAATTTATATCCTTCCTGAAATTATAAAAATGTTTAAGGGAAACCTACACATATAGAGACACATTCGCACCCCCCACAAATCCTAATGGCACACGGCTATTTACAGCTTGCATCCAAAAATAATAAAAATCATGGCCCAATGATGTCACGGTGAAAGGGAAATAAATATTCATTTGAAATATTCATTGGTTGAAAAGTTAGTTATTAGTTTTTTATTGACAGCTTTTCACGGAGAGTAAAATTAAAGTATTATTTTTAGTTTTGTTTTTCCCGAACGTCCGAAAGCCATGGCTTACTAAACTGGTATTGATCTTATTAGTTTTATTCATTATTTGTTAAAAATTGTCTATAATACGATACAATATTTGTTTTTTTAGTCTGGCTCAGAACTGGTTCTCATCCAGCTGAAATTGATTCAGTTTCGAAGCCTTACTGGAAATAACTATTACCCTTTTCCCTTCCTACTCAGGGATATAGGGATAAGACAATGGCTTATAAAATATTGATACACAAAGTTACCCCTTCTATATATTACAATTAGTGGTTGAAACATTTAAACACTCAACTAAATGAACAAGCAAATCAAACCTCAATAAAATTCCCAAAGTTGTTAAGCCAACGAATAAGAAAACGATATTATAAAACTTTGGGGACTAGTGTAATAAACAGCACAATTTCCCCTCCCTCCCTGCTTCCTACGTACTTCTCCTTCGATTAATTTGATAAACCCTCTCCAAATATTATTCCAAAACAAGGCAGTGGTAATCTAACAAATTTGGCGGTAAAAATTATCGCACATCATGCAGAATAAAATGCAAATTTACCCTTTCCTCATATTTTTGTTAGGAAATCTGCTCTATAACTCACTTTGTTCGCCTGTCCTTCAGATATTAGGAAAAACGCTATATTGGACCCATAATTTCGGTGGTCACCTGAAAGTTGAGGGGGGGGGGGGAGAGATTTTTTTCAGGGGAGATTATTCTTGGGCCTAAGAAGCCTAGAAATCCTGTTACTTTTATATAAGATTATACCCTTTCACAAGTAACAAAAATCATGTTTTAAATGCTTAAGGATTATGGTAATTAAACTTAAATTATTTTTCGGTTAGAATTAAAAAAATTTTCTTCATAAAACAAGTAAATTTTTTTCTCGTATTCATTCCAATCCGGTGGATAAGAACCGGTTCTCATCCATACAAAAAAAAATTATGTCTAACATCGTATTATATCCACCTTCGGCACCTAAGGGCTAAAAAAACTGGTTTTAATCATTCTATATTCGCGAAAAGCTGTTTATAATACGATGCGAGAAATAAATATTAACAATTATTTTGACATTTATTAGAATATTTTTTTAACTTATTACAGAATTGTTGAAAATGTTTTATTGAATCAATGTTTAAACAAGGATGACAACATCCATAAAAGCGAAGCACTGAAACGGTAGGACAAACGGACATTAACACTTGTATAGTGTTAGAACTTAATTATCATAATATAAATTTATAAGAGTCAAAGCAAAATTGTAAGTAAATTTGTTGTAAAACTGCTTGATACAGGATAATTTTTATGGACATACTTACATTTTTAGGGCTTGATTATAGAGTTGCTTCGCTTATTACATTATACTTTGTTGTCCCAGGAATCAATATACCAAAAATCAGATCAATCCGATGATTTGATCACATAAAAATTTGTTGTTAAAAAAGTAAAAAAATCAACATGTTTAAAATGGACGTACGGACATTTTGGTAATGATTATGGAGTTGCTACGCTTTCTAAATCGTACCTAACTACTAAAGGAATCACCATGCAAAATTTGAAATCGATAGGACAATTCTAACATGCCTAAATTAACGGGAAAAGCTATCCGTTACGGACGTACGGACGGACGGACGGACGTACGGACGGACCGACCGTAATTATAGAAAAGCATCGCTTTTAAAAATATTGAATGTTCAATGATGTTTAGAATCTTTGTATAGGATTGCATTGGTGCGAATTAGCGCGGTGATTTTGCAATCCTCTAGCAAAATAAACACGCCAGCTACCAGTTTTTTTTTTTAAATAATTCATTTAAAAAATCTTATAAACAAGTTTAAATACATTCAAAATGGGTAAAGAGTAATTACTTCCTCATTTTTTCTTCTAATATATTAGATTTTTTAGGGGGAAGGGGGGAGGCAGAACACCCCCTTTTCCAATCTAAAAATCTTTGAGATGCAAATTTTACCCCCTTTGTAAAAGATTGGTTTGTTAGGGTGTTAGGAAGGTGGAGAGTATCGCCGCCCTAACCAAAAATCTTGGACGTCTTGGCTACCACTATATGCAAATAGATTCATTTGAAATAGAATTCGGTACCTGTCGTGTTTTGCCTCATATTGAGAAGATACGGGGGAGTGTTCAAATGTTCAAATCAACACCCCATAAGGACAAACAATTAAAAAAAAAAACATTATTAAGTAAGAGTCAAAACTATTTTTTGTGCGTACATTTCTGTAAAGAAAAGTTATTTTTAATCAATAATAACAGCCAGTAAGCTTATTTCTTTTACTAGCTTTTTAACATCATTTCTAGGACCTATAGAAAGCTAAACATAATTAAATAAATACAGACAGACAAACATTCTGGTACTTGGACCCTCCATGTTCCAATATCTCTTGGGATTTTGGAAGTATTCTCCACTTAAAAAAGCAAAAAATTATTTCTCGACCTTTAAGAGGCTTCTGTAAAGCAAAACCAGACACACAGACAGACATTCTGTTACTTTTATAACTTGTTAGGAATTATTGTCCATGTCCTAGGCACATGTGAAGATGATAGTAAATGGGAAATATTATGCCTTTCAAATTGGTTCTAATTTATGATAGCTCCAACTTTCTTGCCTGGCGGTGTATGTGTATGTGTATGTGTGTGTGTGTGTGTGTGTGTGTGTGTGTGTGTGTGTGTGTGTGTGTGTGTATGCGTGTGACATGGTGTGCGGAACCAAGGACATGAACATTTCCTACGGAGCATCAAAGAATATTCAGATGGCGGTTTTTTTTCTTTCCTCTTTGAAAAGGGACAGTTGTTTTTTTTTAAAATTAAATAATAATAATCAACGAAAACTATGCAAATGATGATTGTTTCTATGCTCTGTGCAAAGATGCGCTGCATAATTCAACTTTTGAAATAGTTCAAAACAACGACAAAAGGTGGGCACACCCCTCTCCCCATCTAATTTTCAAAATTGTGGGGGGTTTCCTCCATTTACGCTTTTTGATATTTCTTAAACCCACACAAGTTATCATAAAAAGATGTATTTTATTGATTTCATATCAAGTAAGTTTTTTCAGACACCAATAAAAGCATACTATTCTGCAAAAAAAATATTATTCGGAGGGTGATAATGACAGATGGTATTTAAAATGGCTTTGTGGTAATTATAATAAGGCGTATATAAGCATCTTACTTTGTTTTTTTTAACTGATTTTATTTCTTATGGTAAAAAAGAACAATACTTTTTATTTGACAGCTAGTAAATTCGTTCTTTCAAAGCAAGTTTTTATCTGTTTTCTTTCCATCATGTTAACACTATGTGAAATAAGGTTTATTTTGGATAAAAATTTGCTGACACATAAAACAGAAAAATCTTCCAAAATGTTAATGACAAAAGAATGATAAAGAGTTTACTTTTATTTTGTTTATCTGTTTAAGCTTTGTAGTTCTAAACCCCGTGTTGGATAAAAAACGGTTGAAAGGTCAATGAAAAAAAATTGAAAAATGAACTGGCATATTTATTATTTATGTTTATTTTCTATGCCTTCTTCTTTTATGGATAGAATATTTTCTACATTTTGACCATGTCTGTCAGTTTGTTCGTAAAACTAACAGTATTTTCAGGGATTTAAGGATAAGACAATGAAAAGAATACGCAATACTTTGTTGACCCGCTGAAAAAGTTCGAAAATGTTTTTAAAAAAGACTTTCATAGACTGAATCACTTAAAACTAAAAAGACAAAAGCATGGTTTATTCCTATTAAATGAAAGCTATAATTATTTGTATTTATAGTATTTTTGTTGTTAAATGTTTTGAAGATTTGTTGAGACAAAATTTAGTAAGAAATCTACCAATTACATACATATAAGTAGAAGATCACCATAGATTTTAAGGAATAAGACAATGGCCGAAAAATCTATATACAATATACAATCCGAATGATAAAAACAAAATTATACCTTCTGTAGAATAAAATTATTGGTTGAAAATTTTGGAATCTACTCGTATGAAACAAACCAATTGAAATTCAATAAAAATACCTAACAATTTAAAACGGATTTTTTTCTAAATATAAACAATGCCTTACAGTTCAAATTTAAGTTATATAAGTCAGTACCTAAAACGTACATTTTAACGTACTCAAAATAGTAGAAAATAAATGGCCTTGATAAGCCAAAAATGTTTATCTAATTATTCATTATTTATTTTCGTCTACATAATACCAAGTTGGTATGCAATCACCTCCACCAAGCATAGCATATTATTACAAAAACACGAGTTTTCCATTCTTCTTTGTTTACAATTAGCCTATTTTGATGGCTAGAAAAGTTAGATAGATAAATAGAAAAAGTTAGATAGATAGACTACCCTTCTAATTCATTTGCTATTTGGAGCTAATGTGCTAATATATATACGGAATTGAATGCACATCAACAAAGTTACACTGCACAGTGTGTGTCTATTGTTTGTATATCAGACTAAATCACATAGACCAATCATCCTTCATATCAATTTCAAAGCTTGGGTAACCTCTTATTTTCATGGGGGAAAAACTTAATAGAAAGGGTAATTCAAACCAAAAGTTACCAACCTTAGACTTTGACTGCAGGAATTTCATTTTCATGGTTTACAAAGTAAATTTTAAGTATTGGATCTGGGTTCAAGGTATTGGGATCATTTTCATCAAAGTAAAATTTTATTTTATTGAAAATGGTAAAGGATTTTCTCTTTTTATACAAAAAAATTACAAAACAGGGAATGTTAATTCTAGTGTAACTCAATTATTGAGGTGTACTAAATTGAAAGGTAAGTCTAGTGTAACTCAATAATCGAGCTATATAAAATTAGGGAAGGTTAAGTCTAGTCTAACTAAATTATTGAGTTATACAAAATTAGGGAAGGTTAAGTATAGTCTAATTCAATTATTGAGTTATCCAAATTTAAAGAAGGTTAATTCTAGTCTAACTCAATTATAGAGCTATACTAAGTACTGAAAGTTAATTCTAATGTAACTCTGTTATTGAGTCATACAAAATAAGGGAGGGTTAGTTCTAGTGTAACTCAATTATTGAGTAGTACAAAATTTGGAAAGGTTTATTTTAGTGTAACTCAATTATTGAGTAGTACAAAATTTGGAAAGGTTTATTTTAGTGTAACTCAATTATTGAGTAGTACAAAATTTGGAAAGGTTTATTCTAGTGTAACTCAATTATTGAGTAGTACAAAATTTGGAAAGGTTTATTCTAGTGTAACTCAATTATTGAGGTGTACTAAATTTGGAAAGGTTTATTCTAGTGTAACTCAATTATTGAGTAGTACAAAATTTGGAAAGGTTTATTCTAGTGTAACTCAATTATTGAGAAGTACAAAATTTGGAAAGGTTTATTCTAGTGTAACTCAATTATTGAGTAGTACAAAATTTGGAAAGGTTTATTCTAGTGTAACTCAATTATTGAGAAGTACAAAATTTGGAAAGGTTTATTCTAGTGTAACTCAATTATTAAGGTGTACTAAATTGAAAAGTTAAACAATGTTATCAAGAACGGAATAAAAACTTTTTCCTTTCAAGTTCAATAACAAGGTGATACAAAAGACCAAGAATTTCTTTCAGATAATATGTTCTATCATTCGTTGGCTTTTTACATTTTTATTGAATATTGATTTGATAGTACAAACTAGTTAATGCTGGTTTTACTAATAATTTAAATGTATAGAATGGTTATCTTGTTCGTTGACTCAAAACTTTTATCGAATTTCTATTCCATGCTAGCTGTGTTAGAACTTGTCGACCAATGATTTCAATCAACATAAGACCTACCTTCGATCATCATAGTGGAGATCATATCAATTTAAGACAATTGGCGATAACTAGATGTACACCACTCAATTATGAGAAACAAAATTGTTCATTCTACAGATACAAATTGTATCGAAAAGTTTGGACACTGTTAGTTTGTGCTAACCAATCAAAATTAAACGATAGTCAACAAATAAGAGAACGAATATAAAAAACTTTGGACAACAGTATAATTTACATTCCAATGTCCAATTCTTCCCTACGAATCTTCTATCTTCATATTTTTATTTGATTGAAGGACCTTTTTTTCGGTCAGCTAAACTAAATATCTAAACATCCGCTTGCGTCAATGTAAATAAATATTCATACATAATACATACGTTAAGGTGTGTGTGTGTGTTTAAATTTGAGGAACTGCGTAGAAACCGTAGATTATGTAGATGGACATACACTATATATAGAGTAGCAATAATAAAATAATTACAGCTCATAAACGTTTTAATCCTATTAAAGGCATATTTAAATTAGTAAATTTTTATTTGTCCGTAAAGATCTCGCTGCCTTCCAAACTGATTGATTTTTCCCTTCTAAGGAAGCTTCATGTAGGTTCCGGGTTAGTTTAATACTATTCTACAACAAATTTAGATGGTTTTAGGCTATAGGTTTGTGATTATTTGTTTTTACATTTGTTATTTTTATCCCTGAAAGCAAAAACTAGTCGGTTCAGTTGTTTCCGAGCTTCAGACGCATTTCTATGAATTGTAGATTGAGGGGAAAAGTTAATTTATCGTCCATCCATGTACCCCTGATTTGAAGGGTTTATTTTGGTGTTATCAATAGATGTATCAAATTTTATTTACTTTTACTTTAATATTTGTTTAGAGAGAGAAATATCTATTGAATTATCTATCTATTGAATTATCTATCTATTGAATTGTCTATATATCAATTTTTAAAAGCGAAGCTTTTCAATAATTAGGGTCGGTCCGTCCGTACGTCCGTCCGTCCGTCCGTAACGGATAGCTTTTTTCGTTAATTTAGACATGTTAGAATTGTCCTATCGATTTCAAATTTTGCATGGTGATTCCTTTAGTAGTTAGGTACGATTTAGAAAGCGTAGCAACTCTATAATCATTACCAAAATGTCCGTACTTCCATTTTAAACATGTTGATTTTTTTACTTTTTTAAATAGTTTTTTTCGTTTATTTAGGAATGTTAGAATTGTCCTATCGATTTCAAATTTTGCATGGTGATTCCTTTAGTAGTTAGGTACGAGTTAGAAAGCATAGCAACTCTATAATCATTACCAGAATGTCCGTACGTCCATTTTAAACATGTTGATTTTTTTTACATTTTTAACAACAAATTTGTACGTGACCTAATTATCCGATTGGACTGATTTTTGGTATACTGATTCCTGGGACAACAAAGTACAATATTATAAGCGAAGCAACTCTATAATCAAGTCCTAAAATGTAAGTATGTCCATAATCATTATCCTGTATCAAGCAGTTTTTCAACAAATTTAATTACAATTTTGCTTTGACTCTTATACATTCGCATTCTGATTATTCAGTTCTGACATTATACAAGTGTTAGTGTCAGTTTGTCCTATCGTTTCAGAGCTTCGCTTTTATGGATGTTGTCATCCTTGTTATATCTACAATTTAATCATTTTCATTTGGTTTACCTTCTATCTATCTATCTATCTATCTATCTATCTATCTATCTATCTATCTATCTATCTATATATCTATCTATCTATCTATCTATCTATCTATCTATCTATCTATCTATCTATCTATCTATCTATCTATCTATCTATCTATCTATCTATCTATCTATCTATCTATCTATCTATCTATCTATCTATCTATCTATCTATCTATCTATCTATCTATCTATCTATCTATCTATCTATCTATCTATCTATCTATCTATCTATCTATCTATCTATCTATCTATCTATCTATCCATCTATCTATCTATCTATCTATCTATCTATCTATCTATCTATCTATCTATCTATCTATCTATCTATCTATCTATCTATCTATCTATGGGAGTATCAGATTGTATTTACCTGATAATGTTTATTTAGAATTGTGTCTAAATAAATAAATTGACCACTTGATACATAAATGGTGTGCTAACACCTTCGCATATCATTATATTACATCCGTTTTGGGGATGGTACCTTAAAGAGAAATCGCACCTAGAAAAAATACCCTCTTCCTCCCACCAAAAAAGTATTACTTTTTAAAAAGCTAAAATTGAGAGTGGAGGGTAGTCCCCCTCCCCTCTCAATAAGTGTCCAAGAGGTCTCTAGGGGCGCAGCCGATAGTGGTAAATAAATGTAAGGAGTGATCAATGATGAGATAGGATTAATGTGAATGTGACTGTTTTTTTTCTGTTCTTTTTGCGGTTCTTATGATTTTATGATGGGATAGATTTGCGGAAAGGAATGCACACTACCTAAATTCTCTTCTTTTGTTGTCGTGTTCTTGCTTTCTTACTAAAAGTCTTGAACGTATGCAAGCTCTAGGGATAAACTCAAATATTTCCAACCATATATTCATACTAAAGATGTTGAAAATAAATCTTGCAACCAAATATTTTATAATTTTCATGTAAGCTTTTTATTATCAATGGTAGGTTCTATGCTATATGTCAAAGAAAGCGTTGTGGGGAATGATGGTTGAATGTCATTTATCCAACTAATTACTTTTTTGCTATGCTAATGAATATTTGTTACTGAATTGTATAAATACCCATTTCCATTTTACTATATCCATTCATAAAAGTGGACTTAATGAATTAGACAAATAAATATTATACCCAGGGAGGGAGGAGACATTGGACTGTCAATTAAACTGGTACCCAAAGTTTATTACCAAGTTTTCTTATTCGTTTGCCTAAAAGTTTGGGTACTTACATTAAATTAGATCGGCTGGTTTCTTTAAATTAAGTATCAAACATTTCAACCATTAGTTTTAATCGAAAATTATATTGTATCATACCACAATAGCCTAAATGTAAAGTAAAATAAAGTATTTTCGAAAACCCTTCCTTCAAAATTGCTAGGTCGTAAATTAAAAAAATTTTAATTCATGGCATTTTGTACGATGATCATTCTCAAAATAGTATAACCTTATTCAACGGTTCATTTAGAAATCAATTTGTAATATTAATTTTGGCTTTAAAAAGAAAAAGTAAAGTATTTTTGTTAAGGTGGCGATTTTTCTAAAATTTACATATATTTAGGGTTTAGATATCTTTCTATCTCTCCTCTTACAATAATCAGATTATATGACCACAGTAAATTAATCAATTATGAACCTGTTACTTAAAATAAATCAAATTAATAATCAAAACAATCTAACACGATTATAATCAACGTTCCCATGGTTATTTTATTTATTTTTACCCTTTCCTAAAACAATTTACTGAAATCTATATAAACATCTATATGTACATATCTAAGTGGGATGTATGAGTTGATTAGTGATTACTAAAGCCTATATTTAAGATCTGGAAATATTTTTTGCTTCTTGAGGGAGCGGAGTGAGGCTGGGGGCGAAGCTAGGCTTTGTTAGATCAACCCAGATATAAGGTATAGTACTTAGATAACATCTGCTTCCCCAACCTACTATTTTTTCTTATTCTGAACAAATGTGATGTAGGGGACATTAGACTGCGTTATTTTAATAGTTGGCTCAAAAATTTCTCATTAGAGATCTATTTAAATTTATCATTCCCTGCATAATAAAATGAAGTCACTAGACCTAGAATAAATATCAGTATTATGACCGCTTAAGTAACTACTTATTTCAATCACTTTCCCCACTATAACATACTATACTATTATTGGTTTTACTTAGCTCAAAGACAACATACTTAAGGTTTGGAAATAGATAACAAACTTCAGCTAAAGTCAATAATTCATGGACGCGCACCAAAAGGAACCAATATGCGACCTAAGACTAAAGATATATTATAAAAAATAAAATAGGACTAAAAAGTCACTGGTAAATACATCAGTGAAATTTATACTAATGTGTAAAAATTCGCCCCTTGTTTAACTGTTTTTCCTATTGATTAAAAAGTATGATATCTGCTAATTTTCTGAACTTAATTTATAAAACTCCTAACATGGACTACCCTTGGTAAACTTTGGTATTACCAAGGATCTTGAGGGAGAAGACAATGGACGAAATATTTATGTATATTCCTAATGACCATAAATATAATTACCCCTTTTTAAGGTTTAATTTGTTGGCGTTAGAGTTTGGACATTTCTGTTATAATACCCTATCATTTTTTTTAGCTAACTTGACTATAAAATTTATAGTCCAATGTCCCCTCCCTCCCAGGGTATTAGTTAATGTCCTGTGTTTAACTGTTTGACCAAACTCGCACTTCCTGTATGAATAGATGGGCTACAATGGGCCCAAAATATTATGAAGTATATCCAAAACTAGCGTTTGCGCCCCTAGAGGCTACTAGAGGTACACTAAGGAGGGGCTAGGGTCAAATAAAAAAATAAGGATGATTTTTATTTGGATAAATAATCTGTATAAAAAAAAATAAAAGGGGGAAAGGGAACTTTAAATTGTAAGTACTCATAGTACCAAACGCATTATCTCATATGTTGGCTTAAACTTTGGGTACCTTTATTAATCTAGATTGTGTTTCAAACTAGCAATATAAAAACTTTTCAAACAAGGATTAATTTTTATTGTGAATTTCGTAACAACAACGTTTCTGAGAAAAAAAACTTTCAATGTTTATATTTGTCTAACCCCGATTCTCGATTTCATTTCACCATTCATGTTTTTACCTTTTTATTTTAATGGTTTACACAAATAGAAAGTTTAAATAATTTACAAAATCGAATAATTACGAACGGAAATTGATTAAATTACGCAAAAACTGAAAAAAATCGTCGAAAAGGGGAATTGAAATTTATGTATAATGTACGTGGATATTATAACAGGGAAAAAATTGTCAACAATATAACATGAATCTCATTTATTGATCAGTTTGTTCATCCAGTATGGGGGAGGGGATGGGGTAAAATGGTGGAAGGTTGGACTCGTGATTTCACTTTATTAGAGAACATTTAGTTCGGGTGTAAAATCCATGTAATAATATAACCATTAGAATGTTTTAAAAGAGACTTTAACGCAGTTTGCAGAAGTATCGTATTTCAAGAATTAGAAAAAAT
Organism: Acartia tonsa; assembly: GCF_053477335.1. Lineage (NCBI taxonomy): Eukaryota > Metazoa > Arthropoda > Copepoda > Calanoida > Acartiidae > Acartia > Acartia tonsa. The sequence continues at coordinate 29,638,938 of NC_137267.1, forward strand.
TAAAACTGTGTAAATAAATCAAATAAAAAATATACTTCCTAAAGAATAACAAACCGACTGACGGAACAAGTGTGTTAAGTGAGTTATAAAGAAGATGCTTATTGGTTAGAAGAATCTTCACAAAAAAATCAGCCATCTTTTAGCCAATTAAATCAAATCATTGCACTAGCAATTTGTTTTTCATAATTGTTCTGCTTTTTAAAAGCGAGACTTTTACTTAATTACTTAATACATGGTCGTAATGCATAATTTTTATAGTTAATTTAGGCATGTTGAAATTGTCCTATCGATATCAAACTTTGCATGATGATTACTGTAACAATTATTTACAACAAGGTACAATATCATAAGCTAAGCTTCTCTATAAACAGTTTCACGTATTTACTCATTTTGCAACAAATATATATAAAATTTTGTTTAGACTTATAAATTATTATTATGCTTATTATTAAGTTCTGACACTCTACAACCGTTAATGTTCGTTTGTCTTATCGTCTAATTAATGTTGTCATCTTTGTTATTTTGTTTATCACACACCAAAATCATATTATTTTTGGCTAAAATGTTTATCATCAAAAAAGGTAAAAAAATGTTTTTCCCCATTAAAATGTTGTGTCAAGATAAGACAATATTTGATGAATAAAAATGCTCCAGGCTTTTTACACATACAAGGATTTTATAAGATGAAGTTTATGTTTTTGTTAGCCAAAAAATAAGTTAAAGTAATATTCTATTACATGAATTTTTAACATTTCTTACTTCAAAAGACCATTCTATAAAGTGGTAAGGTTTTTTGTATAAAGCTGAAGATCCTAGAAATTTCTGGTCTAAGTTGGTGGTAATTTTTAAGGAATCTTTATAAATGTCTTTGTGTGGTTTTAGGCTTTTTTTCTGTCATTCCCCACCCTCCCCTAGAGTCTAGGGGCAAAGCTGTAAAGTGGCAAGTTTAAATTCTGTGTAATTTCTGATGTAATTTCTGCAGGAATATTAAAACATTGTTATTTTGATTCATATCTTTACAAATCTAAAGCGTTTAGGAAGTACTCTTTTGGTAATACATAATACATGTTTTTTTTTGTATTTTTTATTATATTAAGAGTATTTACAGCCACATGCATTCTCTTCCTTTATTATGAATAGTTGGATGTGCTTGTATATTAGAGGAATCTAATTTAGAAAAAAAACCCGCTTTGTTTCGATTTTAAAAAAATCTTTGAAAATTAGTTTTGCTTAAAAAGCTTTCTCTGAGCAACAATAATTGAATGCTTACTTTATATTATCTTATTTGTAAAAGATTAAATTTCATAATGTAAACTTTAAATTATCGATGTATAGTAGCAATTTAGAGTAATGTATGTTCATCTCCTAAGCTAGGGATTACCTGGCAGCATAATAATGTCTATATTATTTCTTTAAAATATGTCATTTTATATGAATCAGGTTTTACTTGCACTAAAACAAAATAATTATGAAAGCCTTTAATTAGGAAATATACATAACAAGCTTTGGTAAAATTTTTTTACAAGCTAAGAAACATTGAAAAGCTACCTTTTTATCTTTAGGCCTCTACCTCATATTGCAGCTAAGAATATTAAAGAACTCAGTTAGACTTACAGACTTACCGTAGTTATTGAGTAGCTGCGTCACTAAAACTTAGTTTCAAAGTAGACTAATTAGTGGCCATAATAACAGCTTAACATGTTTGGGCATCAAAATCAACAAATCTCAAAATCCTCATTTGGTAAAATAACTAATATTTACTCAAAAACGTTAAGTTTTAGGAATTAGCAACAAACGTAATTTTTTTTCTCCCTTATTTTACTAATTTTATGAAAAAGCAATTCTGTAGTTATGGATATCCGTATTTCTTTTCTATCCTGATATACCTAATCTCGCAAGGGCGGGATTCTCCTTCGATATATAAGTGATCATTTAGAAAATCTAGAGCATCATTTGCATGTAATAAAATGTAAAGGATATTAGGTTAAGTAACATCCAACAGACAACCAACCCTCTGATAGCACAACCTTTGTCTGAAAAGTCCTAACTGATTATGGGCCCCTACTCTTATTAATTATGTCGCACACCTAACATAGCAGCAGTAGAGACAAATTTTTAACGTTTTAAGTTATGATGCGGAGTCGGCCCGAGATCCGAAACTAACACCTCCCCGACGACGAGCAGATGCGCTACGTGTTGAGCCACTATTTCTCAGATACCTGTATGTTGAAGTTTAAGTTTTTTATTTCAAACTAAGATTTGCTGTATTGCTTGAGCATAAAAATGAAAATAAAAAAATAATGATTATTCTAAATTTGTCTCCCATGATTAGGGGCAGTAGTCCTACAAAAGTCAGATATAGGAAAATATAAGATAAATATTTAAATTATCATCATCAAAGTTATTTATTTCGTAGATTAAAAGTAAAAAGAAAGTGGTTACTTTATCCCATCTAATCCTGATCCAAGATTTTCCATCAAAAATTTAAAGTATACAAATGGGAGAACAAGATTTTTAATGTCATGGACAAAGAACTATAAACAGAACATTTTCTCATATTTCTTTGTATATCAATAAAATTTAAATGAAAGTGATTTCCCTTATACTGAATTTGCACTACAAACGAGATTTTTGAAGAAGAAAAAGTGCCAGGGGTGCTTAATTTAGGTTAGGTTAGGATAAGTAAAGTTTATTAGTTCACCGTAGAGATAAGGATCCACTTGGTCAGAGCCCTCACAGGATTTAGAGAGAATATCTATTGAATAATATTACCAATCGATGTAAAATTACTTGGATGTTGCATCATTTTCATGTACTCTAAATTAGGCTCCAATCCACTACTTTTACCCCATTCCCTCCTCTCCTATTGGATAAAGAAATTGACAAATAAATGATGTCCATATTAGCAAGCCAAATTGACGACAAATTTCTCCCCTGTCAATATGTCCACGCATTCTATATCATAGAATTACCCCATTCATTGTAGAATTAAGTTGGAAGAAATTGTAGATTAATTAATAATTTGTAGGTCCACCTTTTTCCTTCTTTTCCCATTTATTCTGTTTGTTTTTCTATCTAATAAAATAGAAGAATAATATACGTAGATTGATATAGGGGTTTCAAAATATATACTCATTAGGTTTTTAAAAATAAAAACAAAGATGACAGCATCCATAACCAGCGAAGAACATAATACTTAATATTTATTACTAGCGGCTTCGCCCCTAGCCTCTAGGGGCTTTGTCCCAAGAGGTTTGATCAACCTAATTTTTTGTATTTTAGATTTAAAAAGAAAAAGTAAAAAAAATTTTTTTGGGGGGAGGGGGTATTTTTCATTTTTTGGGGGGGTTAGGGGTTTCCCACCCCCAAGAAAATAGCTTAAAACCATCACAGGACCAGTAGGTATATTCCCTGAAGAGTAGAGCCCAATCGGTTCAGTGGTTACTGAGATCTTAAGCTTCAGACGGACAGACAGACGGACAGACGGACAGACGGACAGACGGACAGACAGACAGACAGACATCGTTCTACTTTGTATTATAGATAATAGTTGGAATGTGGTTATTTTTTTTAGATGTTTTTGACATTCTAGTAAGTTTTTTTTGAATCTATATCTTTTGCTTCGAGTTAGGATAAAAATTCTTCTAAAAGAATTTAATTTAAATTTTAATAGTATTCTAGTTTCTATTATTCTTCTTTGGAATAGGTTGGGTTAAGTTAGGATAAAAAAGCCACCCCTAAGGATAAGAGAATCATTCAGGCAGGGGTTAAAAGGAAGTTTTTTAACTAAGTTTTATTGCTATTCTTGAAAAAAGGGAGCGAGAAGACATTGGACTGTAAATTACTAAGCAACCCAAAGTTTCATAAAAACTTCATCTAACTTTGGGTAATTGTATCGAATTTTGATTGGTTGGTTCCAAAAAAATTTTGTTCAAACTTATCAACCAACAGTTTTAATTGTCAGAAGAAGTAAATTTTGATTATGATCATAGGGGATATGTATACAAATTTATAGTCCATTGTCTTGTATCTTATGATCTCTGATCTATTAGTACAGATTTATTTAAATTTTTTTGTTTTGGATAATGTTTATCCCTGTCTTAAATTTAGTCCCTCCGATTTAAATCCAAGATATGGGGCTCTAGGAATCTGATTAAGGGACTAATGAATTCTTAACTGATATTTTATATATTTGGGACAATTTGGGATGGGGTATTTTCTACAGGGAGGGAGGGGACACTATACTGCTTATTATACTGGTACCCAAAGTTTTAAAACCTACTTTCTTAGATATTTGTGTTATAAAAACTTTGGGTACATTTTTTCAATTTAGTAGTGTCCAAAATTTTCAACCAATAATTTCATTCTATAAATCATTCATTGTCAATAGTCTTATCCCTTGAGATCCCTGGGTATTTAACATTATTTTAATGGGGGGGGGGGGGGGGTAAAAAAGGAGAAGGGCTGGTAACTTGTTCGTGTGAAAAATAAAAATATAAATACAAAAGATAAAATTCAAGAGAAAGCAAAGAAATAAAAAGAAAGACAAAAAGAGATAGATTGATAGAGAAGTGAGTGGGAAAGAGAGAGAGAGAGAGAGAGAGAGAGAGAGAGAGAGAGAGAGAGAGAGAGAGAGAGAAAGAGAGAGAGAGAGAGAGAGGGAGAGAGAGAGAGAGAACCCAGTTTGAAAGTGAGAAAGAAAAAGAGACTTTGCGAGAAAGACCTTTTTGTGTGAAAGAGAGTTATAGAGTAATAGAGAAAGAAGAAAGAAAAGAGAGATAGAGAGGTGATTACAAAAATGAAGATTCTGAACGAAAAAAAAATCGGGGGAAATAGTTGTTTTTTTTGATGGGATTAGAACCTGTTCCCACCTGATCTAATTTGTCAGATAGCAAGAAGATTCCCCCCCCCCCCCGTTCGCACAAAAATAACCACAGGGATTTTAAGGGATAAGACATTGGACCAAAAGTTAAAGTCTAACCCAAATGAAGATAAAGAAAATTACCCCTTCTGTTGATTGATATAATTGGTTGATAAGTTTAACACTTCTTGTTTGAATCACATAATCAAGATTTGATAAAAGTACCAAAGTTTTTAACCCAGTGAATGAGATAACCTTTGGGTATCAGTATAATTTACAATCAAATGTCCCTTTCCACCTTGAATAATCTAAAAGTATATATAAAAATTTGTCAGTCTAATCTTTGGTGGGGGACAAATTTCCTTCTTTTCTCGCAAATTAATGCCTATATCTGATTTTTAGTAGTGAAGCCTCTCTAAAAGATTGGTAAGTACGTCACTATAGTAGCCCATCAAAATATTGTGCCGTTATTATATCAACATAGCTATGTAGTCGAATTATCTTTAAAGTATCGTCGTTATTTCGATGATTTGTCAGCCATGACCATTTCATTTTATGCCATAACCTAATGCTACCAGTTAAATACAGATAAATAAATCTATTTATTAATGAAATAAAAAGTGTCAATGTTTATTACTTTTTCATTATGAAGTTGTAGAGAAGCTTTGCTCACTACCAAGTCAAACTACTCAAACAGCATTAGACTCAAAATGTACATATAGAATAGCTATTGCTAAGAAATTTTTTTTGTAACTATACAGACATACTTTAAATGTAGAAATGCTTTGCATTTGAAAATCTTAAAACTAACCATGAATGTAATGGGATAAGACAATGGACATTAATAATATGATAATATACAAAATTACCCCTTCTAAAGATTAGACTTATTGGTTAAAAAGTCAACAAATTAATTTTCTATAGAAGTAACCTAAAGATTTAACCAACCAATTAGATAACGAGGTTTTAAAACTTTGGGTACCAGTATATTTTACAGTCCAATATTCCCTCATTGCCTGAAACTAACGGAAAAATCTATAATTACCACTAAAAATCCACCCTAGAAAATTGTCCCTAAAAACCTGTCTTTTATTTGAGTACTGCTTGTTAAAATTATCAAAATCTATGGATCTTTTGGCACTTTAAATAATAATATTATATATGGACAAGTATAAAAATCTTCATATGTACAGAGAATCATCAAAAATTTATAGTAAATGTTTTGAGTACACATACACACACAAAAAAACATCCTGTTTAATGATAAGGGTTCAAACCCGGCGATCTAAAGGGATAAGACAATGGTCGATGAATTGATGTACAACCCCAATGATGACATACAGAATTACCCTTCTCTTTATTACAATTAGTGGTTGAAACGTTTATACATTCAACTAATTGGGTTAAACTAATGAAAATTTAAAAAAGTCTCCAAGGGTTTCAAGCCAACGTCTTAGAATACATTATTATAAAATTTTGGGGACTTGTGTAATAAACAGCCCCCCCCCACCCCCTCCCTGGTTCAAACCATATCATTTATCTTAACTTGTTGGCTTTATGTACTCAATCTTTTTTCATAAACCTAAAGGCAAATCAAATTATGTAGTAGCTGCGCTCCTAATCGTATACGGTTACTTTAGCGGCTAATGATTATGGTGTGGCTAAAAATGATTAGCAAGCAAAAAGGGCTGACCCGAGCCTACTCTTAAAAAAATAAATATATTTCAGAATAGAACATTAAATTTAAAAAAATTAATAACAGAGTTCTATATAAATTTTATTTTTTTGGCAATCCGACTGTTTTTAGTAGAATCTGCAGCTGCTTCCGCTAAACATGGTGGCTGATAGCGTTTGAAATCAGTGGCGTGCACAGAGTTTGGACAAACGCTTCTAGATGAAAGCCAAAATTAAAACCCCCGATATTTTGTTAAGCCACAGCCGAGGAGAATATCTGACCTGCTAGCCTATTCACTATTTTTTATAGCAGTTGCAGCTAGGCCAACATTTTTCAACAAGCCACAGCTTTTCTTAGTAATTAGAAAAAGTTCTTGACAAAAAAAATTTCCACGGAACCCTCCTTTATTTTATAACTCTAACCCTGGCGAGTTCTAGCCCCGTTATCCCTGCATTGACCTAAAATTACTATCAAGTGTATGTTTGTTTGCTGTAAACTTTTAATCAGTGGAAATTAAAATTGGATAGACAATGGATAGACATTCCCAATTGTAATATATACATTTACCTCTTTAGTAGATTAAAATTAATGACCGAAACGTTTGGATACTCATTCTAACGAACCAACCAATCAAAAAATTTTAAAAGTACCTAAAGTTTTTAATAAATTTTTAGAGTGTCTGTCCATAATATGCTAAATACTGTTGACTAAATATTGAATATCTTAAAATAAAACAAAAAGCGGCGTGGCGTGCCGGGGCTATCATAGAAGATGAGATAAAACCAACCATTAATTATTGACAGCATTGCTGCATAGCGTCTTTATAATTTATCAATCTGTCCGTCCTTCTATATATTGAAAACAAGGAAATATTTTTCCAGAAACAGGTAGGTTTAAGAAATCAAGGTTTTGTTTTAATAACAATATAGATATGCAGTTCTAAAGACTTCATAAAATAATGCTATGTCCATGTATGTCAGCTATAAACACTTTTATTTAATGCAATCAATATAATCGACATTAACTATTGAAATTGAATGCCGAAAGTTTTGACAGAAATGTCATATTAAAAAAGTAGCTATGACTTAATTATTTTAAAAACTACGCTAAATTTGGTAGGATACTTGAACAAGGACATATCATACTTATAGAGTAGCTGCGCTTCTAAAAATCAGATATGTTTACTATTTTTTTGGGGGTAAAGAAGGATATTTGCCCTAACAAATTTGTAAATCTTGTAAATTATTCTTTATCTTATATATTCGAGTGGAAAGGAGGGAGAGAAGGAATCTTCTTGCTTTCCTGGGATCTTATGGGACAAGACAATGGACAACAACACGAGGATGATTTCCCCAAAATTTTAAATCAAAATTATTGGTTGAAAAATGTGGACAATGCTAGTTTGGAACCAACCAATCAAAATTCAATGAAAGTTTTGTAGCCAACGAATGAAAAAACGTATGTAAGAAAATTTAAGTACTCCTCAAATACTAAGTTCCTTATTTAGAAATCTAATCTTTCATATTTCCTATTAATTAATTATTGATTAAATCTACGCCGCAGTATTTCAGTACATATTTGTCCTTGTTAATTATGTTAATTATTGTGGTGATTAGGCATATTAGGCCATGGCGGGGACATACACACACAAACAATCATACACAAATATAAATTACAGTTGACTACGCGGCTAAAATCATCTAGAGGCATTTTCGGGGAAGTCGATCGGATCGACCCTCCCTCCCCACTTTAGTTTTAATTATTTTAAAAAATATGGCGATTTTTCTTGTGTTGGTACCCTCCAACAAAATAGGTTTTAAACCTTCCCTGGATATATTAAAAGATTCACTGAAGAAGAACCACATCGGTTCAGCGGTTAGCGAGATCCTGAGGGACAGAAAGACAGACATTCTCTTACTTGTATAGGCAGTTTTAAGACAGTTTTTTTTACAATTTATTTTTAAAAATAAGGGAGAAAGGGGGGGAGGTAAAGATTGAAATCAAGACTATACTCAAAAATAAAATTCATGAGTATAGAACCCTGTCCATTACCCCGTCCCGGATTTGAAAAATTTTGTTAAAATTTTTGCCCCCAGCCAAAAAATGGTTGATTTATGCATAAAAATGACCCATGCAAAATATTTTTTCTGTAATGCAAAAATTGCGACGGTACAAGCACTGCAAAGTTTTTAAAATCTGCAAAAAACCCTGTTTTTATGGCTTTTTGGGGGCTTTTGTACCATCCCAATTTTAAAGATTTTTACAAAATTTCAATTCAAGTGTGTTGATATATACCTGAAATTTAACAAAAAAAAATGGGGGCAGTCTCAATTATAACATATGAAGGTGTAGCAAGTAATCTTCTAAATACAAAATTGTCAAATTGCATACATATATGATAGGATTGGGCCGGATACTTTTTTGGACGGATACTGTATATATGGCTGATTTATAATGCTGAATATCAGGCAAATATATGTTATTTGGGCGGATATCCAGTTATTCGACCGGATATCCGGTTATTTGGCCGGATATCCGGTTATCCGGTCAGATATCCGGTTATTCGGCCGATGTTCTTTTATTCGGCCAGATATCCGGTAATTTGCCATATAACGATTATCTGTCATTAGAAATCAACCGGATATCCGGCATCCAGCCAAAAAAGTATCGGCCCAACCCTATTATATATGTATGCAATTGTTTCTTCTTTACAGTAAAGTTTCTGATAGATCCAGGGAATGTTTCAGTTATTACCACTTAAATAAAATTAGAGGATCGACCCTTCTCTTAGGTGCCCAAGAGTCCTCTAGGAGCGTTACCGCTAGAAAGTACTATAGAGAAGCTCTTCTTGTGAAAATTAGATAATTTTTAACATTATCTTTTTATGTGTCATTATTCATTGTTTATCTCTGTTAATTTTGTATTAACTTAATGGAAAGAACTGTCTTAGCTTATAAAAGATGTTTGGTGCTTTCCCTCAAAGTGTCTTTTGATCCCTAACAACCCCTCCCTCCTTATATTAACTTGCAAGGGTCCCTGGTACCCAATATAAACTATCCTAACCTGACCTTATATAATTAAGAAACAAACTAGAAAGTATCCCTTCCTTTTTTCAAGGTCGGGAGATGGGGGGGGGGGGGGTATGTGCTTTACTTGGCACTTGGGAAACTGGCAATAATTTACATTAAACTTACGTCTTCAATATATCAAAAACGAAAGCTATAAAGCAAAAGTACCGATTGCAGAGTTGCTTCACTTTCTAAACCCTTATTGTTACAGAAATCATCAACCAAAGTTTTCAATCAAAAAATTTCAACTTGCTTAGATTAAATAAAAGAGCTAACCTTTACGGAGTTCGTTCATACTCATATTATATAAAAGATTTGCATTTAATAAATATCAGAAATAGATGGGACAAAATAGGCCGTTTAATACACTAGTCCCAAAAGTTTGAAAATAACCTTTTCTTATTCGTTGACTTAATAACTTTGGGGACTTTCAATAAATTTTGATGGATTGGTTTATTAATTTGCGTGTTCAATCGTTTCTACCACTAATTTTAATCTACAGAAGGGTTAATTTTGTGTTTTATTAATGGTGATGTACATCAATTCATTAGCCATAGTCTTATCCCTTAGATCCTTCAGTAACATGTTATTTCTTGTTATGTAATAAAAATGAAAGTGTTCAAGTTATTATACGACTTTGGGTACAGGGATCTAGAGGGATAAGACAATGGCTGATAAATTTATTTGTATATCCCATGATGATACACAATCTGACCCTTGTTTGTTGATTACATAGTGGTTGAAACGTTTGATCACTAAACCTAATGAACCAACCAATTAAAATTCAATAAAAGTCTCCAAAGTTGTTGAGCCAAGAAATAAAAAAAATTTATTATAAACCCTCCGGGACTAGTGCTCAATGTCCCCTCCTTCCCTAGTTATTATTAGACTTGTGATACACTCTTGTATAGTTCAGGGAGGGAGGGGACATTGAGCTGTTTATTAAATTAGTCCCCAAAGTGTTATAACGGTGTTTTCTTACATTTGGGTTAAAACATTGGGGAAATTCAATAAATTTTATTTGGTTGATTTATTAAGTTAAGTGTTTAAAAGTTTCAACTTCTAGTTTTAATCTACAGAAGGGATAATTTTTTGTATCATTATTGGGGATGTACATCAATTTATTAGACATTGTCTTATCCCTTTAGATTATTGAATAACTTTGGGTACAGGGATCTAGATAGAGAAGACAATGGCTGATAAATGGACGTGTATACCCCATGATTATACACAAACTTACCCTTTCTGTTGATTACAATAGGTGGTTGGAACGTCTTATTAAACTAATTAAAATTTCAAACAGTCTAAAAGGTTGTTGAGCAAACAAATGAAAAAGTTTTTAAAACGTCGGGGACTAGTGTAATTAACAGCCCATTGTGCTCTGCCTACCTAGTTATTATGAGACTTTTGGTACACTCTGGTATAATTCAGAGAGGGAGGGGAAATTGGACTGTTTATTTAATTCACTTATCCCCAAAGTTTTATAGTTGTTTTTCTAATTCATTAGGTTGGCAACTTTTGAGAATTTTATTGAATTTTGATTGGTTGGTTTATTAAGTTAAGTTTATAAACGTTTCAACCACTAAGTTTAATCTACAGAAGGGATAGTTTTGTGTATCAAACAAATTTCATACTTATATAATAGAGGTAGGCTGGATACTTTTTTGGCGGGATACTTTTTTGGCCGGATACAGGATATCCGGCCGAATAACCAGATATCCGGCCAAATTACTGGATATTTGCTAGATATCTGGCCAGATGCCAGATATCCGGCATTATAAATCAGCCAGATATCCAATATCTGTCCAAAAAAGTATCCGGCCCAACCCTATTATATATGTATGCAATTTGACAATTTTGTATTTGGAAGATTACTTGCTACACCTTCATATGTTATAATTGAGACTGCCCCCATTTTTTTTGTTAAATTTCAGGTATATATCAACACACTTGAATTGAAATTTTGTAAAAATCTTTAAAATTGGGATGGTACAAAAGCCCCCAAAAAGCCATAAAAACAGGGTTTTTTGCAGATTTTAAAAACTTTGCAGTGCTTGTACCGTCGCAATTTTTGCATTACAGAAAAAATATTTTGCATGGGTCATTTTTATGCATAAATCAACCATTTTTTGGCTGGGGGCAAAAATTTTAACAAAATTTTTCAAATCCGGGACGGGGTACTGTCCATCCATAGAATTATAGGCAAGCCCTGATTAAAAAGAAGGATAGGGGACGCGTGGTATTAGTAGAGTGACTACACTAGTATTTACTTTGCCTGTCTGATGCAATCCACAATAATTGTAAAAAAAATTTAAAAGTTTACAAAAAATTTGATGAATAAGGTAATGCCAGAGATCTTAAGGGATAAGACAATGAACGATGAATTGAAAATAAACAAGATTACTCTATCTGTAGAACAAAACAATAAAATTACCCATTGTTTTATAGTAAACGATTAAGATAACTTGGCACTTGGGTGCTGTATGTATAGTTTAATATGCAGTCAACTGTCTTCTTCCTCCCTGGGTAATGATCACTCGAATAGACCGTTGACACTGAAATTTCTACATAAGCTGCGCTCATAACTTTTCTATCTTATATTATTCTTTTCTGACATGCTTCGTTTCCTTGGATATGAGTTGTTCTTGAATATGTAATAATAATTTGAGGTCTCTTAAACCTTATTTGGCGATCTAAACTATGTGTGTGTGTGATCGTGTGTGTGTGTCTGTATGTGATTAAAGAAAAAGTAATTTAAGAGAAGGGGGGGGGGGGAATTTGTTACCTGGGTCAATTTCTCTTTAAAGGTTGGAAGTAGCCTCCCCCAAAATAGTTATAAACCTTCATTGCAAAGAAGAACCATATTGTTTCAGCGGTTATCGAGATCTTAAAGCTAGAGACACCTTGCTGTTTTTATATAAGGATATGTTGATAAAATAACAACACAATAATTTGACAGGGTATGTAATATGAAACTGTATGCGAAAATGTATACACACCAATCCTTAACTAATAAGGAGGTGTGGGACATGGGACATTGGTACCCAAAGTTTACAAGCATTCTAGTCTATTCGTATGCTATAAAACTTTGGGTACTTTTTAAATCCGGATTAGTTAGTTTAAAACTAGCAGCGTCTAAACTTTTCAACCAATATTTATAAGCTACAGATGTGGTAATTTGGATTATCATTATTGGTGATGCATATCAAAATATCGTTCATTGTCTTATTCCTTTATATCCATGTTAACTATTGTTAAGTAACCTAAAAGGGATAAAACTATTTTGATTTTGGGTTAGATACGTTTTAATGGTATTATACTTATACTTAAATAACAGGGATGACAACATCTATAAAAGCAAAGTTCTAAACTCAGACGGTAGGACAAACGAACAAGTCTAAACTAAATTGTATCACTATTCCAAAAAGCATGTGAATAGAATGATTACATCATATAATATGTTGCTTTTTAAAAAGGCAAAAATCATAATATCTAAAATTGACCTACGGACTTTCTTGCATTTATTATAGAGCTGCTATGTCATCTATATTGTTCCTATTTGTTACAGGAATAATCATGTCATGTTTTTTAATTGATAGAACAATTATATTATGCTCTAATTAACGATCAAGGAATCCGCAAAGAAGAACAGTCGGACGGACGGACCCTTACCCAAATGTAAAAAGCTTCGCTTTTAATATAGGTTTTAGCACCTCGCTGTAACTTTTTGTTTATGCTACAAATCTAAGAAAATGTAGGGATCTTGTGAGACATGACAAGGTATGATTATTTGACGTACCTCCCCAATGATGATAAATAAAATTAATTCTTCTGAAGATAATTTGTGTTGAAAACCAAACGATTGAGAGAAAAAGTGTTTACAAAAATTTGGGTACCATTATAAACTACATTCCAATGTCCCATCCCTCACTGCGAAAAGAGTTTTATTAATAAAAACTACGAACAATTAGACTGTTTATTGCTTTGATGTCAGGGAAACTTAGTAAAGACGTATAAAGTTATAATAAAAAAGTGATGGTGGCTGACATAATATCGATATGTCAATAGTCTAATGACATTATAGCCCTATTCTTATGTTGACATGCTAATATTTGGATAGGCTGGATTTAGTAATGGAGGCCTGCAAAGCTAGGGGCGCATCAGCTAGTTTATAAATCAAGAAAAATAATAAATAACTGTTTAATATTATAGAATGAATTACATAAGAAAGGGAAGTAGCATATAATTTTATCTGCTTAATTACTCAAAATCAAACGGTATAAAGGTAAGGTCTTAATCTTTAATTTATTGGAACTTATCTTAGTGCAGCTACTGTGTATATTTAGGACTAGGTAGTAGGTTTTTTTTGAAGAAAAATTTATAAGGAACATTGTGCAGTTTTTTTTGGAGAACAGTAAGGTATTATAAGTAAAGATAGTAAAACTTAAATTCTGTAGCAAGGACGTCTAAGCTTTTTAATTCAGAGGGGAGTTAAAAAATCTGGATAGATGGATGGAAGTGGGGGGGGGGGATAATTCACCTATATCATTGAGTCATTAGTGTATCTTTAATTAGGGATATAATCTTTCATACTATATCCTATATGACTTAACTGTTTTTAATACACAGATAAAATTACATAATCTAGCTTAATTTTTTTATTTGAAACTTCTATTCAAGCTATTCAGTAGATCTACTTTTCTGACTAGATGAAAGCTCAACTTTAAGTGGAAAGAATCATCCTACAGTATTTAAACCTTGATTATAGCATTTCATGGCATTAATATTTCAATCTTAATTAATTGAATTTTTTCTCTTAAGTAAATATTGTATGGGATAAGACAATATCCGATAAATTGATGTAAATCCCCAATGATATGATGATACACAAAATTATCCATTCTTTAGTTTACATTAGTGGTTGAAAAATTTGGACACTCAACTTATTGAACCAACCAAATAAATGCAATAAAAGACGCCAAAGTTGTTGAGCAACGAATAAGAAAACATTACTCTACATTATTGGGAACTAATTCATAAACAGCCCAATGTCCCCTCTCTCTTTCATATGTTTGTTTGTCTGTCGGGCTGGTTGTATCATCATAATAGGTGATCAATCTATATCAATCAATTTATCAACCATCCATTTAGGACGTGCATGTGTTGGGGTGTCTTCAATTACGCGTTTATTATTTATCCCCCATTATTAAATCACCAGAACCAAGGTATATTAAGAGATAGGACAATGAACATTAAAATGATGTACAGATATCCCTAATCATGAAATACCAAGTTAATCCTTCTATAGATTAAAATTATTGAATAAAGGGTTTAGACACAGCTAATTTGTACCTACCGACCAATCAAAAGTTATCAAAAGTTAACAAGGTTTTTATATCAACGAATAATAGAACGTGTTTGCAGAACGTTGGGCACCATTATAATTTTACGGTCAAAAGTCCCCTCCCACCCAGACCAGAGCCGCATTTTATTACAGCAGCACCAGTTTCATCATTAACATCCCCACTTATATAATTGCTTTTGTGAAACACTTGCGAATGTGATAATATGCGGAACTGAATACACACTACAAATGTCCTTTATGTGTCACAATAATAATGCAGTCAATTCAGGGAGGGAGGGGACATTGGTGGTTTATTACAATGGTCCCCAAAGCTTTATAACAATGTTTTCTTATTTATTGGCTTAACATCTTAGGTGACTTATAGGAAGCTTTACAAAGTTTCTAAAAAAAATCAGCCATGGGACCTCATGAAAATAAGGGATGAGAGAAGAAGTGGGAAAGAAAACTTTAAAAAAGAGATGAAGTCACATGGATGATTTTTTAGACACTGTGTAAAGATTCGACTTCATGAATTTTGATTGGTTGGTGCAATAAGTTGAGTGTCTAAACGTTTCAACCACTAATTGTATTCTTCAGAAAGGGTAATTTTGTTATCGGTCATTGTCTTATTCCTTTAGATGTATAAGTATAGATGTATAATCGAGACAACTACTTGCCCCAAATGATAGAGACCCCTTTTGTCTGCTTGCAATTTTAAAAAATCTTTTATAGGGACCTTGCTTCGTTTATATTTCCAAAGCTATCAGCTGGTTTAAAAAAAACGAATACAAAACCGATTTTACATTAATGATAAGGCAAAAAAATAAGTGATAAGGAAGATGAAATGGAAAACTCAATCGGTTCAGTGATTATCGAAATCCTTAGCTAGAGACAAAAAACTACTTTATATAATAGAATTTACTGGGAAACTTTTAAAAAAGGATCAATAGATAGCTTTGAATGAAAGCGAATAATAAAGCCAGCGAATATCAAAATATGACAAATTAGCGCCTATTATGCATTATCTAATGAATGGGTATTATTTAATTTCTTCTTGCCAGAGATAAAGAAAACAGTAAACTAATCCTTTTCTATTAAATGAAAAAGTATTTTTTTGTCTGAACAACTACTGAATTTATTGAGTTCTCCTTTTTAGGGAAGCTTTACACAGGTCCCATTGTGGTTTTAGTCTATTTTATTTTAGAATATAAGCCTTAGGTTGGTTCATGGTTATTTTTCTGCCCTAGATGCTAGTTTAGCGGTCGCTACTCATATGCATAAATAAGACTTTTTGTTTATCCGTTGAGATCTCAATAACCAATAAATCGATTGAGCTCTC
This sequence comes from Acartia tonsa, assembly GCF_053477335.1. Classification (NCBI taxonomy): domain Eukaryota; kingdom Metazoa; phylum Arthropoda; class Copepoda; order Calanoida; family Acartiidae; genus Acartia; species Acartia tonsa. The sequence continues at coordinate 29,655,225 of NC_137267.1, forward strand.
CATTTTACTCATACTTTAAATAAGTCTCAGTATGGTTTTAGTCTATTTTATTTTTAAGTCTCAAAGTGCGTACCTCTAGCATCTAGGAGATAGAGTTAAATGGCCTAAAAACCTTCCGAGAAAAAAATAAGAAAAGAAAATAGCCTGAAACCATCAAAGGACATATTTGAAGCCTCAATAAGATGGAGAACTAAATTTGTTCACTTGATAGCGATTTTCATTTAATTGAGAAAAAAATCAATGGTAAAAAAAATCAAATTTTTTGAAAATATTCTAAGGGATTTATAGAATTGAATAATACCAATAATTAAAAAGAATTTGAGTAAGAATAAACATTTTTTATTCTATTTACCTAAACCTTTATCACAATGAGAGAGCAAGCCTTTTAAAATTTCAAATAATAATAAAATATTCATTATTGACCTTTATTAGCATTATCTTATTAACAATTAATGTCCCCAAACCTTATTACAACTTATCATTATAAAATTATGAGAAAAAATGTGGAAAATTTGACTGAAAGCCTTGTTGACATTTTTGCACGGCCTTTCATACAAAAGGATCAGAATAAATAGATGTTCCAGCAAACTTGCTAATTACAAGAAATAGCAATAATTAAGGACGACTTGGTGCAGCTTAGTCAGGATCTCAAGGGAATATGCCAAGTTGATGTGCACTCGCAATCATCATAAACATTATCACCCCTATTGTAGATATATTAATATTAGTGGTGTAGAACCCCAATCATAATTTAAGTCACCTTAGTGTTTATACCAATGAGAGAACATGTTATTAAAGTTTTGGGGACCACTTCCTGTGCCGAATAGATATTTAGATAATCTGATATTCTTTTATTTAACTTTTAAAATTTATCCTTAAACGTAAAAACACTGGAATTAACTTTAACTTTATTGTCCGGGAGTAGAAACAAGAACGCCTATGTTAAATATTCGCGAAGTTCTTAGGACAGATAAAAGAGAGAGAGAAAAATGAAATACAGAGCTGGATCTTTAAATCATTTCAATGGTGCGCCAAATCGGAGTGCGCCGAATTTCAGCCAATCACAGCTCGGCATTTCGTAAAATGCTGTGCTCTCATTGGTGGAAAGTTGGCTCACCCCGATCTGGCGCACCATTGAAATGATTTAAAGATCTAGCTCAGTTCAAGATATAAAGAAAGAGGAAAAGGGAGAAAAATGTAGAGAGATAGAGACAGAAAGGGGAAGAGAAGAATGAAACATAAAGAAAGAGAGAGAGAGAGAAGGAGATAAAAGAATGCTTGACAGACAAACAAGCAAGGGAACTTTAAAGTGTAGCTTCGCTTTAAAAAAAGGAAAAAATATAGCGTAGGAAATCATAGATTATCTTTTCAAATTTTTCACTCATTGTTATTTACATTGTTACAATTAAAGAATTTTTAAAGAAATTTTTGAAGAGAAAGTTGGGGGGGGGGGGGGTTGAATTTGTTGAAAGGGTTACAATAAAAGTTAAGGTATTTAAAGAATCATTATAAAAGAAATTATTTAAGATTATTCGCGGATAATTGAATTTATTTTAGTAACATAGCTACTCTTTAATAAGAATGTGTCGTCTAACTGTACGCTACTTATAATGGTATGGTTATTACGTTGGTGAATATTAATGACTACTATGCAATACCTTTTTACATTTAATTTCATAACACCGTGCTAACAAAACTTTAAGTTAATTTTATGATTTTTATTGTGCTATTCGTGGTAAATTGTCTGCAATTAATAATCATCAATGAGTATGTACATAAAATTCTTTTTAATTGTCCTACCCCTTAAGATTCCTCTTTTCCTTGACCTTTTCAATAAAGTGTGCATTCATTACCACACAGTATCACAACCGCACAATATTTCAAATTCGCAGGACAATTGACGGACGATATGTTTATGTACTCCACCAATTATATTAAACTAAATTACCCCTTACATTGATTAAAGTTATAAGTGGAAATATTTGGACACTGTTAGTTTGGGCCAACCAAAAAGATTTACTAAAAGTACCCAAAAGTTTCAAGCCTACGTGTTTAATAAACTTTGGGGACCAGTATAATTATCAACAATTAGGAATTTAATACAATAAATGAGAGGGGACTGTCTTAATTGAGAATAATGCAAACAAGAAGGAGGGGATTTTGTGCTGTTTTAATAAATAATCATCAGTTCTGCGAAAGTGAATTAACACCTTCGTTTTAATCATAAAGTGCTAAATTTCTTTTCTTGTAATGTAGCAATTATTACAGTTAGCAACGATATATTTTGGTTAGAGTAAATAAAATTGAAAAAAAATACAGTCATCGATATATTATTACTTGGATGTTGCATCAGATTTTCAAGTACTTTGATAAAGTGATGGTAGCAGCTTGCTAATAAAAGATACCAATTTACCCAATCCCCTCCATCCTACAGGATGAACGAGTTGACCATTAAATAAGGTTTATTTTTCTCCTGTCGATATATACTCGTACATCCTATATCCATCCATATAGCGGTTTCCATTAAATTGCATCTTGACCACAAACGATCATTTGAATGAAAATGTTTTGATGCCTTTTTTAGGTTAGGATAAGTAAAGGTAAGGATAGTATAAAGGGAAAGAAACTCATAAAGATGGGACATTCAGGGTTTAAACCTTAACATAGGCTAGAAAAAAAGTTTTAAAAAATTCGGATAAGAGGGTGGAGTTTTCTATGTGTATTTAATTAAAATGAACCATTAACGAAGTCAACAGTCAATCAAAAACAAGATTCATTCATATTTAAAGATACTAATACAGTCTTAACATATTTTTTGGATGGTTTTGTCCGAACACTGCCGATAAAAATTTGTGTATGAAAAGCGTGTAATATAGGATTATCATGCAGAAACTATTTGCAATATTTTTACTCAACATAAATCCACGTTTTCATAATGTAGATAATGTCTCATTTTTTTAGCAGAATAAAAATAACAAAGATGATTATATCCAATTGGCGCACAGATTATAAACAAGCAGTTTAGTGCTTCTATAAGCATGTTTTTTTACAAACCCCAAACTGTCCAGTTTTGAGCAAGACGATTTCTGTGACGTCATATAAAAAGGGAAGGGGGGAAAATATCTTCCCGTTTCTCCCATCTCTTTTGAAGAGATTTTCTTCCCCCCTTCCCTTTTTCTTTCATGAAACGTATATGACGTCACTGGAATCGTCTTGCTCAAAACTGGACAGTTTGGGGTTTGTCATTTTTTTTCCAAGGGAGGGGACATTGGAGTGTAAATTACAATATTACCTAAAGTTTTTTAACCGTGTTATCTTATTTGTTGGCTCAAAAACGTTGGGTTCTTTAATAAAATTTTGATTGGTTGGTTATATATTATTGTTGTAAAAATTCTTCAATTTACGGCAATTTAAAGTTCATTGTCTTATCCCTTAAGATCCCTTGAAGATTAGAGAACTAAAAGATTTGGAAAATACAGGCCTTTTTGATGGTTTTAGGCCATTTCATCTTCTTTAGAGTCTAAATTTTGAAGGAATTAGTCGTTTTAATAAGATTCAAAAGAAAATATATTTGGCTAAAATGTAAAAACGAACAACTATCACGGAAAAATTAATAATCTAATTGTGCTTTTAAAATACTTTTAATTATAACAATGACTTTTGTATTTAAATTTTTCTTAGATTTTTATTGCTATTGTTAAAACTAAAATGATTGATGAAAATTTGATAATGAATAAATTAAATTTAAACTGTTGAAAGTTATTTTAAGAAGCATAACGAAATATTTTGAGAAGAAAGGGTAAAATATTTTTATTCTCTCTTGAAGCTATGCCTTTCTAGAATTTTGGGTCGGTCAGTCCATAGCTCTGATCATAAACTTAAGCATGTTAGTCCTCCTATCGATTTATAACAGTGGAAAAGGATATATGTAACAATTGGGTATAATACAAGAATCTACACTATCTGTTGTTACTAGAAAGTAAATTAGAATCAAGTAGAGGCTAGGGGAGCAGCTTAAAACTTCTTAAGTAAAATATTTTCAATCCATTTTGAGTAATTATGTTTAACCCCCCCAAAAAACATAAATAATTAACTTAAGTATGTGTAATTCTATAATGTTTTTTTTGCCTTAAATTTTAAGAATTAATAGGTTTTTAGTGGCAAAGCTAATAAATAATTCACCCTTTCTGTCTGTCAGTTTGTAGTTCACGACTAAAATTTTCAATAAAGATTCTTATTACATATGCGATCTAGTCTATACATTGTTTTGTCCGTCTGTTTGTCGGTCATGCTTAAGACATAAACATTAAAAACTTATTTTTTATGATTTTCTTAGATTCTAGATTATTCTAACTTACTTTGCCTGTTAGTCTATTTATTATTTTTTTTTGAGATACGCTACTGATGGATGTTGTGATGCTTGTATAAGATTAATTCTTGTATGGTTAAGGAATATGGTAGTTCTATCTGACTATATGTAATACATATCTTATATACAGGGTCTTTAATAAGGCATATGGTTTTTTACATCTAAAGGTAGGTCTCTCCGCCTAAAATGAATAGCTCATCTATGAATGTTAATGAAATTTTCATATTGATTTTAAACGCCGTAGATCAAATTTAAACACGTTGTTTTTTTATACTTTTAAAAGCAAGAAACTTTGAGACCGATTTATTTCGAATTTTTTTCACAAGATTTTAAATAAAATACTATTTCACAAGAGTCAAGACTTCCTTTGTCCCTTCGTCTGATTTGTTTAGCTTCACTTTTATGGATGTTGTCGACCTTGTTCCATAATTATTCAGTTGTAATATAGGGATGTAATTTGAAATTATTACATGTCGATTGTCAATTATATGTTAGTCATATACACTGTTTACTAATGCCATATAGTAGAGTTCGACATAGACAAAAGGTGTGTGGAGAAGAAGGCTTTACTTACAATAAATTTGAATTTATTTGGTTCACCCTGTAAATATATATAATTTATATATACGTATATAGTTGAATCCCTAATATAGGAAATTGATTAAAAATCATTAATCACAGGTAAAATAGTAAAATATGGCCAAATTCAATAAATCTACGAAAACCCGGGGAGCACGCTCTCAGTCTTCCTACAAAGCAACAAAAATAAAGCGCAAATTTCCTTGGTCGTACGACTTTTTAAAGTGTCTAATATGTTATACAAGAGTTGGCTCGATATAATTATCTCCCTATTGGCTAGTTTTCTATATGCATATCTATTTCTCAATAAATCTATTTTCCTCACCCGGCATTACTATCTAAAAGAAAGTAAATATTTAATAATTCAAATGATTTTTAAAAGATTTTTTAAAATTATATTTTTTTCTTTACATTACCATCACCAAAGGGTTAATGATGATGATTACAATTTTAGTTTAATATTTGAACACACAAAATGTCGCCACAATCGAATTCTTTTAAAACATAGTTTTCTTAAATTTATCATATTATAAATTTAAATTTTCTTTTTTTATGATTAGAAATTAAATACATCAATATAAGGTAAATAGCAACATGAAATGAAAAAAATGAATTTATTTTTAATAAAGTAAAATAATGGGTCTTATCGTTCTGGGCAATGAGAGTTTATTATGGATTATTGAAGCACTATGAGTTTTAATCATATATTCCTTAGAAAACTTGAGCTCGTTTATAGACATTTATTTCCTATATAGATCTGACATGGATCTTGAAGCAATTAAGCAGGCCGTTTTGTACATGTTAAAAATTGGAAGATTTCATTAAATAAAAGTAATCGCAAATATACTTAGTAAATAAAAACAAGGATGACAACATACGTAAAAGCGAAGCTCATCCGTTACGTAAGGACGGACATAAAGACCATAATCACACAAAAGCTTTGCATCAAAAAAGTTTTATTATTTTTTTATGGGTAGTTTTATATATCATACAGATATGTGTAGAAAGGGAAAGGATCGGGGAGGGAGGGGACATTGGACTGTAATTTACGCTGGTACTCAAAGTTTTATAACCAGCCTTTCGTATTGGTTGGCACAAAAGCTTTAGTTACTTTCATTGAATTGTGAGTACAAAATTAGTAGTGTCGAAACTTTTCAACCAATAATATTAATCTAATGAAGGGTTAATTTTGTATATTATCATATCAATAGAAAAGTACATCAATTTAACGTCCATTGCCTTAAGATCCCTGAAAGGTTAGTGAAAAAACTTATTCTTAATACTAACCTTATCTTTTTGTATTTCTTTCGTGGTTTCCGAATATTACATCGTAAAAGGTTTTTTTTTCTCGATGCCATTGAGTTATTAAGTTCGATTCTTTCTTTATCACCGCATCACACTCAAGACGTTAAAATGGTATCCAGGGGCGTCCAAGCTTTTTATTTTTTGGGGGGGGTAAATTTTTTTTAAGGGGGGGGGGGGTAATTCGGTTTTTTTTTTTTGGGGGGGGGGTAAAATGTCGCGCGAAGCGCACCGCAAATTTTTTTTACCCCCCCCCCAAAATTTTTACCCCAGGGGTAAAATTTGTTGGGGGGGGGGGGTAATTACCCCTCTGAAATCTGTTGGCAGGGGTAAAATTTGATTACCCCCCCCCCAAAATTTACCCCCGGGGTAAAATTTTTTTTGGGGGGTAAATACCCCCTCCTAAATGGTTGGGGGTGCCTACGGCACCCCCAGGGTAGGGGTAAATTTTAAATGGGGGGGGGGGGGGGTAAAATGAAAAAAAATTTCACCCAAATTCGTTTGGGGGGGTAATCGCCCCATTACCCCCCCCCCCTTGGACGTCTATGATGGTATCTATTTAAGTTTTATTATCAGTAGTATGGAGAATGTATAGGCTTATAAATAGACAAAGTAATAAATTACTATGACAGTTAGCACTTTAACACAAGAGTTGCGTGCAAGCAAAGGATTGATTGTCTTTTGGGTGTTGCCATCAGGTCTTAGTTTAGAAATTTTTTTCAAGTTTGGGAACCTTGCCCAAAAATTTTGAAAAATTGGTTTTAACTTAAAGAAGCGAATGTTTGGAGGTCTTTAGGCTAATCGAATAAACTTACATATAACATTGAATTTTTATGTTAATTTATTACATATCATTTAACATATGTTTTTTCTTCTTTTTCATTAATACTATAAATATTAAGTTTTCATACGTATTTGGATTGAAGCTCCTTTACAATTTTTACATTTTGGTCGGCTCGTCTGTATTTTTGGATCAAGTTAATCAGAGCATAAAGAATAACCTGCTAATATTACACCAAGTTAAGCCAAACATGTAATATGTTATAAATAGTAAATAGAGTAGCTGCGTTGCACAAAACAACCTTTTTTCAATTCAAGGACGTACTCTCTGATGTAAAGAGTACATAGCTACGCTACCCAGACCTACCTGTTTCTATGGCACGGACGTATAGACTCTGATATATAGAATAGCTAGCCACGCTTCCTTGAACCACCTGTTTCTATAGCACGGACGCACAGACTCTGATGTATAGAATAGCTAGCCACGCTTCCTTGAACCACCTGTTTCTATAGCACGGACGTACAGACTCTGATGTATAGAATAGCTAACCACGCTTCCTTGAACCACCTGTTTCTATAGCACGGACGCACAGACTCTGATGTATAGAATAGCTAGCCACGCTTCCTTGAACCACCTGTTTCTATAGCACGGACGTACAGACTATGATGTATAGAATAGCTAGCCACGCTTCCTTGAACCACCTGTTTCTAAGGCACGTACGACCAACGGTGGAATTATCAATCACATAGTTAATGCTGCCCTAAGAGCAGGGGTTTTTAGGGATATGGCAATTGACAATAAATTTACATCCCACACGATGATGCACAAAATTATGTTGATCAAAATTATTGGGTTTAGACACACTAGTTTAGAATTAACCAATCAAAAATCTATGAAATCGAAAAATTAATTTTTGTAAGATTCTTTTACTTTCACAAATGGATGTCCCTAGTCCTAATTCATAGTGACATCTTTATTAACTAAGGTATAACAAATATATAAGTTCTAGATGCATAATCTGGCACAATAATCTGTCCAATGTAAACAGGGATTCTTAGCAGATGTAACCTTTTGCTTATTTATAGTTATATTCAATTTATTCCAATAATACGAGCAACAAAAATTTTTATGATATGATTTCCTGAAAGCTAGCTTTATCCTAAGAAATTAATCTATTTTTGGTTGACTTATTATACATGTTTTGTCATATGGTTCACAAGAAATACAACGAAATTCGACTAATTATAGCTGACTTATTATGAGACAGCGGAAAGTGTCATATGTGACGTCATAAAAATACGTCTTATAAGCCCCCTAAAAAAGAGAGGGTTAATATACATATTTTTATGACGTCACACATGACACTTTCCGCTGTCCCACTTATTATGCCAATAAAAAATACCTGTCCTTTCGTACCAAAATCTGTACACTTTCTAACCAATAATATGGCCGGATTGTTCTTGCGTTGTTTTTCTATAGGCTGATTTAGTGAGTGTGCATCTAGAAGTTCTACATTTATTAATGGCATATAGTGTGATGGACTAGCCACTGTCAACTCAGTAATTATCTAATCATTGGTGTTCATACAAAACAAACTGTTTAAAGGTAAATAGAAACAGGAATGTAGGGAACATTGGACAGTAAGTTACACTGGTACCTTAAGTTTTATTTCCACGTTATATTATTCGATGGTTAAAAAACTTTGAGTACTTTTGCTGAATTCTCATTGGTTGGGTTCCAAATTAGTATTATCCAAACATTTCATCCAATAATATGAATTTACAGAAGGGGTAGTTTTTTAACATTATGGGATGTCTATCAATTTATCATCCGTTGTCTTATACTCTAAGGGAGTAAGAAAATAGCGTAAAACCGTAATATATTAGAATTCTCTTAAAAGCATATCCCAATCGGACAAGATTATGAGACCTTAAGCTTGAACTTAAAAAGCTTACTACTTGTAAAATTTGGTCTTAGAGGTATCATCATCTAAGGTTTGAAATAGATCATGACTATCATGACATGTTTAAGTAAATGATAATAACAATCTGTAATACAAAAAATCTCATATTAAGCTCTTTTTCATTTTAAATATTTTCTGTCTGAAAAAATAAACGCCTTAAATAATTTTCTTATTAAGTTTCTCCATCCTATTGGAAAATTATTTCCTTTTCTGCTTTTATTAAAGAAAGAAAATAAATTAATTTTAATCATTTTTATACAACTACTCTGTAAATCCATGTCAGATTTAGTGATTTATAGACAAATAGCAGCTACGCCGATAGAGCTAGAGACCTTTAGGGGCTTTTTAAAATGTTATTTTTTATGCCAAAGAAGGCATTTTGCGACACTTTTGGAATTTCTTTTTGGGGCCGATTTCTCTTGGGAGGTTGGTGGCACCCTCCCCTAAAATAAATTGTAACAAACCTTCCCAGGACCTATGATAAGCTACATTGTAAAGGAGAAAATAGATCCTCTTACTTTTATATGAAATACTTGCCATTCTAATAACCACAATTTCATCAATTAATCAGCATTTGAATCTGTACATATTTTCTTTTTTTGCCCTTACCCTTTCGCTTATAACTGATTTAAATTATTTACGGTGGTGAAATTTTCTCGCATAATTTTTGTGTGAGTGTGTTACAAGCCACGTGTTTAAGACTAACTGAGTATGCCCTTATCGTCTTAAAACCATGGAGTGTGTTTCAGAAAAAAATCGCTTATTTTTGTAATTTTAATAGATGAGCAATGTTAAACTTTATTGTTGATCTATTTTCTTATTAGTCTATGGAAAATCAGAAATTTATGAATTTTATTTAAAAATGTTTTTATTGCCTAAATGATTACAAATTGTTTATTTTAAAAGAATATGCATTTTTTAACATTTAATACAAAAATGTTCAAAATTGTGTACAGCAAACCAGTTTTTAAGATCAAAAGTTTATATTTGGAAGCAACAGCTGACCAATAAATCAGTCTACGTACTCATCTACTATTAGAAAGAGGCTTAGTACTCAAAGAGCTAGAGTTTTAATTTAGTAATAGTCGCATTAGTTTAACTAGGAAAGCAAATAAAGTTGTGTAATTTTAACAGTTCTCAATAACGTTATATAGAACAAGTTGCGTTTTTGAAGTTTATGTTACTTATGGTTCTTGATGCTCAGTTGAAATCTTAGTTATCTATTCTATAGTACTTAAACTCAGGGATAAAGGAAAAGGAATATTTTTAAAAATAAAGAATGAACTTTCTTGTCGTTCTGAAGTTTTAAAAGTATTATAGTAAATAAAATTGATGACCTTTCTTGTTGTCTTTCTTATTCTACTATATTTCTTTCTTCTTGAGTTTATTTTGTATGCCTAACATTACTACTTAAGGTTCTAATAAGTGAAATGGATTCAGCAACGTCTAATCTAATCAGCCCTGAAGTGAACAATATTTGGTAAGTTATTATATTGCTATATATTTATAAAGTTAAAGGTTGATTAATTAGATTATTTCCATTGAAGTGAATACTAAATAATACTCAATATTATTTAGTATAATCCTATTTCTTTATTTAAGCAATGGGACAGTTAAAGTAACTTAAAACTCAGTTTTAAGACAAGTTGATTAGATTTAAGAGAAAATTCGCCCCACTGTGATTTGGGGAATTTAGGGTTAAAACCACGTTCGTCAGAATTTAGGGTATTTAAGGTCAAATTTAATTGACACACTGGGGTAAATCAGTGAAAAGTAAAATATTTATATTTTTTAGTTCAACATTGAGTTAGAACGAGTTCAAATCAGGATGTTTGATTGAAATATTATTTAATTTAATTTGCACTTATTTTCATATATAAAATCATTGTTTGTTGTTATTTTGTTATCAATGTAAATACATTTTTAAAATGAAATTAGTCTTGTTTTGTATAGAGTATTGTCTTTAATTATTTAAGCTAGGGCTAAGCAAAAAAAATTCCAAAACATTGAACAAATATTTTCACCTTCACCTTGCTGAAACTTTAATCAAATTTTGTTTTAATTCACTGTAAAACAAAATTAAGGCTTGTAAGGATTGTGAAACAGTTCATTTGATTTAAATGTATAGCAAGATTAGAACTATTCACTTTTCTTACAATAAATTAAGCTTAGATAAAGGAGACAATTTATACAAAACAAAATTTCAGAAAATGAAAAACCAGTAGAATTTTTTTCAAATTTTAGGTATAAAAACTAAACAAATATTTTTGGTTTAGAAACTAAGTTTAAATTTTTCAGGAAAATGTCTAAAATCAATTTGGACAATAATTTTATTGTTGCAAATGCTACAGCAGGTCAATCACAAAGACTGCTTAAGTTTTTAGGTGTAACTGAAATTAGTTATGACTTTCTGCAAAAGATGAATGGTGAAAGTTCTGCAAAATTCTACAAATATTTGAATTTTAATGTTAAAAAGTTCAAAGCCAAAACTGCTATTTATGAGATCCAAATACAAGAAACTTTGGATAATGAAAGTTTGCTTGTTTATATAGAAGAGCTGAGGATACTGGTCAAGAATATTACAACCTTACAAAGGTTCTTAAGTTTATTGAAAGAACAAAGTGAGATTCTTTGTTTCAAACAAGAATATGCTGTCTTGAAACAACTATTTCTGGCATGTCTAAATGATTATTATAAGAAGTTTGTGAATCCTACAGCTGAGGAAGCTACAGTGGTTGAAGATACAATTGAAGATACCAAGACGAATGAAAACTTGGATCATCTGAAACCAAACATTACCCACAACTTTGGAAGACAACCAGACAGTGAACTTCAAGGCTTTGTTTCTAGTGTGGAAATCACAGAAAGAATGCAGGTAAGATCATTTGAACCTGACATAAGTGATGATCAGAGAAGATATCAAAATACTTTACCCAGCAAGTTTTTATCTGATGTTACTACTTCTTGTGATTCTGATAGAAGTAGCATAGTTGTATTTAATTCTGAAAATGTTGAGGATAGATTACAAGTAGAAGGTAATAAAGAAGAAGAAGGTGAAGATGAGAAATTTATAGATGCTGGGTTATGCAATATATTAACTGAAAATTGTGTTGCTGAAGAAGAATCTGAAAATTATGTGAAACATCAAACTGACTCTGTTGATGAAAGTTTACTTGTGTCAGAAGTTAGACTGCCACTTAGATTCATTAAAGTATCCATAATAGATACTAATGTAGATGATTTAATTGAAGTTATTGAAGTACAGTCCAATAACTATAGTACAATAAATTTTGATTGGAGCACTGTAATGTACAGTGTTGGAAAATTATTTTATATTTCTAAGAATGTAGGTGAGAGATATTTGATTACATCAGAAAGCAATGATGTTATCGAGTCAAGTGAATCTGAAGTAAGTAAGAATACAGTTGATGAGTATAGCAAGATCTGTATTTGCTATATACCCAATTTACCACAAGTACAGCCCACTGATACACCACCACCTTCAAGTTTTTAAGATTTATCATGATGGGTGAAATTGATAAATCTATATTTTACTGATAATCAAGTTTGAATATGAAAGTAGTAAATCAGTTATTCTGAACGTAAAAATTATACAAAATTTGCTCATATTGTTGTGGCCTAGTATTGTATGAACGAATTGAGCTGAGCAAATTTTGTTCAGTAAACTTTAAGTTATTGAAACTGGTGTTTATGTAAGTATCAATAGAGTACTTATTGCATATTGCAATGCAGAGTGAGTCAAACGTAGAGTTGTAAGAAATCAAAGACTTAGTGTTCATTCTAAGCTCTTACAATATTAATTTCAATTCTGCAGAACATCAGCTTGCTTCATGGTTTCAACAAATTATCTCTCAGTAAATCAACATTTTGTTTTATATTTGTTGATTCCTATGTTTCAATGATAAAAAATCAAAACTGATTTGAAGTAAAATCATTATTTTAAAGTTTATTTTGTTTTCTTAAACAAAACTTTTTGAATTAATTTTATTTCCAAGCTCAGGATATAATTATTTTTATTTTAATTCCTAAACAAAACTTTACAAGCTCATAATCTTGTACATGTGTATGTATAATACATTAGTAATTATACTAACTATGTTACCTAAACATCACCTTTCTTGTGGTGTTTCAAGAACATTACCTTTCTTGTAGTGTTGTTTTTTATTTGTTGCATGAAATTTAAGCATCACCTTTCTTGTGGTGTTTTTATTTGTTGTATGTTATTTAAACATCACCTTTCTTGTGGTGTTTTTATTTGTTGTATGATACCTAAACATCACCTTGCTTGTGGTGTTTCAAGAACATTACCTTTCTTATAGTGTTGTTTTTTATACTATTGTATATTATGTAAACATTACCTTTCTTGTAATGTTTGTACTCATAGTCTTACCTTTATGTAATGATTATGATTGTATAATGTGTATTCGTATGAATATTTATTGTGTATGATACTCATTTTCATGAGCATTTCTTTTAATATTCAAACCTATTGAAAGAAATTATCATTTGTTGCAATGTCAGCTAGATATGGAGTAGATTTGAAATTAAATAATAAAAGAGCATTTGAACACTTAGTAGTTGATCAATCAGCTGAAACTCCTAGTAGTATTGAGCTATCAAATTTTGAGTTCATAAGGTGTTGTAACTAAATAACATTCACTCATAGGTGTTATTTTACAATAAGAAATAGTTTTCAAAAGTACCATTGGATCAAAATAGTAAGTATTACTTTAATTGTAGTATACATAATATCAAGTAGGTAATATACTACCTTTCTACAACCATAATTGAAGAGAAGTATAAAGAGAAAGGGAAATCAAATCATAAAGATGAAAAATTATGAAAGAAGATTCCAATGATGATATTGAAAAATTTGGAGATCAGAAATAATTGATGAAGATTTGGGTGACCTAAAGATGATAAGTTAAGAAGTGATGAAAGAAAATTAATGTCAATATGTATAATCAATCTGGTATTCATTCCTAATAACAGAATATCAGGTAACGTAACAAGATCAAGCATAAGAACAGGTAATTTTGTAAAAAGTCAATATTTTACATGAAAACTAAGTTTTATTCATGCCCATCTTAGGTAAGTAATACATTTCAAACTAGATTATATTCACCTTTCCCAGGTAAGTAACTTAATATTTTCTATTAAGTTTTATTCATGTTCATCCTTGTCCAGGTAAGTAACTAAATTTTTTCATTTTACCTAGGTAGATAATTGAATTCTTATCATAAAAATTAATATGTTTGGATTGATTTAATCTAGGTTCTAGGTTTACAGTGAATGTCAATTTAACAGGTAATGTTGGCAGTAAAGTTTAAATTGCTCATCAAGCCTTGCCCAGTGTTTCAGAAAAAAATCGCTTATTTTTGTAATTTTAATAGATGAGCAATGTTAAACTTTATTGTTGATCTATTTTCTTATTAGTCTATGGAAAATCAGAAATTTATGAATTTTATTTAAAAATGTTTTTATTGCCTAAATGATTACAAATTGTTTATTTTAAAAGAATATGCATTTTTTAACATTTAATACAAAAATGTTCAAAATTGTGTACAGCAAACCAGTTTTTAAGATCAAAAGTTTATATTTGGAAGCAACAGCTGACCAATAAATCAGTCTACGTACTCATCTACTATTAGAAAGAGGCTTAGTACTCAAAGAGCTAGAGTTTTAATTTAGTAATAGTCGCATTAGTTTAACTAGGAAAGCAAATAAAGTTGTGTAATTTTAACAGTTCTCAATAACGTTATATAGAACAAGTTGCGTTTTTGAAGTTTATGTTACTTATGGTTCTTGATGCTCAGTTGAAATCTTAGTTATCTATTCTATAGTACTTAAACTCAGGGATAAAGGAAAAGGAATATTTTTAAAAATAAAGAATGAACTTTCTTGTCGTTCTGAAGTTTTAAAAGTATTATAGTAAATAAAATTGATGACCTTTCTTGTTGTCTTTCTTATTCTACTATATTTCTTTCTTCTTGAGTTTATTTTGTATGCCTAACATTACTACTTAAGGTTCTAATAAGTGAAATGGATTCAGCAACGTCTAATCTAATCAGCCCTGAAGTGAACAATATTTGGTAAGTTATTATATTGCTATATATTTATAAAGTTAAAGGTTGATTAATTAGATTATTTCCATTGAAGTGAATACTAAATAATACTCAATATTATTTAGTATAATCCTATTTCTTTATTTAAGCAATGGGACAGTTAAAGTAACTTAAAACTCAGTTTTAAGACAAGTTGATTAGATTTAAGAGAAAATTCGCCCCACTGTGATTTGGGGAATTTAGGGTTAAAACCACGTTCGTCAGAATTTAGGGTATTTAAGGTCAAATTTAATTGACACACTGGGGTAAATCAGTGAAAAGTAAAATATTTATATTTTTTTAGTTCAACATTGAGTTAGAACGAGTTCAAATCAGGATGTTTGATTGAAATATTATTTAATTTAATTTGCACTTATTTTCATATATAAAATCATTGTTTGTTGTTATTTTGTTATCAATGTAAATACATTTTTAAAATGAAATTAGTCTTGTTTTGTATAGAGTATTGTCTTTAATTATTTAAGCTAGGGCTAAGCAAAAAAAATTCCAAAACAGAGTGGGCCATAGACTAAGCTAAAAAAAACATTAAAAAATACTATTCTAAAGGGTTTCTTAGGGTACATGTCAGTGGCGTGCAAAGTGATTCACCAGGAAGGTGAAAAAACTATTATAAGGTGTAAAAGGGGAAGGCACTGGTCTATTTTTAATTGAAGAGAAAATGTCCATAACACTATGCTTCATAATTCTTTTATACAAATTTTCTTTTCTCAACGCACAAGTGATTTTTCTAGCATATGCAACATATTTTTGGCAAAGGTCCCTTCTTTTGAATCTAGGATTTAAAAACTTTTTAGCCGTTACGCCCCTAGAGGTTGGAAGGGGGGGGGGGAGAAAGTCGACCCCCTATATTATATTTTTATTTTTTTGTAGGGGGAGGTTCCATATTTTTCTAGGTATGATTAATCTTGGATGGGTGGTTCTACCCTCCCCAAAAATAGTTATTAACCTTCCCAGGATCTATTAGAAGCTATACTGTAGAAGAATCATACTGTGATTTCAAATAATACATAAGGTATTTATTTCAAAAATATTCTTAAAAACTTTTTTTATTTAATAAAAAATCCTAGATTTAATCTTAAATAGAAATTTTCGCATTTGAAGTGACTATTAATTGTTAACAAGTTAAGGTTGTCAGTCTTTTCATCTTTCCATCTATCTATCTACTTTCTTTCTGTCTATCTATCTATCTTTCTAGCTTGCTATTCTTTTTATGTATTGTTATTACCAACAGAGTGTATAAACACAACAAGGATGACAACATCCACAAAAGTTTGATAATAAAGACAGTTGGCCAAACAAACATTAATTAAAGAGTGATAGTGCTTTTAAATTAAAGAAGCGGAGTTTAATCAATTTAAAAAGATAAAAAGATTTGATGAAAATAAATTGAAAAATAGCTTCAATACAGGATTTCAATCTAAGAATATTAAGAATAGTTTATAGAGATGTTTTGCATTTCATATTATTCCTAATCGTCCTGAGATTCAATATTTCAAAAGGGAATCATGTGAAAACTTTTGAGGCATGGATATCAAAATAATATTGCTACGCTGAAGCAGCTAATAAAGCCTAATAAAAAATGGCGTCATACAATACTAATGACCAATGATAGGCCAGTATACATTTTACCATAAGTCAATTACAATGTATACTGAACTAACCTATCATTGGTTATTTGTATTGTATGACGTTATCTTTAATTGGTACTATAAGCTGCTTCTGCTTCTACAATAATGTAGAAAAGCATCGCTTTTAATAATAAGTAGAAAGTCCTTGACAACAAATTGTAAATAATATTTCAACTCCTCTAATGTTGACAACTATTGTGAAATTATGTTAATTTCATTCTTGTCTTATTTTGGTGCTGTTTTTTGTAATTCTTTTTTGAAGGACAATTTTGTCTACAATAAACATAATATTTTTAGAACTAACAAACTATTACATACTAATGTTTTAAGTATTAATGGTTTAATTAACATTAAATTAAACAAAATGTTTCAATAACGGATACGCCCAAGAGACATATAGCGGCATTTCATGGAAAAATGGAGGGGGGGGGGGGGGGAGGTTCGACCCTTCGCTTTCGACCAAATTAATTTTTTAAACAAATAAGCTTGTGTGGGATGAACATAGTATTAGTGTCTTACAAATCATCTTAGTGACGTAACTAAAAACGAGGGATTAGAGGGGAGGTGGGAAAGGTAACCCCTAAAAAAGAGATGGATAATAGAGGTGATTGATAATTGATAAAGAAAATGTAGGAAATAATTTTTATACTCTCTGTACTTTCTACCATAGATTAATTAATTTGTATTTTCTAGACAAGGATGACAACATCCATAAAAACGAAGCACAAAAATCAGAAGGTAGAACAAACGCACAATAGCTAGAGTGTCAGAACTTAATAAGCAGAATATTAGTTTTGAAGTCTAAATGAAATTGCACATAAATTTGTTGCAAAATTGCGTAAATATAGCATACAGTAAAAGGACATACTTTCGTGCAAAATTTGAAATCAATAGTATAATTCTAATATGTCTAATAAATGTTGTCAAAAAAAGGTTGAAAAAAGTCCGCATATTTGATTAAATTTTTCTTAAAATCCGCATATTATGTTGATAAAAACTATAATATATTATCACTAGCAGTAACATCACTAGAAGCTTTTAGGGTGGTAAGGGGGAAAGTTCATTCTTCCAATTTTCAATTTAAGTTTTAAAACAAAGAAGTAAAATTGCGGAGATGGTACTTTTTTTCTAGGTGTTATTTTTTTTGGAGAGTGGAGAGCCCTCTTCCTAAATAGTTATAAACTTCTCTATACCTATAATAAGCTTCACTGTAAAGAAGAACCCTTTAGGTTCAGCGGTTAACAAGATCCGTTGCTACAGTCAAAAAAAGCTTAGCTTACTGATTTATATAATAGGATATAATAAAGTAACAGGATGTCTGTTTGTCTGTCTCTTTGTTTGTTTGTTTGTCTTTTTCTTTTAAAATCTAGAAAAATAAATTGGTTTATTAAATTGGACTCTCTCCTCCTCAAGTGCCCCAAGAGGCCTCTAAGGCGTAGCCGCTAGTAATAGGATACAGTAACAAAATGCTAATCCTTATATCAAAGTAAAGAATGTTTGTGTGTGTGTGTCTATTTATATGGAAGGATCTTCCTAACTAATATGCTTCTCCTTTGCAGGGACATAGGTCATAGGTCATGGGAAGGTTTATAACTATTTTAGGATAGGGTACCTGCACCCTCACGCGCTTAGAAAAAAAACCACCAACATTTTTTAATTTTTTTCTTTTAAAACTAAATTGTCCTTTTAAGTATATCTGTCAGACAGACAGACAATAAATATATGGAGCAGATCTGTATAAATATAAGGTATCTTGACTAAAACTTACAGCTGGCTATCTAAAAAAGCAGTCGTGAAAATAACATTTCTCCAACAATAAGGTTTTTTAAGCATGACCGACAGTCAGACAGACAAAATAATGTATAGAGTAGATGCAGGGGGGGGGGGGGGGGGAAGGGGTGATTACTTGAGGGCACCCTCAAATTTTGGAAGTCGTTAAGTAGATGCACATATATCTTGGGTATAGTCCCTTTCATGACAATGCCTCTTAAGGGACGTTTCTTGGTATTTTCACAGTAGATTTTATCCTATTTCTAGCCACTGCGGGGGGGGGGGGCTCTATCCATGCGGGGCCATTTTCCTAACCCTGCAGGGCAATCACCTAACCTAACCTAAAATAGTCCATCAAAAGCTACTGTAAAAAAAATACATTAAAACACCTCTTAAAAGACCTTTTCACTTAAAATTTCAGTTGTCTTTCTTCAATAGCAGCCAAAAAAACACACAAAGCATGTTTTAAATGGACGTACTGACTTTCTGTTAACAATGATAGAGTTGCTTTCTAAATTATACCTAACTGTCATAGGAATCATCATGAAGAGTTTGAAATTGATAGGATAATTCTAACATGTCTTGTTTAATAATCTAAAATCAATTAATAATTTTATCTAATTTCAATTTCAATTTATCTATGAAATAAATGTAAAGCTGTACAGGTTAAGGCTACTATCTGACTCAATACATTTCTTTTTCTCCTCTTTTTAGCAACCGAATGAAAGTAATTCTTTTCAATTCCAGATAATTATAAGAATTGGTAACATTTGCTTAGATATTTATTTTATAAAAACATAGCAAAAAAAAATAATAACCGTATTATAATACAGGTATTAAATATTTATATACAAACAATAAAATTGAATATGAATAAAAATTAAGGATAGATCAATCAAATAATAATTATGTACAGTGTCAAAGGACTAAACAATCTTGTGAGAGGTAATATAACTTATGCATTTTAAAAAGATATTTGTTAAATAGACTGATTATTTAAAGACATATTTGTTAAATATGTTGCTCTACTGGATATCATTACCCTTGTTAGAATGTACCATTCATAAAGAAGGTTATTTTTTAATGGCAAAACTGTTTAAGCTAGCTTTTTTAACAATTACGTTCAAATTCCGTTAAATTTATTGATATAAATAATCTAATAATTGATTGTTTTGTTTTTATTCGTAATTGTCTTTTTTATATATACATTATTATGCTTAATTAAAAATTTCTGATAAACATCTCATTATATTTAAAGAAAAATTAGCTGTCTCTAAATTTAATATAGAAATAAAATTATTATGGAAAATCAATTGATTTTTCATGGTAACAGGTATAAGTTATAAAATACAGACGAATTTATAGATGTAATCTTGAAAAGATAGCTTTAATTTAAAATGATAAATATGCGTTATTTTTACCAAAAACTAGACAAAACCCTTTTTTGTTGTTGTTGATAGCAATATCTTATTTCTTTACTCTCGTTTATATATAGTTTTAACCTAATATCTTTTGATTTAATTGTTATTGGTTTGAAATTTTGACTAAAAAGCTGGCTTAAAAAATAGCTCATATGTGATAAAATATATAGCATTTTGCGCTAACTTATGAGGGGTTTATACAATAAGTATAATTATAAAAGCAAATATTTGAAAATTATTTAAAATCATTCAATGTTTAATGTAAGATTAAGCCAATTATTAATCACGAAATTACATATAGGTTTTTTATTATTTTGCTAAATAATCTATAAAATATTTACACATTGTAAGTCAACTCTTGAGTTATGTAAGAAGTACATTATCAGCTGATAGATCTTATTTCAATTTTGAAAGATAATTTTATAAAAAAAAATATAAAAAAGTTGATTTTGTTTTTTAAAAGTGAGCAAAAATAATGTAGAATTTTTAGAAATATTTTTAATATTTTTAAAAGCACAAAAAATCTTGATTTCAGGCCTTTATTAACAATTCTTAAAAATCCTAGTAGTATCGACACATCCTATTTTTTTTACGTCACTAAGATAATTTCTAAGACACTAATACCGGGTTCCTATAAATGTATTTAGAAAAGGAATATAAAGGGCTGGGGATTTGATGTTTCACCAATTAGTTAAAGGGATTATACCCTCTAGCTTGTAAAAATTCATTAAATACCCACATATACAAATACAATGATACATTTCATTCACCAATATATATATTATCACTTGGAAGTAGCATCAGATTTTCATGTACTCTGATAAAGTGATGCTCGCAGCTAGCTAAAATAACGATAAACTTCCAGTACCCTTACCACTGAACAAAAAATGAAGGTCACATTAGCAAGCTTATTTGACAAATTTTCCCCTATCAATATATCCACGTATTTCCTATATCCATTCAGACCATAGAAAAAGTAGACAGACGTACAATTTTGGATCAAATACAGTTTTGGGTTTTCTTTAGATATACGTTTTTTTTTCATGGAAGGAGTTGACATTGGATTGTAAATTATACTGGTACCCAAAGTTTTGTGAACACATTCTTAAACTCTTTAAATTAAAAGCTTTGGGAACTTTTATTACAATTAATTCATCAGTGACCAAAACATTAAATAAAAGATTGAGGTATCTTTTTAAGGGAAGCTTTGTTTTAGAGATTTTTCTAAACAAACATACACAGGCTACATTCTGAATGTGATCTAAGTAGAATATGCAATTAAAAGCTCTACATTATCGCATCCCCGCTGGGTTTAAAGGTATTAGACATTGGAGATTTAGTCTACCTTAATAATTCGTAAATTAGACTGTAAATTGAAATAGTACACAAAGTTTTATTTATACATTCTCTCATTCGTTTGTTTAATTTTTAAAAATCTGGATTATATAGTTTAAACTGAAAGTGTTCAATCATTGTAAAAAGGAACAAGGAAATTTTATAGGATTTGCCCAATATTTTTTTTGTTGCGAATTCAGTATCTCCTAATTTTTGAATGGTAGACTGTGCAATTAAAAATTCGCAACCTCATTGTAATTTTAGAAAATAACACCACGCCCGACAAAGTCAGGCAGCAGGTATATAACTATGGTGGATAAATTTCTTCTCCCCCTTCTCCCATTATGAAATATTCTGCCTTTAGAAGCTTGTAGTAATGGTGCGGATTTTAAAAGTTTGTAAACTATTTTTTTCTTCATTGCTCTCTCCCATCCTGGCATACAGTACTTTTTTATGTCCTGTAGGTAGTTTCACTAAGATTTCTACGAGTTCCAAAAAGGAAACAGTAAAATATGCAAAAATATTGTTAGTAGCGAAGCTTCCTGTAGTTTGAAATATCTGCCTGTCCGTATATTTGCAATATGCTTGTTAATAAAGCATGGCTTTGAACACAGTAATAGTGTCTGACTGATTATGACGTAACATAAAAAAAATTTGCCAATGAGAGGCCGTTATTGACCAATGGTAAAATTTATAATGGCCTCTCATTGGCTATTTTTTTTTGTTACGTGATAATCAGTCAGACACTATTACTGTGTTCATGGTTTTATCAGCTGTTATTGAAAACTGACATTTTTCTCTGTATTAAATATTCGCTCTTCCTAAGTTTTTAATCAAAACTCATTAAGTTTATCGATCACATTAATTACCAATAACTCAAAGTCAATCAAAATAGTAAATTTTTCAAAAGCCCCATTTTTAAGAACCTAAAATATTTCCTTCCATATAAGTCAAAGAATGTTAGGGGGAGGAGTAAATTGTTAATTGTTAATATTAATTTAAAAATCTGATAAGTTAATTAATCATACTAATGACCAATAAGTCATATTCTATCAAAATAGAATTTTAAAAATGTGATTTAAATGTTATAACTCTGTACAGGGGCGTCCAAGCTTTTTTTTTTGGGGGGGGTAAAAAAGTTTAGGGGGGGGGGTAATTCGTGTTTGGGGGGGGTAAAATGGCGCGCGAAGCGCGCCGAAATTTTTTTTTACCCCCCCCCAAAATTTTTACCCCGGGGGTAAAATTTGATTGGGGGGGGGTAATTACCCCCCCTAAAGTCTGTTGGGGGGGGGGGTAAATACTCCCCCCAAATCTGTTGGGGGGGGTAATTACCCCCCCCAAACTAATTTACCCCGGGGGTAAAATTTTTTGGGGGGGTAATTTAATTATGTAAAAAAAGCACCTACCTTATCTATTAAGTTAATAAGTACTATCCTATAACATAAAGTAGTAAGTAAGGTTTATTTGACTATAGCTTCAGATTTCATTACTTTTAATACTGAGTTCTCCTTTTTAGGAAAGCTTCACATAGATCCCATGATGATTCCACACTATTATAGGTCAATCCTTTGAGTGGTTTTAGGCTATTTTTCCCTCCCTTTTTACCCTTTAGAAAACACGAGTTCTTAGATGCTAAGGGCGCCACTACTATTCAAATATATAGTAGTATCTCATTCTTTAGAACATAAAAATACAATAATTAACTCACTAACCAATGAACCAATATGATTATACTTTAAAGTGAAGCGTCTTATAGGTCCTGGTAAGTTTTATAACTAGTTTTGAGACACCTTGACATCCTCCCAAAAGAAATATCCTATAGAAATTCTTTTTCATTATTTAATGAAATATTTAATTTAGTTAGGTATCTATTTTATGGAATCTTCAGTGCTTTACAATTACATCATAGATCCCCGGGATGGTTTTAGCCCTTATAAAGGCCCAAGCAAATAAAACATGACTTTTTTTAGGGGGGGGGGGGCGGGGATTACTCCCTCCCTCCCCAAAAAAAAATTTTCAGTAAAATTATTTTTTTAAGAACATTCAATTTGGGGGGGGCACCCCCAAAATTTTGTGAACAATACCCCCCCCCAAAAAAATTTTTTTAAAGAACATTTATTTTGGGGGGTTAATTACCCCCCCCAAAATCGGTGGGGGTGCCTACGGCACCCCCAAAGTAGGGGTAATTTTTTTTTTGGGGGGTATTGTTCACAAAATTTTGGGGGTGCCAAATGGCCCATTACCCCCCCCCTTGGACGCCTATGACTCTGTAACTTACTTTTTATGTTCTTATATCGGTTTGTCTGTAAGTCTCCACTCTCTAGGAGGAAATAAGACTTATGAAGATTTTAATTACCACTGAATAGTGAACATCTACTCTATAGCATACTTGACTTGGTCCTTCGGTTCGTAGGTATTGCTTTGAAGTGTATTTAAATTTGTCTGCTTTTAATGATAGATATCCGAAATTTCTCATTATGATTTTCTTTGAAAAATAAGTAGCTGTTCTATAACTTCTTACGTCCGTTCGACTGTATGTCCGTCCACAACACTATGTACATAATTATTATTTGCATATGATTTACTCAACTGCTCTATGGGATTCATTAAATTTCTCAGGGATCTGAAGGAAAAGGCAATGGCAGATATATTAATGAATTTACATCCCCAATGATTTTACACAAAATTACCCCTTCTTCAGATTACAATTAGTTGTTGAATCGTGAGCGACTATACTTTAACTAGTCAGTTTGTATAGCTGTATTTCAACCGATTACATTTTCACAATTCTATTTGTTGAACCCTATATTGAAAACTTAACTGTTTTTTTTTACAATTTCAATTTTTTCTATGTGTACGTAGAATACAGATTGAAATGATAGACAGACAGACAGACACACCACCGAAAAGAAAATTTAATTTACAAATAAAAATTGCACCACCCACCGTTTAACTCCTTAAAATTCCACATTAACCCTAGGATAGACTCCTGAAATTAATATTAATCCAGGAATCTTAGGGATAGATACCTTATTTTATTTCACCCATTTCATCCAAAACTTTTAAAAATCGTCAATAAATAAGATAGTAACATTATATTTCTCAGGGATCTAAAGGGAAAGGACAATGAAGTTTAAATTAGTGGTTGAAATATTTAGATACTCAACTAAATGAACCAACCAATCTAAATTCAATAAAGTCCCCAAAGTTATTGAGCAAACGAATAAGAAAACGTTATTATAAACCTTTGGAGACAAATTGAATAAACAGCCAAATGCCTCCTCTCTCTCTGATATTTCCTGAACTTAATTTTAAAACAATTTGCTTGATTTATTTCTTATTGGGAAAACATATCCCTTTAACTTCTGAATTAACCCTACTTAATTGTGTAGTATTGTGTTTAAAGTGGGTGGGGCATTTCTATCATTGTTATTCTTCTCAAGATAGTCCATTATTTATAAGGGTTAATACTTTGTTTAACCATGTAGAACACCTTTTACAACACAGTGGAAAATTGCTAGATTTTTTGAAAGTTAATGATTTTTGAAGTAATTCGATTGTCCGTATAGATTTCTAAAACAGTAATTTTTTTTATTGTGTAAATTTTCAAGAGTTCAAAAATTAAAAGCACTTTGGTTTTTTTTTATTAAAAACTTCTAATTATTAATTATTTTTGCCACTGTGTACCTCACAGGTATAGATCAACAGCTAGATGTCAATCAGAAAGTCAGAACTTTAAAACAAAAAGATGTTTCTTTTTAAAAGTTAAAAATCATAAATCATTATTTGATTAAATAAGTTATAGATTATAAGTTATATTATTATATTAAAGGTTATAACTTTCTAAATGCCAAGCGAATTTTTACAATAAATGTTAGCAGCCTTATACATATAGCAGCTTTGTTTATTCCTTAAAGCGATATTAACAGAAAGACGTACAGACATGAATTATAAAGTAGACAACCAAAGTTTGGAGAAATCGCCAAATAAAAACTTAAGTTGTGTATCTGTAAAAAGCTTAGAAAAACTCTGACGAATTGGCAAACTTTTTCAGTTTTATAAAAACACCAATTAAAAACACTTGATTTATAGAAAGGACGTGCCAATCATAATTAAATTTAATATGATTAATAAATGTTAAGGATTTATGCTTCTGATTATGTCTATTTTTCCATTACTGCTGCTCCGTCAGGTGGTAAATAAGTTGGCTTTTTCCTCCCTCTCTTAATTTATATTTTTTACTATCTCTCCCTATTTTTTCCATTCTCTTTCTATCTCTCTATTTCTCTCCTCACTTTTT
Organism: Acartia tonsa; assembly: GCF_053477335.1. Taxonomy (NCBI): domain Eukaryota; kingdom Metazoa; phylum Arthropoda; class Copepoda; order Calanoida; family Acartiidae; genus Acartia; species Acartia tonsa. Next base: position 29,680,819 of record NC_137267.1, read on the forward strand.
TTCACCCTCTTTTTCTCTACTTATCTGTCTCTCTCTCTGTCTCTCTCTGTCTCTATCTCTGTCTCTCTCTCTGTCTCTGTCTCTCTCTGTCTCTCTCTCTCTCTCTCAGGATGACTGTGTTTGAGTGTGTGTACCAAAAGACCTCTCTAACCGCTTAACCGACATGGTTCTCCTTTACAATGAAGCTTCTCATAAGCTCAGAGAAGTTTAATAACTTTTTTGAGGGAGGGTAGTACCCCAATCCTCCCAAGAGAAATATTCCCCAAATTTTTTTTAAATTTCAAAAATGTACTTTACAGCCGAACAATGTAAATTTTAGATTTGCTAGAATCCCAATAAAAACTCTTAAATGCCCTTTTATGTTAAAGATTCTTTTCCTATTGTCTCGCTTATAATTGTGTTTTCTTTAATGGTATTTCTCAAAGCATAGTTTTTCTTAAATTAACTATTAACAACTTACATTTTGAAAGTTAAGCTTTTTTAAATTTAAGGTCAGTGTGTATGTCTGTACGTAACAATTAGCATAATAAAAGAGGAATCATCCAATTAAAAAAAATCCAGGGGATGATTTCTCTTAGTAAGGTGGTTGTACCCCCTCCCCCCCAAAATAGAAGAAGAAATAAACCTTTCCTAGAAATATGTTCAAGGAGAACCATATTAGTTCAGCGGTAAGCGAGATCTTTCATTACACACAGACTTTTATATAAGTATTATGAACATTTTTTTTTTTTTTTTTATCTTTAATATATGGCTTCGCTAATATTAAAAGTTTTCGTCATTGTTATTCTTGTTAAGGTTAAGTTTTGGTTACTAATTGTTTAGACAACAAGAAAATTTGACACACGCCATTCCAGGGCTATTAATCAATATATCTAGGAATGGGTAGTACATTTTAGTTTTATAAATGAACTATAGGCCATGGATACGAAATAAATCCAATTTTAAGGGTAACTAAAATAGGATTAAAATTTGCATTTCTGTGGTCAATATCTTTCAATCTATTAGATATTTGGATTTTTCTTTGCAATTTGTTGAAACTGGTTTGTGTCCTTTGTTGGATCAAAGGGCGAAGATAAAATGTTTAAAAAAACATGATTTTTAAAAGCAAAGCTTTTATATACTTTAAAAAAAAAAACAAAGCCTTGTAAAAAAGCTGTGCTTTTTAAACAAGTCTGCTACCATGAAAAAACACTCAACCATTAAAGTCCTTTAAATTCGCGCCCCTCAAAATTCAATTCATCATTTTGTCTTTCAAAAGCATTTGTCAATTTACAAATGGAGGTGTTTACATAAAACTAAAATTAATTAAAATAGACTTTAGATTTTTTTCCAGTATTTTTAATGTTTAAATCATGAACACAATCCACAGTTTCTATGCAGTTTCTCTTTAAGCCCCAATGTAAACATTTAAAGTACTTACTGATTCACACATAGATATACTAACTTATCTAATTATTACTGTATTAAGGTTTACTTTTATTCTTTATTCTAGAAATATTTTACTTTTAGTTGTTACACATTTTAAAAATAAAATCATTATTTTTTTCCCATCCTATTACATAAAGTAGTAGGGATTTTGGATTATAGCATAATATTTTGATAACTATATTTCTTCATTATAGGGAAGCATTACATGGGTCCCAGGATTGATTTAGGCTATTTCATTTTGAGTTCAAGTTTAGGATATTTTTCTTCTCTTTCCTAGCCCTAGAAATACAGAGCACCTAGATGCTAGGGTCATAGCCGCTAGTAATAGTTAAAGCGTGGCAATTTTAAAAGAGAACTTAACTATGAATAGAACAGTATCGTTACGCATAAATGAAAAAATGGCAGCGTAACTATTTGTTATTGGGTGAGGTTTCGGGTTCGAATTTGGAGTCTAAATTTTGGACCTCAATGATGTTTTAACTAATTTATATGGCTGTTAAAAAAAATTGATGATTCCTTAGGGACAAAAAGAGGACTTCGCCCTACTTTATGATTTTTGTGATTTTAGATTTTTTGTGCCTCTTATTGGCAAATATTTTTGCAGTTTTCTTGTAACTTCTTTTTAGTAGGAAGAAGGCTAAATAACAGGGATGGGGGGGGGGAGTATTTGAAGATTCCTTAAACCCTATACGCCCGAGTTTTCTTTTGTATTTAAGTCCTTGACTTCTGGGTGGGGTGCAGGTAAAATTTAAATTAAAGGGGGTTTATTAAAAAGGGTGGGACATCTTCCTATTGTAAATACTTCACATTAATGAATGTTAATTTAAATTCTATAAAAATGGTTTTATTTAAATAACTGATGGACTTATAAAATAATTTAAAGTTTTATTAAAACGTTTTCTTATTCGTTTGGGACTTTATTTGATTTTGAGTTGAGTGTCCAAACGTTTCAATCACTACTTGTAATCTACAGAGGGGTAATTTTGTGCATTATCACTGAGAGAAACTTCATAGCGACTGTCGAAGAGTCTACATCAATGTATCTTATTTGACGTTATTTTGAAGTTACATATATGGCCATACCATACCCCACCTATAGAGAAGCTGCTCTACTGATTAGAATTCAATTAAATATCTCACTTTGACCCTTCTTCATTCTTGCTGTGAAAGATAATTTACTAAATTTTTGGGTCAATTTTGTATTAGCGAAGCATTTAAATTCCTATGAAATGTGTGATCGTCTTTCCGGCAGTCAATAATACAAGGCTAGTCGAGATCTTATAATTGGACCAATCAGAACACAGTGTACCTGTAGGAACAATATTGCCACATTATTGGTTATACATGTTTTGGTACGAAAATGATATTTTTTCATTTAAGACTTTATACGTCCAAAAACTTCGTAATTTCTCCTATAATAAAAAGCAATAGATAACGATTTCTATAACTACTGAAATGATAGAGCTTTTTAGGAAAGCTTCACATAGGTCATATTTTTAGATGAAATTAGGTTGGTTATTATGTCCCCTTCTTGCCCCTTTTAATAGCATGCCCTAGATACTAAAGGCGCAGCCGCTAGTATTATGATAATCGATTAAGTGACTAAATGTAAACACAAATTTTCATCTGCTAGAAAATTCCTCCTGAAGTTGGGCAGATTAAAGTTGCCGGTTAACTATCCAGAATATTAAATCTGTTTAAAAGAAATTGAGACAATTATTAGTTTTTGACATTAAACCTACCATGTATTCCTAGTTATAATACAAGTTAACTGTGAACAAAATTTTGTTTGGAAATATTAACAACATAAATTGATAAGTTATTATGCTTATAAAAATATTTATGATTATTTTATGATATTTGCAGGAAGAAAGGGGACATTGGACTGTAAATTAGAGTAGTATCCAAAGTTTAATCTCCACGTTTTCGTTTTCGTTAGCAAAAATTCTTTGTAAATTATTGTATTTTTATTGGTTGAATCTTAACTAGTAATTTCTGAACTTTTTGACCAATAACCTTAATCTACAAAATAAGTATTTTTGTTTATCATCATTGAGGATGTACATAAGTTTATCGTCCATTATCTTATCCTTTGAAATCCCTGAATATATGGGGTAAGTGAAAGCTAAACATCAGCCTCCCGCTTGTATTTTAAAATCATCAAATATCAAACCTGAATTTTTTAACTGTATTATTCTATGTGTTGCTTAAGATTTTGATAACTACTGAACCGATTGAGTTCTTATTTTTAGGTAAGCTTCACATAGGTTTCGGGACTTTTTTATTCTATTATTTTGCCCTTCCCTGTAAATTCCATAGATGCTAGAGGCCCAGCATCTGGTCATATTCTAAAGTTTGTTGTAAGTATGCATCTGTACTAGATCTTAAGAAGCATGTCTAGAAACGATCTTTGAACATAGTAATATGTTGAGGTCCAATATATTCTATTAAACAAAAATTTAACAATTTTGGGCTCTAGTTACAAATCGCAGTAGTGTAGTTAAGGTTTGGTTAAATAGTCCATCTATTGGTTTGATTACAATAAAATGTAGTTAATTGTAGCTTTGTTTTGTACTGTAGTTATACACCATAGTTTCAACTAAAGGAACTATATAAGTGTTGTGAGATTTAATAAACTAAATTGATTTTTCGGAATCCTAACAAACAAACTAATCTTCTTTTTAGCAAAATATCAAATTTATTGAAATCTTATAAAACAACGTTAATATGATTCAATATAATAGCGATACTACTTAAGTTACTGTGTCTTTTCGTTTTTTATGCCTGTCAGTTTATCCCTCTTTTTACTTTTTTCCTATGTACTTTTGTTCTCCATTTATTGTTTCGAAAACCTTTCCTTCCATCGAACCAAATAGTCCATATTTTCTATTTTTGTTACACTCGATCGTTATCGGGTAGTTGATAGGTTCGAATCTCTGCCCTACACCAAGTTGACACTAAAGACGTTTAAAAAGTTCCTTAAACTGCAAACCGCCGTATTTAAAGTTTAGATTATGTTGAATGTGTTGGCCCTAAACATGCTTAAAATGATACACTTCTAGACGAAAAGTTGATTGTCTGTGAGACTTTTAGCTACGCTACCATACATTATAGGATTTGATTAAGAGATAAATTAAAAAACCTAATTGTGTATCTCGTCCTCAAGATGTTATCCGGGTTTTGTTACAACGTAGAAACATTATATTTTACTGAAATATATATACTGTGGCGTAAGCACTAGATCAATAAGTAGTAAGCACAATAGTTGTTTTAGCTCTTTGAGCGTTTATATAAACCAGTAAATTAAATTATCAATCAATATTTACATATTCTTTAGAAGCAAAGTTACTGTATTAGTTAAGTCATTTGATATGTTACTTCTTCTATCGTTTTATATGATTTTTATACATATACCTTCTCATCTTGAACTTATCTATCCTACTATTTAATTCTTTAATCATTTCTGTTCTTTTTATTCATATACAATTTGTATATTTTCAATCAGCTATTTTTTTCTTTGCTGAATGATGTCCACACCCCGCAAGGTATATCTCCCCCTGGTTGAAACAAATTATTGTTATCGCTTTGGTTGCCACGACTATAATGAATTTTGTATTATAATGAGTAATGTGTTACCCAAGCTTACAGCGGTAGGGGATTAATGGTTAGGTTTCATCATAAATATCCTATTATATAAAGTAGTAAGTTTTTTTTGTCTGTAGCTTAGGATTTTGATAATACTGAAATGATTGAGGTCTTACTTTTAGGGAAGCTTTGTAAAGGTATAAAGGTTTAGGCCATATTACTTTTAAGATTTTTGTCTAATATGCAATTTTTATATTTTTATGTCCTTTACTGTACTTTCTTGGCAGCCGCTAGTCCAATCATATAAAGTAATAAGATTTTTATTTCATGTTATTTAAAATCTTGCTAACCATGAAACCGATTGAGTTCTCCATTTTTAATTTCAATACAAAACTTCTAGGACCTAGGGGCGCATTCAATAATATGAGTGATAGTGAAAAGCTACTTTTTGAATTGAAGAAAAGTTACTGACAAACAGAAAGATAGAAAGACTAAAAAATACTTTTTTAAAAGAAAATGTTTAGATACAAATCTTAGTTTTCCACTTTTTACTCTAAACCAAACTTGGGTTATTAATCTGGGAAAGGATAAAGTATAATCAAATAAAGTTTGAAAATAAAAGAGACAGTCAAATATTAAAAGGGGTTAAAGGAAGAGAAAAATATTCTTTCTCTCCCTTTCCCATTTTTAAAAGCGAAGCTTTTCTATAATTAGGGTCGGTCCGTCCGTCCGTCCGTCCGTCCGAGATAGATAGCTTTTATTCGTTAATTTAGGCATGTTAGAATTGTCCTATCGATTTCAAACTTTGAATGATGATTCCTGCAGTAGTTGGGTACGATTTAGAAAGCGTAGCAACTCTATAATCATTACCAGAATGTCCGTACGTCCATTTTAAACATGTTAATTTTTCTACTTTTTTAACAACAAATTTTCAAGTGTTTTAATTATCCGTTTGATCTGATTTTTGGTATATTGATTCCTGGGACAACAAAGAACAATATTATAAGCGAAGCAACTCTATAATCAAGTCCAAAAATGTAAGTATGTCCATAAACATTATCCTGTTTTTAAGCAGTTTTTCAACAAATTTACCTACAATGTTGATTCGACATTTATACATTTATGTTCCGATTTTTCAGTTTAGATACTATACAAGTGTTAATGTCCGTTTGTCCTACCGTTTCAGTGCTTCGCTTTTATGGATGTTGTCATCCTTGTTCTCTATCTCTTAATGTATGCATTATTGCAGCTTGTATTTTAAAAACTTAGCTACAAAGAGACCCAGTTGTTCATGTTTTAAAAACAAATGATGAGGATAACACTCTCCATCTCCGCCTCACCTCTATATAGGCTATGAACGAAGCCACATATTTGTTTAAAAGATTACTTTTTCCAATTTCTTACTGTGGATATATTTTCAGGGAGGGAGGGGGTGTTGAATAACAATTATTAACGCATTCTCTAACGCGTTAAAAATACTTCTATTAAATTTGAAAAGGTTTATTAAACCTCAGTGTCTAAACTTTTCCACCAATAAGTTCAATCCATAGAATAAGCTATTTTGTTTATTGTAATGAGGGCGAACACCAACTTAACGCCTATTGTCTTATCCCTTAAGATCCCTGATAAATATTAATAGTTTTAAACTGATTCTATTCTATGATAACCGTATTTGTCAAATTTTCTTTTGGTGTTATTGATTATTTGGAAACATCCCTTTAATGACTAATGGACATGTAAAACCTAACTCACGCAAAAGTATTTGTCAAGCTTTTGAACTTAGTTTAGGTTGGGTTAAAAGGAAATTGGAGGGATGAAAAGTCATTTGTTAATTGGCAGAAAGGCTAATGGTTTGAGTCCCTACCACAATCGCTTCAAACTACTGTTCCTACTGCTTCCAAGTCAGTCGCATGACGATAATCAGGGATCTAAAGGGATAAGGTAATAACGAAAATTTGATGTACATCCTCAAATATTATTAATAAGATTAAAATTATTGGTTAAAAAGATCAGACACTATAATGTTTTTAAGCCAATAAAAGAAGTTAATAGTAGTAATGGTAGGGCTGAATGCCTTGACCCGCAAACAGGCGCAACTCATTAATCTAAACATTAAGGGCACCCAGTAAAATGCCAAGCAATCAAAACATTTAATAGAGGATGTTGGACAAATGATAAAGATTCCTAAGGAAAATAATATTATGAAGACTTTTTTTCAGGATATAGAGAGAAAAGAGGGGTGGGGGGATAGAGATCAACTTGTTGTTTTAAGTGACACTTCCGTCTATTTTAAGCTGTAGAATAGAATTATTAAAGATAGGAAAGGAAGAAACAAGAATGAAAGCATTAAGAGTAGCAACAATGCATTATTTTGGAGAGGTTACATAAAGTTTTCTCTTTTTTTTATATCTTTTTATTTTCCCTTATTCCTTTAATAAATTAACCCTTAACGGTCGGAGGGGGGGGGGGGGAGGGCGTTGAACGCCCCTCCATCCGGTTTTTTCTATCTCATTTTCTGTGTGTGAAAGATAAAGAGCCCAAACTGCTTGACTTTTTAAGTATGGGTATGACACATAACTGAGAGTTGGAACTGACATGTCTACATAACGTATTAAAATTTCATGAAGATCCGCCGCCGTTTTCCCGCCGAACGCCGACTGCGGCGGCTGGCAGCTGCCAAGTACAGCTGCGGCCGCTGAAATTTATATTTTGATATTTCTAATATAAAATTTACATAAAGATAAACATTTTCTGGAAAAAAAATTTTCTTCTAGCCTCTAAAATAAGAAAATTACAGCCGTTTGAAATTTTTAAGTAAAAAAAGACCTAAAAACAAAGGTTGTTAAATAAAAGGGTGAAGGAAGCGAAAATTGACTTAGACTTATGAAAGGTCGGAAATTCATTATCAATTAGGGGACTTGCACAAAAAAATTTAGCCCTCTAGCTCTAATAGGAACTGAGATAAAGAGGGGGGGCGTTGAACGCCCCCCCCCCCCGACCGATTAAGGTGCGGCTAGGGGCCCGACTGTAAAGGATTAATGTACATTTTCTATTTAGATAAACAAAACTACCCATTCTGTCAATAACAATTATGGCTGGAAAAATATGGACACTGCAGACTGCTATTTGTAACCAACCAATAAAGGCCTATGAAGGTATCTATAGTTAGTCTTAAATGTGTGTGTATTTAAAACTTACCAGTTTAATTTACAGTCCAATGTCCCCTCCCCCCTGCTTTTTACACACAAACATTGCATAATATAAAACATGCATATCAAAGGATAGTTAAACAGTCGGAAATACTAAACTATAGAGTAGCTACGTTGCATAAAAACAAGGCCTAAATGGATGTTAAAAAGGTGTTTGGACCATTTTTTGTGCCCTTATTTGTACAAATGGATTTGGTCATTCTTTTTACACAATATAACAGACGGTTTTTTAGATTAAGCAAAATGATCATAAAAAATAATGTCAATAGAATAACCTTACTACTCTTTATAAAGAACTAGCGGCTTCGCCCCTAGCCTCTAGGGGCTTTGCCCCAAGAGGTTTGATCAACTTAATTTTTCGTATTTTAGATTTAAAAAGAAAAAGTAAAAAAATTTTTTTTTTTTTGGGGGGGGGGTATTTTCATTTTTTTGGGGGGTTAGGGGTGTCCCACCCCCCAAGAAAATAGCTTAAAACCATCACAGGACCAGTAGGTATATTCCCTGAATAGTAGAGCCCAATCGGTTCAGTGGTTACTGAGATCTTAAGCTTCAGACGGACAGACAGACGGACAGACATCGTTCTACTTTGTATTATAGATAGCAAGTACACACAGCGAGGAGTGAAAGAGTCAGTCAGTGAGGGAAGACGATATTTGAACGCTCTAAAAAAAACTCTAATACTACCATAGACACATATTATTAATGTTATTGTTTTTTGTATTGTTATTATTGACTTGAAAACTTTTAGATATTTAATAGATAACATTACCTTTTTAGGCCTTAATTTTAGTTAGTTTTATTAGCTTTAGGCCTAAGTCACAAGTGAAGAAAAAACCTAACCCAACGTGTTAAAAAAACCTTTCATAACTTAGGCAGTCGATACTTTTTTTTTGTAATTTTGGCATTTAATCTTGAGGGAGAACTGAAATTAAATACATCTAAAATCATTAAAAGATTTTACTTAATTAAAAAACTAAAAGAAGAAAAGGTAAAGAAAGGAGCGTGGTTAGTTATGGGTAATGACATCTTTAAAGCTTCATTGAAAATAAGAATCTATAGGTTATTGTGGTCAGCGAGATTTTAAGGGACCGATAGAGAGATATTTTTCCTCCAGATTGCTGTACTTGGTGGGTATAACTATAAGCAGTAATGCTTTGAGTTTTACCCAATTAGCTCTTGTGGAAACATGTTACATAAATACCATAGTCGACACAAACCAATGTAAATATAAGTCAATAAATGACTTTTAGCTCAGAATGGTTTTATTATAAAACAATGATGAAATAGTTGAAAATAAATTCAAATGTATTATTTTACCATGACTGTTTATAATATTAGAACAAAATATTTTTCATCATATATTCATTTCAGTAAAAGCAAAGATTTTATAAAGTTTTGTCATGTATGTTAAAATTTGGCATTAACGGCCGACTATACTAACAGTTTTACTATATTTAGGGTCGGTCCATCCGTACGTCCGTCTGACCGTTCTTAATAGATAGCTCTTTTCGTTAAATTAGAACTGTCAAAATTGTCCTTTCGATTTAAAATTTAGACAAAAATTCTTTTTTAAATTTGATGATAATTATTATCTTACTTTAGAAACAATAATTCATAAGTTTTATTCACTTGATTTTGGGGAAAATGATTCTGAAGACAATGGGGCATAATGTTATATAATTAGCCTTGAATTGTAAATTATGTTTAATGTTAAATGCGTTGTTACTCTACATTTTTAAAAGTTTTTTTTTTAAATTTTATTTTGTAAAGCTTAGCTTTTGTGAACGATGTGATTCTTGTGTTCAACTTTCTCTTGACTTTTCATTGTGCTTATTCTTTTAAGCATCTCATGAATCAACTATTCTCTTAATTGAATCAATGTTTTTAACCTTTTAGCTGCTCATACAAAACAACATTAATTCAATGACTATTTTCGTCACAAGCTTGACATAGCAGCAACAGGAACCATTAAAAGTCCTCGGTTACAAGATGGTTTGGGCCAAGCATCGAACCCATTACCCTAAAGGTGGAAATGTTTTGCCAAATAAAGTTCATGTTATTGTATGACCTTTTCAAGCCAAAGCAGTTAGATCTTTGGTTATGATTCGACTATGACATAAACTTTTCTTGGCATTCAAAAGTTTTGAAGAAATTGTTTGAACAACTTTGCTTTTACTTTTGACATATTTTTTTCGCCGTGTATTGTTCTCCTATTATGCTAACGTAATCATCACGACTAACAAAAAGTTCTTCAAGAGTTTAGTAGAATCATTTATATTATGTCAAGCGGTTGCATCCCTAGCAGCTAGGGGAGAAAGGTTTAGTTCAGGTAAAAAGCCTAAAACCAACCCCGAATACATTTATAAAGCTTTCCTGAAAAGTACAATTAATTCGAACCAATATTTACCGAGATCTTAAGCTGTAGACAAAGAAAATCCTACTATTAGGATATGACAAAAGTTTCATCTCAAAAATTTTTACAATAAAAATTATACTTATCTAACAAAGGTATCTATGTACTTTCTTCTTCATAATAAAATTCAGGAAGCACATATTGTAAAGAAAAACTCTTATTTCAAAATTTGAAAGTCTCTTGGTTAATATACATAAAGTTTAAGAATTATGTGAAAATTAATATGTTCTATTAATTGAATTTATTAGCATTTTTATATCATATTATAAGTAATTGGATGTCTATCTGTCTGTCTGTAGTTAAGAGCTCATAAACGGTTGGGTAACCTTTCCAAAATTTTCAGGAAATTTTTAGCATAGTCCCATTAAATCGTTGCTATGAAAAATCAGGTATAGTATTATAGACAATTTTCCACAAATGGTTGAATAAAAATCATAAAATTCAAAACATTTTTTTATCCCGCGCTTTCGGACCACCAGGGCAAAAAACTGGATTAAATCTTGTACTTTTTTAATATCCGCGGAATGGTGTCGAAATACGATGCGATAAATAATTTTCTTTCTTTCTCATATTTTGCCGACACATGTGTATAAGATCCCTGAAACTGTCTTAATAAAGACAAGGTGTATAATTTAGGACAAAAGGCAAAGAAAATATCGCGTCATCAAAAATCTCACTCTTGTTAAGCCAAGAGAGATTTTCAGAATTGAGATACACAAAAGATAGATACAAAACTTTAACGTTTCATTGATTTGAGAGATCTTAGAGGTTTAACAAACAGTCTGATAGACAAATTGACGGATGTAAGGACAGACATTCGGACGAATGAGCATACATATTTTCGTATTTACTCAATATTCGTAATTTTCGTAATTTTATTCTTGATTTTATGATTTTGTTAAAAATCTAATGCAAAAATAAATATTTCTATGTTTTTAGTAGACTTGAAAATTATGCACATGTACATTACAGTCACAGAATACTGTGCATGCGCTCTAGTTCTAGTTAATGATTTTCTATTATTATTATGGGTATTTTGTAATAAAAAGGCGTTAAATTTTCTCAAATACAATGGATTGTGCATCTAAAGGAAACTTTTTTGCCAATAAAATATATTCAACTATTTTGACAGAATGTATCACCCCCCCCCCCACTCCACAAAAATAATTCTAAAATTAGTTATAACTAAAGAAATAGAATCTTTTTTTGTGGAAACATGTTTTTATTGTATTGCAATTTATTGTTTCTTACCATTAAAATTTAGTGTTGCTGCGCTTCTTGGGTATATAAATGTCCTATTTAAAAAAATACCCCATTTCGTTTCGGACTGACAGACGGACAGACAGACAAAGTGAATTAAAAAGAATCTTTGCAACTAAAAACCCTAATTACCAATAGTTATCTACATTGCAGAACTATTTAAAATTGTCAATTAAAATAGAATTTGTTTAAATTTAGAAAAGGCGTGTTCAAGTAAGAAAGATGTTTATGTAAGTGTTTTTTTAGAAGCGAAGCTACTCTAAAATTCACATTCTCTGTTCGTCAGTCAGTCAGTCCGTAACGATATAGGGGAACGTGATTTTCTCGGCTGCTATTGAAGATAGACAGCTAAAATTTTCAGTAAAGATCGGTCATACTTTAAAATACATTAACCCTATTTTTAAAGGTTTAGTGATTTTCTTTGAGTTTTTGCTTATTCTCTCTTTACCATTTCCTTGTTATGACACCTGAACATCTGCTTTATTTCTTGCTTTGTCCACTTGACCATTTTATGATTTCTTTGTAATTTGCTACTTTTGGATGTAGTCATCTTTGTTAAAAGAAAGAATCTTTTTACCGTTACCGGAAAGACAATTATGTCCATAGATTATTTTGCAATAAAAATCATATTTTGTAAAGTAGTAAGAATTTTTTTGTCTGTTTTATAATATCTTGCTTAACCGAACCAAATAATTTTCAAATTTTAAGGAAGCTTCATATAGGTGCTTTGGAAGTTTTGAACTATTTCATTTTGTATTTAAGTCTTAGATTGGCTTTCGGCTATTTTAATTCCTCATTCCCTTAGATATTTAGATGCCGCCACTAGTACAAAATATATTAATTATTTCTGTTTTGATAACATTGACATGATAATATACTACATGAATATGCAACAGTTTGAAAGTATAATGGTATTTATTCAGTTAAAATTTTGATGAAAATAGATATAATCAAACATTACCTAATTCTAACTGATTAAAATAGCTGAATACCTGCTCCTCTCTTCTAACTGCCCTGTAGTAGTTTAATTAGTAAAATACTTAACATTGATAATTACTTTTGATTGGATAGCCAAACAAGAACATGGGTGGAAAAAACCAAAACAAAAAATATTATCAGCCGCGCGGCTTCATGGTGGCGGATTCTTTAAGAATATACCAAGCTTTTTCGAATATAGCCCAGCTTATAATTTTATCTAAAGTTTCTAAATGATTATGAAAGTGGAAGCAAGAAAAAGTAGCTCCACAGATTATGACGTCATACGATAGAATATCCAATGAGAGGCCAGCATAAATTTTACCATTGGTGTATACTGGCCTCTCATTAGCTATTCTATCGTATGACGTCATAATCTGTTGAGCCACTTTTTCTTGCTTCATGAAAGTGGCTACAGCTGCTAAAACCCGCTCGGTGATGGTAAATTAGGCTGAGGGTGGCTTCATCTGTACCTGAGTGAAGATTACGGTGGCTGATTTGAATTTTGGTGGAAAATAGCTGTGTCGTCTAGAAAAGAAATCAATTGACGAGAAATTAATTTGCTTATAGAGAAGAAATGCATTAAAATGGCCTTTATTTTTACTATAAATATCGCCATTAGACCACCCAAAATAGTATTTTTTACAATCTATATAGAAACATCATTCGAGCCTTACTCAAGCCGAGCACTATATTAATTCATTAGCATAAGAAAAAAGGAGGATGTTTTAACTATCATGAATGTATTATGGACAGCCAAGGAAACCCTTAAGAAATCCTTTGCAATTCCTTTTTGTATAAATAATAGATTATATACATTGCACATTTCAATATTTTTGCCATAAATACATCCATACTTTTACATTTCACTTGCTAAATACATCTACTGTACTTTTGTCGGATGTCCCAATTACGGTCCTCCATTACGGACGATAGGACAAACGGACTTGTGACCACGTCTTACTTTTTTATATAGAAAATCTCCGATTTTAAAATTCATCCTTGACGTGACGTCTGAAAGAAAATGTTTTAAAAAGTAAATAATGGAATATATTATCCTTTAAACAAAAATTAGGTTGTATATAAGTCCTTGTACTACTTTTCTTTTTTACTTGCTTAATTTATGACTTTATGACTAATGTATTCGTGTTTGACAGTTATGACTTTTAGGAAACGTTTAGAAAAAAAAAGTGGCTAGATACAACCACCTAAATGTTCACCCCCCTCCCTCTTTAAACCCCTCTACACCACCCTTGAAAAGGTTGTACACCCCCACGATACACCCCCCTGAAAAAAAAGCCTATGGGGGAGGGGTAAAAAAGTCTCACTCCCATCAAATTGAGGGTGGGTGTGATCAGAAAAAGGACTCTTTTGGGACGATTGGGTATGTTGAATTTGAAGGATTAAGAGTGGATCCTAAAGGAGACTATCCACCCCCTGACAACACCACTCTCATTGTCTGAATCCCCCTGAATCTAACACATCTGTACGCCTTCCTCGATTTTGGTTTCAGGGGATTGTCGAGACTTTTCAGACTTCACGCAACTGATATACCAGCTGCCAAGGGCATAATTTCACAAGAATACTGAAAAGAGTAATGTAAATTTATTTTCCAATATCCTATATCTGTTTGAATGCATATAGCTCACATGTATGTACTAACTACTAAAACAACAAATCACGATGCTCTTTATATGTTTTCACATTACTGCCATCTGTATGCTATTAGCTAAACTCGTAATTTGTCAGTGTTTTGTAGTGCAGCTACCCTATAAATAACCTATTACATGTGTCCCAATTGTCATTAAACAGACTTTTAAGTAAACAAACAAAAAGATGCCTTTAAATATGCATAGATGTTTTAAAATAGCCTTGGTTATACAGAAATCTTAAAAGATAAACCAATGGACAATAAATTGGCAAACTTTGTACTAAGATTTTTTTTTACAAAATCATATCAATAGATTACAATTATTGGTTTAAAAATTAAAAACTTCAAGTTGAAAACAACCAATCAAGATTTGATGAAAGTCCCAAAAGTTTTTGAGCCAACCAATGAGAGAGCATGTTTAATTTATTGATTAACATTTAGCAATGGCATCTCTAAAATTTTGTAAAATTTTAGATGAACACTATATGGTCTACTATGGACTCTTAGTTTATTTTCCTTATCATTCAATTTAATGATCACTAGATAAGAAAATAGTTTAGAGGTTATTGGAGAAACATTGTACTAGCTTTTTTTTTCTTACATTTACATTTTAAAATCTTTTGCTATACTTATTGCTCGCTATGTTACATAGATATTGGCAATTTCTCTCAAGGACGTCCAAGCCTTGTCATTTCGAGGGAGGTAAACACTCCTTTACCCCCCACCCTTGGACATCTAAAAGTGCGTAGCGACCATTGAATATATTTGTTATGATTATGTGTAGCCCTGCATTGTTAGGTTACCGCAGGGTAAGGGCCTTCCGCATGGATTTAGACTTAGAAAAAAACTAATCCCTCCATTTAAATATTTTATTCTTGAAAATAGAAGGGGATGGAGTTCGGTGCTCAACAAAGCACCTTTGAGAGAAATGCTGAAATTTGTGAACCAAAATTTTGTTAGAAAAATCACCGTTTTATAGCAATATTTCTTATTTTATAACCTTGTCATTGGAATCAAATGTTTCATAACCAACATATGAAGTAATAACAACAGTTTTAATTGGAGCAAAGCTTTTTTAGTAGCGAAGCTACTTCATATCTAGAAATTGGCCGTCTGTCCGTTTTACCATCACTAACTGTAAGTTAGGAATACTGTGCCCGCCAAAAGCTAAGCTTTATATTAATTTTTTTTTAGTTTTTATTGCAGCGTATAATCTTATTAAACCTAAAGTTTTTAACTTGTTGTTGCTGCGCTACTTAAGGACCCAATCTTCCTTTATCAACCTGTTATTTCCAGGGAGGGTATGGGGACTTTGGACTGTAAACTACACAGCGGTGGTACCCAAAGTTTTATTACCGAACTTAGTCATCTTAGTTGTTTGCTCAAATACTTTGGTTACTTTTATTGAATTTTGATTGGTAATATCCAAACTTTACAACAATAAGTTTACAATAGTTTTGTTTGTCGCCATTGGGAATATATATAAATTAATCGTCTATTGTTTTATCCCTTAGGATCCCTGGTTATTTCTTTTCCTTACTTTCAGATAGCCTGATATCTAGTTGCCGAATGTGTACGCAGTTTCCTGGGTGTTTCCTCATCCTAGCTCAATATTTACTACTAGCTACAAATCTTCAAACTTCCCTTAAAAAAATCAAAATTTGAATGTGTAAACGATTTATACATTATACATTATAAATTTGAATTTTTTCAATTTTGATTTTTTTTTTTTGAAGTTTGAAGCTTTTTTAGCTAGTAGTAAATATTGAGCTAGGATGAGGAAACACTCAGGAAACTGCGTACACATTCGGCAACTAGATATCAGGCTATCTACTTTCATATACATTCAATTAAAAATTGGGATATAGTGATAGGAAAATGGACAATAAATAAATCTTATCTCAAATGGTGATATAAAAATTACTCAATTGTTAGATGAAAAGTCCTATTCCTACATATTTCTCAAATTTTTAAATCTACCAAACTATTTTTTGGAAGGTGAAATGTGAAAAACAAAATTGTCCCTGTCCATAGATTTTATTTTTGGTTATAAAATAAGGACACTGATTGTTTTAACCAACCAATCAAACCAACTAACCAATAAAAGTACCCAAATATCAATAAGCTTGTTTATAAAAATTTTGGGTACTTATATAAATTACAGTCCAATTTTCCCTCTCTTTCTAGGTAAAATATCATTCATAACTAATTTTAAAAGAATTTATTGTCTTGGGAATAATGACATGTTGATAAATGTCAGCCCTGACCACTTTTGTGTAATACTTTGTAGTTAAAACTAGTTGCATCGCCCCTAGAGCCTATAGTAGGTCAAGGTAATCCAAGAACATATCCTAAAAACATCCTAAGACATTTCTAGAGCTTCCCCGAAACGTACAACCAATTTAGTCTAACAATTTTCTAGATAAAAAATCCTTTCTACTTTATATTATAGGATAAACCATTACATTGCATTTTGATAAGGTGATTCTTTATCTACAGGGTATATATATGACACAGCCTTTATCCCTGTTAATAAAGAATTTTTTTACTATTGTCAAAAAGTTTCTATCAAACAAAAAAGTCGCCTCGTTTCCTTTCCCTCTCCCGTTCTTTTTTTTTATCATTTCTTTTCTTTTCTTGTCTTTCCAATTATAATTTTATGCCTCATATAACTCATAGCTTTATAATAAATATTCATCGCGTCTCTGCTAGTTGTAAGCAGGTGTCTTAAGGGATAAGACAATGGAAAATAATTTACTGTACGCCCTCAATGACGATAAACAAAGTACAAAGTAAACAAAGAAGATTTTGATAAATAGTATTGTCACTTTTGTTATCCACAATAGCCCAAAGGCCAAGGCTAAAAAAACAGGTATTAACTTTATGATTTTTATTTTAATATTCGTGGAAAATTGTCTGTAAGACGATGCTATACACGACGGCTAAGAACTGTTTCTAATCCAGCGGATATTAATCAGTTTCGAAGACATTATGGAAATTCCAGAATAATTTTCCTCTCCACGGGTCAATATGATAACGATAAATGAGTTGAAAATTATCAAAATAATCTTTTCACGAAAATTATGTTAGAATTTCTCCTCTAACTACGGGGTTTCATATGCAATATTTATATTATTCAGTACTACGATTGGATAATCAGCTAATATATCTGCATTAGTTACATAAAAAAATATAGCCAGCAAGCAATATATATAAAAAAATAAGATTTGTGGGATAGATAAAAAGAACCGTATAGAAAAAAAATAACCAACAGAAACAAACCTCACCCCTCCACACATATCTTTTAAAATTCTGCAATTTTCTCCAAACTTTAACTAAACCTAACCTAACTTAAATGACCACTAAAATTACATAGTTTATTAATGTATGTACCGCTAGACCGATTTGACTCTCCTTTACAGAGAAGCTTTTTGGACTAACACACCCCCCCGGCTTCTTCCTATTTCAAGTGCTCCCAGAAACCACTTGGGGCGTTGGTGCTAGGTATCTCTCAGGTTCGATACTTATTTACTAATTCTTCCTCCCCCATTAATAGTCTAAAACCTGTCCAAAGGCGTAGCTTTTAGTTACAATCAGTGGGACATGCAAACATGCTGTACATTAAGATATATAAGTTTTCCGGAATTTTAATGTTAGGGGGAGATTTGAAATCTGCATCAAATTTAAAGGATTTTTTATAAAATTCGTTTTTTATATAATTCTTTATCTAAAAGCGGAAATGCGTTTTAAGTTAATTAATTTTGACCAATAGGATAGGTGGATTTTAAACTACCTGCGCTCTAATTGGTTGAATGATGTACGCCATCCAATCGATCAGAGCGCAGATTTTTTAAATCCACCAATCACAGATGCCAAAATTAATTAACTTAAATTGCATTTACGCTTTTAGATAAAGAATTATAGAAAAAACGAATTTTATAAAAAATCCTCAAAATTTGATGCAAATTTCAAATCTCCCCCTAACTTTAAAATTCCGGAAAACTTATATATCTTACTGTACATCTATGCTGTTTTGAATGATAATACTGTGTTAGCATCAACTAAGAAATGTTAAAAGATTAATAATATATTGTGAATGTACTTCTTGTAAATCCTAGGATTTTGTAAAGATTACGAGAAAATTCATGATTTTCGTTTTTGATACAGGTAGTGGTCAATGAAAACAATTTTCTCATAATTTACCCTAGTGACCTCTTAAGAAAGTGATGTTGGGGGAGGGACTTAACTTTTACTTTCAAAAAGCAAAAAGAAAACCGAAGAAACAAGTTTTGGGAGGTCATTTCTTTCCAAGTTATACACCTTTTAAGGACCTATGAGAAGCTATATTGTAAAGGAGAACCGTATCGGTTCAGCGGTTAGCGAGATCCTTTGGTACAGACAGACAGACATCTTGTATAAGGTTTGATAATAAGATAGAAAACTTTTTGTAAAAATAATCATTTTTGGTTTTTGAGAAGTTAGTGAACGAATAGAATTTTGGCGCTTTCCCCTAATGTGCCTAGAGAGCACAGAATTGTTCCTAAACCCTAAATGGGATGTACTTGCGGTGCTCTTACCTTATTGCGGGGCTACCTTGTTCTAAATACTACCTCACCAAACCTAGCCTATGCTAACAATTAGTTCGAGAAAAATTAACCCTTAACCCCCTTTTATGGGATAAAGTACTCGACTAGGCACTTTGAGGAAAACTATATTATTGGATATGACACAACAACCAAAATCAAATAAATTTATTATATGAACAAATGATAAATGAAAAAATAGTTCAAATCACCTTTAACTAACTCCAATTATTTTTCCCCCATGAAAAAAAGCTTTCATGAAAATGACGGAACCCTTTTTTACAGGGATCGGAAGCCGCGCGTAAGCCGCGTGTAAGCCTCAGTGAAATCTTCATTTTATCACTATAAAATTCAGCTGGATGTATAAAACTGCTCTTTAGCAGACAATCCTTCTTTCTGAAATTTCTTTTTATGCTCTCAAGCAGGTTTAAATCTGAGGCTTATGCGCGGCTTCCGATCCTTGCTTTTTTATATTTAAGATTTAAAGATAACTAAAGTTGATATGATTTTTAATAAACATGGTTATCAAATTCAGAATTTTAATCCTTATTTATTAAAAATGTAATTATTTTTTCAATTTCACTGCTATTTCTTTGGCTAATCTGTATTAAGGTTTATTGTTCTTTATAAATTTTGTCATAAATTATGTAAATAGTTGACCTTGTTTTTAAATTTGGAAACCTCGATTTCTTAAAATCTAACGCCTAATATATTATTCTCTGTTTAAAATTTGATGACTTCAGCATTTTAGATATAAAATTCAACACTTTCAAAAGCAAAGCTTTTCTATAATTATTATCATAAAATTGATCCCTAGAACAAGGATAATAATATCTCTATAATCGATTTCTAAAAATGTAAGCATTTCCGTTTTCAGAATCTTGTATTTACACAATTTTAGATACTATTTTGTTTATACCTTCAAATTAGTATTATTACGTTTTACGTGTTCATGTTTGATTGTTCTACAGTTTGGTTTTAGAGCTTTCCTTTTTCAATATTACTGTCCTTGTTATAATATTCAACCTATATAAATATGAAAATTACTAGATTCTTTATAAAAAGAACTTAAGCAACTTCGTCAAAGAGTTCTCTAGATGGAGAGCCATACATGTTAAGTGGATAACCCCCCCCCCCCCCCAACCAACCAAACCATCAAAAAAGAAGAACCCCTTAAACTCAGGGGCGTCCAAGCTTTTTATTTGGGGGGGCGGGGGGGTAATTTAATAAGTAAAAATGCGCGCGAAGCTCGCCAATATTTTTTTTGTTAGGGATTTTTTTATTTTGGGGAGGGGGATAATTCCCCCAAAAAAACTTTTTTTGGGGGTAAATACCCCCTTCTTAATGGTAGGGGGTTCATACGGCACCCCAAGATAGGGGTAAATTTTAAATGGGGGGGGGGGGGGTAAAATGAAAAATATTTTGGGGTGGGGGGGGGGGGTAATCACCCCTTTACTCCTCCCCTTGGACGTCCTTGCCTAAACTCTCCGAAAATACTTGGTTAAAAGACTTTAATTTTAACAAATCAGGTGATTTTTCGTCATTATTAAAAAATGTTTTTTTTGTAACATTATGTTAGTTTGTCTGTGTATTTTTGCCGATGTATCTCGCTAAACGCCTTACTGATTTGGTTCTCCTTAGCACATAAGCTTCTCATAGGTCTAGGAAGGTTAATATGAATATATATAGATTGTGGGAGGGTACTGCACACCTCTAAAGAGAAATCGACCTTGAAAAAAATTTCTTAATACTAAAAATAAAAATGGAGGGTCGACTTCCCCATGATGCCTCTGAGGGCGTAGCCGCTTGTGAAGAATTAAGGACTTAGATGTGGGTGGCGCAATGAAAATTTGATTTACTTGACCTCCTTGTTACAGTAAAGATTATCATTTAAAAGAGGAGAAAATATTTAGGTTGAGTTGTTTACACTTCTAAGAAATTCTTATCTAGATGAGTACGTGCTTCTTTAAGAGGACACTATTTTAGTTCATTTTTAAAAGCAAAGAGTTTCTATTTAAGAATCTGTAATGATGTTCGTCTGCAACAGTTAGCTCTTTAACTTAGGCATGTTAGAATTGTCCTCATTATTTCAAACTTAGCATTAGATTACTGTAACAGACAAGATTTTGTTTAACTATTTGTATAAGCTATTTCTCAATATAGAAGTTTATTAGTTTAATAAGATTACTTTTACACAATATTCTTCCAAATTGTAGTAGAAAACAGAGTGTCCTTTTAAGCTTTCTTTTCAAATGAAAAATGTGAAAGTGTTTAGAAAGATATTTAGATGGATTGTCGCGCTATGGATGGGAATGTTTATCCTTGTGAAACTTTATTGCCATCCGCGATCGTGGCTCAACACGCAACGCTCAAAGGGGTGATGGGTTCGAATCTCGACTTTACAATACGTCATAACTAAAGAGGTTTAAAGGGTTCCTTCTCCTGCTTTGTCAGATGCGCGACATTACTAGTTAGAGTAGGGAGGATGCCTTGGCCCGATACTGTTTTTCTAAAATTTTCTTAAATTCTGACAATAAAGATATGTTCTAATGTTTTAGAAGTTTACAAAAATATTGCATAAATAAAATTAGCTTAAAAACTGTCTATGTCTGTGAAAGTTATAAGCTTATATAATCTTGATGTATGGCTTTTAAAGATTAAGAGATGGATAGGGGGTTAAGCATTTGCCACTATACTGCACGCCTCTTATACTCAAGGTTTTATGTTCAGGTGTAGTTTTACAGTGTTACTAGAAAAAAAACAAAGAGGTATGTTTTAACAAGGTTATTTAAGTAGGTTGTGTTATTTGTTGTACGCAAAAAATAGATTTTAATTAAGTTTATACTTAACGCCTCTAAAAATAAAGATTTTGTATTTGGGTAAAGTTTTCTAGTGTGCCAATAAAAAATATGAAGAGCGGTGTTTGAACAAGATCATATATGCATTTTTTGTTAATTAATTGTTTTGGATTGGTTGTCATTATCGTTATAGTTCATTAGGTCAATTTTTAGTGACTAATTTATGAAATTTATTAACCATCCTTTGTCAATAACCTAGACTTCTCTTTGCTGGCAATAAATGTTTAAAGATCCGTAAAAATGGGAGTTATCGTATTTACTTGATGCATACATACTACTAGTGTCCATACATACTGCCCAATTGTAGAAAATCGGCAAAACTAAAAAAATCATCTTAAGTCGCAGAAACCTTTGAAAGGATGCAATTATTTTTTACTGAAGTAACGGGATGTTTTCCTACTTATCAGAATGTCGGCTTATGAATGGACCAATCTTTCCACAATTTCCTGAAAATTATTACATTGTTACATGGTAGGTTTTAGGCTATTGAGTGAGTGTGGTGAGTTGCATCAACCTCCCAAAAAATTAAGACATTAGTTCTAAAACTCCCCAGAAGCAACTAGTAAAAGAGACACTAAAAAGCAAATTAATGAAAACAAGGGAAATATAAATCAAAGCAGCTAAGAAAAATCCACGTAAAAACTACTGTAATGTAGTCACAAATTGGTGCATACAAATGGATGAAATATTTTTTCAACTATCATTGCTAATTCTAATTGCCAAAGATCGCTCATTAAAAATTAGTAAAGATGAATGTTTATCAAGATGGACCATTCTAAACTGTTTCTCTCAATCATTGTTTGTTGTAAAATCTGCTTTATCAATTTTAAATAATATGGGTCTAAATTCTGATTTTCTTAATGATTTTCTTGAGTTTCTATTAAAACAAAAAAATAATATCTCATACTTCAAATGTACATGATTTATATTCCGTAATTCGTAATTTATCTATTATAAACATTTAAAAATACATAAATTCATAGTTTGTTTCATGTTTAACTCGAAATAAATTATATAAAAACAACAACAAATGGATATAGCATACGTGGATATATTGACGGGAGAAAATTTTTCGTCAATTTAGGTTACTAATACGGACTTCATTCATTGGTCATTTTTTATCCAGTTGGAGGGAAAAGGATAGAGTAAGGGGGATGTATTTGGGGTATCCTAATTTTAGCCAGTTGTTAGTATCACTTTATCAAAGTACATGAAAATCTGGTGCAACATCCAAGTAATAATATATCGATTTGCATACATGTGTCTCCTTCTTGATCTATTGGTAGGTACTACAAAATAACAAAAAATAATGTTTCAGTATGGCTCCGAAATTTATGAACATCCGCTAGATTAGAAACGGTTCTCAGCCACGAATATTAAAATAAAAATCATGAGTTTTGTTAGCACGGGACTTAGGCCCTCTAAAATATTTTACCATTAAGTTTAAACTTAGCTTACAAATAGAAAATTATTAATGAAAGTTTGTAACTCCCCTATAAACATTACAACGAACAATGGGTTTGGCATGTCTGTTCCAATTTCTCAAACTCGTGCCCTCAAGAGTAAAGAAATCATAGATAATTAATTCATTATAGATCAGAAATGATATCTTTAATTCGTGTCCTTAAGAGTAAAGCAGTCATGTATATATAATAGATAAATATATCATAATTTATTGTTTAACATTTGTTTTAAAAGCTGCTGTCCAATATATTTATTGTTATGTCAATGAAATAAGAAGAAATTACCCAATCTGAACATATATCTCAGATTATATTATTTAAAATCCATCAGTTAGCAGATAGTAAAATTCAAGAATTCAAGGGGGTTTAAAGCCCCCTAATCCTATTTCTTTGCAAAAGATCTTAAAACATTAGAACACCAAAAATATTGTAATATAGAATCTCTTCTTCATAATGATGTTATATTGATATTTTCAAGTTAATCAATTAGATTTTTTGTTGTATGGGAAAAATTTTTTTTTCAGTGACCTATCCAAATATCACTGACTTTTGTATCATTGTTTAAGAATCGTACATTAGAGTAGCCTCAAGAAGATTTCTTCAAATGTAGCTGAAAAAAGCACAGTTTCAAAAAACAAGAACCTATTTGTGTGTCTGTCGGAATATTGTTTGTTTGGTAGTTGAAAATTGTTATTAAGAATCATAGGAGTTTAGACCCTAGCCGTCAGAGAATTCACTTATTACTCTTAAGAAGACCAACACAATCCCATTCTCCCCCTCCCAAGAACAACTATCCAAAAACATTTCCAAGCCCAATACCAAGCTTCTCAGAAAGTTATGGATCTTTATCAGTGCAGCTATATACGATATCATAGTAAACTTACATAAATACAGGATAATCAGAAATCATTCTTGTTTATGATACTTTTAGGAAAGAATCCTCTGGTTCCAGATTGTAGTCCTGGTGACTGGCAACATTGTGAAAACACCCTGAAATACTTTTGTTAGAATATTTCTAAAACACTGTGAAAACACCCTAAAATTTTATCCTAGATTATTACTGGCTACTTTGTGAAAACACCCTGAAAAACTTTTGCTTGACTATTACTGTCAACATTGTAAAAATACCGTGAAATACTTTTCCTGAATTATTACTGGCTACATTGTGAAAGCACCCTTACATACTTGTATTAACTTTTTTTCTGGCTGCATTGTGAAAACACCCTGAAATACTTGTGCTAGATTATTTTGATATTCATTTGGAATTTGGAAATCTTGATAACTTAATCCTAAATTGAACAATATAAATATTTATTGCTTGCGTTGACTTTATATATTTTATTTTGTACGTAAATTTTGCAAGCTCTCTATGCCGTGGAAAAACCTAAAAGTAGTAAAATGCAAGGATGGATTAGATTGGTTGGTTAAAAATAACAGTATCCAAACTTTTCAACCAAAAAGATAAGGGGTGTAGGCATAGACGTCCAAAGGGCTCATTTTGTTAATCCTCATTGGAGATTTATATTAATTTAACGTGCATTGTATCCCTTAGGATTATATTAAAGATAAGAAAATAGAGAAATTTCTTCAATATGGGTTTCTAGTATATATGATTTACCCTCCCCAAAACTAGATAAAAACAAGGATTATAACATCCATAGATAGAAACATCAACGAAAATTCTTATCAGTATATAATAATGCCCATCTATAGTAATAGATCTATTGCTAGTAATTTATGATATGTGAAATTATCTTTATTATGATTTTGTTCAGATTTGTGCAATATTATGACAACTTAGTCAAGTTGTAAAGGCCATATTCACTAAAAGTCTAAAATTTAAATTTTAGATATTTCTAACTCTTGCTTTTTGGGCCTAACCACTGAATCTATGGGCTCTGTATTCGAAGGGGTATAAATGTTGGAGAAAATAGCTTAAAACCACCACAAGACCTAAATTTATAAATAAATTATCCAAAAACTGTTCCAGGACCTGTGTAAAACCCCCCATAAAATAAAGAACTTAATCGGTTCATTGATTACTAATATTTAAGATTTTCTTATGTTTAAACAATTATAGTTTCAAAATTATCATGTTAATGATATCATTAGTTTTTGTGTTACATAATATCTCTAAAATGACTGAACTGAAGGTCTAAATTATTTTCAGTAAAGAATGCTATTTTTAACTGTCTCTGTATTAAAAAAAACACAGATATACCCAAAAACAAATCAGATCAAAGGGTGATTTAGTTTATGATAATTGGGAGATTGATTCATTAAAATGTTAGATCTTTAATGAATTCGGCCCGAGTAATAAAATGTGTCGACATTTATAATAAATACTGCAATAACCAGGGAGTGAGGGGACATTTGGCTAATTATTACACTGTGAGTTTATGATAATGTTTTCTTATTCTCAAATCTCATTAAATTTGATTGGTTGGTTTGTTAAGTTGAGTGTCCAAACGTTTTAACCACTAATTCCAAACAGTTGGCGAGATCCTTCGGTACTGACAGACATCCTATTACTTTTGCATTAGGAACATGTGTCCTTTCTTATTATAGGTTATATAACGCCATTCTATCTCAAGTTATTTACTACATAAATATTAACAAGGATGACAACATCCAATATCTTGATAACAAATCTTCAATGGCGAGGCATCTCTAAAACGTCCAAAAAAGGTAAGTATTAAGCAGTTTTAAAACAAGTTTACATACAATTTTGTTTATTCTTCTGGTTATAAAATTTTGAGACTGTGCAAGTGTTGATGTTCGTTTGTTTTACCCTTAGAAATAATGTAATAATAAAAATGAATTGAAGAATAGCATCGCTACTAATAAATTCTTCCATATTATCTGTCGATAACTTGTGATCCTTAGGTTATTATCTAACAAGGATGCCGATATCCATGAAAGCGAAGCTTATTAAATCCGACAAACAAACAATAAAATAAGTGCCTTTAATATTGAAATATTTTCATATCATGTAGAAGTTTAAATAATAGTTATTTATTGTATCGTATTATCAACAGCTTCCAGCGGATATAAACTGGTTTTAATAATATGATTGTACATTTTTATATTCGTAGAAAACTAGATATGATACGATACGATACGTGATTTTTAAGTATGGACTAGAACCGGTAAATTAACGTAAAATAGGCAAAAAATCAACATAATATAAATGAACGTACTGAGTTTCTGTTAATGTTTCTTAGAGTTGATACGCTACTAGACTAGACAATCACCAAAGAAATATAGAGTAGTTGCACTGCTAATAAATATTACAGATTTCTTTTTATTGCCTACTTAATAAAATTAATTTTACAGCCTCATTGAATCAGGAAGAGGTATGACAATTTGACAAATTAATCGATTGCCATCCCCGGCCTCAAAAGTTGTAGTATAATACTTATTTTAAGATTTATAGAAGAGAATAATCTATCATTCATTGTTCTATCCCCAATTCCCTGGTTGTATATTGTTACAGGGAGGGAAGAGATATTGGACTCTAAATTCCACAGGTTGGTACCCAAAGTTTTATTAGTCGTTATGTTATTAACTAAAAAACTTATAGTACTTAGTTTCTTGGTTGGTTAACCAAAATTTAAAGCAATCTTCAAAAGGATTAATTTTGTTAATCATAACTGGGGATGTATACCGACTTAACAACCATTGTCTTATCCCTTTAAATCCCTGATATAGTAATCAGATTATATAAGTATGCCAGAGATTATACAACCTGCGAAATTAACATACTTGTTACTAAAGCGTGCTCAGTGATTTGCTTAGGGGGAAGTGAGCCTTAGTAGGGTCAAAAGGAAAAACATGTGCTAAACCGCCACCCTTTTCAAGTACGCCTATGGAAAATCATATAAAAGTCGACTCTAAACATGTTAGTACTAAAGACGTTAAAAAATATCCTTACTGCTGCTATGACAGATGCTTGACATTAATGTTTCTGCATTTATTTCCCAAACGGCTGGACCACAATTTCCAGGAAAGTTTTTCCTAGGTCTAGGTATTTTTTCTATCATATGTAAATGGGAGAGGCACTAAATTTTCTCTTTATGATATGGTTACGAAGAGATTTTTCTTATTTATCAAATAATTTATAGAGATGATTTTCATGGGAAGGTGGTGGTACCCTATCCCAAAATATAAATGAAACTTCCCATGACCCATAAGAAGTTTCAATGTAAAAAAGAATCATATTCGTTCATTAGTTAACTTTGGAACTTTGAGGCAGACATCATATTACTTTTTTATAAGGATACACTTGTACTTTACCCCCATCTTGGGTTAAAAAAAGGAATTTGTGGAAGCTTAATTTATCGGCCATTGTATTATCCCTGTAATGAACAAAAAAAAACAGAAAATGCTTGAGATAACGGGGTTATGACACAACAAATTTTTATAATCCCACCAAAAATAAAAATATATATCTACTTATGTTTTTATAATTCATTAGATATAATCTCTTTTTTAGCTCTATAGTTTTTTAGGGCAAAATTTTACGATATTCTTTTAATAAACGTTAAGCCTATTGTGTAGTATAACCAAAATTTCCCTTTTTGAACTAGGAAAACAACTATAAATAATAGGGAGGGAGGGGACTGTAAAATGTAAATTACTGATATCCAAAATCACAAGTTTTCTCCCCCGTTGACTAAAAAAACTAAGGTGACTTCTATTAAATCTTGATTGGTTTGTTTAAACTATCAAACTATGATTTTTTATTTATAGTAGGATATACGCCCTAGATGTACAATCCTACATAATCAACAAAATTAAAATCTAAATTTTTTACACACCCCCATTAGATTTAAGAATAAGCTTTTTTATTAGCAGTATCTTTAAAACGTATGAGATCTATTAAATTGATGATTTTATCATGAAAAAACAACACTCAACATCGCCTTAATCTGCACCTGAAATTGCAACAAAAAACGAGGATAACAACACCCATAAAAGCGAAGATAAACAAATCAGACGGACATTTTTTGCAAGTCTAAACGAAAATTTTTGTAATAATTATGATACAGGATAATTATAAAATATAAAAAATTTTGTCTATAAAGCTAAAAAGAATATTAGGTCCCAACACTAAGAAACAATGGCTTCACACACATGGACTTTCTTGTAATACATATAGAATATCCTTCTAAATACTTACTATTACAGGAATAATCATGCTAGGTTCGGAAACGATGGATCAATAAAGTTATAGCTTTCGTTATAAACCTACGGATGGTCCAACCCTTGTTAAGGAAAATCTTAAATTCAAAAAACTTTATGAAATATGATAACTAGAGCTGTTTGTCATGTTCATATATATAGATCTTAGGGATGTCTAGACTCAGCAGTCCTAGGAAGGTTTTAAGCTATTTATTTCGGGAGGTTTTTCAACCCAATTATGGTAAAAGCTTCATATCAGATACATTTCCTATGGTAAAATAGGTTCTTAGCCATTCTGAAACATTTTTTTTTTTTTTGGGGAGGGGGGGGAGTTTGTAAACGTTCGTAATCAAGCTCTTGAAAGGGGTGAATATTGATTTCAAATAAAAATATCTTCATGTATTTGTTCAGTAATTTTTTAAGTGCAGCATACTCATGCTTAGTTCGCTATTCCTTTCTATTCATAAATAAACTATTGTCTCTCTAGATACTGGAAATGGATGACAAATTTGAATTCAACTGTCTTTACGTATTGCGATGTGATATTAGTTAAATGTAGGACTAAGAGACCGGCTGTTATGATTTTGGAATGATGAATTAAATTTTACATTACGGTATCTTTGATACAGATGCAATATATTGGAGATAGTTTTAGAGTGACTACGCGCTTTATTTCGCACTAAGAATGTTTGTGAACTATTCACTGCCCCATAAACTTAATTATTTTTTTAGGAGATAGCCTAAAAAATGACAAAAACTAACCTTCCTTGAACTTTGTGGAACGGATGGGATAGGCGCTTTTGAGATCTTACTTTACATACAAAACATATGGACTATGGACTTATTAAGTAAGACTGTAAGGGGGAAGAAACGAGCTTAATCAGAAATCTTAAACACTCTCAAGACACAAATGAATGCTCCCTAGTGGAGAACCCAATCAGCTCAGTAGTTACCGAAAGGACAGTTTTACCAAAAGGGTAGGGGGAAGGGTGTATAGGTAATATCCCCCAAAAATTGTTATAAACCTTACCTGGACTTATGAGAAGCTACACTGTAACTAAAACCAGTGTGTAGTGATTAGTGTGAGATCCTTCGCTAAAGAGAAAAGTGGAGAAAGAAAATGGACTTACGGACATTACTAAGTGAAAAGTAGTTTTAAATTACTCTAGTTGGAATTTGTCTGTTGTTGCTATAATCTGTATAAAGATAACATTTTCTTAATGATTGGACAAAATTGCTGTTATATAACATATTAGGAACGTACCTACTCTATAAGCATCCTATATATAGTATGGTAAGTACGTCCATTTTATTACATTTGTCTTCCAAAATACGTAGAAACCTTCATTGGACCTATGATAGCCTTCCCTTAAAGGAGACCTATATCGGTTCTGTGGTAACTAGATCTCTTGCTACAAGACTCACAGAGAAACAGACAAACATCCTGTTACTTTTATATAAGGATAATGAGAATAGCCACTCTATATTTTGTGTTTGAAGGTATGTATGTCCTTTGTTATTTTTATATTATTTGTTATCAAAATATAGTTTATTAGAACGAATGGCTACTCTTTAAAGCAGATCTATATTTTTTTCTCATTTCTACTTTATTATACTAAATTAAGGTGAACTATTTATAGACATAATTGTCCATATTAATATAATGCAAGTTATTATATGATATAAATCTATGTTAAAATTATGTAAGCGGGCTGGTATACATTAAGTTCCGCATAATACCATAATCTAGTGTTCCAAATTCGCACAATAGCCAATACATTATGGGGGCATGTGTAATAAGAAAAAAGGAAGGGGTAGTTTGTGAAGTTGTAATAATGTGCAAAGCATAATGTAAATTACATAGGTCCTCGAAGTTTTTATAATTGCGTTACATTATTAGTCACCTCAAACTTTGGGTACTTTTGGGTACTTTTTCAAACGTTTGTACCAATGTACATACAAAAGGCGTAATTGTTGTTATCATCATTATATAAATTTATCACTCATTGTCTTATCCCTTAGGGTTCCTGAATTACATGCGGTTTTTGTGATTTAATTATAGGATAAATGTGCGGAGTTGAATTAACACCAAGAGATCTAACTTATGAATAAATTCAACCTGATATCTTATTTTAATGATTTGGTACAGGGAGCTTAAGGTATAAGACAATGGAGGATACATTTATATAATACCCATTGATGATAAACAGAATTACCCCTTCTGTAGAGTATAATTATTGCTTGAAATGCCCCCTCCCTCTTAAGATCAGTAGCTATAATAATAAGCTCGAGCCAAAAAAAAACAGTTTAAAAATTAAATTGTAAAGTTTTGGTCACAAGGCATATTTATTTTAAAAATTATTCTTGATAATCTTTACGTTTTTTAAAACACATTCATGGTTTTTAAAAAAAATTAACTTCTTTATAAACCCAACTTAAGCCGATTTTTCCCTATAATTAGCTGGTAGAAATTTATGTTTTTTTTTATATACAGTCGTAAGTTTTTATCTGTTGCTTTAGATATTTATAACCACTTAAAAGGGAATGAATTCTCCAATTTAGGGAAGTTTTACATAGGAACCGCGAGAGTTTTAGACTGTTTTTTTTTATATCTAAGTCTTGGAAAGGTTTTAGATTATTTTTCTACTTTCCCTACCCCTTCGACACCAATTCAACATAAACAAACAAACCTAATATTTCCATAACAATTAACTAAACGTCATAAAATCATTAAATAAGTTAATGAGAAATTGTAAAATCTATAACTTCTGAAACATTAATAACAAGGACAGTTAATTTCATTACTTGCACATCTATTTAATGATAGTTATTTATTGCATTGTATTATAGACAGCTTTCTGCGATGTCTGCAATATGATGCTATACATAATTTTTCAGATGGCTTAGTAGAACCGGTTCTTATCCAGCGGATAATTAATTGGTTTCGAAGCCATAATGGAAAAATTTTCAATTATCGACTTTAATTCTTACTAATCTACAGTGGAATTAAAAACTAAAATTTAAGTATTAATAACAAATGGGTAAACTCTAGTCAACCTATAAAAGAGTATATGGATGTGTTTGTGTGTGGGTATTTCTTGTAAGATCTCACAAACGACTCGACCAATTGGTTATAATAATCTACAACCAAATAAAAATAATCTTCACAGATAATAAGCAAAAAAAGCCATGTGTCTTCCTTAGCCAAACATACAGACAGACGGACACAAAAAAAAAGATTTATGAATGAATAAATTATTTAACTTTTTTTTTAAAAATGTTATGTGAGAGTCAATTAACCACCTTCTAATTCTAATAACTTTAGACCCACCGACAGACAGACTGTGTATGTTTATTATTCAGCTACGCTGGTAAACAAATTAAACCAACACATAAAGAAACACCCCGAAGCTAAATACATTAGTGAAAATATTTTTGAATGAATTTTTGAATAATCCCTTCTATTAACACTTCGACACTTGCCATGCCTTCCTAAAGGCTAATTCTTTACCAATAGAGTGGTGGTGCGGGGAATCAATATTTGGTATCAAAGACGTGCACAGCGATTCATTAGAGTTGTGTGAAACTATTATGAAGTGAAAAAATGAAACATAGAGCAATTAGCGGCTGCGTCTCTAGCGGCCCTTAACCCTTAATAAGAAGGGGTAGGGAAGAACAGAAAAAAATACTTATAGGTAAAAATGAATTATACTAAATCATCCCGGGACCTATGCTTCCTTAAAATTGAGAGTTCCATCGGTTCAGTAGTTATCGAAATCCGAAGTAATCATATAATAAGGTAAGGCTGATTAGCCTGTCTGTAATATCTAACTGATTAAGTTCTCCATTTCAGGGAAGTTTCCTTACCTAGAATATAGGTGCCTAATTAAGTAACATGATATCAATCTGTCTGTCTGTACGAAAGGATCTCCCTAACCTCTATACTGATCTGGTTCTCCTTTACAGTGAAGCTTCTTATAGGTCCAATGAAAGTTTATAACAATTACTTTTTAAAAATTTGAAAAGAGGGAGTCAACATAGCTCACCCCCCTTTAGAGGCCTTTTTGGGCGTAAACGCTAGTCTCTAATAACTCATAAGTGTATCATAATATATTCTCGTGTTTTAAGTTTTAAGATACAACATTACAAAATATTGATCCTCTAAAGTACCCAAGAAAATATTAAAGCAAAGCATTCATAATCTATGTGTCTCGGACTATCAGTCAAATCCTCTCAAAAATTAAACAATCAAAAAAAGATTGAATTCAATTTTCTAAATTAAAGCTTTTTTATAAGAGTCATTTAGTCTGTGTGTAATGATATCTTTGATTGTTAACTTAACTTTTCGTGCCGACAGGGGCGTCCAAGCTTTTTATTTTGGGGGGGGTAAAATTTTTTTAAGGGGGGGGTAAAATGGCGCGCGAAGCGCGCCGCAAATTTTTTTTACCCCCCCCAAAATTTTTACCCCGGAGGCAAAATTTGCTTGGGGGGGGGGTAATTACCCCCCCTGAAATCTGTTGGCAGGGGTAAAATTTGTTTACCCCCCCCCAAAATTTACCCCCGGGGTAAAATTTTTTGGGGGGGTAATTTAAATTTCATAAAAAATTTAGTATTAAAAATGCGCGCGAACCGCGCAAAAATTTTTTTTGTTAGAGATTTTCTATTTTGGGGGGAGTATTTACCCCCCCAAAATGGTTTGGGGGGGGTAAATACCCCCCCCAAAATCGTTGGGGGTGCCTACGGCACCCCCAAGGTAGGGGTAATTTTTTTTGGGGGGGGTATTGTTCACAAAATTTTGGGGGTGCCAAATGGCCCATTACCCCCCCCCCCTTGGACGCCTATGCGTGCCGATTCCTGAACCAATTAGGTACAATTTAGAAAGCGCAGTAACTCTATAATCTTTACCAATAAATGCCATTTTTAAATATGTTGATTTTATTTATAGATTTTTATGTGTTTTAGTCGTCATAGCACCGTGATTCTTATGACGCTTAGGCACTATTTAGTATGTTCTATTGTCCGTCTAATTTGGCTCTTAATATTTGTCTTATAGACCTGGCCCTAACATTGTTAAGAAGAAGTAGCCCTTGTTAATTAAACAAAAGTTATGAATTATATTCATTCAAATGCTTAATTGTTTACTCTGGCTACTTCGGACTTCTCAATAGCGAAGCTACTCTTTAATTATGTTCATCCTTATGTCTTTTAGAAGCTAGAATTAAAAACAGAACAAGTTTCAAAGCTACTTATTAGAATTATGTGAAACTTTACAATTTAACTTATCTTAGCTGCACTACTAATGTACTTAACTGTTCTTGTTTGTAAATTGATTAAATGATTAATTATTAACAGTAGTTGAAATTCACGTTTATTTAAATATTTTATGGGTTAAGCCCCAATGGATGAATAGATGCATCAATTGTCTATAATATTATCTATAATATAAAGCAGTTATTATTATAAAGTAGTAAGTTTTTTTATATGAGATCTAGATAAAACTTTTCAACCAATAATTTTAATTTGCAGAAGGGGTAATTGTGTTTAATAACATTGGTAATGTAAACCAACTTGTCGTCCAAGGACTTTTCCCTTAAGATCTCTGATAGACCAATGCGGAGATTTTTTTCTCCGTTGCTCTATCCCAACATCCCTGGACAAGCCTATAACCTAAAGTAAAATTTGTAAACTAAAGTCCTTTACACGGACAAATAATTGGATTTATTCCCAGGGATATTGGGGAAGGGCAATTGAATATAAATTAATATCATTAAACGTTATATTCTATAGATGTTGTCATCCTTATTAGTAGCGAAACTTCATTATAATTTATATTGTCTGCCCACAAGTCCGTCTGTAATGCTGTGTGATTATGTCAGCTGCTGTTAACGAGAGGCAGCTAATTTTTTGACATATGAACATCCAGTATGTAACTCACCTTGTTGTTTGTCGGTCTGTCCGTATTTACCAAGTATTCGGGATTTTTAAAGGATCTAAATCTCATATTCTCTCTTTTTTTTGTCAACAGAACATCTTCTCTTCAACTCACTTTTTCCCTTTTCCCGACCATGTTTTTTTTGTGCTTCGCTACTTATAGATGTTGTCATTCTTATTTTTAAAATCAATTATCATCCCTTTAGCCCTTAACAGAAGTATGAATATTTAAATTAAATTTTACATATTTAGATCATTTTAGGATAAACATTTACTTATACAATACAAATGGATTTATTATTACTCGGATGTTAAACCAGTTTAAGATGTTCTATATTAAGTGAAACTTGCAGCGGGCTAAACTAACGATTCCTCTCATCTACCCCCTTTAACCCCCATCCCCTTCTTTTCTATCGGATGAATGAACTGACTAATAAATGAGTTCCAGGTAAGCACCTAATTTTTTACCCTGTCTTAATTCACTTTAGTTCTGTTTCCATTAGAAAACCATGGTCAAGAAGCAAATTTTTCTGAAAATTGTGTCGAAATCATATCTACATATAAATCCTGATAATTTTATCATGTTTCCTTTTGTTGATATAATAACAGCACAGCAGGTTAACAGGAAGCTGCCTAAACTGATGACATCTTCCCAAAGTTGCAGATATCTTGGGAAAATTATGTCATTCAAAAAGATACAGAATTCTGGGTGTGCAAATATTGGTGCGAAATATTGGTGTTCCTTCGTTTCTGTACATTTATTAAATCAAACAAAATAGCATTTTATTACAACAGCAAAAATTGCTGCAATAATATTGCTAAACTAATTAAAGAAAAGCATAGCTCTAAAAAGTGATAGATTAAATTGTTTCGTAGCCAATCATTTTTATTTATGTTTCCCTGGAAACAAATACCTTTCTTTTACAACTTTATATTACATTATTCAGAGAATCTAAACCAATAATCATTATAGAGTAGCTGCGCTGTTTTTTCGGAACAATGATTCCTAGGACAACAAGGTAAAATATTTTAAACGAAGCGTATCTTAATTTAAGTCCTGAAATATATGTGTGTCCTTTTTTATTATATAATTTGCTTATAAAGTTTCGAAACTACAATTGTTCATTTTTTTTACCCTACCGTTTGATTTCAGAGCTTCGCTTTTATGGATGTTGTCATCCTTGTTTTATTTAAAATTGTCAACAGTTTTGAGTAATTCCACGAAGTTAGTATGAAAATATGAAAATTTTATGAGAAATTCTCATAACATTACAAAAAGTTTTACCACCCCTCTCTTTCATTCAAATAGGGGCGTCAAACTTTTATTCTTTTAGAGCATTGTTTTCGCGGATATTAAAAAGAAAAATTAATAAATTAAAACTGGTATCAATTTTATGTCTTAATTTTATCTTATTTTCGTAATGAATTGTCTGATTATGGTACTATACTTGATTTTTCAGTATCGTTGAGCATCAATCGGTTTCGAAGCCATACTGGTAAAAACATTCATTAAGTATATGCAGGGAGTGAAAGGTTACTTGGTCTCTAAAGTAATCTTCACCCCTTTCTTCCACTAATAACTATAGGCTCTATTTCAAATCCATTTTTTTGCATGCTTGTTTTTGTTTTATTCTATCTGGATGAAAGATTATTCCTTTAATTGCACAATTTGTGCATTAAAAAAATTTAGCAAAAAAGATACATCTATTTTCTTTCCTAAAACTATTTTGGCTGATTTTTAAAATTGTGTGTTGATAACCCTGTTTTATTTACCTTAGCTCTCGTCATTTGAATTAGCAAAACATAGATTCGATATAATAATTATCCTTTTATAAAAGTAACAGGATGTTTGTCTGTGTGTGTGTATCTTAAAATCTTGCTACAGGTGGAACTGATCTTCCTGTGTAAACTGCGAGCATTACAAATCAGCAGCCACGCTGCTGATCGAAAAATTTATTTCGAAAAATTTTTTTTTGGTCACTCTGTTCTAGAAATTAGTTGGCAACCCTGACGGGTTGTCAGCTGTCGTACATGAGGTACGGCAAGATGGCGGCTACTTCTAGTAGTGATTAGCATAAATCAATTCTATTCGGCGCAGGCTCTGCCAAATAAAGGACTAAAATTTAATTGAGCTGTGCCGATAAATATTAGTGATATAAAAGAATGGTATATAGGTAAAATTTATTAAAAATTTTTTAAATTTTGTTAAATATTATAAATAATTTCAGATACATATTTAAATTTCAATTATGACTCCCATTGAGGGAGCAGAGCTCAACGTCATGCGTCAGTTTATTGACAAAAAGTTATTTCACGTGATTAGGGATTTGATTGGCCACTACCATTTTGCGGTAGGCGCGAAAAACGATGCACAATTTATTCTCCAGACACTTTTTCCACGTGCCGATGAGCTTTGCTTAAGATTTGAAAGGCTTACACCTGGACCTTGGGATTCTTATATTGTTTATAAAACATTTTTTGGTGAATTCTGGGGTGATTTAGTGGATTTTGAAGCTGAAGTGAAACAAAATATCAATGTACTCATAAATTAACTAATATAATGTAAAAAATTTTTATAAATGATATAGGTTTTGTTATTAAAACGACATAACAATTTCAGATAAGTTAAATAAGAATAAGATGCGTAGATTTCAGTATGAAAAGTTAATGAGGGAGTGGTTTTATATTAAAATGAAACTCCGTGGTTTTAGATATGTTTTATTAGACTTTCATAAAGGGGCAGTTCATGTTGAATCTGATCTCGCCTATCTAATTGCAGTTTATCTGGAAGATCTCAGACAACTCAATAATTCTGCAAATTTTTTCAAACCCCATATTAGAGAAGGGGCAATACGTTGTAAGGTATTTCTCCAGGAAATTTGGAGAAAAGTTAGGGCCATGGAGAAAATAGTAGACTCTGTGATTGATCATTTTTAAGTGATAAGGAAACGAATAAGTCAATAGTAGTAATATAAAGTTTAAATTATGTATGAATACATAAATAATTAAAATATATTCAAATAATTTCAAAATTCAAACATAGGTACTTAATAACAAAAAATTTTCAATGTAAAATAACATATGAACAGTCGTATAAGAATATCAATAACAGATCATTTGAAATATATTGATTATTTATGTAATTGAT
Source organism: Acartia tonsa (assembly GCF_053477335.1). Lineage (NCBI taxonomy): Eukaryota > Metazoa > Arthropoda > Copepoda > Calanoida > Acartiidae > Acartia > Acartia tonsa. Next base: position 29,718,507 of record NC_137267.1, read on the forward strand.
TCAATTTTAAGTAATGTCTCTATCATGATTATGATTATTAATATATGTTTGTAAAATGTAAATACTTCTCTATGATTTAAACTCAAGTATATTCGATTTTAAAAATAACTGGCAACTTTAGACTAAAATTAAATTAAAAAATTGGAAATTTCAATAATATAATTTTTAAATAATAGATATTTTAATTTTACGAGTGCGATTTAAAAAGGAAAATTTAAAGAAATACAATTTCAAATAAGTAATTTAATACCCCTAAAACAATTTTTTACCTATAAAACAATTTAATTTTTTAGAAAAGTAATATGAATCTCTATAGTTCTTTAACAAGTTTTGATAAAAAGTTGACTGATTTCTAAGATATTTTAAAAGTATATTATGATTTGTGATATAAAGATTTGATATTTTTGATAATTTTATAGTATAAAGGTCTGATTTTTCATATTTTGATAAGAAAATTGCTAAAATTCTAAAACAATTTCAGAATAAAGTCTACAGAATGTCTGAATTACGTAGGCAATTAATGATTAGCAAATATAGGGCATGCACGGACAGAATGTGTGTTCTAAAAGTGGTTCTTAAAAGCCACTACGATTTGGCTAGCGATCCAGATTTAGTGAATCATATTGATACCAAAGATATGTTGGGAAAGATGATTAAATCTTTCAATTTTCTTTGTTATGAACTAGACAATTGTCAGCCCAATGATGGGTCAAACTATACTCTTTTTAAGAGAAAAATGCAATATATAAATCAATATGTTGATCAGTTAAATTATCAACTAACCTATATTATCGAAGAATCGTTCAATTGAATTATGAATGAATAGTTTGAAGAATTGTTGAACCAGAAATATTTTTTATTTCTATTTGTCATTTCCTTTTACCAATAGTAAAAATTTTTTCCATTATAAAAACTTTAATGTAAATTATTTTCTTTCAAAATTTGATCTTAACGATTGCAAAATGGGAGATAACACGGAGTCAAACAGTAAGAAAGCTGATGAGAATGATCATGAGAAAGGTAAAAATACATAGCCTATGGGTAGCATCAATCGTCAATTTAGTTTTCTTTTTGGAACAGCTTAGCTTTGCTATGCTTCAGAGTTTTGATCGGTGCTACCTAATAGGCAAATAGTTTATTTATCGATGTAGAATAAGTTAGAAATTAAGTTTTGATTAGCAGTGTCCTGCTCTGAAGGGATGATTGCGTTGAAGCAGGATAATCTGTTCCTGGCGGAGCTGGGTCCCAATCTCAAAGCGAAGCCAGGAACTGATCTTCCTGTGTAAACTGCGAGCATTACAAATCAGCAGCCACGCTGCTGATCGAAAAATTTATTTCGAAAAATTTTTTTGGTCACTCTGTTCTAGAAATTAGTTGGCAACCCTGACGGGTTGTCAGCTGTCGTACATGAGGTACGGCAAGATGGCGGCTACTTCTAGTAGTGATTAGCATAAATCAATTCTATTCGGCGCAGGCTCTGCCAAATAAAGGACTAAAATTGCCCACCCCCCCACCCGGGAATAAAAAACGAAAATTGCAATCACACTGAAAGTAGCTTCTATTCTATACTACTAGATTTGATAACTTAATATTTAAAGAATGTGGGTATCAAGTCCCTCAATAAAAGAAAATTTTATGATAATATGAATATTGAGCTTCATAAATGGAAAATATAATAATAGAATGAAAATGTAATTTATTACATATGATTAGAAAAGGGTATAAAAGTCCCGTAAAGATTATATAAAAACCGTTGAATTGTTAGAAATGAAAATTGAAAGACTTTTCAATTAAAAATAACATGGTTCAATTTTTTAGATACCATAACTGAACGGTTTGTAATTGAAAAACTCTCAGAAGAGGCATTCCAGACTAGAAAAGAAAAGGTATGTAAAAAGATAGATTAGATAGAAAAAAGATAGAATGAAATTAGAATAATTGAAAAGTTGATATGAATATTGATAGAGATTTGATAAAAAGTAAAAATGAATAAGAATTGACATAAAAACTTATAAATCAAGTTATTTTGGAAATAAAAGAATAAAGGAAAACTATAATATTAATTAGTTTTCTAATTTAGATTGTCAGTGAGGCTACAATTTGTAATGCCTTTTCGATGACGAGTGACCGTCAAAAATTAGTCGCGTCGGCTAATTTTTTGATACAAGCTGAGATGACGTTGCTAGGACAACCTAAAGAGATAGCAACAGGTATGTTAAACTTAGAAATGTAATATTAAAACATGTTAGTAGAGATAGATGATTATGCTTGACTGAGTAGATAAAGAAAACAAAGCTAATACTAATAAGAACATAGATTTATGATAATATTTATAGGAAAAGATTAATGAATTAAATGAATTAAATTTAATATTAATAATATTAATATTTAGATGATGATGCTACGAAGGCTGCCAAGGAGGCACAACGCCAGGCGGTAAGAGGTCTCGTGTTACAAACACGGGACCAATATCGTCTAGCCTTGGCAGAATTCCAATTTGGTCCACAAGTACGCCATCTGGTCCAGAATGATCATACTACGTTTAGTATGCTTGGATCTAAATTGACTAGGTAATAATTTGATATAATGAATGGATAGATATATGACTAATATTTGAAAGAGAAAATGAAAATAAGAATAGAAATGTCATTGGAACTAATTACATAGAAACTGGAAAGATAGATAGTAATAATGCACAAAATAGAATATTAAATGATATAAACCTAAAAATATTTAGGACGTTACAGAACCATAAGATGAAGGCCCGGGGCGGAGCCCAGAGAGGCGGATATATCAATCGGGGCCGATACAACCCTGGTTATTCTGGATATAGAGGTCGTGGATATGGAAGGGTAAACAACCCGCCCCAACAGGATCTGTTAGCAATTCTTGCCTCCGCACTGCAGCAAGTGCAACCGCAGCCGCTACCGAGTACGTCGGGAACTACAACACTGCAAAGGACCAATATTGCAGCACAAAAGTAAGATGAATAATTATTTTAACTTTTATTTTTTCAACTATGAGACGTAGGATTAAGAATATTCTAGATAAATCTTTTTGAATTATAGTTTGAACATAGGATTGAAATAATAATTTGACTAAGGCTAAAACTTTTACTTTTTATTGTATACTAATTAAGATTATATGATATTTTATGGGAAAAGTTTTTAAATTTTTCACAGCATTATAACTTACAAAAATAAAGGTTAATATTTTAAATGATTAATATGGGACGATAAATATAGAATTATGATAAAACTTTATGACAGTTAACTAAGGAATGAATATTTAGGATGACTAGTAAATGTACCAGATGTAATGTTGTTGGACATTGGTATCGTGATAATGTCTGTAAAGATGCGGATATCATGGCGTTTGAAGCCCAGAGAGCCCAGCAAGGGCGAGTGGCAGCACTAACTCTACATCCTGGAAACAATAATAGAAGTAAGTAATATAACTAGATAGAACAAGATGTTTGTTTAGAATTAAGATCTCATAACATGGAATAAGGAGAATAAGGCTACAAATATGTTATAAATTTCAATAAAAAATTGCTGAACTTAAGATAAGATAAATTAAAATTTTTTAGATGAGTTCATCGAAATCGTCACGAAGTTAGGATGGGAAAATCCTAAGCTTACAGCAGATGAACTTGAAAAGTTTCTTGATGAGAGGGGTCATTCTTTGCCGGAGGAGCCATTTTCAATACATTCGAATGCGAGCATTCACTTTATGCATGATATACTGCAACCAGGCCAGGATTTTATGGTTTTATATTAATATTTGAAATAAATAGATTAATTTAAAATAGCTTAATATTAGTAATTAAATTTACAACATAAAAATCATAAAAAATATTTTAAGATCAATGGGTTATGGAGTTATTAAGAGATGGCTTAAAACTAGACTTTGTTAAAAACCCTCCTTCTTCTTATGAAGAAGAAAATAACAAAAGTGCCCGTGAGCACATGGCAGATTTGAGGGAGACTGTTAAAAAATGGCAGAATGAAGGGGCAGTCATAGAATTGGAGAACAAACCGTTGTTTGTAAATCCATTATCAGTCTCAGTAGAGAGAGATGATTTCAATAATATTAAGAAAAAACGTCCTTGTATAGACGTTAGCAGGCACAGATCTTTAAAAATTGCAAAGATTTATAATAATAATTTCAATAAAGAGCTTAACCAACAAAAATTACTTAAGTAAAGTCAAAAATTCTGTGAAATTTTAATAAAGATCTGAAAATTTTAGATGTATCAATCTACATATCAATTCGCCTAAATCAAAACTAGAAACTCTTAGTGAAACAGAACATCAAATATTCAAAGATTGTTTTTTCACTAGTTTTGATTTGGCGAATTGTTATTTTCATGTGAGATTGCACCCTGACTATCGCAAATATTTCTCATTTAAAATTATTGACGAGAAAGGCATAGAGAAATTCTATGTCTTTCTCGTAATGTGCTATGGCATCAGCATAGCTACTGAAGTGATCAATAAGTTAACAAAGCCAATTAAGTCTCTTATACACATTTTGGGCATCATTTTCAGTATATACATAGGTAGGAAAAAATTTAATATTCCAAAAAATCTTTTAAGTACCACATCATATCAATATATATTAAATTACATAATTTATTATTGGAAAATTAAATTTTGCACATAATTTAGACGATGGCAGAGTAATTGCAAAGTTCAAAGTAGAATGCGAGCAGAAATTAAGGATAGTGATAAGATTGTTCAATCAGGCAGGCTGGAATATTTCCTATAAAAAATCACAATTGATAGCTTCGCAAAGTATAGTCTACCAGGGATTTATATCTGATTCTATCAGAATGCAGTATTTCACATCGAGTGATAAACAAACTAAATATCTAAATTCATTGAGAAATATGTTGGCTGAACATAACCATGAGGGCTCTATTCCAGCCAAAATGGCTGCTAGTGTGCTTGGTAAAATTCAGAGCCTTAAGAAATCACATGGTGCCATCGTGGCGATAATTCCTCGTAATACCTACAATGAGTTAGGTCGTCAAGTGATTTTGTATGGATGGAACACTAAAGTGACTTTTGTTAGGGGAATACCTGAAATGGAGTTTTTTCTCCATAATTTGGACAAATTTAATGGTAAAGCAATAAGTAATGCCCGTATAGGAGCTATGACAGTGACACAGCAAGAAGTTATAAAAATGGTCAATAATATTAAGGACACAGCTATACCTATCTCTAATCTGTTATTGACAGATGCTTCTGATAAAAGGGCATTTTCCCTTTTTCATGGGGAAATAGTAGAGTTACAGAACTATGAATTTGATAGTAATGAACAACAATTAAGTTCAGGTCATAGAGAGCTTTTAGCTCTAGTGAGTTTTCTGCAATACAATATATCGATAGATAGGAAATTTCAGTTCCCCATTATTTACTGGGAGACGGATTCCCAATTATGTTATTATTTTCTCCATCATGGTAGTAAAAACTATAATACACAACAGACTTTAATTAAGGTTAAGCAAATGGAGATTCAACTGGGCATAACGGTCATACCGATTTGGACCCGTAGGTCACATTGTCGTATGTTATTGGCAGATGAGGGTTCTAGGTTCTCCTCTGATACCGATTTATGGGGTATACCCCGTTTTATGATTAATTCTATTTTCTTGTATTTCAATTGTGAACCCACTGTGGATGGATTTGCAAATCATTCAAACAGAATTTGTACAAAATATGTTTCCAAATTCTTAGATAATGACAATTTAGCTATAGACTTCTTTTCTCATACCCCAAATGAAAGTGAAATTTACTATTTATGCCCTCCAGTGGCAAAAATTGGACGTACTATAAGGAAAATAGAATCCACAGTGGGGCCGTTATTCATTTTGGTACGTCCTATGTGGACATCGGCTTCTTGGTGGCCGTTGTTACACAATGGAAAATCTTACCACGAGCTCATTAGAGCAATATATATTTTTGATTGTAAACCTGTTTTATATCACAATTTAGAAATTGATAATATTTTCAAAAAATCTATGAAATTCATTGCTTGTTTAATGCATCATTAATAACTATGATCAAAATTGTATAAAACTGATAATGACCAGATTTTAGTTGATAAAATGATAAATTCTCTTTATAAAATATTTATAATATATAAAAATAATATCAACTATTATCAATAATAATAGTGATCATAGTTAATAAAGATGATAAAATATTGTTATTGGTTAAATGTATGAATATGGACCTAGTCTATACAATATAACCTAGTTATATATATATGAATATTCAGACAGTTAATGTTATTCACACAGTTTTTATATAATCTTTATTTATTTTCAAATAGTAAAATGTCAGAACGACTCATTCTAACGGTGGAAAATGAAGTGGAGATTGAGACCCAGGATGATTTAAGAGAGGGAATGGAGGATCTGCAGCTCCAAGCGGCGGAGAATGGAGTTGGTACTCTAATAGGTAAATAATATAATAGATAGAAAATCTTAAATAGATAGTAAAATAGTAGAATATGGAGAAATAAAATTACGGAGAGTTTTAGTTATATTACATAATAATTAGATAGTAAATATGATAAATAGGAAAACTTAAATGGATAGATAAAATGGTAGAATATGAATAAATAAAGGTTATGGAGGATTTTCAGTATATATTAATACAACACATAATAAATAAGTCTGATACTTAAATATTATAGGAGCTCGCAGATTCCAGCCACATGGAATTGACGTTTCACAAATAGAGGGTGTTGGAGAAATAATAGAGGACAGACCACAGTATTATGACGCCTTCCGTACAATCTTCTCAGGACACCTGGCACAATCAACTCACCTGGCCTATGATTGGATTCTTGGACCGTTTAGGATATTTTGCCATGCAAACGGTAAGATTTAGGAATTATTAATAAGTTGGTTAAAACACAAATAAATGCATGAAATTCAAATATAGGATTTTGAATGAATACATAAAAAGGATTAATGGATTTTATTCAACAAGATAAAGACTAATTTAAGGAATCTTAATTAAGTAATATAATAGAATATTTAAGAAATTAACTTATATGAAGGGATAACAAATCTATGTATTTTAGATTTTGAATACCCACTGTTCTCGAGTCGAGCAGCACTACAATTCCTGGGATGGTCAGTGTTACAGGAGAAGGGATTTTCCTGGTTCAAGAAGATGAAGCCAGCCTTGGCGAGCCTGGAGACGTCACTAGGGAGATCTGAGAGTCAAATACCTCCTACAATTTCGGCTGGGTGTTCCGCCATGATGCGCAAGTTGGCTGCTAAAAAAGTAAGATATTAAAATTAATAACTTAATTTTACGAATATTAAAATGACTGAATCTTAAATCACGGAAATAATAATAAATAAAGGTAATGAACAATATAGAAAAATGTATAAGAGCGAATATAAAATGAATATTATATCTAGGTACTAATATTAATATATATAAATTGTATTAACAATATTAAATTAATTTAGCCTCCACCGAAGAAATGTGTTCCTTTTGGAGAACCTGAATTGAGGACTTTAATCAATGCCATTGTGTGGGAACCCAAAGCGAGAGGACAGAATCCTTCACCAACGGAGTTTCGGGCATTATTGAGGATTGTGACATACTTCTTCACATGGAGCAGGTGAATAAAAAACTAGATAGATTAAAGATTGACTTATAAAAACGGAATAAAAGAAATTGACATTATCTTAAGACATTGGGGAAAATAATAAGATATTTTTTATTAGATATTCCGATTACAGTCTTCTCACAGAAGCCGATATTGAAGACAGAGGAGATCATATCCGAATTAATTTTGTCCGTACAAAACAGGACCAGTTCTATCAAGGCACAAAGTCCTATTTGCCTCTGGTAGGGGGAAAGTTTTGTCCTGTAACCTTATATAGATTGTATGCACAACAATTTCACTTTAATTTTGGTCCTCAAGGCAGTAGAATGAAATATTTGAATTTTATGGTTTATAATTGTAACGGTCTAATAAAACCCAAGTATCATAAGTCTTTAAGCTATGGAGCCGCCATGAATGGCATGAAGGAGATTCTAGCAAAGTATGGCATTAGAAAAGCCTATACTGAGAACTCCTTCAAGGCGGGGGGAGTTACCGCTTACATTGAAAGCGGTAACTCCCTGGAGGCCACCATGATCCATGGCAGATGGCGTGGCCTCCAGACACCCCTGTACTACTTGAGGGGGACAGATCAGTATAGGCTTAATCTAGCCCGTAATATTCCTAAGATTTCTGACGCTCAATTTGAAATTTAATACAGTCTTACAAACTTAAGCAAATATTTTAAAATTATTTTATACATATTTTATAAATGGATTTTATACGAGATTTTATATAATATATATGAATATTAATTGTAAAACTTTATTTGGAATTTCCAGTGCAATTTAATAAATAAAGCATGATAATAAAGTCTTTTAATCTCTTAACAACACTAAACTCACAAAAATAAAAAGTTAATATTTTAAAGCAAGGAAAATAATATTCATGCTATATTTATTAAAGCACGAAGAGAAATTTCAAATAAAACACATTTTATTCTACTTTCAGAATAAAAAATGACTGAAATCGTTAAGATTAAAATGTTATCACCAGATGCGAAATGTCCGAAGAGGGGATCCTCCATGGCGGCGGGATATGACGTGTTCTCAGCCAGAGATGTAACAATCCAACCCGGATGTAGGGAAATGGTATGGACTGACTTAATGATGGAGATTCCGCCAGGGATGTATGGGAGGATAGCTCCGAGGTCAGGATTCGCATATCTTAATGCTATAGATGTCTTCCAGGGGATAATTGACCCCGACTTCAGAGGAAATATAGGAATCTTGGTCATAAATAATGGGAATGATCCTTTTATAATAAATAAAAATATGAGGATATGCCAAATTGTATTCGAGCGTATAGCGATACCTGATCTGGAGGTCACACAAGAGTTGGGGATCACACTAAGAGGAAATGGTGGATTTGGCTCAACTGGGAACTAATTAAAACTTTGTGATATTCTTTAAAAATATAAAAAATATGTGTAAAACTTATAAAGCAACATATTAAATGACCTATATCCATTTCAGACTAAAAAATGGTTTCGGAACAATGTGTTGAAATGTTGCAGAATATATCTTTGGATGAGGAAAACTTAGATGAAAACATAGGTAAGATATGATTACATAAATACAAGGACAGACTTAATACTGACATAAAATAAGGGTCTTATGAATGAATAAGTTATTGATAGAATAAGAATATCAATATAAAGATTAAAAAATTATTATTTGCACTAGATATTTACCTTTTCTGAGATAAAAGACTAACATTCTAAAAAATTGTGAAATATTAAAATGAAATTATCATTCAATATATTTTAGAGCTGGACGAAGCCAGGTTGCCATTATACCTGGAGATCTGGAGGGTACAAAGACGCACTATGGCGGCGATGGAAACTAAGTTCTTCAAACACTATGACAATGAGGATGACATGGGAGACCTACAATTCCAGCAATGGAGGCAAAAAATGGATATTATCACAAAGATAATGTGGGATATACACCTTCATGTACCAACAGTGGGAATGAATCGGTCTTACGTTATTGAGACATTAAAACGTAACCATCAGGAGATCTTCAAATTTCGAGAAACATGTAAAAACGATGGAATTATTTTGTAAATGTAATACGTTATAAATTGTTACATTAAAACTGTTAAAATAATAAACATTCATCTCACAATTTGAATATATTTCACTAATGATTTCAGATAAAACAATTTTTTAGAAATGTAAATCTTTACTAAATCTTACTAGCGACACAACTGCACACGGCTGACGCAATCACCAACACGCAGTGCAACGCTTTGCTATGCTTCAGAGTTTTGATCGGTGCTACCTAATAGGCAAATAGTTTATTTATCGATGTAGAATAAGTTAGAAATTAAGTTTTGATTAGCAGTGTCCTGCTCTGAAGGGATGATTGCGTTGAAGCAGGATAATCTGTTCCTGGCGGAGCTGGGTCCCAATCTCAAAGCGAAGCCAGGAACTTATATGATTTTCCTTTACAGTGAAGCATCTTAAACAAGGAAGATTAATAAGGTGGAGTGTAATACCACTTCCCCCAAGAGAAATATTTCCAGTACCCAATAAAACCTTACCTTACCTAATAGAATTGTAGTCTTATTTTGATATAGTAACAGCATAGAAGTTTATTTAACCAACGCAAAGAAATTGAGAGAAGCTACGCCACTGATAATTGACGGTTTCCCTTTCAGTGCGTAGCGAGCACAGTAACCAATCACATTTATATTTCTTTTTAAAAAAAGGGGGAGGGGGGTTTCTGTGCTTTCTAGGCACTTTGAGGGAAAGCACCAAAAATATCTAATCCATAAAAATTATTTGTCTATGAATATTTCAGCATAAATCATCATCAAAGATCAGCTGAAATAAATTTCCTATTCGAGCCCTAGTTTCCTAAAGTGTACAGCAGATAACCCAATTATTGCAGACCCTATTTTCAGCGACTCCGACCAAATGGAAAAGCGATTTAATGTAAAAACGATTTATACATTATACATTCAAATATTTTAATTTTTCAAATTTTGATTTTTTTGAAGTTTGAAGCTTTTTTAGCTAGTAGCAAATATTGAGAAAGAACACGGAAGCTACGCACACTTTCGGAAACTAAATTCAGTTCATCTCATCAAATCAAAATATGTTTTCATAAAAAAGTCCATTTAAAATTTTAAAAAAAGAATAAAGTTTAAAGGAAGCCGGCAGGAAATACACTGCAGAAAGACTGCCACAAGTAGACCTAATACCCTAAATTCAAAACCCAAAGCTTCAATTTAAAAAATTAAAAAAATTACTATAACTTTTTTTAATGAATCTGGAGGCTGCTGGATGAACAAACTGACCAATAAATGATGTACGTGTTAGCAACCAAAATTGACGAGAATTGTTACCCCCTGTCATAATATCCATGTATATCTAATATCCATTTTTGTCAGGCATTATCAATAAATCAAATTTGTTTATTTTTATAAATCATATTGTTCCATAAAATTATCCATCTTGAAAAAACACCCTGAAAAATCACACTAGCAAATCCATTTTTATTTGATACAAAAAACTATTTTGCCTCTATCCTCTCCTCCAGTAAATATAGAGTTCTTCTTTGCACAATATTGTGCTGTTATTTTATCAAAATAGGACTAAAGTCATAAATTTAATACATTAGTATGATTAGTTTTAAACATACGCCTACCGAATGACATACTAACGACGTAAATCTCCATACACAAGTAACAGGATCTGTGTGTACAGAAGAATATGTTTGTCCTTTAACAAGGATGACAACATCCATAAAAGCGAAGCACTGAAACGGTAGGACAAACGGACATTAACACTTGTATTGTGTCAGAACTAAATAATCAGAATATAAATGCAAAAGAATCGGAGCAAAATTGTAATTAAATTTGTTGAAAAACTGCTTGATACAGGATAATGTTTATGGATATATTTATATTTTTAGGACATGATTACATAGTTGCTTTGCTTATAATATTATACTTTGTTGTTCCACAAATCAACATACCAAATATCAGATCAATCGGATCAAATAAAAATTTGTTGTTAAAAAAGTAAAAAAAATCAACATGTTTAAAATGGACGCCCGGACATTCTTGTTATGATTATAAAGTTGCTACGCTTTCTAAATCGTACCTAACTACTAAAGGAATCACCATGCAAAGTTTGAAATCGATATAACAATTCTAACATGCCTAAATTAACGAAAAAAGCTATCCGTTTGTGACGGATGGACGCACGGACGGACCGACCCTAATTATAGAAAAGCTTCGGTTTTAAAAAGTAGCTTCTCATAGGTCCTGGGAAGGATTATAACTAAATTGAATGAGAGTACCACCACCCTCGCAAGAGAAATCGTACCTATTTATAAAAATTACCAACTCCCCAAAATAAATTTTTTAAAAACTTATTCCTTTTTAAACTAAAATAAAAATGGGGGTGGGGTAGAATTCAACCCCTACCAAAACTCTCTTCAGTGCCCTCTTAAGACCTTTAATAGCAGCATATAATAACACAGATGTCGAAAAGTAAGTCACCATAAAAAGACATTGTTGACAAAATACATTAAAGGCTTTAGAGTAGCTTTTTTGTTTGAACATTCTTATCTTTCTCATATAGCAGTAAAATTATTATTCATATAAAAAAGTAGCTTTCTACATGTTATTTTACATAATAATAGATAGATAGATATAGATGGATAGATAGATAGTTAGATTTATAATTAGATAGATGAAATGTAGATAGTTAGATAGATAAAAATTCTTAAGACCTTACTTTGAAATCCGTTGGATTAATTAAGATTATTTTTGAAAATTTTATTATGCTATTAGAGTTTAATAAACAAACATCTAAAATTCATTCTCATTTTTGATTGTTAAAATAAAAAAGCTTTACTGCGTTTAGGGTATAGCCGTATGTGCTGAAAGACGTATAGCTCATAAATATAAAATTTTACTTGTTAGAATCGTTCCATTACCTTCAAACCTTGCAGAAATATTCCATTAACAATGAGGTATAATCATAAAAGCGAGTAGATTTTATAATCAACTTCTAAATTTGAAAAATAAAGCTAGATAATTATCTATCTAGGTATCTAGATGTCTGAATTATGATATATTCAGTTAGAAACTTCTAAATGTTGAAAAATTCCCATCAACAGAAAATTTTTAAAATTACAGGGCTAAAATTCTCTCAATCAAATTAGAATTAATTGCACTTAATTTCCTATACTGTAAACAGAAATCAAAAAGGGATAAGATAAAAAGACGATAAATTGATAAATTGATAACAATACAATTATGATAAACAAAATTACCACTATTCAAGAATAAAATAAATGTTTGAAACGTTTAAACACTCAACTTAATAAACCAACCAATCAAAATTCACTAAAGTCCCCGATGTTGTTAAGCAAACGAATAAGAATACGTTATTATAAAACTTTGGGGACTAGTATAATAAACAGCCCATTGTGACAGGAGGGGGTGGGAGTGGGTGTGGGTAGGTGGACAATCCAAGGAGAGTCAGATGGGTCCAGCAGTTAGAAAGATCTTTCGGTACACACAGTAGAGGCATCGATATGACATTAACCAAAAATGGTGATAGTTGACACATAATCAACACAACACATGATATTCTAATGCCATCAGGGTTTTATTTGATTGTAATTTTGCTGTGATTTGTTCATATCTACCCTTGGTTCCGTTCCTATAAAGTTCTCATCCTATAGACCGGAACCATCAAGTAACAGGGTGTTTCTGTGTGCGCACACAAAAGTATGAAGGCCAGTTAGCTAAGTATTCATGGGTGTTAAAATGTATATTGTGTGATTGGTTGAAGTAAATTTGGCTCCCTATTACAAAAGATATTTTTTTTTGTCTAAAGATTAAGATTTCAATCCCTATTGATCTGATTAAGTTCTCCTTTTTAAAAGAACCCCTAAAAGCTACGTGCGCAGCCGCTAGTATTATTATAATGTATTTAGAAGAAATGTGCAAATAAAGAAGTTTAGACTGCGTAGATTCTGCCAAACACTCAATATTACGTTTTACTTTTTGAATTAAGATATTCTTTTTAGCTGTACTGACAATATTTTACAGCAACTAATTAAACGCCTTGATAATCTCAATTTTTGCTGTGTTAATATTTTGGGGGTATCACATAAACACCATAATGTCTTAGAACCTAAGTGTTTGTGTGTGTTCGTACGTGAGAGTGTGTGTGTGTGTGATTTTTACGCACATTCATCAAAAATTCATTCATTTCCACAAGACAAGTAGGTTTTTAACAATATTTTTCATTTTTATGTTTAGACATTGAAATAAGATATTGCTTAAATCTAACTAATTAATGATATTCTAGCGAGAAACTTAAAAAAATAGCCTAAAACCACTGCATAGCCTACAAGAAACTTTCCTAAAAAGCGCATCCTAATAAGCTCAGACATAAAACCTTACTAATTGATCTAATTAATTAATCTTCCACTAGTGGATTCGCCCTTAGCATTTAGGGGTTCTGTATTTGAAGGTGGTGAAAGGGAAAAGACAATTATCTGTGGTATTCACCATCCAAGTTTATGTATCCCCATCCCTGTTCACATTCCTATACTTCTCTGGCTGAGTCAGACCTCCACTTGTAACCGCCACTATACTCCATCCTGCTGTGTTGAGGGCTAGTTGATTGTTGCAGGCCAAAGAGTGAATACGCTTCCTCCCGTCTGCATTCGGTTAGATACAAGCCTATAAGTCTAGGCTGGCGGTATCTATATTTCCCACGTGTTTAAGTACGTCGTTTCTTACCTAACTAAGAAACAGGACGTCCAAGCCTTTAATTGATATCATATTAAATATATCCTATAATAATAATCCCATTAATCTGCCTATTTCTAACCAGTTTTAATTGTTTAATAAATGTGTATTTTTTAGAAATACCTTGTTATATTATTGATATTTAATTGTATCGAAGCTACTCTATACTCGTATTCCAGTCTGTCTGTACATCCCCTCATACGTCATTTTGGCGCAGTCTTGTCTACCACTCAATTTTTGAGGGGGGAAGGTTTAGATAATTAGCGTACAGACAAAATTAAATTGTAAAGTAGCTTCGATTGCAAAGTGAAATTAATATTTTCCTGATAACTAAGTTTATTCACGGAAACAGTTTACAGTAACAATTTGTTACAGAATATTTCTAATAATTATTTCGTGGCAAACTGCCAAATAAAGATAAAAAGGAACCCGCCTTTTATTTTCACACTAGTATTTAATTTCACACATTTCTATATTTTCTCCTTAAAACAGGAAGAAAGGGATATTCCTAAGTTCTTAAAAAAGTTTCGTGGTAGACAAATCAGTGTTAACGAACACTACACTCCAGCACCATGACCGATAAGAAAGGGGATAATGATAAAACCAAACCGCCGCCTCCGCCGGCTCCGGCCGTCCCTGGTACCTAGCAGCAGCAGCAGCAGGCTGACCCGCTTTCCCCTGAAAAAATCAAAGAACTCATATCGGAAGCGTTAAATGTTAAGTTAAACGAATACTCGTCACATTATAGAGATTTAATAAAACAAGAATCCGAGATTATGCAGCTCGAAATAGAAACAAAATGGGCAGGGTTTAAGGACACGGAATCACATCGCAGATTATTAGCCGACACCGACATCTTAGACCTAAAACGTAGAGTATCAAAACTCCCAGCGGACGGAAATCTTGGCCCATTGTTTGCGGAAAAAACGTTAAACGAAAGTCTTAACATGACTCATTTTAACACCATAGGTGATGATTCAATTAATGCCACTTTTTATGACCGGATATCGGTTCAGCAAAAGATAAACGTGGTCGAATGGGTCGCCAAGGATAGGATGACAGCCCCAGGTTGTATGGCCTATTCAATTGTAGGCTTTATAGGTCCGGCGGATAATGACAATTGGATGAATGTAAGAGAAACTTCTCTAACGGAATATGAAAAAACCTTATTAGAAAGGATTCCCTTTATCCCTGATAGGATTAAGTCGTTAGAACCCCTCCGTAGACCTACAAGGTCTGCACCCAATGTAGCAACAAGACCCTCTACAAGAAATACGCCAAACACAGGCACAGCCGCAACGGCAACAACTAGCGCCGCCGACGATGACTTTATTAAAGAATGCTTTATTAAGGGACAAAAATGGGATTCCGATTTTGCGAGGGATGCCCCTAGGTGGGACGGTAGGGCCGACTTTGATAATTTCTTTTCTAATATGTGGAGGGTTGCAAAGACATACAGAATCTGTGACCCAATTCTTTTTAAGGATATTTTATACCAGCGAATTTATGACTCTAGAGGGGAACGATTAGGAGACTTAATTACGCCTGAAAGAAATCAGGCCTTATCTGCTTTAAGTTATTACCTGATGATTAGGAGGCTGGTCACTCCTTTCTCGGATCCAGAAGTAGCCTCTCAGTACTTCTACAACCTAAAACAGGAGACTAATCAACCCCTTGACACCTATTTTGAAAACAAACTTAGGGTGTTCAAACTCATGAATCCTGGCCTCATACCTAAAAAGAAGTGGAAAGAATTCTATCTTAACGTTAGCAAAAATCTACTGTATACCAACCTTGCCATGGACATGGCCAATTACGTTGAAAGTATGCAATTTTTGGACGATTACAACGCTTACTTAAATAAACTTATTAATCTCGGACAAAGATACGTTAACTGGGATGGGTCTGGCCATATTAGCAAGGAAAACCTTTCGGCTTGCTATTCTCAAGCCATGGAAATGTTCCTACCTAAAAATTCTGCGGAAACGAAAAAACAACCCATAATCAGCATTATCGAAGATAATATCCCCACTAACACGGCAATGTATAAGGAAAACTTAACCGAAGAACCTGACGAGGTTCCCTCTTGGGTAGATCATGAGGATGATCCTATTGCTTGGGATCAAATCGAGGGCGTTATAGGAGCCTTTAATGGGAGGAGTAAAAATATTAAATGCTGGCATTGTAATATCCCTGGCCATGTAGTGCAGAATTGCAACAAAAAGAAAGCTGGGGAGCCCCCAAATCCTGAGTCCCGCTTTGGTAAAACACGGAGTAAATTCACGCCTAGAAAAGCTCCAAGTAATAGTAATAAAATACCTGAGCAGTATGCGCGTAAAACTATCAACCAAATGGATCAGGAAGCCAGCGAAGAATCTGAAATAGATAAATATGTACAAGCGATTGTTAAAAATCACGTCCACTAGATGTAAAAGTGTATTTATGCGATATTAATTGTCCCTATCCCAGAAAATAAAAATTTGCTGAATGAGTTTCATATTTTGATATGAAAGATAAACAAAATATCCCATGCCAAGCTAAGCTTGCAAATTCCTTAATATCAAATATCCCTTGCCAAGCAATGCTTTGGCGCGAAAAAATAAAACAAATTATTGTTATTAAGTCTGACTAAGCAACACAAAATGAACTCCTCCCCCTCCTTTCCCTATCCCAATGTAGCTGATACAGGAAATTGGGGGAAATAGGGAAGTAACCTGAGGAGCATTTCACATGCACTTAATATTTCCATTTTTTAAAAATCTAATAGTCTTTATCAAGAAGCTGACAAGTGAATACCTATTTTCTATTTAGTAGTATTTATTTTTAATATCGCATGACCTATCTAAAATGTAAATATCGTATATTTTGAATGTATATATACTAGAATCTAAAACATTCTAGTTCAATTTTTAACCGCTAGGGGAACTTAAGCGAATTATCTGTATATAAACAATGATTCTTGAGCTGAACCCTCAGTATCAATTTTATCTGAGAGTTGCTCACTCTTAGCCTCTGATTTTTGTAGCTGAAATATCTCAGCAATTATGTATAATAACTTATCCATATGGATAAATATTATTGCATTTTGTACAGTGACAATAATAGAACTATATTTAATTTATTATGTATCCGAAAGATGTCGCCTAGAATGCTACCGCGGTCCGTATAAGTAAATGATAAGATTAAGAAGGGGGGGGGGTCTACTAGAAAAATCTGTATAAATACGAGCAGATTTCCAAATCTAATTCAGTTGTCCTTCAGTTCTTTGTTGTTATCATTTACTCTCTGATTTTTGAGCTGCAATCAAGCAGCATTTAAAAATTAAAAACTTTAATCACTTAAGATGTGATTAATAAAATCTTAAAACATTTTGATTGAATTATTTTCCGCTAGGATTACTAGCAGAACGAAATAAAGTTAGTTCTATTAGCTTCCGCTAGGATTACCAGCGGAATAAAAAGTTTATATAAAAGTGAATGCACACTATTAATCAAGGCCAGTTACTATCAAAGCAGTTACTACAAACCACATCCTATTTTTTTAAGCTGATTTCAGCATTAATTATACTCTAGTAAGTATATAAACTTGTTCTACCCCATAGGTGGAAAAATTAAGTATAAATACTAACAATATCAGAATAATAAACCAGTCATCATTGACCCTCTTTATTATATTAGCCATATCTAATAATTTTTTGAGCTATAATTTAGCGCTAACCTTATATTATTTGTATCGTGAATCAGATACTAACTAATGACACTATATTTTGTATAAATACAGATATAATTCAAAAAATAAGTCAGTCTGTTTTTAATGTCTTGTTAATTGCAAGCTGAACACTTATTTTTAAGCTACTTTGTAGCCCTTCAATCTTTCGAAAACTTTTTAGTTTAGTTTTATTCCGATAGGTTTCTATCATATATCCAAGTATATAAATAAGGACCCGTATTAAATTTAAGTAGTTTCTTTAGAACTATCAACATTCTCATGCTTATTGAGAAATTTCTGGAGCTGAAAAGCGCTTGATAAAAAAAACTTAATGAAACCCAGAAAGCTATATAAAATTATTTTAACAATTAACCATATTGTTAAAACATTTCATTATTTAAAAAATTTCGACAGACAACTATACCTGGAACACAGGAAGTCTCTGTGTGAGGATTACCATCGTCTAACCGCTGAGGTGGGGATCTTGGAAAATATGCATCTTAGGCTTCGACTAAAAATATAATTTATTTTATAATGCCTATCTGTGCAAAACTAAAAGTTCTTAATCCCGTGGGGGGGGAATTCCTGCAACACGCTTTAGTGGATACAGGAAACAACTTTAGGTCCCTTATTTCTAAAGAAATCTTAGATGATAACAAAATCACATTCACCCCCGCCAATCTTAGCGCTCTGTCTGTAGATTTAAAACCAGTAAATATCATAGGACACGTGAGTTTAAAATTCAGCTTTGATGGGTCAGATAAAATATTCGAAGAAACGTTTTACATCCCTGAAACAACGTCTAAAATTATAAATCTAGGATATGAATTTCTCAAAGTTAATCGAATTAATTTGTTACTAGATAAGTTCTCCTTTGAGCTCCCCACTGGCGAGCAAATCCCCATAGAAAATTCAACAATTAATATAGTTGAAGAAAGTAAAAACATACCCTTAATTCCTACAAACAATGTTCATACGGAACAAAACTCCCTTATCCCGGGAATAAATTGGAGTAACCAGGGGGGGACTGGGACATTAAAACAAAATAAAACATGCGTAAAATTAGCAAAGAAAACAACATTCTTGCCGGGGGGGAATACAACGGTGATAACAATTCCTATTCATCAGAAAAATAGGAAGCTGTATATATCCCCAAATAATTCTAAAATGACAAGCCGTAACGGCTTAATGCTTATGGAGGGTATTTATAATGTAAATGAGAAGGGAGAATGTTGGGTAAATTTTGTCAATTTAGCAGGAAAAAATATTACCTTATTGGATAACGTTAAAGTTGGATATTGCTTTGAATTCGAATCAGATTCCCCAAATTCCTGCAATAAAAGTATTAATCAAATAAATGAATTGTCAGGAACTACACTTCTTAAAAGAATTAAATTCATTAAAGAAAAATTAGACTTAGAAAATAGTGATCTTATCAAAAATAACCCAGGGATGAAGGAAAAGGTAGTAAAATTATGCCTTGATCATTTCGATATATTTTCGGTTGACGATGCCGATATCGGTAACTGCGATCTCTTACAGTATAAAATAGACTTGATCCCCGGGGCTAAACCTATTAAGGCTAGAAACATTCAGTTAAACCCATTATACGAAGCCAAATTAAAAGAACAAATTGAAAATTGGCTAAGGGGGGGCGTCATTGAGGAGGGCTACAGCGAGTGGTCCTCCCCAATCTTTGCGGTGAAGAAAAAACCAACGGCTGGGGGGGAAGGCAAGCTTAGGTTCGTTATCGATTTTCGTGCGCTTAATAGTGTAACACGAAAAATTAATTGGCCCCTTCCCCTGATTTCTAGTAATTTAGAAAAATTAGGCACTGGTAATGTATTTACCACCCTCGACTTGACTAGCGCATTCCATGCGCTAGCCATTTCGAAGGAAAGTAAACACTTGACAGCGTTCACAGCCCTTAACAGGCAGTATCTTTTCAAGAAACTGCCGTTCGGACTGTGTAACGCGCCAAGTGTTTTCTGCCATTTGATGGACAGAGTCCTAACCCTTATCCCTGGCTTATACGAATTTATAATTTCTTACCTTGATGATCTTATTATATTCTCAAAGAATGTTGATGAACATCTGAAACATCTCAGAAAACTCTTCGGAGTCCTAAAAATAGCAAAACTTAAGTTAAATCTAGCCAAATGTAAATTCTTCACATCCGAATGTACATATTTAGGTCATATAGTCAGTTCCCAAGGACTTAAAATGAACCCCGAATATTTAGAACAAATTAAAAATTGGAGCAGGCCCAGGACAGGCAAGGAACTCCAGCGTTTCCTGGGCTTCTCCAATTATTATAGGGCCTATTTCCCATCCTATGCGAAAAATTCTTGTACCCTAGACGAACACAGAAACGATAAAATTATCGAATGGACCAATTCCCTATCAAAAGATTGGGAAAATTTCATAAATATGTTCTCAAATTCTATAAGTAAAGGCTATCCCCAGTGGGATAATCCTAACCCCTTTATAGTAGACGTAGATTTTTCTACGAGTTATTTCGCTGGAATTCTCAGCCAAAACCAGGGGGGGGAAGAAAGAATTATTGGAATATGTTCCAAAAAATGTAACGGGGCAGAGAAAAATTATCCAAGTTATAAAGGCGAATTAGCATGTCTAGTATTTGTTCTTAAAACCTTTCTTCATTATTTAAGATTCAGAAACTTTATTGTGCGTACAGATTCGATTTCCTTAGTTCATTACATAAAATGGCAAAAAGGAACCATAAATGGTGTAACTCTGAGATGGATTTTCTTTATCCAAAGTTTTGACTTTACAGTAATTCATCGAAAGGGTAGGGACCATTGCAATGCCGACAATCTATCTAGAGGGCAATTTTTATGCAAAGAACATAAGGAAACCGATTGTGAAAAATGTACTAGCTCATTTACCTTGGATCCTTATGAACAGGATTGCCCATACCAAGACCAGATTTTTGAGTTACATTCGGCTTCAGAAGTCGGTGTGAACAATGTTTGGCAATCTGAAACACAAAAAGATCAAGTATTATCTGAAATTCGTAGGTGGATATTCGAAAAAAAGAAGTTGTCGAGTTTTGAAAAAGCTGAACTAACCGGCCGGAAAGAGGTCCTTTTTAAATTAATAGAACATTTATACGTTATGGAAGGACTTCTAATATTTAGACAACCTCTTAGCAATGGAACATTCATTGAAAGACCCGTCGTACCCATTGGATTATATAATAAAGTTTTTGAATTGGCACATAATAATAGTATAGGTCACAAGGGGGTTAACGAAACAACACGCAAGATAAATGAAAGATTCTTCCTCATAGGAATTAATAAGTTTGTCGAATCACGCATCAAAAATTGTATTACCTGCCTAAGAAAAATAGGGCAGGTACCTAAACACAAACAACCTATCACCCATTCAGCCATTAGTCACGAGATTTTTGGCCAGGTATCAGTAGACCTTATCGGTCCTTTAACCCCTAACTATTTTCAAGGACAACATGTCCGTTACATATTTATCCTAGTTGACCTATTCTCTAGGTACATTATCGCTCACCCCATCAAGGACGCCACCGTGGAAAGCACGGTGAAGGTCATCCTTGAACAGGTAGTACCCACCTACGGCTTATTTCGGTCATTGAGGAGTGACAGGGGAACAAATTTTACTGGGGAAGTTTTCAAAAAAGTTATGGATGAACTAGGTATCGAAACTAAACTTATTCCCCCAAGAAACCCTAATAGTAACCCATGTGAAAGGCATAATCAAAGCATTTATGCAGGTCTAAGATCCGATGACCGATTCGAAAGTAAAGACTGGGCAAGAAAATTAGCTTTGACCACTTTTGTAATTAACTCTAGTACGTCTAGAAGAACGGGGTATACGCCATATTACCTTATGTTCGGCAGACAACCAACTCTCAATCTCGATTTCTTTTCTCCAATCTTGCAGAAAAGGCAGGACATTGACTGCAGGTCTTACTTAAACTACCTAAAAAATTTGGAAGAAATTATTGCACAGGTTTCCAAAAAATCTAAGATCTATTTAGAGTTTCAAAATAAATCTAGGAAGGCTTCATCTCCCCTTTTCGTTAACGACGTGGTCTTTGCATTTTTTAACCTAGTCAAGATAGGGGTCAGTAAAAAATTGCAATCTTTCTATGGGGGTCCTTTTATTGTAACAAAAAAATTCTCAGAGGCCCTTTTTGAACTAAGTCCCTTTGGATCAAATCCAATAAAAACTAACCAAGTTGTTAGTAGAGATAAAATACGAAAAATAGATTCTAAAATAGAATTATTGGGGGAAACACTTTCCTTTAACGTCTTTCCAATTGAGGAAATCGTCCCGTCTGAGGAAATAACCTTAACCATAGATAATACCGGGCAAACCGAAACAAACGATAATAAAGGTATGGAAAATGACGATTTTACCTACCTAGATAACGATGGTGACGATTTTATAGAAAACCCTGAAACTAGTCAGGACTTACCCCAGGGGGAGGTGGATTGTGATGGGGGAGGGGATATAATGGAAAAAAACTCACCATTTGAGTCACAGCCCAAAGACCAAGAACCCCCTGGCGCAGATCGGTCATCCGGTCCTCACATCCACGTCGAAAATAGTTTCTTGGAAGAAACCGTCCCGTCCGAGGCTTCTTTCTTCGCACAAAGACCCAAACAATCCAGCCCTGAAAAGGTTATTAATGTTAACAAACAAAGCATAGTACCCAAGTATATATTAGAAGAAGAAAGAAAAACTAGGTCACAAGGGGGGGATAACCGCATACATGTCCAAATCGGACTGCATAACCCAATTAAAAGGAAGAAATAAAATGTATATAAAATGTATAATTATATAAAACCAAGGTGGCAAATGTATATAGCTTAATCTACGTATGTATAATAACGAAAATAAACAAAAAAAATATATGTTAAAACTAACTAATTAACATATTTCAGAGAAAAACGAGAAGCATAAAAATAAAATGCAGCATCATTTGGCAAAGGCACCAGGAGCTCGAGGTAAATTTATTTTGGGATTCTTGGGGCTTTTTATTATTTTGGCAAAATCAAATGCGTCCGAAATAATACAAATAGATGCGACTCAATGTGTAGCAAACGAAAACCCGCGTTTGAAAATCTCTGAATGCGCTGCGTTTCTTAATATTACTAATATTGAACAAAAACAATTTCACCTGCTGCAAAAGGTTGAAAGAAAAATTATACCTGGAATTCGTTGCCACCTCCGAACCAGTACTCATTACTGGTATTGTGGCAGATATAGCCACATACACCTCGCTGCTCCAGCACTCGTGGAGATACCGAACCTCGTAACTTATGAAGACTGTTACACCATGTCCAAAACTAAAATATTTAACTTTGAAGGGAAATCAGTCTCAGTGTATGAACACCAGATGTCATACACGCGTTTCCTGGTAAACGGGACACTTACTTACCCCAACGACCTCCTTAACGGCATCGACCCCGCCTGCGAGGGAAACGGCGTAAACATTAACGGCATTTTTATCCCTGGGACATTTGAGGAAAAACAAATAGGGGTCCAGGCTGAGCCTGTTGAATTATTACAAACAAAAGCGGGCTGTTACCTGGGCAGTCACTGGGTGGGAAACAATTGTTTAGATCACAATCTGAGAATAGGCTACGATAGAATTATCTCAGATGATAAAACTGATAGCGCACAAAAATTCACTTCTCCTTGGCGAACGGTAGACATCTTTAATATTTCATTGTTTACATTTGAAGAACAGGGTGCCCAAAAATATCTAGTGATCGATCCCCAAATTACTCTAGCGCTAGAACTTAAAGATAAAAAACATTTTGAAAGTCTAATTCCCGAATTATTTTATTACAAAACTAATATTGATAACTTAATGGTATGGTTCACAAATTCTATAAAACCATATTTCCCACTTTTAAACGCTAAAGAAAAAGATGATATGTTACCACTAGAGATTTTCTATTCCTACCAACAATATAATAAATTAATTGTCCCCGAAACTCGCTGTTTACAGAACCATTTTCTGTCTAAAAGCAGTATTCAGACTCATCGTAAAAAACTAGTTAGGGCGCTCGGTGAGCTGGATTTAGTAATACAGTGCGATAGTCTTAAAATCAATGTTTCTTTGGGAGAAAATTTACCCTGTTTTGTGGATCATTTCTCGGTTTCAATCAATAATAAGACTATGGGAATATCACCATTTTCACGCAGATTGGTCAACACCACCCATTTAACCCCGACTAAATGTTCCGAAAATCCAATTTTCTTACATTTGTACCAAGGAAAATTCCTTGGTAATCAAGGGCAGGGTATGCAAATACTAAATGTAAACCAATATCTTATGGATAAACCGATTAGCCTATTTCTATATCATTCTTGGCAAAGCCTAGAAAAAACTAATTTCTCAGAAAGTGCCGAGGAATTATACCTCAGCCAACTTGCCGCAGACTCCAATAATTTTGAAGTAAAAATAACCGACTCCTGGTTTATTCAAACGTATCATAAGGTGGTTGATTTCCTATCCAGTACTTGGTATCATATAGTGCTTGTAGTAGCAGCCATCCTTACAGGAATAGGGTCGTTATTATGCGTCGCTTTTATCATTTACATATTAGCCTGCACCAAAATTCACGCGTACAAAGAAGGAGGTACGAGTGAAACACACGAATTGCGGGATTTTACAAATAATGGGGAAAACTAATCCCCAAAAACGGACGACCTGTATCAAACATATATACCTATAAGATTGTCGTCCCTAAAGGTCGTCTTTGTAAAAATATTTCCTTATTCGGTATAAGGAATTAATGACCCTTAATTTTAAGTTTATTATTTTTGTTTTAGGATATCCCAGGCGGAATTTTTCAAGGGGTTTTCACCACTCCCATGGGGCCGGTCACTCTTCATACCGTCGAGAATATGAAGAGGCACCCTTTTACAATGAAGAGGACTATTATTATGACAGCAACCATGGCTATCCCCAGGGCGGCCCTGAGGAAGCCTACTATGAACCTGATGAAAACAGGTATCAGCCGCGTGTAAAACCGCCGCGCAACCCTGAAAACCTCAGTGAACTGCAATGTGTCTCAAGATCGATCCACGTTTACCGCACCGCGAGAAAAGATGTTCCAAAGGAACTCCTTGACTTGCAAGAAAAATTGCGGCAGGCTAAAAACTTAGAGGCCAACGAATATTCCGATAAAGCCAGGCCTAGGGCCAGGCCTCTAATGGAACAAAATAGGGGAGGGGAACCGCAAAAAAATCGGGTGGAATCGCCACCAAAACGTAGTGCCTCACCTGAATTGGAGGTAGTCGCCGTAAAATCTGCCCCAAAAGCGGTAGAAAAACGTCCGCCAACACCAACAGGCAGCAGCGGCCCAGTAGCCAAAAAGGCTAAGGTGGAAGTTCAACCGCCTCCATTACCCCCTAAAAAGAAAGAGACATTAGCAGAAAGCAAAAGTGAGCCTAAGGCTTTTTGGGTGACTGCTGAGGAATGGAAAAAAGTCCTATCTTCCACTGTAAAAGAAGCAATGGAGGAAGCTCTTCTCCCCTTCCAGAGAAGTCTGGAATCTAAAATTGCTAGCAATGCTTCATTTGTTGAGAAAGCATATATACAACATGGCAAGCGCCTTATTGAAATTTCCGCAGAATTACTGCGGAACCGCAAAACTTTGCGCGAAAAAATTCGCACTGTCTCTGAGGACTCGACCGTTGAGTTAAAATCACGAATGACCACGGTTATTGAGGCCACTAGTCGACTGTTGGACCAAAACTCTGACAGGGTAATTAAATATATTAATACTCGTTGTAATGTAATGAATGTACCTGGACAGAATGTGGCGACCATAGAGGCATCTCTTCCCGCTGGGGACGTACCCCGGCCAGATGATGATGGAGTTGAGCTGATCTCTCATTATGGCGGTTCTGAGTGCTCTGATGAGTACAGGCCCACCGATAGAGAAGGCAATCCAGAGGTCCTGGATCCTCCAGAGGAAAACAGTGACACAGAGCTCGATGCTCAAATCAGTGAGCTCTTTCCATCTGGAATTGATCTACCTGTTAATCCGCAGGCTGGCGCTGCCTCCGAAGATCCAGTAGCCACGGCTCCTTGTGAGGGCATGTTGGCCCTCCAGAATGCTGTTGCTCCAGAGCCTCCAGCAGCTCCAGAAAATCCTACTTCCTCAGAACCCAATCCTGTTGATATCGTAGAGAGGGCTATGGCCGCAATCGAAGAACCTGCGAGTACAACATCAACCCGCAGAAGCAGGCGTGCAGGTCAACTGTGAGGGAATATTTCATATTCCCTCAGAGGGGGCAAGTGTGGTATTCACCATCCAAGTTTATGTATCCCCATCCCTGTTCACATTCCTATACTTCTCTGGCTGAGTCAGACCTCCACTTGTAACCGCCACTATACTCCATCCTGCTGTGTTGAGGGCTAGTTGATTGTTGCAGGCCAAAGAGTGAATACGCTTCCTCCCGTCTGCATTCGGTTAGATACAAGCCTATAAGTCTAGGCTGGCGGTATCTATATTTCCCACGTGTTTAAGTACGTCGTTTCTTACCTAACTAAGAAACAGGACGTCCAAGCCTTTAATTGATATCATATTAAATATATCCTATAATAATAATCCCATTAATCTGCCTATTTCTAACCAGTTTTAATTGTTTAATAAATGTGTATTTTTTAGAAATACCTTGTTATATTATTGATATTTAATTGTATCGAAGCTACTCTATACTCGTATTCCAGTCTGTCTGTACATCCCCTCATACGTCATATCCTAAAACCGACTGTAATACTTTAATTCAGAGTTAGAATAGCCTAAAACCATCACAGAAGCTATGAAAAGCACTAAAACATCAAAATTTAAAACACAAGCTCTATAAAATTTCGGTCTTGAGAGGTATCATTTTCAAATCTTCCTTAAAAGCACAGATAATTTTCTATAAAAACTGAACCTTTTAATAATTGTAAGACTTATATATGGTATATCTATACAATTATAATAACATAAACTTACTTTTATTTAACCAGAGGCGAAATATTACATTTTCTACTATTATTGTCCTTCTTTATAGAAAATTTTATAAATCTTTCAACAAAATGTTTTTTGATGTTAAAATTTTATGCTTTTAAAATAGGATAAAAAGACAAATATTTCAAGACTAAATATTCAAATATTAGATAAAATATGGCTTCGTCCCTGGCCTCCAAATTCATTTAAAATTATGGGGTGTTAATACGATTTTCTATATACAAATTAATTTATATTCTGCCATTAGAGTTCTGACACTCTACAAGAGTAAATGTTCATTTGTCCTACCGTCTGATTTTAGAGCTTCGTTTTCATTAATGGAGGCGTTCAACTCTCCTTAAAAATAGCTTAAAACCATTATATGACCAGTAGTTAAAGCACCTGATGATCAAGGCTCAAACGGACCAATGGGTAACGAGCTTTAGCCGGAGAGACAGACAGATGGACAGGCAGACATTTTCTACTTTATAAACCAATTTTACTATTTTTTGTTCTATTTTTTTACACTCTTTCCAATGAGACTCCAATACTTTTTAAACTTAAGCTTAGCTTTATATTGATTTTATGGTATTTATTTTTTAAGGGGACGTAAGAAAATACCAGGGCTCGGCAACCGCACGTCAGCCGCGTGTAAGCCTTATTGAAATGGTCATATCATAACCTTAAAATTCAGCTGGATGTCTAAACCTGCTCCTAAACGGACAATCCAACTTTTCAGAATTTTATTTTTGCACACAAGTGGGTTTGAATTGTAGGCTCATGCCGAGCCTTGGAAAAGGCCGCAGGGCTAAACTTTATTTTAATTACCGTATAAAACAAATTAATTTCACGGTAAAATAATCGTCAATAGGCAGAATATTAATCATCTGATGTTTAAATAAGAGGAAATTATTATTTCTATGTTATTTTTCCACTTAACTTGTAGGGAAGGGTTAAGCAATACTCAGTAAATAGTAGCCAATAGGGTGTTCCTATTTTTAACCAATTTTTTTTAATAATTTAGCAAATTATTAAGGGTTTATTTAAGATATGGTTCAATTGTTTTTAAATAAAAGTGGTTAATGATTTTTTCAAGATTTTTCAAACGGTTGGACAGTTAGAATTTAGTTTTAACGGAATATAGTGCTGTACATTTATGCAGGTTTGAGGCTATTTTTCGGGTAAAGAAATGGGGAGGTAAAACTTCTAAAAATACCCCCCAAACCCTTCCTATTAAAAAATCATATAATAGTTGGATTATAAGACTTTTAAAGTGGATTTGCTATTTTTTTTTTTGAAATTTTGAACGGGCATTTATCTAAATTCATTGAAGCATTACTTTAACTTAAGATTGTTTATTACTTACAAACATAAATATAATAGATTATTATAACTAGAGGGCTTACATAGGGTTAAAAGTAAAAGAGTAGAATACTGTATGAATAAATTGCGGTTGTGGCTCTAAACCGTGTATTTGAAAGGGTAGAGAAAAGAGGAAATTATCCTAAAAGGATCTCAATAAGAAAGAGTAAATAGTCAAAAACCACCACGGGACCTAAGAGAAGATTCCTTAAAATGGGTTTATCAGACAAAAATTCTCTACTTTGTATTATAGAATGAATTCAAAAACTTTTAGTATGTAACTAGTGATTTATTATCATAAAAAAGACTATTTTGCCCTTAACCTCTCAACTAGACAAAAATTATTATAATTAATCAAATCTATTGACTTTCTGCTAGATTAGAAAATATTGCTTTAATCGTCATCAACATAGAAAACAACAAAATTCTACAATAATACCAGCTAAGGAATAATTTTAAATGGTATATTAAAGATTTTATTAAATAACAAAATTTCGTCTTAAATCATGGAATGTTATATTGACACAATGCTTTTAAACTTTCAGGTGCTATGCTGTCTAAGAATCTGTGTTCATTTTTCAAACATCCAGCCTTCAAAGTTTCACAGGATCGAAAGCACTTATGGGAAACACTATAGTCCCCCAAAAATTGGTGTTTTGATGCAGACTTTACAGGTCCTATTCTTAGAAAATCTCCCCATATATATATGAAGTGGGAAAGAGTTTAACATGTATGTTTTTTGCTTTAAAAATGTTATATTTTTTTTTTTTGGGGGGGGGGAGAGTATATTTGTTTTGGGGCCTATTCTCTTAGGTACCCCCACATGAAATAGCCTAATACCTAACCAGTGGCAAATTCAATATGTGTGTCTGTCCGTCCGTTTGCTTTATATATTACTAATTCTATCCGTTTGTTCATCCACTATTTTTAAGCTTTGCTGATGTTGGATGTTGTCATTCTTGTTTCTAAGCTGTAGACTTTTTCAGCAGCTAAGTTTTGATATATGGCTAATGGGCTTTTGAATTAATATCAATTATAGTCACAATTAATAAGGCGGTAAGCCTAAGTATCTCCTTATAAAGTAGCTCCCGCCTATCTACAATACCTCTGATTATAGCGTAGAAATCATAATTTTTGGTGTGTGTGTGTGTGTGAGGAGTAAAGATAAGCCGGGAGTGATCTATAGATACTCTAATTGATGGATAGATAGATCCTCAAATAGATAGCTTGATAAATCTGATCTATAGATACTCTGATAGATAGATACTCGGATAGATAGATAGGTACTCGGATAGATTAGATAGATAGATACTCTGATAGATATATAGATAAATACTCTGATAGATAGATACTGTGATAGATAGATGGATAGATATATACTCTGATAATTTTTTCTTTAATGAAACAAACTCAAACCGCCCCAAAAATTACCTGAAATCCACAACTAAAATTTTGGATAAAGGCCGGGAAATTCACACTTCCCCCATATCGTTTCAAATTTAAAGACAGACGGACGAACATTAAGAATTGTAGAATAGCCTCGCCACTAAAAAAACTGTGCAGAGCAGATAGGTAGATAGTGTGAGTAAAGATAGGTAGATAGTGTGAGTAAAGATCATCGTAGCGTGGCGGTCCCACGCTTCTTAAAAAATCAGAGATATGACAATAGACAACATATAAATCCTCTCTCCTAAACATTTATGCCTTTGGTAACTAGAGAAAATTAGTCTCTCTTGAAGTAATACAATTTTGCTACCTAGTGACATTTTTTTCGGACTTTTTTTATTTAAAATGCTACATTGTTTCTTATATTATTTAGTCAAAAATTAATCATTATTTGGTATAATAGGCCATTTCTTTACATTAGAATTAAATAGTATTGAACAGCTTACTTTTTTTTCCGTAGAGGAATATTATTATTAAAGTTTTTTTGTTATAATTAGGATGGTTGTAGGCTATTTTATCTTTAAATTTAAGTCTTGTAAATTTGTTCATTATTACCCAATCCAATCTAGAGCTGGGTCTAATCCAGCCGGTTTCAAAGCCTTATATAGATTGAATTATTTGGTTGAAACGTTTGTACACTATTTTTTTACTAATCAATCAAAATTCAATCAAAGTACTTAAAATTTGTAGGCTAACGAACAAGATCCCTTATTTTATTTCATTTAGTTTTAAAATATTTCGCAAAAATAAATAAAATCAAGAAAAGAAACATGTTTTGATTTTAAATATAAAGTGTCAAAATTACGAAATTAAATAATTTTGCTTTCCATTGTTTATTTCTTCATTTTGAATATTTTTTATTTCATAGTTTTGTTTTTTCCTCTCCATTTTTGGTATTTCCGAGGCGTACACCCATTTTTTAAATAAGAGTTTTTAGAAGCAAATATTTTATATAATTATGGTCTGTATATCCGCCAGCACGTCCGTTAGCTCTTCTCGTTAATTTTGGCATTCTTAACTTTGGTTAATGATTCGTGTAATATTCAGGTTCGATTTAGAAAACGTGAAAAAGTTTGGACACTGAAGATATTTATGAGGATTTAAGGGATAAGACAAAGCGATAAATTTATAAACATCCGCAATAATGATAAACAAATTTACCCTTTGTTGATTAAATAATTTGTTGATAATTGACTTTAATAGTTTGGAACCAACCAACCAAAATTCAATAAGAGTATCATATGTTTTGAGCCAACGAGTAAGATAACTTGGGCTTTGGGTCCCAGTATAATTTAAAGTCAAATTTTTCCTATCTCCTGTTGGATATTTTTAAAAGTTTGGGTACAACAAATCTTGCAACTACTTTTTACTTTTTCAGGGAATGAAGAGGTTTAGTGATTTTGAATATTAATTTATCATCAATTTTCCTTTATTTTTATAATGGATTCTACGAGGACGTGCAATGGGGGGGGGGGGGGTAAAGGAGTGATTATCCCCACGCGGCCCACCCCTCCTCCAAAAAAAAAATAAATTAAAAACCTTGGACGCCCTTGGGTTGCTAAGCCCCTTGCATCTAAGGAATATGTCTTCAAAGGGGTAAAAAGGAGTAAGAGAAATAGTCTTAGACTATTTCTAACAACATCCTAAGACTTAAATCTAGAAATTGAAAAAGTCTAAAACCTCCCTGGAGCTTATTGTAAAGCCTTCAAATTTATTTACAAAAAAATGATAGCAATAGAAAATATGAATTCCATTTCATATTAAGCTTAATGGACAAACTGATTGACGAACCGACAGACAAACTTTAGAAGTTATTTGGTAGCCTTGCTACTTGTTATGCATATTTTTATACTTTAAAATAAAAATTCTAAAAATATATAGTTTAGTGTAAGCTTGAAATTGTGAACATTTGAAAAGTAGCCATTTATGTTATATTCAACTTTATTGCCACGATTTTCATGTATTCATAACAGAATAATAATATAAACTTTATATAAAACTTTCTTCAACGGAACATTATTGAAATTTAGATTTTCTGTTAGTTTTTTTCTTTTTCTCATCCAATCAGGGAGGGAATAGACATTGGATTGAAACTAATACTAGTACCCAAAGTTTCATACACCATACAGTTATCTCATTCATTCACTATAAAAGCTTTGGGTACAGTCATTGAATCTTGATTGATTGGTTCAAACTAGCTGTGTCAATTTTTTGACTATCTGTTTTAATCTATAACATTAAAGATAGCTTTCCGCGGATAATTTAATAAAAAATTATAAGATTAATTACAGTTTTGTTGACCAATAGAGGAAAAGGCCCGAGCCAACAAATCTGGTTTTAATTTTATGATTCTTATCTTGTTATTTGTAGAAAATTGTCTACAAGTCGGTACGATAATTTTTTTTATGTTGGTATGATAATAGCAAATAGCTAGCTATATTTAGTTCACTTTAGTTACAATTGAAGAAACAATTACAATAAATTGGTAAGTCTGTCAGTCTGTACTCCTCTGTAATGCACCAATGCATTAAACATCTCAAATGTTAAGATATTCTAATGGGGAAATAAAATATTTCTCAGTTTCTTTATTATTCTTTTGATTTTACATTTAGAGCTTCGTCACTTTTTGATGTTGTCATACTTGTTAACGTTTAAAGATTGATCTAATCTGTTTTGTACAAAGAGAAAAAAACTGCTTGTTTCTTGTAAATATGGTTCTAATAAGGTAATAAAAACATTCCTGTACATCCAGAAATATAATTTGTAAGAATTTTGTGGTTATTTTATTAGGTTTTCATTTCGTGTTTAGTATTTATAATAATAAGGTTTAGTAAGTGTAAATCCTGTAAAACATAAAGATTGCAATTTCCAAAAGTAGCGAAGCATAGAATAAATAACATTGATGAAAATACGGACAGGCAGATTTAAGAATATTTATAGAGAAAAAATGAAGAGATGTTTCGGGAATGGTCCCTTTCGTGGCAACGCCCCTTAAGGGGCGATTCGTCGTACTTTTAAAATGGCTTTTTATAGGTTATTTTAGGTTAGGTTAGGTGGGTTAGGTGGGTTAGGTGGTTGCCCCACAGGGTTGGGCAATTGGCCCCGCAGGGGCTAGAAATAAGAGAAAAGCTACTGCGAAAAATACGAAGAATCGCCCCTTAAGGTGCGTTGTCACGAAAGGGACTATACCCGATATTTCTTATGTATTTTTTTATTTTGATATTTATATTTCACCTTAGTGTTATAGAATGACTGACGGACGGACAGATAAAGTAAATTACAGAGTAAATACTAAAAACAAGGATTACAACATCTATTGAAGCGAAGCATAATATAAAGTGGAAGGTAACTGTTATATAGTGACAGATAGATGTATGAAAGGACATGCTTGTCATGGTTTAAATTTATGGTTTAAAAGGCTTAGCTTTACAAAATAGTAATTAGGAAATGTTAAGTTTTAATGATTATCTATTCATAAATCTATCTATCTATTAGTTTGTTACAAATTTATTTCATAAAGCTAGGGTTGATACAAAACTTCATTTAATAGAAATTTTTAATTTTTTGCAATTTCCCTTTTGATGGTGATGAAACCGTCCACTAAAATAACTATAAACCTTCTCAGGACCTATGAGAAGCTTCACTGTAAAGGAAAACTACATCGCTTTAGAGATTAGCGAGACCCACGCTGACAGACTGACAGACACACACACAGATAGAAATCCTGTTACTTTATTATAAGAACAAGTGGTTTAGTCCCTAGTCTGTAGGGGCTTTGCCCTAAGAGGTTTGATTTTTTTTCGGGGGGGGGGGGGGAGGACTCGACCCACCTTTTTTAATTTTAGTTTTAAAAAGAATCTTTTTTTTGGAGGGGGAGGGGTATTTTTTTTGGGGGGGGGGGGGAAGTTGAGATTGTACAAAGTAAATTATACCCTGGATTTTCATCATTACAGGTAATTTTTACAAAAAAAACTCAATGGTCTATTTTTTGATAACAAACGAGAAATCCCTGATTTCCAAATATTTTTCAAAAAAAACAGACCTACCGACAGATGAACGAACATATTTAAAAACTGTAAGAAACAGAAAAACTGTAAGAAGCCTAAGTTTTACTTTTTGCATCTAACATGGTAAATATACATATAATAAGTTTTAGCTTACCAGGGAAGGGGAGGACAATGACGTTTAAACCAATCTAAATCTCTTTCTTCCCCTTTTAATAATACTTTGCATTACCTCTTAATAGGAAACTTTAGATATTTAAGACGTTATCAATAGACAACCATTTCTTTAATTGAATAACCCTTGTTTTTAAGTCTTAGCTGTTTATGGTAATGAGTTGCGTCTGTTTCTGAGCAGAGGCATTCCCTTCTACTTTTAATTTCATACGCTTGACCTAGCAGCAATAGATATATTTTTTAATGTCTTCAATGGCCCAAACTCGATCCAAGGTAATTTTGTTTGTGATATTTTTAAAAAGATTATTTTATCTTCAATCGTCCTTTCCCTACCTGACTAAAGTTAACAAAATCTACGCCCTATTTTATTGATATTTTGTCTTCTCATTACAATCTTACTCTATTAGAGTTAGGGTAGAGTGACCAGTCCTATTTTATTGATATTTTGTCTTCTCATTACAATCTTACTCTATTAGAGTTAGGGTAGAGTGACCAGTCCTATTTTGTTGATATTTTGTCTTCTCATTACAATCTTACTCTATTAGAGTTAGGGTAGAGTGACCAGTCCTATTTTATTGATATTTTGTCTTCTCATTACAATCTTACTATATTAGAGTTAGGGTAGAGTGACCAGTCCTATTTTATTGATATTTTGTCTTCTCATTACAATCTTACTCTATTAGATTTAGGGTAGAGTGACCAGTCCTATTTTATTGATATTTTGTCTTCTCATTACAATCTTACTCTATTAGAGTTAGGGTAGAGTGACCAGTCCTATTTTATTGATATTTTGTCTTCTCATTACAATCTTACTCTATTAGAGTTAGGGTAGAGTGACCAGTCCTATTTTATTGATATTTTGTCTTCTCATTACAATCTTACTCTATTAGAGTTAGGGTAGAGTGACCAGTACTATTTTATTGATATTTTGTCTTCTCATTACAATCTTACTCTATTAGAGTTAGGGTAGAGTGACCAGTCCTATTTTATTGATATTTTGTCTTCTCATTACAATCTTACTCTATTAGAGTTAGGGTAGAGTGACCAGTACTATTTTATTGATATTTTGTCTTCTCATTACAATCTTACTCTATTAGAATTAGGGTAGAGTGACCAGTCCTATTTTATTGATATTTTGTCTTCTCATTACTATCTCACTCTATTTGAGTTAGTGTAGAGCGACCAGCTACGAGTATCATTTTATTAAAGTACATAAAAACTGGTGCAATATCCAAGTAATAATATATCGATTTGTACGGGCAAATATTACATAGAAAAAAAATATTGGATTGGAAAAATAACTGTTATTGGAAATTATACCCTACAGACAGCGACGTTCAAGCTTTTTATTATGAGGGGGGTAAAATTAGGGGTTTTAAAGATCTGAGGGGGTAATCTAATGTATTTTCAAAACTATTAGGGGGTAAAATTATGCGTTTCAAATTTTGAGGGGGGTAAGCACCCTTATCCCACACCCTTGGATATGCCTACAGGTTATTAATTGCCAAAATATAAGAATATTTTTATTGCAAGGAGGAAGGGGACATTGTACTAGTCCCGAAAGGTTTGTTAGAGACTTATACAATCTTAATTTGGATATCGAAACTCTTCCGCCAATAATTTTAATCCATAAAATTTTTGTACTTTTAAAATCAGAATTGTTGGCATAATGTTCTTGTTATTTGAATTTAAAATTTCCAATCTAAACTTCAAATAGTCTATGATTATTTGATTTTGCAGTTCACGATATGATATTACAACATTTACTAGCAACATTTTTCAATTTTTTAAACTCTTACTGATATACAAAGCTACTCAATAACCTGGGTATGTTGGTCTGTGTGTATGTTTTGGCGATGATGACAGGAACTTCGTTTTAAATTGAATTAAATATCGAATGCAAATCTATTATCACGTGATTATATCTGCAGAAAAATGACACCACATTTTTTGTAAATAATATTAGTTGTTATTATGTTTTATTGTTGTTTGAATATTGTTATGTTGATATTATGTCAGTTATTATCACTGTTTAAGGTAATGTAGTCGACGTAGATATTATATTAATTAGTTTTTTTTTATAAATTTTACAATACGCTTTTGAACCAAAATTAAAAATAGTCTATAAAAGCGATGCTTTTCCATTTTTAGTTTAAGTCGCCCAAAAAAGTCTAAAATCGAATTTCTTGGATTTATTGTTATACAGACAAAAAACATACAGCAACGTAAAATTTGTAGAGTAGTTTCATCAGGAATCATGAGGTATAAGACAATGGACACTAAAATAATGTTCATACCCATTAATGATAAACAAAATTATCACTTCTGTAAATAAAAATAATTGGTAGAAAATTTTAGACACTGCCGGTTTGAACCAACCAATCTAGATTCATAAAAGAACCCAAAGTTTGAAACATACAATGGAGAGAGCATATTACAAAACTTTGGGTACCAAAATAATTTACAGTCCAATGTCCCTTCCCTCCCGGGACAATGCCATGTGTGAACCAGGCTGAAATGATATAAATTAATAATAACCCAAATAACCTTAACTAAATAGATAACAACCTAAACTTAAACTTTGGAATTTTACCCCTGTAGCTAAATAAACAAACAATTTAATATAACCACACTTAAAGGGACACTTTTAAGGTAAAATTTTTACGAAGGGAGCGGAGGGATAGGATAATAGAAAATTAAAGATTTATCATAGAGGACGATTGAAACAGGATTTGATTGGCCAAAGGTTAATTTCCCCCCCGAGGCTAGAAATAGGAGTAAAGCTACTGTAAAATACGACAAAACCCGCTATTTCGTTTTCTTTCCTTTATCCAGATTTTTTAGTAAAAAATACCTAAAGACAAAGGTTGGTATATAAAGACTCTTTTATAATCGGAAAATCGTTATATAGGCCGGGATAGAGGACAGGAGGTTTTTGTCCCCTAATTCTCTTCAAAGGGCCCGATCTTAATTTTTAAAATAAAATAAAGTATAAGACTGTACTTTTGACACAGTCATATTTATTATTACATGTAACAATCTAAATATTTCTATAATAATGACATAAATATATCAAAAATGATGTATAATTGATAATGTTACCCAAAATGTACAAATTAGACTGGGGATAATTGAAAATTACAGCCAGAGGTTTCAATTTTTCTAAGATAACGAAGGAAAATAAGTATTAGGAAAGTTTTAAGTTTAGGGGTAATGATAATTGACTAAAATTTTATAGTTAAGGATTTTAAACATTAGAGTATTAGGACAAATCTGATTATTTTTAACCTTAAGGTCTACTGTGTGAAATTAACAATAATGACAACGTCCATAAATGCAAAGCTTAAAAATCTATAAACAATAAAAAAATTTACATAGAGTTTAAAGCCTTGTGGTACTTGAAAGGTGGTTTCACTCAAACCGAATTTTGGACCACTTAACCCTTTCCCTTATTAAATCATTAATATTTTTTTCTCATAGATTATTTTGTTATTTCGATGACAGTTACAATTTTCATGATAGCTAAAATATGAACATTTTAAATTACAATACTAGAAAAGATTCACTTTTTGTACAGTTTTCCAAGTCCTAGAAGAAAAATTAGTTAATAATTGAGGATGTTTTGATATTTTTCCACGCTATAATGAGATGGTATCCTTGAATCTACATATTATGAGCTTTGGTAGGTTTTACAAATTATATTTTTTGTTTAATAACTAACAGACACCTTACAAGATGAGACAATTAACGATTAAATTGATAAACATCCCCAATGATGAAAAACAAAATCCCTGTTCTGAAGATTAAAATTATTGAATGAAAAGTTTGCACACTACTAGTTTAACCAACCAATTAAGATACATTAAAAGTATTCAAAGTTGTGAGCCACGAAAAAGGTAACATGTTACAAACTCTGGGTACCAGTGTAATTTACAGTCCCATTTACCTTTCCTTCCTGGTAATTAGTCTCTTTAGAATTATTGCAGTTTTTTTTTCTCTAAATAATGATTATTGCATACATTAGATGTTAGATGTTTTAGTAAATATTTATTTGTATATTTGTAGTCCCCCTAGTTATGACTTGTGTAAATTTAATCTGAAAGTATGTGTAGACTAGAAACATGGAATTGGGTTTAATTTAAATAGCTGCAACATACGATGCATTTCCTCACATTTGGTTCTACAATATTAATATAAATAAAAGGCATCCAAAGTTAAAGTTAAAGTAAGAGGGGGGGGGGGGGGGGTGGAGGATGATCGAAAAATAGAAATTGATTTAATTTTCAATTTTTTTTTCAATTAAAAAACAGGTTGACAAATTAGAAAAAAGAGTTGCTGAACTCCTGACAATATTGTCATAGGAATCAATATGGAAATTGCCCTAATTTTTGATCACCCGTACTTGTTGCAGACATACGGACAGATGAACAGTCAGACACATCCAATATTTTGGAGAGAAAAAAAATATGTAAGGAAGTCGATCTTAAACACAAGATTACCTAATTTAAAGAACAGATACAAGGAGAAAAGAAGATTGAAACAGAAGAAATAGAAAGAGGGAGAGAATGAGAGCGAATAGTAGCAAAAGGAGGTATTCCAAAGACGAAAAGATTATCTAAAATTATTCTTCCCTTAATCCCTGGAGTATGGTAGTAGTAAGATAATAATCAATTAGTCTAGAACAAGGTGTATATACAAGTATAATTATTATATCCCTTAATCCCTGGAGTATAGTAGTAAGATAATAATCAATTAGTCTAGAACAAGGTGTATATACAAGTATAATTATTATATTCCTTAATCCCTGGAGTATAGTAGTAAGATAATAATCAATTAGTCTAGAACAAGGTGTATATACAAGTATAATTATTATATTCCTTAATCCCTGGAGTATAGTAGTAAGATAATAATCAATTAGTCTAGAACAAGGTGTATATACAAGTATAATTATTATATCCCTTAATCCCTGGAGTATAGTAGTAGTAAGATAATAATCAATTAGTCTAGAACAAGGTGTATATACAAGTATTATTATTATATCCCTTAATCCCTGGAGTATAGTAGTAAGATAATAATCAATTAGTCTAGAACAAGGTGTATATACAAGTATTATTATTATATCCCTTAATCCCTGGAGTATAGTAGTAAGATAATAATCAATTAGTCTAGAACAAGGTGTATATACAAGTATAATTAGTATATCCCTTAATCCCTGGAGTATAGTAGTAAGATAATAATCAATTAGTCTAGAACAAGGTGTATATACAAGTATAATTATTATATTCCTTAATCCCTGGAGAATGGTAGTAGTAAGATAATAATTAATTAGTCTAGAATAAGGTGTATATACAAGTACAATTATTATATTCCTTAATCCCTGGAGTATGGTAGTAGTAAGATAATAATCAATTAGTCTAGAACAAGGTGTATACACAAGTATAATTATTATATTCCTTAATCCCTGGAGTATAGTAGTAGTAAGATAATAATCAATTAGTCTAGAACAAGGTGTATATACAAGTATAATTATTATATTCCTTAATCCCTGGAGTATAGTAGTAGTAAGTAATAATCAATTAGTCTAGAACAAGGTGTATACACAAGTATAATTATTATATTCCTTAATCCCTGGAGTATAGTAGTAGTAAGATAATAATCAATTAGTCTAGAACAAGGTGTATATACAAGTATAATTATTATATTCCTTAATCCCTGGAGTATAGTAGTAGTAAGATAATAATCAATTAGTCTAGAACAAGGTGTATATACAAGTATAATTATTATATTCCTTAATCCCTGGAGTATAGTAGTAGTAAGTAATAATCAATTAGTCTAGAACAAGGTGTATACACAAGTATAATTATTATATTCCTTAATCCCTGGAGTATAGTAGTAGTAAGATAATAATCAATTAGTCTAGAACAAGGTGTATTACAAGTAAAATGAGAAGTTAACATACAAAACAACATAAAAAAAATGAAAAAAGCTTAAATAGGATGACAACATACATAAGAGCAAAGCTTAACAAATCGGATTGCGAACATTAAAAAATGTAAAGTAATGATGCTTTTAATAATGAACAAAATTTCTTATAACTCAATCCCAAAATTACTTAAATACATGATGCTTATTATGGTCATACTTACATTTAGGACTTTTATAAAGTGATGCTTCGCTTATATCATTGGGACTAATCATCCTAGAAATTAATGTTTGAAGTTCAATGTAATAGGTTATTTATATCATAATAATTTTTACATACCTATACGGACATGTAATACTGTTTATAGAGCAAAAATGCTTTTAAATCGTACCTAACTGTACAAGGAATCACCATGATATATTTTAATGTTTGATATGAACATTTAAAATATGAAAAGTCGGGCATGTGTATAAAGGTATACCTAATAATAATATGAACATATACAAAACAAGTATATTTACATCTATAGTAGTGAAGCATTTTTGTGAATTTTGACTTTAACCCACTTATCTTTCGTAAGACATATAGTAAGAAAATGATAATTTGAGGTCCATTGCTAGTTGAGCATTGATGATATAACCTTCCCCTTATGGATGAGTATGGGTAGATTTTCCTCGTCCCCCCCCCCTCATTAATTTCTTATTCTAAATTTGTTTCAAAATAAGGGAGGGGGGAGGAACCATTGCTTTAGAGGGTGCTTTGTGTAATACAGAGCAGCTACGCTACAAGCAGCATATATGTATATACATACATACACAAGATGTTATTCTTATGATTGGCTTTTCTAACCCAGGGCTAAATTTGATTATCTCGGCGTAATTTACGTAATTACAATTATAGACAGATATATAACAAGTGTAATTGGATTCTAAGCAGGACAGACAAACATTTCAGACATTTCATGTATGTATTTAATAGGTAGGAACAATGATAGAGAATCAATTCCCCCCGCCCCCAACCTTCTATGATAAACAAAATTACTCCTTTGATATATTAAAATTATTGCCACCTTCCACTCTCTATCTAAAATAAATGTGAAATGAAACATACAGACAAATTGCTATACAAATTATAGAGAAGCTGCGCTGTTACGGTTATAATTATACTTGTAATATATATTTGTGTACATGTAAACTAGTAATTTATAAATACTTTAACTTAAAAATTCTAGGTTTATACGTCTGCCTAAGAGTGACCAAATTTTAAGTACGTTTAAAAGAGTTTAAATGTTAACAATTTTATGATACTTTCTGTACGAAAATAAATGATTAACGCTTTGCCAATTAGTTTTTCCTTTGGTCATACAAAAATTTTCAAATATACTTATGTATGTATTTTTGTATTCGATTTTTAGAGGGCAGTTGCATTAGTTATCAAAAATTTAACAAAAAATCAGCTTTCTATCTTAAATAGCAAAAGAAAAAAAGGCAATTTACCTATAGTAATTTGATGTCCTCTAGAGAATTACAGACAGACCGTCATTTTGAATTATAGAGTAGCTTTCTAACTAACAGCGTTGATATAAAAAAAAGTTCTGCCCCACTCATGTTCAATTAAATTTCAAAGGATGCGAAAAATGTTACTAATTAATTTTTATGTCGGCATCAAATAACTAAAAAGATTTTCTTCATATCAAATTTGTCTGTTGATACAATAAACAATCATTTGGAAATTCTGTAATTAATTATAATTGGGTTTATTTCTTTAACTAGCGGCTACGCCCCTAGTGGCCTTTACGAGCACTTTAGATAGTGGGGCGGGGTTGAATTAAGTTCCGCCACTCGGAAAGCTAGGGTAAATGTTCGTTTGTTCTACTGTCTGATGTTATGGAAGGGTATTTTTTTAAAAACAATCGGAAAATGTTTCCAAACGCTTTTACTACAAGATTGAAGCAATATAATAAATAGATGCTTTCCCAGAAATATATATTATCATCTGAAAGTTGGAGAGAAACACTTTATTTTTATTTGTATGAGATGTTTCACAGTTGGTGTGCAAATATTTCCGTAAACCGCATGTTGTTTAATTATTCGCTAAAAGGCACAATAGTAAAAAATAATCTATTTAGTATGTTTCAGCAAAATATAAACAATTAAAAAATGGAAATTTTCGTAACATTATTCAATTATTTTTTTTGTTAACTTGCAACAATGTTTATGCTGTTTTGATGGAGTGAAAACTTGTTACCTGATTAATCAATAACTAAAAGGAGTAGATTTTTATATTTCATTACAAATGTACCATTTGCGTTTGGTCGGTATTTTTTATTAGTTCCAATATCTTAAAAAACGAAGTGCGTTGTACTTCGACTGAAGCTGCTTTTCTTTTCTTTTCGACACAGATCCGTAAATTAACTACCATTTCTCTAGATACTGTAAGTTTAATGTTCTTGCTGTTGTAATAATGTGCGATTATTCATTTAATTAATGTGTGGGAAATTAGTGAACACCTCGATTGTCAACACTACACTTTTTTCATTTTCTCAAGTAATTCCACAATTTCCTCCATAATGTAAGATTAGCCCTACATGATACGTCCATCTTACAGCTACAATACATAATAAAGATAACAGCTCCTCTAGACATTAGGGCCTTCTTTTATGTAAAAAACTGACTTGTACCTTGAGGCTTCCTGCAAAGAAAAATGTCTGATATATGAATAGAGAGATCTTAGTAAACATAAATTAAACTTACTTAACTTTTTATAGAGTAATAATAGTATCTTTTCTATTAAAAGGTAAAAAATAAACTTTTTATAATATACAAATCAAATTAAAAGGATAATGAAAGTAATTTCATGATTTTCTCATTCAGTTAGTTTTCAGATGATAGAATGGTCCTAAATATTAAAACATTTCTTATTTTCTTCTTCCTTCAATCATAAGAAATAACTGCTTTTTTTGCTTATTAAGTTCAAAAGTATATTAAAGTGTATTCTTTGTAATTTGAATAAATAGCACTATTATACAAAGTACCTTCCTAATTACTGAAAACTCTATCCCACTCTTCCTCATTTTGAAATGAATTAAGAATAAGGAAGAGGGGTAGTTTTATTTGTTAAATTATTTAGTTAATTTTTTTAAACCTTGAAGGGCGATCTAACCCTGCAGGGCCTTAGTCACACTGGGTGGGTACTATCTCTTTTCTTACCTTTACTTAACCTAACCTTATCTAAAACAAGCAACAGAAACGCCCCAAATATTAACTAACATTCCCAGGGATTTTAGGGGTTAAGACAATAGACAATATATTACAATCCCTAAAGACGATTAAAATTGTTTGAACACTACAAGTTTTAAAAGCAACCATTTCAAATTCTGAAAAAGTACCCAAAGTTTTTTAAGGCAATGAAAACGATACGGCTGATAATAAACATTAGATACCAGTGTAATATACAGTCCAATAATTATCTATCCCAGAACATTACTACTATTACAGAATAGAGCCACCCTAGAAAACAAAGTTTGTTTACTAAGTTATGATTTTAATTTTTTTTTTCACAATCCCATCGCGTCTCCTCTTGTGAGTAGCGTAGCTCCAATATTTTATGCGGATAGTGTGTTGGTCGGTTCGTTAGTCTGTTTATTTATT
Source organism: Acartia tonsa (assembly GCF_053477335.1). Lineage (NCBI taxonomy): Eukaryota > Metazoa > Arthropoda > Copepoda > Calanoida > Acartiidae > Acartia > Acartia tonsa. Next base: position 29,762,215 of record NC_137267.1, read on the forward strand.
TTGTAATTGTTTGAGTATCTTTGCCAAGTGATGGTTTGAAACTAAAGACTTTTTAAGATTATTGTCAGATGCATACATATAGGGAATATCTTGGCCTATTAAAAGGTAAAACTTACCTAAAGAACTTCCGGGTAAAGTTGTGCTATCAAAGGCAGGAGTTAGAAATATAGCTAAAAAATACTTATTCTCAATTTATTTCAACAATGGTTGGGGGAACTTACAGTGCTCGATAGGCAATTTAAGAGAAAGCATCAAGTAGTCAATATTTACTTATAAGCTTAAATAGCTTCGCTACTTATAAACATTGTCTTACTTGAATACTTGTTGGAATTATAATAGAAATTAGAATAGCAGAGTCACTTGCTTTAGATGTGTATTCAATACCACAGATATAAAACATTACCAAATTTCGACAATAGCAAATTATTGCAGATGCACAAGTTTCCTCTCCCTAATTTGCTTCACACTCTTAATCAAACTAACTTTTCTAAATATTTGCTATTGTTAAAAAGAACTTGCGGTTATTTGAAAAACTTGCTAATTTGATAATATGCGACATTGAAGGTACGCAATTAGTATATTTACTTTTCATTTTCAAGAACAAATAAGTCAAACAGCAGCGAAAATTAATATTTTTATCCTTAAACAAGAAAAATTATAGATATTTATGAACGTTTGAAGCCTTAATTTTATGTTTGAAAGCAAAGCTTTTCTATAATTAGGGAAGGTATGCCTGTATATAATAGATAGCTTTTTACGTTGATTTAGGCATTTTAGAATTGTACTCTCAATTTTAAATTTTAATTGATGATTCTTGGAGTAATAAGGTATAATTTATAAAGTTCATCGTTAGATTCATTTTGAACTTGAATCTTAACTTTTTGCACGAGGAATCCTAAGACGACACGATCCAATATTGAACGCTAAAAAGTTTTATAATAGCTATCTAAATATTTTTGAATTAAGATTGTAATGATTTATAGAGGTGATTTATTTATTTTCTTTGTGAGTAGGACTTCCTTTATTTTTATATTCAATTCATAAATATATACTCTATTCAAAACCAGGATGACAACCCACTTAAAAGCTCTAAATATTAGATAGTCGAACTAACAAATAAAGAAATAGCTGGGTTTTCATAATTGTACTATACTGTTATAGGAATCATCATACAAAGGTATAAAAATGCATGCCTAAATTAACGATCAGATCTATTAGCTTTTTTATGCCAGTAATCCAAAGGTATAAAACAATGGCTGATAATTTGATGTACACTATCAATGATGATACAAAATTTCTCTTTATGTAGATTAAAATTAGTGATTGAAACGTTTGAACACTCAACATAATAAACCAAACAATCAAATCTCACTAAAGTCCCCAAAGTTGTTAAGCCAACAAATAAGAATGAGTTATAATGAAACTTTGGGGAACCATTGCAATATACAGCTTATTATCAAGAAAAAAACATAATATAAATATAAGGTACATACAGATTTAAAAAATATTATCATAATTCTAATCTACTAAAGCAAAAATCTAAAAATGAAAATTGGGGGAAGACCTTAGTTTCTCCCCGATTGTGCTATCCATGTTCATCATCATATACCCCACACATCCAGGGTCAAATTAATATTAAATTCTAATATATGTTTTTTGTCCATATAAGTCAGCTAAAAATATGCGGGTGAAAAAATACAAGTTGGTGTTATAGCAGTCATAAAGGTAAAATAAAACACTGCAGAAAAAATCCACTTACTAGCATACTCAGCCACAGCTGCCAAACGGCCGCCTATTTTAGGATTTTTTCAGCAAAAGCCTCTATAAAAGGTTAATCTGCCGAATTCACATTTATTTCTTATTTAGCTAAGAATTCAAAAGCCTTTTAAATAAAGAAGTACGATTTTTTGTCTGATGCTTAAAATTTTAATAAATACTAAACTAATTGAGTTCTCCTATTTAGAAATGTTTCACATAGGTTCCGCAGCCATTAGGCTTTTATTTTTTATAGTCGTGCCTTTGGATGGATTAAGGCTATTTTTTGCAACTAAATCTTCAGAAACAAATTTACTTTTGCTTTAATTCTGTAACCTGCATATTTTAAAAATATATCAAGGTCTTTAATATAATTAGCATACATATTAACAAGTTTTTTTCAAGCTAAAATTCCTTGCACTGCCATTGGGTCACCCTCCCCATTTAACAGATTTTAAGCAACATACGTAGGTACAAAAACGGCCTACTTTTTTATATTGTGTAATATATGAATTTAGTGTATAATAAGAAAGCGAAGCTTACATTCAATTTAATCATGTCACGAACTATAAAAAGAAAAAGTGTAATCACAAAACAGCTGAAAACATATACTATAAAATAGCAAAATAATGACTAATACAAAGAAAAAATAAAAACATAAAATGTTTAACAAATAATCAACGAAAATAATATTGTTCTTGAGCTATTTTTTAATGATTGCCATTCGATCCTCATGAATTAATAGTCTAAAACCTAGATAGAACTATAGCAAGGCTACGCTGAACATTAAAGACTTTCTGATAAATACAGTGATAGGTCAGTGGACTATAAACTAACCTGCTACCAATTCTAGTAAACAAAATTACTGCTTTATTTCGAAGTCTTTTTTTGAGGAACTAGCGGCTAGAGGTCTCTAATGTTAATTTAGGGAAGTGGAATTGGTTGACCCTCCACTTTACATTTTATTTTTTAAAAGAAAACTTTTTAAATGGGTGGTGTGATGTTTTTTCCGTGGGCGATATTTTTTAGGGTGGTGGTACCCTCATCCAAAATGTTTATAAACCTTCAAAGCACCTATAGAAAGCTTCATTGTACAGGAAAACAATATCCTTCTAGTGGTTAGCAAGATCTATCTTATCCCACCGATTATCAAAAGAGTTTAAGTCAACCAATGTTAGAAACATTTTACAAAATTCTTGGGGAAAAATCATTTATATTTTTTTTTATTATTTATGGCATATCTTAAAACAAGATACATTTTTAGTTTTTTTTCCATTTTTTGGTTGTATTATATGAAACTCGCTAAAGAGAAAACTAAGGGAGAAAAAGTTCATTTATTCACATTTCATAAATAAAAGAAGTTGAGCAAAAAAGGATTCAATATAAGAAAAGGACTTTTAAGTGTAGGGGAGGAGGGGTGGGGGTGGACTTATACACAGTGAGAAAATTCTTGAAAAACAAAACATTAGCAATGCATTATGTCTAAATTTCATAGGAATCGCCATTCTAAAAATTAAAGCTGACTGATAAAAAACATTAACAACCATCTTAAATAATTTAATTTCTAGAATATATCTTAAAATTAATCTCTTATTGTTGAAGAAAAGCGCATAGTTTTATAGCCATAATGGAAAAGATTTTAGCAAAGCCTGTTAGCCACACGTCTACGGATGAAACTTCTTTGTATTCGTTGGCTGGTTGCTCCCGTGCGGATACGCCTGCAGCTTCCATAAGGTGCGTGGCTGAGGGCAGATGCAGTTTCAAGAACCCCTCGACATTCCCAGTAAATTAAATTTAGGATAGACGAATACTTACATTTGTATAAAAGCATTGCTAATAAAAAAGCTCCTTATTCATAAAATGTTAATTTGCCTAAAGGCATTAACAAATTTTAAAAATAGTTAAAAAGAGAAATTTACAATTTTTATTCACACAATAATAATTAGATATAAAGAAATTGACATATTACCATTTTTATTTTGTATGAAGTATCTGAAACTTGCATTTAAATAAACTTTTGATCAATTATGTATCATTAGAAATTCCATAATAAACTCTTTTTCCCTTTCTAAAGTCACTTTGTCTGTCTGCTCGTCTATTTGCCAAGGGAAAACGTGATTTTCTCGTCTCCTGTTTAAGATATGAAGCTGATTTTTTGGTGAAAAATCCCATGACCTATCCTGTCTATTAGGGTGGGTCGATTTTGGACATTTTTATTCTGAGACCAAAGCGGGGATCTGCAAATGATATTTATGAGTATAATACACATATGAATGATTATCAATTTATCCTAAGTCTTAAAACCGCTGACGACCAGACATTCAATTGTATAGCTATTTGTAAATGGGTGTAAATTTATTGAATCAGAACTGTGGCTTCATGGTGCTCCTAGGAAAGGCATTAAGGAGTAGAATCAGGAACTTTTGTCCGTTTCAAAAAATCTCGTTCCTAGCCCGAGAAAAGCTCAAAAAGCCTCTACAAATTGGACAATTTTCAATATACCTTAAAAATTGGTGGTTTTTAGTCATTTTTAAGGCTAGGAACGAGATATTTTGAAACGGACAAAAGTTCCTGATTCTACTCCTCAAGGCCTTTCCATGAAGCCATGGTTCTGATTCAATAATTTTTTTACACTCATTTACAAATAGCTATACAATTGTATGTCTGGTTGTTGGTAAAAGGTTGGTAAATAAAGGGTAAGGAAGCGAAATATGACTTTGACTGACTTATAGTCGGAAATTCATTAACAAACTGGGAATAAACACAAAAATGTTTAGTCCTCTAGCACTAATAGGAACTGAGATAATAAGTGGACAGGACTTGAATGTCGTCTTTGTATATTTTTTACTAATGAATTACATTTTTCAGTGGTCGCATTCTAATAATAAATTTTTTAAAATTCTTTTGCGGTCAGAAATTTTATTTAAGCCAGTTTTATCTGTTGCACACCCCCTCTTTGTCTAATTCCGATATGAACCCGCCCTACTGTCTATACATTGCACATAGGGGCAACAAGGGGCAACAATTCACCACCCCCAAATCAAGTTTTAAACATTCTATGAGTATTATCATACCCAATGTACATCAGATTTCAAAGGAATCATAAAAATACGCTTTTTAAGTAAGCATTCTAATGCATGGAAGTCAAGAAATGCAAAATTTTTCTTACAGAAAAAGGCATACTTTTTGTGTTTCACCAACAATTTTCAAAGTATTATAAAATCTCTTAGAATTAACGTAATTAGACAAAATAACTTCTGATGAGTCATGCATTACATATATTTTAACAGTATAAAAGAAAAAAACACAAATTGAAGAAATTAGTCCTAAATAATTTTAGTTGAAGTCAAGATTTTAATTTTTAATTTTGTTTGTTTTTTAATCAACATTTGAGAAGACAGTAAGAGGAAACTTGTTTTCGCCGGGTGTCGCCGGCTAAAAAAAACGATATTTGATTACCCAAAGACATATTTTAATCGCCAGTACTGGTTTCATTTACCCCCCCGCGCCCCCGTAGGGATTTTTAGTCCGTTTTCTGAACGTGGGTGCACGAAAAGCTTGTAAGAAAAGGCGTTTAAATGCGCTTTTAACCCATTAGTGCCGAGCGCCACTTTTATGGGCCGATCGAGCTGTAAGTTTCAGGGAAGCTTTATAATGGTCAAAACGGAATTAGTATTTTTTTGTTTTGCTCTAGTGGCATGCACAGGAAAGTTGCAAAAAAACCCGGTTCGGCTTGGCCATAAATACCAACCAGGCATTAACACCCGTTTTTGGTGCTTTCCCCCAGTTTTAAAACCCGGTTGACCTGTATAAACCCGGTTATTTTGACCAAAAATCGAAAAATGTAATTTTTGAACGCCAAAAGTGAGATGAACACTTTTTAGAACTTTGATACGATCCGTAATTGAAAACTACACAACCTCATGTAATCTAAAGAGCTACAAGTATAATACGAAGCGATTTATTTCAAATTTTGTGTTTAGCCGGCGATTTTGGGTAAAAAAACCCTGTTTTGTTGTTGTTGTCAAAAAAAATCTATTAGTGAAACCGGGTAATAAAAATTTCAGACTCCAAATGGAAATGCCGAACCGGGCCTATATAGGGCGTAAAAAAACGATAAAAAAATCATATAAAAAATAATAATTTAAATAAACTTTAGATTTAACGAAAAAAAATCAGAGACTTTACTATAAAAACAAAAAAGTTAGATGGGGTATTTTGAATTTTCATGATTTTCAAACTTTGTTGATCTATACCGGCAAACGGAAGTAAGCAAAACTACCTGCTCCAGGGGGAAATGAAAGCCAGGGTAGTAGAGGGGGGATTCATACTGAGAATGATGCAATTATGAAGCCGAAAACCGTTTTTTTTACATTTTCTGGCACCGGGTTTTAAAACCCGGTTCGGCACTGATGGGTTAAAGTCAAAACTTAAGATATAACTCAAATAAATAAAAGACACATAGACATATTGGGAAATATTTATTCAGACTTAGAATTAAAGTTAATAATAAATATTTTCAAGTTATTTTGCACTAAATGATGGGGAGGAGAGGGGGGGGGGCTAAACCTAAATCTAAACCTCTTTATGTTTGATCTTTTAATGTAACTAAATAATCGTTTCTATAGATTCTTACAATTATCAGGGATCTAAAGGGATAAGACAAAGGTCAATAAATTGTTGTACATCCCCAATGATAATACACAAAATTACCCCTTGTGTAGATTAAAGTTAGTAGTTAAAAATTTTAACACACAACTGTAAAACTTTGGGGACTAGTGTTATAAACAGCCCAATGTCCCCTACCTCAAAATTAGTTAATATGCAAATAACGTGAGGTTCTTATAATCATTCTAAATTGGAATTAGCAAGTAGTCTTCTGTCTGTCTATTGGTAATGCTTTGTTTTTAAATTATGTAGTTACAGGGTATTCATGTTTAAATAAAGCAGTTTTATTTAGAAAGGGAGGGGACTGTTAATTACACTAGTCTCCAAACTTCAAAGTTTTATAATAACGTTTTTATATTCGTTAGCATAAAAACTTCAGGAAATTTAATTGATTTTTTATTGGTTGGTTCATTAAGATGAGTGTCAAAACTTTTAAACCACTTATTGTCATCTACTGACAAATAATTTTGTAATATAGTTTATTAAATATGTATTTATTAAATATGTATCAATATTGGGGATGTACATATTAATCGGTTATTGTTTTGTTCCTTAGATCCCTTAGGTGTTAATATGTAATACAAAGTAGCTTGATGTCTGTTTGTCTGTCCGCCCATCCCTTAAGATCTCGCAAACCACTAAACTGATTGAATTCTACTCTTCAGGGAATATATCTAATGGTCCTGTGGTTGTTTAAAGATCTTTTTCAAAAATAAAAATCCCCCTCAATTTTTTCATATTTCTATAATTAGGGTCGGTCCGTCCGTACGTCTGGTACAGTTAGCTCTTTTACTTAACTTAAACAGGCTAGAATTGTCCTTTCGATCTCAAACTTTTCATGCTGATTTCTACAACAGTTAGGTACGACTTAGAAAGCACAGCAACTCTATAATCGTTACCAGAAAGTCCGTACATCCATTTATAACAAGCTGATTTTTACTTTTTTGACAACAAATAATGGTTTTGAATGTTAAAAATATCCTATTCATCTGATTTTTTGAATACTGATTCCTATTTCAATAGCGTCTATTGTTATAAGCGAAGCATCTCTATAATCAAGTCCTAAAAACGTCAGTATGTCCTTAAACAGTAACATGTATTTAATCAGTTTTAATTACAATTTTGTATAGACATGCTTTAATATTCAGTTCTGACACTTCACAAGTGTTAATGTTCGTTTGTCCTTCCATTTCAGAGCTTCGCTTCTTTCATGGATGTTGTCATCCTTGTTTAATTACATCTTGGGGCAAATCCCCTAGAGGCTAGGGGCGAAGCCGCTAGTATACATATAAACAGTAAACAAGAATCAAATATCATTATAAATATAGATATCAGTTAATAAAAATTTATGTTAATCATGCCCACATTTATAATGGATTTATTAAACATAAAAATAAAGTGAAACTTGTAGCTTGCTAAAATAAGGATCCCTATCCACCCCCATTTACACCATCCCCTCCCCTCCTACTGAAATGAATTCCATGACCCCAAATTTGACACTTTGAACACTAAAATCGGACTACAATTAACCTAGTTACACTTTAAAGGGCCCAAAAAGCTAGTGATAGGGTAGCTGCGCTACTAAAAAATTCTCATATTGCTCTGATAACCAAAACCCCTAATTAGACATTTTAAACACGAAATTCAAGATAGTTGATGGATAGATAGATGGATAGATAGATGGATAGGTAGATGAATAAATATATGGATAGATAGATGGATAAGTAAATGGATAGACAGATGGATAGATGGATGGATAGATAGAGGGATAGATTGATAAATTGATAGTTGATGGATAAAGAGATGAATAGTTGATGGATAGATAGATGGATCGATATATAGATGGATAGAGAGATGGATAGATAGATGGATAGATAGATGGATAGATAGATGGATAGATAGATGGATAGATAGATGGATAGATAGATGGATAGATAGATGGATAGATAGATGGATAGATAGATGGATAGATAGGTGGATAGATAGATGGATAGATAGATGGATAGATAGATGGATAGATAGATGGATAGATAGATGGATAGATAGATGGACAGATAGATGGATAGATAGATGGATAGATAGATGGATAGATAGATGGATAGATAGATGGATAGATAGATGGATAGATAGATGGATAGATAGATGGATAGATAGATGGATAGATAGATGGATAGATAGATGGATAGATAGATGGATAGATAGATGGATAGATAGATGGATAGATAGATGGATAGATAGATGGATAGATAGATGGATAGATAGATGGATAGATAGATGGATAGATAGATGGATAGATAGATGGATATATAGATGGATAGATAGATGGATAGATAGATGGATAGATAGATGGATAGATAGATGGATAGATAGATGGATAGATAGATGGATAGATAGATGGATAGATAGATGGATAGATAGATGGATAGATAGATGGATAGATAGATGGATAGATAGATGGATAGATAGATGGATAGATAGATGGATAGATAGATGGATAGATAGATGGATAGATAGATGGATAGATAGATGGATAGATAGATGGATAGATAGATGGATAGATAGATGGATAGATAGATGGATAGATAGATGGATAGATAGATGGATAGATAGATGGATAGATAGATGGATAGATAGATGGATAGATAGATGGATAGATAGATGGATAGATAGATGGATAGATAGATGGATAGATAGATGGATAGATAGATGGATAGATAGATGGATAGATAGATGGATAGATAGATGGATAGATAGATGGATAGATAGATGAATAGATAGATAGATAGATAGATGGATAGATAGATGGATAGACAGATGGATAGACAGATGGATAGATAGATGGATAGATAGATGGATAGATAGATGGATAGATACAAGGATAGATAGATGGATAAATAAATGGATAGATAGATGGATAGATATATGGATAGATAGATGGATAGATAGATGGATAGGGTAAGGGGGGGCTATTTTCGGGAGGGGTTAATCTGGTAATTTTCTATCTACCTTCATAAAATGACCTTTATCTTCATGTTCCTTTCAAATGACAGAAAAAAACATAAAAGCAAATTTGTTTGTTGTTAAATTACATACAAAAAAGTATAAAATGAAATTTTTGTGAGATGAATTTTAAGGGTACTAAATAATTAAATCCCCTTTGTGGTTGATTTGCCCCAATGTGCATTGTTTTGTCTGTCTGTCTGTCAGTAAAGCTTTAGTAGTAATTTAATTTTTATTAAAGAAACCTAATTATCTTGGTTTCTTTTACAGTTATAAAACTTTTTTTTTGTAAACATTCTTTCGATTTATGTACACCTAGTCTATATATTGTTTTGTCCTTCTGTCTGTTAGTAAACCAACAAAGAAGATTTTTTGGTCAAGACATCTTCTTATCCACTCTATTCATTGTTTTGTGCTAATGTCTTTCTGTCTTTATCAGTCAGTTTTTTTGACTTGGTATTTTTCTATTTTGCTAAATGGGTTTATATATGCTGCGCTACTTATGAATGTTATCAACCTTGGTTCGTTATGCAGCACATCCTTGATTTGAGGACATCAAATTTAAGAAGTTGTTAGAATACGCACATAAAAAGCAACAACATTATTACAACCTGTTGATGGGGTTGTTATACAAAAACAGTTAAATATGGTAAGTAGCGCAGCTATACTATATTGCAAAGTACGTACGTCCGTGAACGAGAGTTAAGAAAAAAATCAGGGCTCGGCAGCCGTGACTAAGCCTCAGATTTAAAAGTTTGGATGTTTTAAATTTTTTTAAAAGAGGGATTATGACATATTGGTCAGGTTTAGACTTCTAGCTGATTTAAAAAATTGTAAAAGGTTGATTTGATTGAGGCTTGCAGGCGGCTACCCTGAAAAAGTAAAATTTTATTGTTTAAAATTATGTCTGCGAAAATACCAAAGTCATACACTTTCACATAAAACATGACGGACATGCCCTAACTAAAGAGTAGCTGCGCTACTCATAGCATTTTAGTTGTGTTTTTAATTTATTTCAACTCATTAGAAGAATTTTCACATACTCGGATGTAATAAGAATTAACATAAGCATAATATGTTCCGTATCCTATCATGGTTCTGAGTAGGTTTTAAGCTATTTTTGTGGATTTCCATAAATTGAAAAAAAATGCTTTTGGAAAACCCATTTGATCCTAGTTGACATAGTTGATTATATGATTCAACAAATTCAAAATAAAACCATTTAACCCATTAGTGCCGAGCGCCACTTTTATGGACCGATCGAGCTGAAAATCTCAGGGAAGCTTTATAATGGTAAAAACGGAATTCCAATTTTTTTGTTTTGCTCTAGTGGCGTGCACAGGAAAGTTGCAATAAAACCCGGTTCGGCGCGAGTAAAAAAACCTTGCGGCATTAATAACCGTTTTTGGCGTTTTTTGGTGCTTTCCCCCGGCATTAAAGCCCGTTTGCGACCTAAATACCCGGTTATTTGGCCCAAAAAATTAAAAATGTAATTTTTGAACGCCCAAAGTGAGATGAACACTTTTTAAAACTACGATACGATCCGTAATTGAAAACTACATAACCTCATGTAATTGATAGAGCTACAACTAACATACAAAACAATTTATATCACATTTAAGATTTTGGCTATAGGTACCACCCCTTTTTGGTTAATAAACCCGGTTTTTGTTGTTGTTGTAAAAAAGATCTATTAGTAAAACCGGGTAATGAAAATTTCAGACTTTCCCCCCATATGCCGAGCCGGGTCTATATAGAACGTAAAAAAATGATAAAAAAATCATATAAAAAATAATAATTTGAATAAAACGAATTCACAAATGAATGTAAATGCCAATAAACTTTAAATTTCACGAAAAAAATCACTAACTTTACTTCATAAACAAAAAAGTTAGGAGGGGTATTTTAAAAACACCTTGTTTTTCTTGGTTTTCAAATTTTGTTGAGCTATACCGGCAAACGGAAGTAAGCAAATCTGCCTGCTCCAGGGGGAAATGAAAACCAGGGTAGTAGAGGGGGGATTCATACTGAGAATGATGCAATCCTAAAACTGAGAACCGATTTTTTTCGGCATTTTCTGGAACCGGGCGTTAAAAGCCGGTTCGTCACTAATGGGTTAAAATACATTCTTCATAGATGTAAGTGGGAATTCCCTGACCCAGAAACAGGGGCAACGATTGACATAGTATAATTGGGACGTTTTAACCAAAATGAAAATCTACGCAAAACCATCTGAATTGACTTTTCCTAGATACTTATTAATTATAATAAATCTCTTTAATGAAAGGAAATATGAAATAATATTTTTTTTACAAAAGTCTTCGATTTAAGTAGCCAATTTAACACGTGCAGCATTACCGACGGTCTAACGAACAGTATTCAGTATAGAGTAGATATTTGCTCATTGATATGATGCATTTTCACCAAAAAGTGGTAGATGTCTATCCTTAACTGGAGAAAATCTTGCTTCTCAGATGACCTAGAGACGTTTGGATAAACAGATGGTTAAATTAGTTATAGAGCCGCTTTGCTAATAAACAAGTTCCACCCTCCTCCCCTTAACCTGTTGTATTTGTTAACGTTATGCCATTAATTGTAATCAAGAATGTTTGTGCTATCAAAACCAACAGTATTATGTATCATCAATGTTTCCATAATCTCGCGGATTTGTAAAACAGTGAATTTAAGGTATAGAAAAAAAAACGCGTTGGTCTGTAAGCCTGTACTGCTAAATTTTTCATAGATATTTCCTTACTTCTTTTGTTAGTCTTATTTAGCTATATTAGAAGCGCAGCTATTCTATAACTGTAGTCTGTTTGTCTGACTGTTCCTAGAACAACAAAGTACAATATCATAAAAAAAGTATATCTAAAATCAAATCCTAAAAATGAACGTATGTCCTTTAATCAATGATTTACTCAACCTTGCAACAAATCTATGTAAAATTTTGTTTAATGTTCTACAATCTACATTTTAAGTTCTGACACTTTACAAGAGTTATTGTGTATTTGTCCTTCCCCCAGTGACGTCATATTTTTCTTTCCGGAAAAAGGGAAGGGGGGAAGAAAATCTCTTCAAAAGAGATGGGGAAAACCCCCTTTTCTCCCATCTCTTTTTTTCTTCCCCCCTTCCCTTTTTCGGGAAAGGAAAATATGACGTCACTGGAGTCGTGTTCCTCAAAAAATTATACAAAATCTGGAAAGATTGGGTTGTGTCCATTTGTGATATCTTTAGCTTCTGACAGAAAACCTTCCTTTTTCATATTATAAGATAGACAAAGTAGCTAAATTTTTGAAAAGGTCTTTTAAAAATGCAAAGTTTCTAGTAGATAAAGTAGTCCTTGTTGATGTAAAAACCATAAACGCTGCGTTACCAATAAAGTAAATTATCCTTGTTTTTTGTCTTTTTCATTTATAAAAATAATCGAGGCTTTACCTTTTTACTAAAGTACTTCTTGTTATTAATGTAAATATAGCGCCGCTAACATTAACACATTAATTGTTCTTGTTTAAGTTTTTTGTTGGCTTCTCATTTATGAACATAAACAGTAGTATCAAAAAGGTTAAAAACGTTGTCTAATTTGGTCTTTTTTAGGTTCTGTTCATAAACGAAGCATATCCAAAATCAAGTCTTAGAATGTTAGTATGTCTTTATTAAGCATCCAGTATTAACCCATTAGTGCCGAGCGCCACTTTTATGGGCCGATCGAGCTGTAAGTTTCAGGGAAGCTTTATAATGGTCAAAACGGAATTCGTATTTTTTTGTTTTGCTCTAGTGGCGTGCACAGGAAAGTTGCAAAAAAACCCGGTTCGGCTTGGCCATAAATACCAACCAGGCATTAACACCCGTTTTTGGTGCTTTCCCCCAGTTTTAAAACCCGGTTGACCTGTATAAACCCGGTTATTTTGACCAAAAATCGAAAAATGTAATTTTTGAACGCCAAAAGTGAGATGAACACTTTTTAGAACTTTGATACGATCCGTAATTGAAAACTACACAACCTCATGTAATCTAAAGAGCTACAAGTATAATACGAAGCGATTTATTTCAAATTTAGTGTTTCGGCTATAGGTGCCGCCGTTTTCGGGTAAAAAAACCCGTTGCTCGAAGTTTTAAAAGACACACACTACAAAAAAAGAACATATAAAATTTGGGTGTTACATATCAGAAAACGAGCATAAAACTATTGGGTGACACCTATAGAGATTACTAGGGTTATTAGGGTGGCTCAAACCCTTACTAATGACGTAAACTGTTATTTTTATTGGTTGAAAAGTTAAAACCGGGTAATAAAAACCGAAACCGAGCTGGGTTTTAAAATTTTCGGGTATTTATGGCCAAGCCGAACCGGGTCATAATAGGGCGTAAAAAAACGATAAAAAAATCATATAAAAAATTATAATTTGAATAAAACGAATTCACAAATAGATGTACTTGTCAATAAACATTAGATTTCACAAAAAAAAATCAGCGACTTTACTATAAAAACAAAAAAGTTAGAAGGTTATTTTGAATTTTCATGATTTTCAAATTTTGTTGAGCTATACCAGCAAACGGAAGTAAGCTAAACTGCCTGCTCCAGGGGGAAATGAAAGTCAGGGTAGTAGAGGGGGGATTCATTCTGAGAATGATGCAATTATGAAGCCGGAAACCAGTTTTTTTTCCATTTTTCGGAACCGGGTTTTGATGCCCGGTTCGGCACTAATGGGTTAAAGTAATTTTGAGTAAGATTTACATAGTATTTTTGTACAAACTTATCATCCTTCAATTCATTATTAGAAGCTTCATGTTGGTCCTACCAGCGACTTCATTAATAGGCAGTCAATGTTATGTCAGCTATGACCACTTTTATTAAATTAAGATACTAAGCACATTTTCTAAACTACAAGGACAAAAAGCTTATATGGAAAACCGTTTTATACATCTTATTGTCGAATTTAGACAACGCTTTTTATAAATTTTATGTCAGGAATTTATAGCCATTTTATGTTTAGTTGATAAGGCAGGGCTCGGCAGCCGTTCTTCTCTAAGCTGCAGAAAATTAGACATTTTTTAAATTTAAAATTAATTTCTAAATCTGTTCCTTTTATGTCAGTTTAGTATCAGTTATTTTTTCGCATCGAATTATAGACAGCTTTCTATGGATAGTAAAATACAATAAAAAAATGAGAAAAAAACTGTAATTTTTTATGATTTTTTTTCATTATTCGTGTAATTTTTCTATAATACAATACGTTAATACTAGGGTTGGGCCGGATATCCGGTGTGGCCGGATATCCGGCCGGATATCCGGCCATTTTCAATATCCGGCCGGAAACCGGATATTGAAACTATCCGGCCGGATATCCGGCTATAACTTTTTTTATATTTTACACCAAAAATCTCTGCTTTTTAAAATTTTAAATGGCTATAATTTTCTTATTTTTGAAGCTAGAAGAACATTTTTTGAATATGTTTATCTTTATGTAAATTTTATATATGAAATCTCAAAAGTTTATTAATAAATTTTTTTTGCTACTTTAATATCTGGTAATTTAGCCGGTTATCCGGCCGGATATCCGGTAATTTGGCCGGATAACCGGATATTTGCCGGATATCCGGCATTGGCCGGATATCCGGCCGGATACCGGATATCCGGCATTTGAAATCAGCCGGATATCCGGTATCCGGTATCCGGCCAAAAAAGTATCCGGCCCAACCCTAGTTAATACATACTTTTTCAGAACGGTTCAGAACCGGTTTTCATCCAGCAGATATGAATCGGTTTCGAGGCCTTACTTGAAAAGACGTTTTTGAGGACCCAATTGGCAGCTTATGCTCGAATGCCGAAAAATACATAAAAATCATCCTTAAATACTTATACACTAATTAGTGATTACGATCAAATAACGTTACGTGTCACTAACCCGCTATTGGGAGGTAATAGGTTCCAATCTCAGCCCAAACCAAATCAACTCTAAAGACGTTAAAAGTTTTGCCTTCTGCTGCTATGTTTGATGATGCACGACATTAATAGTAAAAGTAGGGATAATGCCTTGGCTCAAAACAGGCATTTGCACTGTTAGGACTTCCAGTCACAGTTGCACATTCAAAGGGTTGGTTTTCTGCACTTGTTGGGTTGTTAGTGCCGTGGAACCTTCTATAAAGGTTTGGCCCTGCGTTGTTATCGACTGTCCCCAGAGGTATTTGTGTGTGTGTGTGGAGAAAGATCTCGCAAACCGCTGAATTGATATAGTTCTTATTTACAGAAAAGCTTTTCAAATGTCCAGGAAAGGTTCATATCTATGTTGGCTTTTAACAAAAATATACAAGAGTAGCTACTATGTCAGGTAAAGTTTTGCTCTCATGAATGTTATCATCCTTGTTTCATAGCGTTTTAAAACCCTTTATAATTATTAGATTATTAATCAACATAGGATCTATCGTAAAAGTTGTAACCAACATTCTTAAAAACTATAAAATATAGGCTATAATTTTTCCCATGAAATATAGGAAATTCTACACGAGGGATACTACATCTGAAGAAAGGTTTTGTTAATATAGAATTACCCTATCAATGATAGTGAATCTAAGTGTTTGTCCTTTAAGATCTCAAAAATCACTTAACCAATTTAGTTCCCTCATTTATTGTAATTATCATTTGTTTTGACGCCATTAAAGGAATGAAAATATTGCTTCGAAAGCGATTATTATCTGCTGGATTAGAACCGGGTTTGAACCATACCGAAAAATAATTTTATTATAGATAATTTAATAAAATTATTGCCAGTTTTGTTAACCCGGACCTTCAGCCATGAAAACTAAACTTTTTATCATTCCACTTATCCCTTTGATCCAGGAATTGAAGAAGAGTCCCGCAATTTTTATTGATACTGTAAATATTAGATAATTTATACGCACAGACAGACAGATGGCCATGCGCACCTTACTCCTTACCTTACTCCTGCGTACAGACAAACACACGCACAAGCAGACTTGCTGACAAACAGACAAACATATAATCTTCCTACTATTTTATTGATATTGTAAATATTAGATATTTATACAGAGGAATATAAATCATTTTTAGTGGCGAAACTACTCTACAAGTCAAAATTAATTTGGATCATTAGTTTTTTTTTAATACCAGCGGCTACGCCTCTAGAGGCCTCTAAAGCACTTTAGATAGTGGGAAATTTAATTTGACCACCCACCAAAAAAAGAAAAAGTACAATTCCCCCCTATTTTTTTTTTTTTTGGGGGGGGGGGTAAGGTTTCATTCAGCTCTTCAAAATAGTTTTAAAAAATTCCGAGACCTATAAGATGCAATATACCCTTTAAAGGAAAGCCATATCGGCTCAGCGGTTAGCGAGATTCATTGGTACATACTACACACACAGAGACATCATGTTACTTTGTTATAAGGATTAAAGCACACCTCAATTTACTCTGTTCGTCTGTCAATCTTTCGTTAGCTGAAAATTTTATTTACTTGCCTTTTAAGTTTTCTTGTGATGATATGTCTTGAAAATACACATCTATTCACGCACATAAACTGTCCATTTGTCCGTATTGCTGTGAGGAAAATATGACTTATTTGGCTGCTAAATGATATAGACTTCTAAAACTATATTATCAAAAAGAAGTTGTATCAACTTTTTTTTTTATAGCTAGCCGGTTCTTTTAGTAAGTAGTAGATGTAAAATTTTTCATAGAATTCAAATATGCAATCGGTTTTTTTGTAGACCTCTTATTTTTTAAGTAATTTAAGTTTTTTAAAAAAATAATTAAGTCGGTTTTAAGGTACTAAAACGCAACAAAATAAAAGAAGAAAATGGTCAGTAAGAACAAAAATAGTAAGATCTTTAATTTGACACCTTACTTTTAAAATTCTGTTGAGTAATTATTGAAAAAATCTATTTTTTTAACCTCGGTATAATAAAAACTTTAGACCTAAATATTTTCTCAAACAGACATAAAAAACATGGGTTCATATATACCATTAGAATCAGAAAAATATTACGAATCCATTGTAAGCAAAATTGAAAAAAATTAAAAAATTAAAAAATTACAGAAATGGCCAATTATTTTTTTTGTTCAGACAACACTATTGTCTTCCCTTTTTTACCCCCTCTTTACCCCCTCTTTACCCCCTTCCCATTTTTATACTCAATTGAAGAATTAAGACGTTGCCTGTACAACATAATATGATATTTTCATATAATTCCTTTTATTGTAGTTTATATACTATATTGTAAACTTTTTTTTTCAATTTTGCTTACAATGGATTCGTAATATTTTTCTGATTCTAATGGTATATATGAACCCATATTTTTTTATTTGTGAAATAATAAAATTAAGTTCAAAGTTTTTATTCTCGTGGGTTTAAAAAAATCGATTTTTTCAATAATTACCTGACAGAATTGAAAAAGTAAGGTGTCAAATTAAAGATCTTACTATTTTTGTTCATAATGACCATTTTCTTTCTTTTTTTTGTTGCATTTTAGTACCTTAAAATCGACTTAATTTTTTTTTTTTTAAACTTAAATTACTTAAAAAATAAGAGGTCTACAAAAAAACCGATTGCATATCTGAATTCTATGAAAAATTTTACATCTACTACTTACTAAAAGAACCGGCTAGCTATAAAAAAAATAGTTGATACACCTTCTTTAAAAAAAATTAATAAACCTTAATGTTTTAGAGTCTATAAAGTTCATAGCACACGATTTTATAATAAGAATATTAATCAAATAAGCTTAATTAAATATATTTAAACCTAATTTATGTGTAAACCGTTCTAATAATAATAACGTAAAGATCACGAAAATGACTTTAAAATAATTAAAAAGAATGCTCTTGCGCATTTTTAGTAAAACCTATGAAAAATAACCTTCTAATTAAATCAATATTTAAGAATATTAATATTCTAAAATAAATTTATGAAATAAAGGAATATGCAAATAGGATGATAATAAAATTATCTCAATAATTAGAACATAAAATGTCAAATTTAAAAGCAAAGATTTTCTACAATATTTGAAAAATAAGTATACCTTATCTGTATGATTAGAGTAGCTATGTACATTCGCAACATATAGCTTTTATGACAGAATTATTCTATCGATTTTAAACTTTGCATATTCATTCATGTAACAGTAAATGAATTAATATTTTTTTATCAAGCGCTGAGTCTGACACTCTTCAAGTGATAATATTCGTTTGTTCTATCGTCTGATTTTAGAGCTTCCCTTTTGTGGATGTTTTCATACTTTCCAATTTAGTCAACCCTAAAGTCGATTTATTGAGTAATCAGACTTTTTTATGATTGATTAATTATAGGCTAAACAAAAGCAGAGGGTTAATTAAAATAAAATTCAACTTAAAAAAATCAAACTATTAACCAATATGCCTGTTATATATCCTTAAAACTCAATCAAAATATATAATTTACAAAATTATAAATGCGTACAATATGCGTATATCAAAATTAGGATGGGTAATTAATGGGCCCTGATGGCGCAATTACGCATTTGGTGGCCTTGGATTTAAAAAAAAACCGCACGTTGACTCATTTTCGGTTACTTTGTTATGTGCTTATTATCGTGAAGATGGGTAAAATTAAGAAGCTTTTCTATAAATAGTGTCATTCCATGCCATTTAAAACATCCTGGAATTTATGGAATAATGATTCCAAGAAAAACAAGGTATATAAATGATTAAACTGCAAGTTCTATTGATTTTACTGTACTTTAAACTGGGATGACCCCTTCTTAGATAAAAATTTTTAAGCAAATTAAAAGTTTCCCAAAATATTGTAAGCTAATGAATGGTAGAACGAGTTTAGGTAAAGCTTTATTTACAGACTATTGCCCTCCCCCCTCTTACTCAGTATTTTGTAAAGCATGTATTAATGATCTCATTTTAATCTTCACCCTAGGCGTGTCTACAAATTATAACCATACAGATTTTTTCTTTTTTAAACAAGGATGAAAATTTTTGTCATCATAAACGATGCTTTTTTATAAGATCCGTACGTCCATCCGTCTGTCAATAAAATTGTTAATAAAGCTTTGGTATGACCAATAATCTTAATGGACAAGACAATAGAAAAAAATGAATTTACACCTCCAATTATTATAAACAAAATTACCCCTTCTTTCGATTGAAGTTATTCGTGGAAAAGTTTGGGCATTCAAACCCAAACTTGAATTAATAAAAGTCCAAAAAGTTTGCAATCCAACGAGGGAAGATTGAACAATAAATCTTACTGGCTCTAAAAGTTTCTAAACTCGTTTTCCTAGCTTGAGGGAGGGGGGTACATATATAAACGAAATGTTTTAGAGTAGTTACGACTAAAAAGAGAAAAATTCTTTTAATTAAAGAAATGAATTTTCTAGAAGGCGTAGTCACGGGAAAGCCCTTTAAGATCAATAGACTAGAACATCATTATTAAAGTCGTGAGAAAACATATGAGTAACATCCAAGCTTATCAATTTGACTCCCCCCCCCCCCCCCACCAAAAAAATAATAATACCTAATTTTATATGGCTATATACGGCTTATGAAGCTCAATATAGTTACCGAAAATGGTATATCTAAATTTTAGGTTGTTAACTATTATAGTTTAGTAAATAAAATTTAAGCAACCTCCCCCCATTCTATTTTAAATACCATAAGTTTCTATAGGGACTTTTTTCAATCCTAATACAAAAGTAATAGGGTCTCTATCTGTCTTGGGGTGTAAATGTATGTATCCTAAGATCTTGGTAACCTCTGGATCGTGAATCTTCTTAAAGTCTCTAGGGGCGTAGTGAAAGGCCATATCCAATCTTCTATGGAAAATTTAGTTTAAAACTGTGAAACCAAATAGCTTAAGATGATTTACGATTCAAAAGGAATTTTTTCCACGTTTTTTTTGTATGTTTTAGAACATTTGATGATTACTTGTGGTTATATTATACTAGCGGTTGCACCCTTATCATCTATGGAAGGGGGGCACATAATTAAAATATTTAAAAGACAAAAAAAGAATGAAACAATCCTAAGTCTCGGTGAAGCTCCCCTGAAATGGAGAACTCAATTAATTCGGTGGTTAGTGAGATCTTAACTTTATAGGATGGAACAAGACGATTTTTTTTGTTTTAACTTTTGGCATATTGGTGGATTTTCTTTAAATACATGATACCAGAATCCCCCACCCCTTATTTTTAAATGAATTGAAAATAAGGGGTGGGGGGGGGGGGTTAGTTTCGCGTTTGTTTGTTTATTACTTTAAAACAAGTTTGGTTATATTTTGTATTAGTTAAAGGCCCGTAGGATCAAGGCACCGTAGGTACAGGCCCTTCAGGGTTTGGGCTTTTGCAGAAGGTAGGAATAGGAATTCCCAAACCCCCCCCCCCCCTCCCCGTTTATTTTTATTTATGATTTTTTAGATCCTTTTTCTTTAATACTGCTACTAAAAATATATAACTTTGAAATAGCTATATACTTATGAAAAAAAAGTGTTTACACTTAAAATGTTTTAAGGATTTAGGTTTTTTTTCATTTTGTAAATGGAAACATTGTTCTACTTAAAAGTTGTGATAAAAACGTATGTTTCTATAAACTCTTTAAAATTTTATGGTATTTCTTAGATTTATGTGAAACTGATCTCTGATGATAGTGTCTAAAAAATGACTCCATACTGGCCTATCATTGGTCAATTAAAAAGTATACTGCCTATCATTGGTCATTTGTATTGTATAACGTCACTTTTTTTAGGCACTATCATCAGTTTCCTCTATATTATCTACATTTCTTAGTCTGTCTAGATAAATAACATATCATACCTTTTATTATTACTTATTTTTATCAGTAAGGTAACAGTCACTGTACAGTTAATCATACTGGTACCCAAAGTTTCAATGGTTACCAGCAAGTAACAAACCAAAAGTATAAACAACCCTAAGTTAACCCAACTTTACCTAACCAAAACATTTATTTATTAATTCTCAAATTCTTTAATATTTTTAAAACTTCGCAACAATTTGATGTACAGTTTTGTTAAGACTTAAAAATTAATGTTCTGCATATTTAGTTCTGATACTTTTAAAAAGTGTTGATGTTCGTTTGTCCTAACGTTTCAGAGCTTTGCTTTAATGGATGTTGTAATCCTTATTTTCATAGAAACACCTTAAAGTAATATATTAAGTAAAATTGCATGTATTTTGCATTTAGATATAAATTTGAGACCTTTTTGCAAAACAGATAAGTAGCACTATACCATTGAAAGCCATATTTCGGCGGAACAAAAATTAAAATATAGTATCAAAAATTCACCAATATTTTTGCTTTGCTTTATAGCAGTGAAGCTGCTCTATAAGAAGCCTTATTATGCCTGCTGTATTACCGTTCCTTTGTAAGTGCTCGTTTCCATTCTTCTTCTCCTCTCTTTTTTTATCTTCTTGAGTTTGATCATTTCAATATCTTATATTTTTGCCCTTTTCTTATTATCTTTTTTCGTTCTTGTTTAATTTTTTTAGCGAAGCAAGTCTATTAATGAAGGGTTAGAAAAGGGGAAGGGTGGATACTAAAAATTACGGAAAGGGAAATATAAATTTTAAGGGATTTTACTCAGGATAGACCCAAGATCATTCATACAGACACAAAAAAATACAAAGGATATTTGTTACTATGGATCATCATAACAGGTCCACCAATGTTGTAAAAATAAAGAATGTAAGGTTTGACGGATTTAGTGCAATGTGGGGGCGAAATACCATTCGTTTTTTTCATCCAGGGACACTGACAATCCTTATATAAAAGTAACAGGATCTGTGTCTGTGTGTCCGAAGGATCACTCTAACCCGTCAGCCGAAATGGTTCACCTTCACAATGTAGCTACTCATAGGTCCTGCCCTGGAAAGGTTTATATTATATAACTATTTTAGGGTGGTTTCTGCCCCCCTCCCCCCCCCCCCCGACAAAAATTTTTCCCGCCTTGTGGACAGAGTAATGGATCAACATTTCACCCTCTTAGTCATTTTACAACATACAGAAAATTGTAGAGTAGCCTCGCAAGGGAGAAAAGTAGATCCTAATTTAACTTCTATATTATTTTTCAAAGAAACATCAAATAAATAGATAATCCAGATAAATCTAGTTATGTTTAAAATGAGTAATAATTATGTGCCTATAACTTTTCCACCAATAGAATATGCTTATTAATTTGTCTTCTTATTTATGATGAAATTATATTTAAAACAAAATAATTCTGTCAAAAATAAAGATTTATAAAAACATCTGGTAAAGTACGAATTCAATAAGCTGAAAGGCACCATAAGAGTTTTCCACGAGTTAACACATGAAAATATAAGCCTTCCCCCATGTCATAATTTTACCCACATATGTGCCAATTACCACTTCCCTTTGAAGATCTCTCCCTTATGCATTTACTCGTTGAATCAAAACTTAATCCTTTTTATGGTAATTCATACAAAACCACGAAAAATAGTAAAATCAATAGTCAAATATTTTCTAGTATAACAATAACAACGGTGTGGATTTTCTGGTTTCAGAGAGTTTTGCTTGTGATATTATGTAAAATTAATAGTTCTTTAAGATCACGAGAACAGTTATTGGTTTGAATCTCTCAAGCATAGGACTCGTTGAAATCACTGATTCCATATTTTTATGTTTAACATGTGCAAAAATACAATGTGATCACTTTACAATCTTTAATTTGTTATATTATCACTTTGTATAAACACTCGAATGATTTTTCAAATGTCTCAAAGAGAAGTTAAAAGAGAAGCATTTTGGTGATACTCTCTAGGCTCAGCCAAAGAGAAGCTAAAAGAGAAACATTTTTGGTGATTCTCTCTAGGCTCTGCCCAGTTAGCTGGGAAGTAAGGCCTATAAAAGGTGGCCCATTCGGGCTATTCAGTCAGTTGCGATATAGCAAGACAGATCGCCAGTCGAATTTCTTAAGGGATAAGTCGGGTTAAATCTTTGACTAGAAACTTAGCTTGAGTAAAACTTCTCTCTGAGATTTTTGGCCATAACATACCTAAAATAAAATAGATTTTGTTAAATAAAATTATTCAAACTTCCTTAAAAATAAAGATCTGAGATATTACAAAACTTTGTTTATACTTTAGGTATAGGGGGGAAATAATAGGGTTTAAGCCCCTGTGGGCTAATATTAATAGGTATCTACTAAGATTAAGTAAAAAGAATAATATTTGTTCGGACCTTAAGATACCACAATAGATTCCAAATTCCGGGATCGCCTGATGGTTTCTGAGACTCTGACAGATTTTATTTCTTTAGCAGTATAAAATTCCTATACCATAAGATAACACCAAAGGCTAACATATAGTGGTCTAAAGGCTGGTTAGTGAACCCTAGCGGGGATCTTACTCTGAGGTTGGACGGAATTTTACTTCTCAATAATTTGTATTAAGTTTCTGACATAACACCTCAGATTGTTGAGGCTGGTCAGCCGGGTCTGCACTCTCGTGATTATCTTTTCGAAGGTAAATAGATCTAGCTTTTTCGACGAACCTTAGTATAAAATATTAGGAAATCTGGTATATTTTTGTATATTTGAGGCCAAGACTTTAAGATAACACCGTAGGTCGGCCAAATTATCGTGGCCGCAGGTTGGTTAGTGAGACCGCCCCATATATCGTGTTAGTCGGTGATAACTTACTCTATAGATCTTGGTCTAAAATATTTAATCAAAATTCATATAGGGCATCAATAACTTAAAAGTTTGAATTCCAATAGACGTATGATCGTTGATATACAATCCTGAAACCACCGATAGCACATTATTTTCGGAATAGGGTTTTTAGGTAAATTATATATCTACTGTTTAGTAATCTATTATCTAGTGATTTGGCTTGAATGTAATTAGTCATTTCATTGGATGGTATTTTTCTAATCAGACAGATATTAGTGTTTCACTGAATCGAGCTTGGACCGGGAGAGGAGGTGAGAGCGCAGCGCCTTGGCCATAGTAGTGTGACAGAAGGACGCGACTGTTCCGGGAACCGGGTAGTGAAGCATAATAATTGGTTCCGTTACCTACGGATTAACCCAGGTAAGATTTAACTTTTTTTCTTTTAGGTGGGATATTGGCTCAAGGCCACTAAATAAGTCTTACCAGTAAAGCATCCATAACAGCACAGCTCTTCATTGACAAACAATCATTCCATATGTCACCATCATCATCGCCATTTATCTCTTCTATCCAGAGCATAGGCCACGCACAATGGTGCTCCATTTATCTTTGATTTAGGATTCATTCCATGTGTAGTACAGCAATAACCTAAAATGGATGATATTATTATTGATCAATTAGAAGATGAAATATTAAATCCTCCACCTTATAATCCAGAATATGAACCTGGATTAAATAATGCAGTAAATCATTATCTAAGACTGGAGGAAATACCTAGTGTTCATGTTAGGCCTGAGATTCACTCAGCAACAGCAATGCTTGTCTTAGGCAATAGGCGACAAAATCGCATATTAAATAGGCCTCAAATACATTTACAAGACATTCCTCCCATACATGAACATGAGCCAAATATTCAAGTAATAAAACAAGAAAATAATGGAAATAAACCCCAAAATAAAAAAGTAGTTAAACCAACTTCAGATTTTTCGGGTTATGAGTCAGAATCTAGCTATTATAGTGAGGATTTTGACAGACAAAAAAGTAAAAAACATTCAAAAAAAAGGCCTGACAGAATGTATGATCCACTTAACCCACATGGCAATGAGGACCAGAGACGCCATGAACAACATCATGATAGACATGAAAATCGTTATAAACACGATAAAGACAAAACTAAGTCTAACAAAGAAAGACAACATAGAAGAGATGATAGTGACAGAGAAAACAGGCATAAAGACAGACAAAATTTCTCTATGCCAAGGAGAATGAATAGACGTAGTAATAGTAGTGGTCCTAGCTCTAGTTCTAGCTCTTCAGATACAGAGTTAGATAGAAGGACTCCATCTACCAATAGAAATAACAGAAATAGAGAGACAGGACAAGAAAATAACTTACTTAGAAATATCTTATCTGAATCTCAAATGTGGCAACTCAAACTTCTCCTTCATGAAAACACATCTACCACGGACCTAAATACAGCAAAAATAATTAATCTAATACCAAATAATTTAGTGTGGGGCAGTTGTCAACACGAACGTATTCACAGACAAGTCAAAATATTGGGTAAAATCCCACCCCAATATGGAGAAAAAACTAATCCTTACACTTTTTTTAGCACTTTTAAATATTTGGAGGAATATGAGATCCCCTTTACTCATAGTTCCTACAACAATATTCTCATTCACTATTTTAATGAAGAATCAAGAAATAAATTGGATATGTTAGAAATAGACCCAAATATCCTCAGTGCACAGGATTTTGTAAAATCGATCCTAACTACCATAGGTGCAGAATTACTCAACCCGCAAGACTATGAGAAACAATTCTACACTTACAGATTCACTAAAGAAGATGAAGACAGACCAAATAGAATAATAATACATTTGGCAGCCATGTTGCAAAAAACAGGCAATAGTCATGAAAATCAAATGGCCAAACTTAGGGAAAAAATATGTACCTATTTGGTACCACCATTATTGCAGTCTGCATTTTTGACATCCACAAATGTTCCTAACTTCTCTAAAGAGACAATCTTAAGCTGGTTTAGTAATAATAGAAGCTTCTATAATTCAGCCATTGAGAGGAAAAGAAAATTAGACAGACAAAAAAATGCAAATGTAAACCAGGTAGAAAAGGAAAAAAACCCTACCCAAGAGGTTTCATTTCAACCTAAACCCATGTGTGAACATTGCCAAAAGCCTCACTATTCTAAATACTGTTTAAAACATCCAGATGAAGCAGTTAAAAAAGCAAATATGGAATGGTGGTATAAAAAGAATAAAGAAAAAGCTAACAGTATAGTTTGTTTATTGTGTAATTCTGACACCCATGGTAGTGGGGAGTGTTTCACTTTCCCTAATGTCACTCCCTCCAAAGAAGAATGCCCACGCTGCTTAAATTATGGTGTATCAAGACTATACCATCCATTGTCGGCGTGCAAACTCCCGCCAACAATGGAAAAAAACTAGTAGGGCAGCCGAGTATTTCTCAAGAAAGCAAAAACATACAATTACAGGTAAAAATACCACAAGTTACGGATTCTTGGGACATACCCGGCACCCCTATTCTAGGGAAAACCTCACCTTTAAATCAAACTGGTCCCAAAATCAACTTTTCTTTGTCCATCCAGATAAACCTGGAAAATTCAGATATTAATTATCAAAATGAAAATAAAAAAATTAAAAATGTTGAAGTACTAGAATGTTCGACTACCCAAAATAATGTCAATAATAATACCCAAAATAGTGTAGATAGTAATAATACTAATAAGCTAATAGAAAATATATTAATGGAAAGTCAAACATCTAATACTTCAACATCAAACTGTTCGTCTATAAACAAGGATTTAAAAATAATGGAAAAATCTATTGTTAATAATCCAATAGATAAAATTAACCCGCCAATAATTACCAATATAAAAGAAAATGTGTCTAACACAAAATTGGATAATATTAGTAAATCCCCTAATTATGCGTCAAAGCAAAAAATAAGTCAAAATATTGAAAAATTATCTACCAATAAAATTTCCGTTAATTCGACTAGGAAAATTTTTGAAAATTTCGAATATAATAGAAATAAGCCTGTAGAGGAACATTTAAATCAAACAATAGGCAAAGTCGATTTAGAAAATAGTTTGGGGCAAAAAGAGGAAATAGACGAACAGACAAACATCAGTAAAACAGAAAGCAAAGAAAATTACCCTGAGGATTTAGATGAGCAGATAATTGACTACTGCAAAACTGTACAGTCCTCTTACAACACTGACATATCTGAAAACAATAGAATTAAAGAAAAATCAGTTTTTAAAAGTGCATTGTGCATGAAAAATGGGGCCAGAAACACAAAGGCTTTATCATGGCTCCAATATCTTGAAGACTTTCCTTCTCAAAATAAATTCATGACAATCATGTTAGTTCTATTAACAAGCATGGTGATTGGTAGTACTCTTGCGCTATTTGGCTTATTATTTTTTATCATTGCATACATTAGTATGTCAAATGGGAGACTATTACTCATTGCCCTGGCTGAACGGAGAACTAACAGGATTGATATGAATAAGCTTAAAACAAAGCCGGAGTTTAAGCCAATTAAATCGATTTTAATTAAAACCCTAAATAAAATAATTAATGTTTTAAATTATATTAGGGTTTATCTAGCTAAAAAAATACGGTATAAAATAGTCATTACCCAAACGTTTTAAGAATCACCAGATCCCATTCTTAGAACTATACAATGAGACACAGAGTTTCATTAATAAATTTATAGTATAAATGTATAAAGAGCATATTATTTGATTTCCAATTGCAAAGACCTAGAGCGTTGCAGACGAAAAATAATTCCATTAAATTTTGCTTTCTAAGTATAGCTGTTTAATACTTTTTACTGCTTTTTTGAAAAAGAAAGGGACAATTTTAGTAAAAAAATTGTCATTTCTGTCTAAACTTATGTGAAGTATCTAAAACTGCCATTATATTCAAAATCATCTTTTCCGATTTACAACACTGCATTTTTAAACCTAGTTAATTGCGATTAATAAGACATTTTTCCTAATGGTGTGATTACTTTGTAGCAAATCAAAATTATCGAGTTTTTAGAGACATCTAGCGACAAATGTAGAACTAATATATTGCAGATGTTCCCAAAGTTGGTTTTTGCCAGTTTTTACGCTGTTTTCGATTTTTTTTCATAAAAGGTTGAGCTCTCCCTTGTGGGGGTGGCAAATTAACTATGTCCTTATTTCAAGTATTGGGTTATTGTCAGTTTCAAGAGGTCAATAGATAATTTTCAAAATAATTTTTAACAAATGAACAGTATTTAAAAAATGCAAAAACGAAATTAACTAGGCAAAATGCAGAAAACATTATAACTGAAACATAGATGTCCAAGTAAAGGGGTAATGGTGTATTTATCCCTTACACCCCTCAAGTTTTTAAATATCTTACATTACTAACATATATAAATCCTCATTTTACCCCCATGCTAAGTAAAAAGCTTGGGCGTCCTTGTGATAACATTAGTTTGCAATTTGCTCTTGGTTCTTTTGCCAGCACCCGGCTGTATTTACATTTTTGAATGATTCAGCTTATTTCAAAGACCCAACCAAAAGTCGTGTAAAAAGTCTTTGAGAAGGGGTAGTTGTTACATATACTATTTATTGCTCTATATAATACATTACTTTAATGTTTTATTTATAAAAGGCAAGAAAAAATAATAAAAAGTTTGAACAAGAATAGACATTATTATAATTATAAAGTAGGGCAATTATGTGTGCTTAATAAAATAAATAAATTCAATAGAATATTAAAAAGCTCAACAGACGACAATTCTAGTTCTAGAGCAGATACGCTGTCTAGTCTGTAACAAATACAGACATATCTAGTTTTGTAGCAAAAAAGAACATACAATCAAAATTATAAAATAACTCCCCACAAAACTGCATAAAACATACAATTTAGTTATAGAATAATTTTGCTTAAAAACCTTCCTATACCTCCATTAGTATCCACAAGCCCCTCACTCTTCCGCAGACAAATCCGGTACATCTGCGTATTACAGGAGGCCCCAAAGGGGAGACTAAAACTGGTAGGAATTCCGCAGTTATCAGCTGTCACCAATGTCATCTTTTTTTCAGTTCTACAAGCTTCCTCAACAAATTTTGTTTCACCAAATACAATTACAGACACAATACCTAAAAATAAAATACAAGAATTAATAACAATTAAATAGATAAAGCTATTAAGATTTTTTTTGCAGAAATAAGAAAACACCACACAATAATAAAATAATAGTTGACAAAATTTATGAACAGACATGTGTTATCCAAAAATACAAGACCTTGAAAATAAACATGAACTTGATCCCAAAAGAAATAAAAACTTCTGTTAAACATCGGGCTTTAATAAATAGACAAAATCAATTAAATCCAATTTTTATTAAATTATATGCATATGTGACGTAAATTTCCAATAGATTATCATCCATTGTCCTATCCCCTTAGATCCCTGTATGTATGTCTAACTAGATTAAATTTTATGTGTTTATGTGTCCTAAATTTGATTTTCCAACAGATTATCATCCATTGTCTTATCCCTTTAGATCCCTGTAAGTAAGTCTAAATAGATCTGATTTTCATTAATTATGTGCTTATGTGTCGTAAATTTGATTTTCCAACATATTACCATCCTTTGTCTTATCCCTTAAGATCCCTGTATATATGTGAAACGTTGTCTAATTTTTTTATGAAAACAAACTTATAAATTCTGTGTTTATGAGGAGAAAAACTTGATTTTAAACACATGTTCTGATAATCGCTTAAAAATATGCACTTTTTACTAATTTTTATACACATAAATAAA
This sequence comes from Acartia tonsa, assembly GCF_053477335.1. Taxonomy (NCBI): domain Eukaryota; kingdom Metazoa; phylum Arthropoda; class Copepoda; order Calanoida; family Acartiidae; genus Acartia; species Acartia tonsa. Next base: position 29,792,140 of record NC_137267.1, read on the forward strand.
TTTGATTTTCTTGTACTTATACTTAAAATTACTAATTATACAACTTTATAAAGTTTAAGACTGAACTGATTAAGTTCTCTATTTTATAGAAGCTTAAATTAAGTTCCACATTGGTTTAAAGATTTTATTTTTAGATTAAGGCTACAAAGCAAATAATTTCATGTATTCTCAAACTTCATATAGTAAATTATGTAGAAGATCGTATTATAGACAGTTTTCCACTAACTCTTAAATGAAAAAATTACTAAACTAGTATTATGAAATTTTAGTTGGTATTGATTGAAGATTGTGTATAATTCGATGCTATACATGAGTTCTAGTATAGCTGAGAACCGGTTCTAATCCATCGGACATTAATTGGTCTCAAAGCAATTATCACACATCCTTTTAGCCCTGGAACTCCAGGAAATTAATTTTTTTGTAGCATATAATTGAGAATGTTTAAATAAAGGCCTTTTTGACTATGTGTGGCAAAATAAAGGACTTTTTCTCATCAAATTATCAAACTTAATATCATCTCAATTATAATATCAAATATAGGGAAAAAAGAATTCTTGTTTCACTAAAAAACGAAATTTTCTGTTTAATTTTAATAACCCCAAAATATGAGAACTTTTCTAGATGTAAAAGATTTAAAACTAAATGTCCTTTTTATACAAATGTAAGTAAGCTTAAAAATTCATAAAATAAACAATATTTTTATTCAGTACAATAACAAATTCAAAAAACGAGGATACAATAAAATGTCCAAGTAACTTCAATTGGCCCACTTCTCTCCCATAAATAGTTAAAATTATTAAATAATAAAGGCAAAATATTTCATTTTAAACAGTCTGACAAAGAGTCAAATTTAAATCTCCTAAATAGGTTTCTATTGTCAGACAAAAAGTAAACTGTTTAACATTTATTTTTTCCTAAAATATAAATCGATTTTTAACATCACCCTTGCTTTGATAAAAAGGATATTAACATGCCAAACTATCTATGATATTCATCCTTTGTAGATAGAGGGGTAGTTTTGTCAATAATACGAATTTAAAAATAGAACTTTTTCCTACTTAATTTCCACTTTAATTGAAATATAAATTCACAATTTAAAGTCATAAAATGAATACTTAAAAGTAATTAAATCATTTCAAGTATATACAACAAGTTCAATATCCTTAGAAACATAATTTAAAAAGAAACGTTCAAATTTCCCCTCAATTATCAAACAGGAAAAAAGGCATAAAATTACCAATTTTTAGTTAATAGAACAATCTCGGTTAATTAGAATTATGAAAGGTTATTTTAAAAAGTTTTGATGATCAGACAAGAAGTAATTATGTATCTATTCCCTTTTAAACAATTAAATATCATACATATCATATTTTATTCATTTTACCTATCCCTCCCTTTATGATTTTATAAGCTAAATCAACATGTGTGTTAAAACATCTTAAATATTAGGCTATCAATATATCTATTTTTCTCCACTAAACACGAATATAATCTTTACATAAAATGAGAAGATACAAAAAAGTTCCTCCTTCAAGAATTAGATTATTATAATTTTTATCCTTAAACAATCCCAGTTTTTTCAAAAATAAGTAATAATTGCCGCCGAATAATTTTTTTTGTCAGTTTTGGCAAAATAATTTTTGATAAGTAGACAAATATAGGATAAACTCGTTTTTCGTGCGCATAAAAACAATCTAAAAATTTTGTGTAATAGAATATAAACCATAGAAGCACTTTGCTCTTTGTTAAAATATTTTTTTTTTCTTCATGTCTGGAATAATTCTACTCCATCCATGTTTATTTTTTCCAATAAATCAATTGATAAATACACTTCAAATCTACTTGTACATATTACCATCAATGATTTTTTTATGCTTCGCTACTTATGGATGTTGTCATCCTTGTTTTATTACATTTAAAATATTTACTTCAAAATCTTTTTCCCTGTAAATTTTTACATAAAAATGTTAACTTTGTCAAAAATATTTTCTCTTAAACAAATTTATCGTCTTTTTAAATAAACTAGCCACTATAACCCTAGCATCTAGAGGCTCTATATTCAAAAGAATCTGGCAGGGCAGAAAATAGCCTAAAACCATACCTACCCATACTTTTTAAAAATAAAATAGCCTAAAACCATCCCAATACCTATAGGTAGCTTTACTGTAAAGAAAAACCATATCGGTCCAGTGGTTAGCGAGGTTCTTCGCTACAGACAAAAAGTTTATCACTTTATATTAAAATAAATAATAATTGCTAGGCCATAAAAATTAAACTGAAAACAAAAAAGATATAACTATAATAAAGTCATTTAAAAACAAAAATACGCACATATGTTTCAAAGCAGCAAGCTATGCAAATACAATTCAACTGTATCCAAGCCACTTAGGCGGGAGGCACACTCAGGCCATATAGCCCTAAAGTACATTATATAACAGCAGACAATATACACCATGGACTAAACAGCAACACGCACACGCCTGCCAATTTAGCTTGATGAAAAGTAAAAGAAAGCAGAATAACAGCCCTACACTCGCTCGCCTAGCTATATAGGCAGAGAGAAAGCTGAAATACACACCACTTCTAAAAAACATTAAAATAAAAAAAATATATAACACACCGGATCGCACATGCGCAGTTCATACAACATAAAAACAAACTCAACATTAATAAACTAAAACTTTAATCATATTTTTGTTTTCGCACACCTAAATTTTTCGCCTTACACGACACTCCTTAATAAAAACAAAACACCAAACCTATCAGTATAGAACAAAAAGCAATATTAATTCTTTCTCTCTATCTCTCGACCTTTCTCTTTATCACTTTCCCTCACTCTTATCTTAAATCTATAAGTCAAAAGATCAATGTCTCTTGTCTCAATTACTCTATAGATAGACAGAAAATAATGTTTTATATGTTTTATACAAAATAATATTAACAAAATAAATTTAAGTTTTAACATATAACCCACCCCCCCATCTCCCTAACAAGTTGAACTGAAAAATAAAGCAGCAAATAAAAATCGACATCTAAACATTAAACCTAAATTATTATCAACCCTTCAAATAAGCAAATTTTTTTGCAGAGGGGGAGAAGTAATTTGCTATGAAGCAAATAACTATTTAACTATAAATATATCAGTCACATATTCTATTTACAAAACAAAGCCTAATCTTTTTGCTTCACCTAAAATAAGAATAAGCATGCATGTATCTTATTCCCCGAAAAAATAATACTAAAGGAGTATTAAGGGGTTTTCTTTAAAAATATTAGCTTTACAATCCTATGAAAAGGGATGGAAGCACCATAGGCCCAAAAAGGACCAAAATAGAAGCAAAAAAGAACACTTACCAAGAAAACCAGAAGTGTACAGGCGACTCCTCCTGCGATCAAAAATAGGCGGGACAAGGCCATAAAAATTTGGCGGTCCTTCACCGCCTTCAAGCTGGGCCCGGTTACATCGATCGGCAATGTTGGAACCACATTTGTCGAAATAAACTGGGAGCCGAAAAGTTATGACTGAAAAAAAAACAGAAAAAAATAAGTATTAAATCAAGCTAAAAATGTTCTAGAAAAAATAAGCTTTAAATAGGTTTCTACGAAAAAGAAAAGCACACAGAAAAAAAGCCAAAAGATAATTATACTTAAAAACTTAGGTCTAAAATTTTAGGACCTAATAAAATCTTGAGGATAACTTAAATTAACAGACTCGAGATTTTCTGCACTGTCCTAAACATAATCTTGTTCAAAATATTTTTTCTCATCATAAAATTCATTGTAATTATAAACCATTTTTATATCACTCTATGAAAAATTATATACTATCATAACTTACAAGTAAATAAAATATCTTAATATTCTCAAATCATTTTACAATGTTTAGTCATTTAAGCTACCTTTTAGAAGCTACCTCCGATGAAATAGAGAGGACTAAAAGGGAACTTAATCAATTATTAAATTAATAGCTAAACTGAATCTAAATGATAATATCATTACCTCTTAACTGCTATATCAGATTTAGTTTCACCAACAACAAAGCCCACTAATTAAGAAAATAGCAGAACAGCTACATGATAATCTAAAACAAAGAAAAAATAGTTAGAAATTATTATGAGTAAAATAAGTTATCAAAAACCAAAAAACTTTGTGATTATAAAATCATTATTTTGAAACTAGCAACAAGATAAAAGTTTTAGGAGTTTTGAAGAAATACCGTTTCATATTCAATATTAAAAGATGAGTCTGATACTTAAAAATACATCAAAGAATAAAATAAATATTATAACTTACCACATAATAGAACAATAACCAGAGGAGGAATGACCTCCTACCTTGTCCTCCAGCGGACTAGCGGCAAACCCCATGCTTCCTGAAACCTCCAGGGGCAAAGCAGGACTAGGGGGACCTCGCTCCAGGTCAAGATCCTGGTCGGGGACACTCTGCTCCATGTGGGTTGTCTTGGCGGATAAATAGCGGCCCAGACCAATAAAAAGTCTCATCTCCTCTCTCAAAATAACTAAAAAATAAGAACAATTAAAAAATATTAAAATAATTATACAACTCTAGAATAATCAATCTTTTAAGTATCGGTCTAAGACTCAATATATCTATTATTAGTATCATCAAAAAAGCAATTATTTTTTTTAATACCAAAAATTAAAATTGGAGAAATAGGGATGGATAAGGTAACACAACATCACAAAGTCATCATTAGTTTGTTAATAAAGTCTGGAAAGGAAATTTTTTCTTTGCTCAATAATGTAAAATTGGAAGAAAAAACAACTTTTTAGACCACAACACTACCACACCACCCCCTAAATTAAATCAAGATATCCAGGATTTCCGAAAATAAAAAACTAAAACTATACAGACAGACATCCTACTGCTCTTGCTAGGGCAATAATTATAAACAATAATTTTTTTCTAGGTTTCTGATAATTTTTAAGAATAAAAACCTTTTTTCTTATTAGGGTAACATTAGAAAAGTATGATAAAGGTTGTTAAGTATCTAAACACTAAAATGGGAGAAACAAATCAGCTGTCATATTCATTCTTTTTCCTAAAAAATTCCTTTTAACCAGAAGATTCCAAAACCGATTCAAGACTTTATAGACTAAAAATCCAATAACTAAAATACCAAAAAGATTTTGTAAAATATAAAATGACAATTAAATGACCAATATCCTTAAAGTCAAGTGGCCAATATTAATTCAAGAAAAATCCTTTCTTTCTATCTATCGAATTTTCTCAAAAGACACAATTAAGACATTTAAAATGTTCAACTAAAATTTTACATTAAAGCATATTTAATTTAAATATAACAGCACTCAACCCTATCTCTACTGTTTAAATAAAATGCACCTGTACTAGGATCAAACTCAACAACTGTGATACTTTTTAGAGGTATATATACCTTTAAGAATATTGGTAATGATAGCCTTCTAATTCAAGATTTAAACCCAGTACAAACTTTAAACAAATAAAACCTACAAAAGTTTTTCTATTTTTAGTTCTTTGTTGCAAAGATATTTAAGACCAATTTGAATACAAGTTTTTTTTATAAAATTTTTCAAATGATTTCTTTTCACAAAACCAAATGTCGTAGCCTTGTCAATACCTAAGCTGATAAAAATGCCCAAGTGTGAGCTCCAGATTCGTCATCTACTAGCTCCTGACAACGTACCTGATCCTGATAAAAACAATCAGACAATTCCAGCTCTTCAGCCTGAAAATCAGCCGTCCAACAGTCAAATACATCAAGAAACCAGCTTTGCAACATGCAGCATCATTCATCAGACGTTCATCAGATGTGTCTACACAATATCCTAGCAAGATTCCACCTGACTTGGACTGGAATATTCACCAACAGCCACAATACCAGAAACACCTTCTAAGAAGCTATGATTCTCAGATAACCTGTTACAGCATTAACCTGAAGAGACTCACTGGTCTTAGACAGTAAAAACAATACTGTTGTTAACTATACAACACCAACACCAGCAATAAGCATCATGCTAATGTAAACCATTACATTTTTAAGCTGAGGATTTTGACAACGGGGGTCACGCGCACCCGGTAGAAAATATATCACTTGTAAAAGTTTCAAACTCCTTGTTTACATTGTACTCAGATTTGTCAACAATGTCTTTAATTTTATACTTTTCCTAACTTTTGATACTTTAATATCAGTAATCTTATAGCAATTATGGTTCAAAACTTTTTAAACCCCATTCACATCAGTTAATGTAGTATTAGGGATCCGAGTCACAGCTGTAGTTGATGTTATGAGAAGAGATAGCATTGTAGTAGGCTCAAATGACTAACGTTTAAGAAACTAAATATGAGTTTATTTTATTTCAAAAAAGTTAAAAGATTTGGTTGAAAATAAACAAATACACTCCTATCTAAGGCCTACCCATCACACCTGCAGATATGATCACTCTGTACCCCTGCCAATGGTTAACAGGGAAAATCATTTTTGCATTTTTTATGAAAAAATTAAGACACTATGACAATCTCTCAATATTTAATATTTATTTTGGGAACTTTCTGATGACTTATGACTTCGAGAGGCTGAAACTAACATTTGAGAGTAAAACTAGGTCTATGGTGAGTCAAGAAGTCCTTATCATACCTCTACACTTAAAATCACAAATAGTAACTATTATTTTACTCTAACCATACGATAAATGTAAATTACTTTATATGCCAATAAAATCTTAAAAAACTATAATCAAATATTCATAAAACTTATGAGGAAAATTTTGATAAATTCTAGACAAGTTTAGCAGTAGGATAAACCAAAACGCAGTGTTCTGGAGCCGGAGCCGTATTTCCAAATATGGCTCCGCAGAGCCGGAGCCGCATCAAAAATATACGGCTCCGACACCCTGCAAAAACGATATCTCCTAAAAAACAATATTAAGATTTTTATTACAGTATCTTTATCCATGCCTAAATGTAATAAGGGTTAATATTCTCAAACAAATAAATTTCTATTTTTTCCACTCCTTAAAATAATAACCGTTAATAATCTCTACACCTAAATAAATTTGAATTAACCCTTAACCAATTCTAAATAGGATAAAAAACCAATAAAATATGTAGCTTTTACTAACGCGTAAAAAGAACTATAACAGTTTTAGAAAACTGCTCTATAACTAGATACGTAAACCAAAATAAAGTAACAATAGTAATTGTTGGAAAAATATTTGGCCCATAACAAATAAACTGAAACTACCTAGTTGTTCTTTTAAATAAGTTCCCAGGAAAGTTGATATAGACCTTATATTTTTCCAACAAATATAACGTTATATAATGTACAACTAGTGGAAAGGAGATGAATATGACAAGGTTATCATATTTATCCACTTGCCATTAGTTCAATAATGTAAAACTAGTGTTTTAAAGGTCATAAATAAAAAGATTATAAATTTGGTACCTACCAAATTTAAGCACCAGAGCTGCGTCCACGAGGCAAACCAAGAACAAAATGGCAGCCAAAAAAGTTGCCTACTGCAGGACCGGCCGAGGAGACCCAAGACAAACCAGACGCTCCTAAACCTCAGCAAAAGCGCCTGAAAAAATAAAAAGTCATATTAGGTTTTTTTTCCAAACTCTAATTCTAATTTAAAAAAGTAACTCATAAAATTCAATCATTGAAATAATTGTGTTCAAGTCATAATTCAGGAATGATTGCAATTCTATGAAAAAGTAAAACTTAAAAAAGATACTTTTATAAATACGTATAAAATTTAGTCTAATGGAACATTTATTTAATGATTTACAAAAGGAAGACTAAATATTATGCAAATTAACATCTGTATTAATTTAAAAACAAAAACAAAAAAATATGAACTTTGGAAAAATAGTGACAAAATGACCAAATTTTTATAAAGATAATTGTTTAATGTAATGTCTTTCTATTTTTTAACTCTTCCCAATAGAAATGGATTAATAAATAAGTGATAAAAAATATAAAGACAAATTATGTAATAATAGTTTAAATTGCTAAATAGTCAACGCATAAAGAAATTAAATTTTAGCCTTAAGTAACAAAACAAAATTTAGTTTACCAGTAATGGTGTACTTATTTCTTCATTAATCAACGCCTTTTTGTTTCAACATTTTTACCAACCAAAGCCGAGTACACCCAATTTTATCAGCTTGGTTCAACATGATAATCTAAACAAATGTTACAATTAAATTTTAACTTATAAAATGCATATTATAACATGTACATATATAAATTTAATCACGAAGGCTTTTATAAAACTTTTACCGAAATTTTGAGGGAAAACTAATATTTATCACCAAAAAGAAATTAGCCGTTTAAAAAATTATATATTTTTATCATATTTTTCACTGAATAGAGCCTAAAAAGGCATTTTTTAGCTTAATTTTTTCCTTTTTAAAATGAAAAATTTACAGTGTGTAGCTACCATAACAAAATTAGACGCCATTTAATGCGTCATATATATAGAGTGTTCAAACTTTAACGCGGCATTCACTACATCCGTGCGCTTACCAATGTAGGTAAGACGACCTTAATGTTCTGGTATAAGTTTTAAAGGGCCTTCTACTTTTTAACATAGTATATAAACGAATTAATTGAAACATAACTTAAAATCTTGTTTTTAAAACCTAATATTATATTAAAAGTACGTCCGTGTAAAAAACAACAAAAAAATCCTAAAAATAAGAAAATAATGATTCAGATTTTTAACCCTCAACAAGTGAAGTCAATCTGAGATCATATTTCATTTAACCTCATGAAAATGGCAAAGCAGGACTTCTCTTTTTGGGGGGGGAGCATGGATCAACATTTCACCCTCTTAGTCATTTTACAACATACAGAAAATTGTAGAGTAGCCTCGCAAGGGAGAAAAGTAGATCCTAATTTAACTTCTATATTATTTTTCAAAGAAACATCAAATAAATAGATAATCCAGATAAATCTAGTTATGTTTAAAATGAGTAATAATTATGTGCCTATAACTTTTCCACCAATAGAATATGCTTATTAATTTGTCTTCTTATTTATGATGAAATTATATTTAAAACAAAATAATTCTGTCAAAAATAAAGATTTATAAAAACATCTGGTAAAGTACGAATTCAATAAGCTGAAAGGCACCATAAGAGTTTTCCACGAGTTAACACATGAAAATATAAGCCTTCCCCCATGTCATAATTTTACCCACATATGTGCCAATTACCACTTCCCTTTGAAGATCTCTCCCTTATGCATTTACTCGTTGAATCAAAACTTAATCCTTTTTATGGTAATTCATACAAAACCACGAAAAATAGTAAAATCAATAGTCAAATATTTTCTAGTATAACAATAACAACGGTGTGGATTTTCTGGTTTCAGAGAGTTTTGCTTGTGATATTATGTAAAATTAATAGTTCTTTAAGATCACGAGAACAGTTATTGGTTTGAATCTCTCAAGCATAGGACTCGTTGAAATCACTGATTCCATATTTTTATGTTTAACATGTGCAAAAATACAATGTGATCACTTTACAATCTTTAATTTGTTATATTATCACTTTGTATAAACACTCGAATGATTTTTCAAATGTCTCAAAGAGAAGTTAAAAGAGAAGCATTTTGGTGATACTCTCTAGGCTCAGCCAAAGAGAAGCTAAAAGAGAAACATTTTTGGTGATTCTCTCTAGGCTCTGCCCAGTTAGCTGGGAAGTAAGGCCTATAAAAGGTGGCCCATTCGGGCTATTCAGTCAGTTGCGATATAGCAAGACAGATCGCCAGTCGAATTTCTTAAGGGATAAGTCGGGTTAAATCTTTGACTAGAAACTTAGCTTGAGTAAAACTTCTCTCTGAGATTTTTGGCCATAACATACCTAAAATAAAATAGATTTTGTTAAATAAAATTATTCAAACTTCCTTAAAAATAAAGATCTGAGATATTACAAAACTTTGTTTATACTTTAGGTATAGGGGGGAAATAATAGGGTTTAAGCCCCTGTGGGCTAATATTAATAGGTATCTACTAAGATTAAGTAAAAAGAATAATATTTGTTCGGACCTTAAGATACCACAATAGATTCCATATTCCGGGATCGCCTGATGGTTTCTGAGACTCTGACAGATTTTATTTCTTTAGCAGTATAAAATTCCTATACCATAAGATAACACCAAAGGCTAACATATAGTGGTCTAAAGGCTGGTTAGTGAACCCTAGCGGGGATCTTACTCTGAGGTTGGACGGAATTTTACTTCTCAATAATTTGTATTAAGTTTCTGACATAACACCTCAGATTGTTGAGGCTGGTCAGCCGGGTCTGCACTCTCGTGATTATCTTTTCGAAGGTAAATAGATCTAGCTTTTTCGACGAACCTTAGTATAAAATATTAGGAAATCTGGTATATTTTTGTATATTTGAGGCCAAGACTTTAAGATAACACCGTAGGTCGGCCAAATTATCGTGGCCGCAGGTTGGTTAGTGAGACCGCCCCATATATCGTGTTAGTCGGTGATAACTTACTCTATAGATCTTGGTCTAAAATATTTAATCAAAATTCATATAGGGCATCAATAACTTAAAAGTTTGAATTCCAATAGACGTATGATCGTTGATATACAATCCTGAAACCACCGATAGCACATTATTTTCGGAATAGGGTTTTTAGGTAAATTATATATCTACTGTTTAGTAATCTATTATCTAGTGATTTGGCTTGAATGTAATTAGTCATTTCATTGGATGGTATTTTTCTAATCAGACAGATATTAGTGTTTCACTGAATCGAGCTTGGACCGGGAGAGGAGGTGAGAGCGCAGCGCCTTGGCCATAGTAGTGTGACAGAAGGACGCGACTGTTCCGGGAACCGGGTAGTGAAGCAGTAACAAATAGCTTATGTCGCCCATTTCTTTATTTTAATGCCGCTGGTTCTTATGATATTCTTACTTTCCGAAAAACTGACCCTGTACAACTTATGTTTTTATCTAGAAAATCATGTAAACCTTTTAAAATAGGTGTTGAAACAACATACTTTGTGCTAGTGTTGCGACTTATTTATTAAACAATAGGCGGCTTGCTTAAATAAGTGTAGCAACTCTTTTACTAGTAATTGTCTGTCCGTAAAACTTTTTCTCTCGTGTAAATAAGGAGCAATAGCCTGGTATTGGATAAACGATAGAGGTTGGGATACACAAATGTTTAGTGTATCTCTGAACCAAATATTGCTCATGCAACTACAGGTATGTACTAATACGATAATTGATGGACTAATTGATTTGGTTAGAAGAAGGCAATTATTATTTTTATTAAAAAAGCTACTATGTATTGCAAACTTGTTGAAAAAATAATAATGCATTACTTATTACTTTATTTTTAAAAATAAGAGAGAGAGGTTACGTGTTCGATAATATTATGATTATAATTTCAAAATTTGTGGAAAGCTGTCTATGATTTGATGCGATAAATAACTATTACATATTGAATTCTGGTTTGGTTACATAGAAGACGTAAATACTATTTTAAATCCTTTTTGAGCCTTCTAATATTTCCTAGCGGGTTAATATGAAGAAATCAAGGTATACAAGTATCACCGACAGACAGACTATTCAACAAACACACAAAACTTGGGAGAAACTTTGCACATTTATTTTTTTTGCAATAAATAAGATTAAACATTAATTTGTTCTTATTTTGGTAGTAGTAAAAAGCTACAGTATAAATTTATTACAGGTTTTACAGATAACACTTTTTAGCAAAAATATTACGTAATAATGCTTTTAAAGTCAGAAATAAGGGATAGGATAATGGAGAATATATTGAGCTGTACTCTTCATTCCAGAACTAACATTTACATTCAACATTGGGGAGTGATATGGAACTTGAAGGTGTTTTGGTGAAGTTTAACTTGTCTTAGATGACTGTACTCCCAACATATATTCTATACCCATTTTGATTACTCATTTATTGGTCAGTTCGTTAATCCAGTAGAAGAGGAGGGGATGTGGTAAAGGGGGGGGGGATGGGATATCGTTATTTTAGCCAGTTGGGAGTATCACTTTATTAGAGAACATGAAATGTGGTGCAACATCCAAGCAACTATATATCTATTTTCATATCAAAGATTACAGGGCCCCTTCCTTCCTCCATGCCTCTTTAGATTCAAAAAATTTAAAATTACAAAAATTACACACAAAAAATATAAATTTAGATAATCAGTAAATAACCAAATTCCAGTATTATCAGGGAGGGATCGGATATTAGACTGTAAATTACACTGGCCTTTAAAGTTATATAAACACGTTTTCCCTTTGGGTGGGTAAAAAAATTTGGGTACTTTTATGAAAACTTCATTGTTGGATTCGAACAAGTAGTGGCGAAACGCTTCGAATAATAATTTTAATCTACAGTGGGGGTATTTTTGTTTTAGATATTTAATTTTCGTCCATTTTGTCTCATCCCTTATTTTTCCTCAGTGTTATGAAATATATCATAATAAAATCTTCATTGCGTTTAAGATATCAAAATTTTTTGATAACAATCTATAGACAATAGGGTTAATCGATGATTGGTACTATTAGATATATGCTATTCTATAATATTAAATATTAAGGTTTTTTTGTCATTTAAGGTCTTGGTAACCGTTGATCTGATAGATTTCTCGATTAATAGGTTCTGGTATGGTTTTAGGCTATTTCATTTTCTACTTCAGGTCACAGGATAGTTTAATGCTGTTTTTATGCCTCTTCCTGCCTTCCCCTTCGAATCTAGAGCCCCCAGATGCTATGGGCGCAACTTGAAGTTTGGTTATTTGATAGGGAATCTATATTAACAGTGTAAATGTATTTTTAATGTCTTTTGTATGACGCATATAAAAGATTCAGGTATAGTCCCTTTCGTGGCAACGCACCTTAAGGGGCGATTCTTCGTATATTTCACAGTAGGTTTTCTCCTTTTTTAGCCCCTGCGGGGGGCTCCAATCCTGCGGGGTCAATTGCCTAACCCTGCGGGCGGGGCAATCACCTAACCCAATATAACCTAAAATAACCTATAAAAAGCCATTTCAAAAATACGACGAATCGCCCCTTAAGGGGCGTTGCCACGAAAGGGACTATTCTATTCCCAAAGATTCTATTTACAATGCCTGTATAATTTTGTGTGATAAATAAATCCACCTTTTATATGATAACACTTGTCCATAATTTTACACGATCAAAGATACAAATTTTATATTTTTACCATGTTGGGGAAATTTCTTTTTAGCAAAGTTTCCTTAATGTTTTCTTCCTATAAAATTTTAAAAGGTATCTTACATAAAATGAATGGGGGGGGGGGGGAGTTGACCAACATCAACTTATATTTCAGTTGTAGAAATAAATTTTCAAATATTCATACGAGGGACATTCCCCTTTGACAACCTTCCCCCAAAATAGTTACCAAAATAGGACCAAAATCTTCTCTAAATATTTACAGGAACTAAATTTGTCCATTAGTTAATTAGATACCAAGATCTTTAAAATTTAATAAATGCTAATAACATACAATATATTTCTAACTGTAAAGAAGAAACATTTTATCAAAGCCGATATCCAAAAATAACTATGTATTGGGATGATACACAAAATTTTGTCAAAGCTTAGCATGAGATTCACCTTATAAAGTGTTTTTAATATAAATACAGTTTTATTAGGAATTTTTAAAAAATATTATCTTGCTCAAGTAAGGTTAGTCTGTCAGCAATGGAAAGTTTTGTGTAAGATTTTATGGATCATGGAAAAAAAACGAACTACGACGGATTTTCACAGTACATAGCTTTTTATAGGTTATTTAGGTTAGGTTAGGTTAGTGATTGAACTGCAAGGGTAGGAAACAGGTCCCGCAGGGGATAGAAAAAGAAGAAAAGCTACTGTGAAATACGACGAAACCCGCTACTTCGTTTTCTTTCCATGATCCGATTTTGGCGTTATCCTCTTTTTTCAATTTTGAAAATTTGAGTAGGTTAGGTTTTAGGCTAGGGAGCCGAGCGCTGCGGCTAGGCAGGCAAGGGGGCCGAGTGCTGCGGCTAGGCAAGCAAGGGGGCCGAGCGCTGCGGCTAGGCAGGCTAGGGAGCCGAGCGCTGCGGCCAGAGTTCATAGTTCGCTGTCGGGGGGGGGGGGGGGGGGGGGGTGTTACTGAAATTTTCAAATTTTCTAAGAGGAAAATACCCCGATTTTATAGTATGACAAGTTATATGACTATATAAAGCCTCCGAGAAAAGCAAGAGCTATCTAATTATTCATCACATATAAAGCTTACTTCTAGTAAGCTTTTTTATTGATTATTTTTATTTGATAAAAATGGCCTAACGTCCATTTTAGCTAAGCTTATGTGAATATTACGATTCTTATTTAAAAATTATTAGGTTAAAATAACACCCATAAGCCCACGAATGTATTTTACATATTTATAAAAATATAAATATTTTATAAATCTATTTCTTTGAGCGGTTAAGCTACTCTAAAATTGTAATGTAATAAGTTTTGGTTAGTTGTTTGTTGTTACAAATGCATTTCCTCTACTTTTAAACAATTTATCCTTATAATAAAGTAACAGGATGTTTGTTTGTCCGTCTGTTTGTTTGTGACGAAGGATCTCGCTAACCTTTATTAGCTACAAACCTTCCCTGTACCACAAGGAGCTTCAATGTAAAGGAGAATCATATTGGTCCATAAATCTAACAAGGATGACAACATCCATAAAAGCGAAGCACTGAAACGGTAGGACAAACGGACATTAACACTTGTATAGTGTTAGAACTGAATAATCATAATATAAATGTATAAGAGTCAAAGCAAAATTGTAAGTAAATTTGTTGAAAAACTGCTTGATTTAGGATAATGTTTATGGACATACTTACATTTTTAGGACTTGATTATAGTGTTGCTTCGCTAATTACATTATACTTTGTTATCCCAGGTATCAATATACCAAAAATCAGATCAATCGGATGATTAGATCACATAAAAATTTGGTGTTTAAAAAGTAAAAAAATCAACATGTTTAAAATGGACGTACGGACATTTTGGTGATGATTATTGAGTTGCTACGCTTTCTAAATCGTACCTAACTATTAAAAAAATCACCATACAAAATTTGAAATCGATAGGACAATTCTAACATGCCTAAATTAACGAAAAAAGCTATCCGTTACGGACGTACGGACGGACCGACCCTAATTGTAGAAAAGCTTCGCTTTTAAAAATAATCTATAGCTATTGGCCAGTAACCATTTTAAAAACGGTAACACAGTTAAAAGATAAAATTATTTATCAGTAACATAACTTTCAACTAAGCACTATATTTATTTAGATTTATCCGAACGATTCATATTTTTATCATCAATTTTTATAAATTCATAAAAGCTTTATCATTAGAAACAAAGCTTTTGCATTCAGTATTTTATAATTTCAGATATAGAGCAGTGAAACAGGGATATCATAATAATGCAAAAATTTGATTATTATCCTTATAAAAAATTAACAGGATGTTTGTCTGTAGAGAAGGATCTTGCTAACTGCCGAAGCGATATGGTTTTCCTCATAGGTCCTTGGAAGGTTCTTAACTATTTGGGGGAGGGTACCAACAACTTCCAACAAAATTTTTTACCTTTTTTTTAAAATCTAAAATAAAAATTGGGTTATCGAATTCAACTCCCCCCCCCCCCCTCCTCCTCAAGTGCCCATATAGGCCTCCAGTAGCTCCTAGTAATATTTGTATACAGTAGTAGGTAAGGTTTTTTTTGTTTTAAGTTTAAGTTTTTAATAACCACCAAACTACCATTGTTTTATTGTAGCAAAGCCTCACTGAGGTCCTTGATGGCTTTGTGCATTTGTTTTTAAATCGGCGGCATTCCCAATTACATTTTAAAAAGGGTAAATTAATAACACTTGCGCTATCTCTAACCCTTAAAGAATTTTAAACTGATTAGCATATCATTATATTCGTGGATAAATAGACACGAAAACATTTAAAATTAGCTGATTACCACTGCTATAGCAAAATGAATGAACAAGGATAACTAAATCAATAATAATCAAGATAAAAGTAAAAGAAAATACGGACATATTTCCAGCATGAGAAAAATAAAGAATACAAAAAGAATGTTAAAAATCAAGTTATATATTGAAAGACATATATTATGACAAATGGCACGATTGGCAAATTATTTGCAATAAATTAGGGATCTTAAGTGATTGTACAATGTACATTGAATGATAAATCAACGTATTACCCAAATTATGAATATGACATAAAAGAACCCATTTTAAAAAGTTTGGACATTGTTAGTTTGTATATACCAATCATAAATTGCAACCTAGACCCCAAAAAGCAAAGCTAACGAATAAGAAAACATGTTTATAAGCTTTAGGAATCAGCATCATTTGCAGTCTAATTTCCCCTCCCTGCATAAAAATTGATCAATAAAAAGAGAAAGAGACCTATTGAATAACAAAAGTATACAGATATCTAAGCTATTTTTTGGGGAGGGGGAAGTAATATGTAATCCCCCCCCCCCCTGAATGAACGTTCTTGCGGACAGACAGACTCTGAAACGTCTGATCTAATTATAAAGTTGCTGCACTGCTTTTCAAATGTTTATTGTATACTGATGAATGACCTTTAAACATTTTATTTTAGTCGCCCAAAGTGTCATTTTGATTCCATTCTAACATGAAAACTGATAATGTATACACGAAACTAAAGTTTAGCTTTTTATCAGGGAGGGAAAGGACAAAGGCGACCTCCCATTCTCTTACCCAATACTTACTGAAAGGTACCCAAAGGCAAATTTTTACAATAAACAATTTTGAGAAGGGATAATTAATTTCCATTGTTTTATCCCTTTTAAATACACATTCCTACTTAGAAATTCTTTAAATCAAAGCACTCTGTAAGTAAGAATGTCCATCCGTTAATTCTGCCTTTTGTAGCTGGCTAATTTTGAAAGGATTGTAGTCGTTATCACAGTCATCCATAGAATAGTTACAATTCGATAACTCATGAATTTTAAGGGCTAAGACAATGGACAATAAATATGTCCTTAATAATGATTAAAAAATTATCCTTTCTGTAATTGAAATTATGGTTTAAGATTTTAGACATCATAGTTTAAAGCCAACGAATGTGAGAATGTTTCTTCTTGGGGTGCGAATATAATTTACAGTCAAATGTCCCCTCCCTCCTCTTACATAAAAACGGTTGTAAGTTTATCTCTATTTATCTTATCCTGTTATGAAAAGTAGTAGTAGGTTTTTGGTTTGTGGGTTAAGATCTCTTTAATCATTTCACCAATTGAGCTCTCCATTTTAGGTCAGCTTCACATAGGTTCCAATGGTTTTGTGCTATTTTTCAAAATTTAAGTATTGACCAATATAAATGGTTTCACTCCCTAGATTTGTTAATGATTATCCTTGTTTTTACTCGTATTGTTTATATAGTTTACCGTATTTCCATGTATTGTATTCACATTTACATAAATAAAAACACCCCGCCCAAAAAATTAATTTTGCATTATTTCTAGTATCTCCCAGGGAGGAAAAGGAGGGGACATTGGACTGTAATTTACATTGGTGCCAAAAGTTTTATGAAAATCTGAGGGTACTATAATTGGGTTGTACAACACATGTATGGGAATATTGTCGATAAATCAAATTCTATCACACTTAAAATATAACAAAAAGACAAAACTTCGCTGAAAGAACAAGTAGTTTCCCATGCATAATTTATTAAATTATAATTTTGTAATGATTATTAGTTTTGCTTACAAACACATCCTAACAGTATTTAGAATAATTAGTAATTTTATTTTTTAACAGGTGAATGAATTATTGAGGACCTCAGAAATTGGTCGTGTTTTTGTACAAAAACCTGAATATAAGAGAAAATTAGAATTCCTTACAATTACAAATATTTGCCTCCAAAATAGCACTTTTATACGGATACCCAAAGTTTTTTAGCCACGCTCGCTGATTGGCTAGCTGAAATACTGGGGATATTTTATTTTATTGAATTTTGATTGGTTGGTTCCGAACTAGAAGTGCCAAAATTTTTCAATCAATAATTTTAATCTACATCAGGGGGCCCTTTTATCTATCATCATTGGGGATGGGAATCAACGTTCATTTTCTTATCTCATAACATCTCTGGAAAATTGTAAAGTAGCTGCACTATTTAAAAAAAAACCAGGATAATAATAAAATTATTAGAATTCACATTATAAAATAATTCTCACAAAGTAAAAGAGTCAACAATTTTTACCAACAAGGACGTTCATATAACATATCAAAAATATAAAAATATCAACGTTTAAAACCATACTTTTAGAAATCGAGTATAATGATTTTTTATTGCAGTTTGTCTAATAATATCTCGTAAACGCAGGAACCGTCCATTCCACAATTTCTAAAAGTGAAGGTTTTGGGCCACTTTGCGGGATGAATGAATAAAAATATTGAATAGTTACTAAAGAAAAAACAGAATTGAAGGACAAGGTGCATATTACAATTTCCTATTTTGCAGCATTTTTAATAAATCGAATGAAAACAATGGCAAAAAATGGCCATCATATAAAATAATCAGGTATTATATCCCTTCCTAATATCCAATGCTAAATTTCCGTTGTTTTGAAAAAACATAAACCAAAAGTTGTAACGTATTTTCATCCATCCATGACGGTAGAGCTACCTAAGAAAGGAAGGGCTAAATAAGAGAAACGGTGCTACAAATATTGATAAATATTTCCTGTTTTTGTTTGTGCATTTCACACATTTTCCTATTCTAATGGCAAAATGGTTACAGATTGGATGCATTTTTTGTGCAAAACCTCTCAGCTTGCAATAAAACAATTCCACAAGGATGATTAAACTATGCCCTACAAAGAATTAAGAACACAAATTTTAATTGAGTAATATTGTTGTTTAATCTTTAAATTACAAACCAACATTTTAATTTTTCATATAGTTTTTAAAGCTTTTCCCTCTATAAAATACTTATTAAAACAAATATATTGGTTAGTATTGTATAATTACTAAAATCAATAGAATGTATTTATTTCTCCAGTATGGCTTCGAAACCGATTAATATCCGCTGGATGAGTACCGGTTCTCAGCCTTAATGAAAAATAATGTATAACTTTGTATTAAAGACAACTTTCTAAGATAATTTTTAAAAATCATAAAATTAATACCATATTTCGGCACCTTGTAGCAAAGAAAACTAGATTAAATCTTATATTTTTTCATTTTAACATCTCCGGAAAGCTGTCTATAATACGATCAATAACTATTACTGTTTTTGTATCACCATTACTTGACTGTGTTGCTCGTAGAAGTAGCAGCGGGAAAATTCAAAATTTTGCTTCAATTTCCGGGCAAAAACAATGTTTTCCGGTTGTTTAGGCTTTTCAGAGACAGGGGGAAATATTCAATAGTTTTTATCATTTGGTGTTTGTGTGTTTCCCCTATCCTCTCCCACCCCCATTTTTTGTATTTAAATGCTAATGATTTGTTATTCGGGAGATTTAGGGTTAGAAATTCTCAAAAACCGCTTCAAAACCAAGAACATTAAAACATTTTTTACTGCAATTGATATGCCAATTTTAAGCATCTGGTTATCTTTTGGCTAAAAAAACTGAGCTCTACTTTTTTAAAATCAATTAGCAGCTTTGCCTCTGCATTTAGGGAATCACAGAACAGTAGCTTAAAACCATCCCAACCCTTAAATCTTTAAAAAAAAGGTCTAAACTATCAAAAGTCACTCCTGATAAGGAGAATAACGCCTAAAAACTATCCCATCAAACCCAAGTAAAGCTTCTTTTAAGTGAATAAGTCAATTGATTTAGTAGTCATTAAAATCTTAAGCTTCAGACAAAATAAAATCATGTTACATTATAAAATCGATTACATTAAAAAATAATTACAAAAACATTTCACATGCGTGTCCCTTTCTATGGAGAGATTTTGTGTGAGTGTGTTTAAAGCTTTTCCAGGATACCTGTTAACTAACCATTCACATTAGAGTTATAATAATAGAGTGATCTAATAACTATATTTTCCAGGATACCTTTACCTAACCATTCACAATAAAGAATAATATAATATAATAGAGTGATAAGTAATACAAATCCTGTTTTTGATGACTCTATAACTAATTTGTTCTACCCATAAACCACTAAAACAACTACTATTAGTACCCCCCCCCCCCCACACACTTTTTAATATTAGCCCCTTTCCTTAATTAACCATTTTAAATTGTTGACCAACCCTTTTCATATTTGTTAGTTGCGCAGCAACTCAATAACTTGATTATGACCGTCCATTCGGTAGTTTGTCACCGCTTAATTTATCCACTTTTTAAATTCCCTTATTTGAAAATATTTACATACATATTACATACAGCTAGACAGACAAATAAGCATACATTTACTTTAAAATGCATTTTTGTTTAAGCTTATTGGCTGCCCTACCTCATTAGCCTGGTCCTCATTGATCTTGTTACTTCAACTATAGGATGTAAATACTATGTAATAAGTATTACTCAATACCAAAATTACAAGTATAAAAAGAACAATTATTTCCATAAAAAGCTAAGCAAACCATGGATAATTAATAAATTAAAACAAATTACAGAAAGACACAAAACAAAAAGAAAAGAGATAGTTAGTTATGTAGTATTGGCAATTTCTGCTAACTTAAAAATGTTATATTTAGCAGAATTGGTGAAACATAACTTGAATGAATTAATGAACAACACAAGCATGTCCAAACAATTAGTCCTTTACTTAAAAACGCAGGGATATTAAGGGAAATGGCTATAAATGATATATTGTTATTAATTCACATTAAAAAAATTATTTCCTTCTGTATATTAAAATTTGGGTTTAAGCAACCAATCAAGTTAAAGTACCCAAACTTTTTAAAAGATTTTTTTCGGGGTTAAAAAATCTCTGAACGTGCCTTTCTTTTTTTCTCCCGCCAAATAAAAATTACAACCGTGTCCAACCCTCCCCCACCCCCCCCCCCAAAAAAAAAAGTTTGGACGTCATTAGGTTCGAGAATAATCTTTATTCCAATGTTCCCTTCCTTTTTGAAAAAAAAACAGTAATTAACAAGAAAATACTTTTTATTTTGGGAAAATTTTCAAGAACTAAGGGATGGAACGAAAACTTAATTTTTTTTACTAAATTCGTTTATAACAAAAGATAGGGAGCCTAAGAGGATGTAAGATCTTTTAGAATAATTAAATTGTTGTTGTCCTATCCTTCACAAGAAATTTTGGGTATAGTCCCTTTCTTAACATCGCACCTTATGGGGCGATTCTTCGTATTTTTTTACAGTAGCTTTTCTCCTATTTCTAGCCCCTGCGGGGCAAATTACCTAACCCTGTGGGGCAATCACCTAACCTAATATAACCTAACCTAACCTAAAATAACCTATTAAAAGCCATTTTGAAAATACGACGAATTGCCCCTTATGGGGCGATGTTACGAAAGGGACTATTCCCGAATTTTTTTTTTTTGAAAATTATGTACTTCGTTACTTATGGTTTGTCATCGCTTGTTCTAATAAAATGAAAAATAATAACAGGAAAACGAAAAGTTTATTAGTATGCTCCAAAAATATCGATGTGTTTAAAAGGCAGATATTATATTTTGAATCCAGGAATAGATGGGGGCGATCCTCTGAAAGACTGGGGCACATTCAATACCCCAACTTAGCACCCCAACCACGGCCCTGTTTCCAACTATGACACCACTACCTATAGCAGCCGAACAGGTAGACTGCCCTGTTCCACTGACCGCTGACGTCTCTGGTTGCTGACCCGCACATCCCATTTGCTCACCATCAAAAATCAATTCGGTTTCAAGATCCATTGCATCAGAGCATTCTTGGTTAGAAATTACTTGGATATTTATAACTTGAAGATCTTGAGGTAAACCACTTTGATCATACTGACCCAATACTGCAACTATACCTTCCACATTATCTATATCAGGTGAAGGAGAAACACAAGCAACAGTCAGATCATCCAAAACGACATCAGGAATGCGCAACTTTGCCAAAGCAACATCATAAGCAAGACTCAAAGTTATGTCAAATTTTGGATGTTCTAAAATTACTGAAGCTTCAAAAACTAGTCTTTCTTGTGACACTGGATTAACAACTTCAAACTTAAAGCTACTTTCAGAAAGGCCATCAAAGCATTGAGCTGCAGAAATGACCCAACCATTGTTAATAAGAGTTCCACTGCATATGTTTCTTTCATTTATGAAGATCCTGACAATCCATGGCTGTTCTGATTCAGCAACAACCTCGCCAACATCACGCCCTTTTGGAATTTGACATTCATCATCAACCCCTATCTTGTTCAAATTGGAGGTAGTCGATGAAACGGCAGTATTTGTTGTAGTTTCAGTTGCCTTTGGAAGATTTTCTACTGTTTCATTGGAAGATTTTTTGCTAATAACACAACAGCTGCCAATTGCTCCAGTGTCCAGGTAGCAACGGTTTACATGTTTACCTAAGAACAGGCATACTAATTAGTTTTAGTAATTTTATATCCCAAATATGAAAGAGGTAAACTGTCTGTCTGTCTGTTTTACTAGATCTTTCTTCACTAGACCACTTGTTCTGTTAGAAAATAATCCTCCCTTTTGTTGTTAAATGTTCTTTTTAGCTATTCAGAATATAAATAATCCTTAAAAGAGTTGAGGCAGAACAAATTCTATATGAATTCTGGAATATTTAAGCTCTTTATAGTTTATAAGTTTTTAAAATATATCTACTGATAATTCTATGTTTTTCTGCTAAATTTATCTGGGATTTGGAACCCTTCTCTAAAAAAAGTACTTCCCTGAAATGAAATTGTTTTCTTTCTGAGAAATAGAAAGGTAGCAGGACAAAGTGTCTAAACAATCAGCCATGTGACGTCACATGGCTGATTTTTGAGTCACTTTGTCCTGCTACATAAAAAGACATTATTATGAACTATGAAACTAAATACTACCTTTAGCTCTCAAGCACTGGTATGTCATGACACAGACACCTTCCTCACCTCTCACAAGTCCTGTGCACGCCTCCCCAGAGATATCATCTGCATTCCATTCCCCTAGGCCAGGGTTCTGTAGGAAAAAATTTAATCCTTTACCTAAAACTATTGTTGTTACGGCGCTAAAAAATACCAAAAGAATTTTCATTTTTGGTATTTTAAAGTTGCGTCTTGAATAATTAAAGTTGAACTAAATTTGAAACATGTTTTAAAAGTGCTTAATTTTTTGGGGGGAAACAGATAAGGAAGTAGACTCTAAATTTATTCTCTAGTGCGTTTAAAGTTGCGGTAGACTGTAAATCAAACTTTTATAAACGGCTTCTCTCATTAATTGGATTTAAAAAATGTGGATACTTTTGATTTAATCTGGATGGGTTTGTATAAAGCTTAAGTGTCCAAACTTTTCAACCAACTATTTTAATCTAAAGAATGGCTAATTTTGGTTATCCCAATTGGGTTCTTACATCAATTTATCATGCATCTTCTTATCGTCCCGTAAGATCCCCATTTTCATTAGGACAAAGGACTTACTCTAGATTTAAAATAGTTCTACCTTTTTCTTAAAAATAGTTTTTAAAAAGTACTTGAATTCCTGAACGTTGCATAATCAAGTTTATTTTGCAGGTAATTTACCAGATTTATCAAACAATTTCTTTACAAATTTTTGGTTTATTAAATTGAACATCGAGTGCTTTATCTCCCCCTCCCCGCTTTATTTTTAAATAAACTAGATGCTTCGTCACTAGTCTCTAGGGAAGTGTGAAACTTTAAACCGCCCCCAAGACATTTATAAAGCGTCCCTGAAAAGTACAACCAAAACGGAACAGCAATTTCCAAAATCATTAGCTTCAGATAAAATAAAACACACTTTAATGTTTTAATTCAGTTGCGTGCAGAGGATTTTGCGAAGCTCACCCGAAAATTTTGACTCCTTCATTCTTTTTTACAAGAGGGTGTAGTGGGATGAACACTAAGGGGGGGTGTATCTACCCTCCTTGTTTTTGCCAGGAAGTGGATACAATCCCCCTTCTGCACGCCTCTGTGTTTAATAATCTACCAAATCATACTTACAACGAATCTTCAAATACAGAATATCATCGAAGTACACACGGGTTAATTATAGACATGGCAAAACTTTAATAATAAGAGGGGGGGGGGTGATCTACTAAGACATCACGTATATCAAAGTTACATTTTTTAGAAACATCTAAAAAGTTATGCACACCACAGATGAGGATTAAAGCAAGTTCTACATTTTTCTATGATCTTCTTAGAGTTATCAGGACACAAAAATAAGGCACAAATTTTACAGGATTTTTTCAAATCAACACAACAACATGACTATAAGTTTAAACTTTATTTTTCTCATCTTTAGTATGACTATGTCCAGGTCTGCAATTAGTTTTTGTTAGCTAAGTTTTGACGTTGTTTTAAAAAATCTCTGAAAAAACTGTGTATCAATTGTTATTCATCAAAACTGTTCACGAACTGAAAGAAGATTGTGATTACATTTACGTGCGGCTCACTTTAATTCATACACCATTTATAGCAGAGAGATGGGGCAATGGACTACAAATATTTCTTTCTCTTCAAAGATATCATTTAATTTTTTTTGTGTTAGGAAGGGTGGGGGGATGTTTTCCCTTGCGCAGTTTCTTTTATTAGTTATTGGGGTTGAGGTACCCTTCCCCAATATAATTATTAACCTCTCTTTGACCTGTTAAGATTCACCGTAAGTGAGAAACATTATGTTCCAGCGGTTACCGAGATCCTTCAGTGCAAATGCAAAGAAAGACATCCTGTTACTTTTATATAATGGACAAGTAAACTTAAAACTCAGGGAATCCACGGAGATACGGAAAGTTTCATGAATGAAGTCATAAAAATACGTCTGAAAAGGAAGGATGAGAGAAGAAATGTGAAAGGAAACCCCTAAGAAAGATATGGATTTAGACGTATTTTTTGACGTCAAACACTTTCCGTATCTCTAAATTCAGAATTAAAGAAATCTCAAATTGAAAAAGGATTTTTGAAATTTATTATTAATTTTCCTATCCCTGTGTAAAAAGAAATTTGCTGCGTAGAAGGTAACAAGACCGTTTGTTGTCGGGTTTTGACTTGGGTAATCTTTGTATGGTTGGGCACAACAGGCTTCAATTAGCTATCTGTTATAGATTGGACAGACAGACAGACCATAAGTGTATAAAGTTTCGTTTTTTTATAAAGTATAAAAATAGCTAGCTAAATACGCATAACGTGAGAATGGAAACAGCTTATAGTGCCTAATAAAAAATGATTTCATACCAATTATAAGCCAGAATATATTGTGATGACCAATTGTAAAATATAAACTGGCCTATCATTGGTCATTTGTATTGTTTGACGTCATTTTTATTAGACACTATAAGCTGCTTTGTAATGATGATTAATTTTATATTACCTCATAATTCGATCCTTATTTCATCATACCCTTAAAATATTTTTTTAGTGGCGGTGCTTCTCTTCTTCTATTCTTTTATATAAGTTCAGAGTTTCTTTAATAACGTCAAATAAGTGAGTGTAGTTTATACAGTAGAAAGTTAATATGATAAATATCTATTGCTCTTTTCGTTAATTTAAACATGTTAGAATTGTCCTGTTATTTCAAACTTTGCATGTTGATTATTAAACAGTTAGGTACGATTTAGAAAGCATTGCAACTCTTAAATTGTTACCAGAAAGTCCGTATGTCCATTAAAAACATGTTGCTTTTTAACCTTATTCATACCAATTTTTTATTTGGTTTAATTATCCTATTCATCTGATTTTTGAAATACTGATTCTTATTACAACAAGGTACAATGTTATAAGCGAAGCATCTCTATAATCAAGTCTGAATGATGTAAGCATGTCCATAAATAGTACCCTGCATTTAACAAGTTTTACAACAATTTTGTTTAGACGTATGCATTTTTTATTCTGCTTTTTAAGTTTTGACACACTACAAGAGTAATTGATCTTTCCATCTGATTTTAGAGCTTCGCTTTTGTTGGCATCCTTGTTTACATAAAATTGCGCAAATTCTCAAGAAAATTTTGGTAAATTACTAGCCTAAAAAACTAAACATTGCGTAATTTTCACCAATATAAGATTCTGCTCAAGAATGATTTTCAAATAGTTTTCTTCTTAATCTCTATATACAGAAAACAAAACTTAATAATGAGAAATATTATTTTATTTCTTTGTGTTTTAACTCCAGTAGTTTTTGGTGGAGGAAGAGGTTTTGTTACACCAGATTCTAGTAAAGGTCAGGGTTATGTATACAAGTAGATTTAATATCTTTGCAATTTAAAATTTTAAAATAAAGGGAAGAAAGCAATGTATTAATAGTTATCTATCGCATTGTGTTATAGACAGCTTTCCAAGGATATTTTAATGAAAAATTAAAAGATTAAGACCAGTTTTGTTAGCCCCGGGTGGACGAAGGCTTGGGCTATCAAAACTGTTATTAATTTTTATGATTTTTATTTTACCATTTGTGGAAAATATTTTGTAATATGATGCTATACATGATTTTTCAGTACGGCTGAGAACTGGTTCTAATCCAGTGGATATTAAAAGGTTTTGAAGCTATACTGGAAATTTGCTTTTTGCTTATTGTCTGATTTATTTGGTTTGTAATTCTACTTACAAGTTGTTTTTAATAGTCTGTTTATTCATTAAACTTTAGGTAAGTCAACAGTATATAATTTGATATGTTTGCTAAAACTGGCCATTTTTGGCATCTGATTGATTTTTTCAATAATTTTTAGAAGGTTTTTGTTTTTGGGTTTTACATCATAAAAGTCAAATGACAATAATAGGCCTGTATACTTCAATATAGGACATTTGTATTTTGTAACGTTATTTTATTATCTCCATTAAAAGCTATTCTATGTTATCCTAAGTAATTAAATATCAAACATAACCTCAATATAGATGAAGGGGATGTAGAGGTATTGAGGCAAAGATGTGAAGGCCGACATGGAGAGGAAGGTGTATGCATCAAGACCATTCAATGCATAAAGGCTAAAGGTAAAACATTTATATTATATCCTTAAAAAAGTAAAATGATGACTGTCTCTGTGTCTGTCTGTAGGTGTATATATAAATTGGGTGAGGGCACCTCCACCATCCAATGAGAAATTACCCCTGGAAAAAACGTCCAAAATTTTATATTTTTGGTTTTAAAAGACTGGTGTAAAGTTGGGGTAAAATATTTTTCCTTTATTCCTTGTCCCTGTTAGGTTATGATGGAGGTTATCTGTATTTGGTCTATATTTTAACCTGTCATAAAAGTGGTTGAACCCATAATCTAGCCAGAATTTAAAACAAGAGAAACAATGTTATCTTAGCCATCTTAAATTCATAATGTCATATGAAGATTTGCAAATTGTCATGTGTTACGTTATAAAAATAAGCCATCCCTTTTTTGGGCGTTTTTCCTTTTTAAGACATCACACATGACACTTTCCATATATCCATGTAATTAGTGTATTTTTAAGGAAAATATGTAAACAGATGTTACCTAGAAGGCAGTGGAGCACTTGGAAGCTGTTGTGTAATTGATAGTGATCAATCAACAACAACAAAAACAACTCCTATCTACTCTTCTGTAACAATTGCAAATACACCAACAACTCAGCCAACTACAGAAGCAACCCAGAAAACTACAGAATCTAGAATCTCATCCACCTCAGAACATAAATTTCATGGCAGCAGTAAAGTAAAGGTAGATAGTGAATGTAAAATCTTACCATTGCAGGGTAAAACCTTGAGTAGAAAAAGACGTGTTGTTGGTGGAAGAGATGTAGCTGACTCTGAACATCCCTGGGCTGTCAGAATTCTTCTGGCTGATTCTGATGGCAATGATCAGAACATTTGTGGTGGTACTCTTCTAAACAATGGTTGGGTTCTGTCAGCAGCTCATTGCTTTCAAGATGTTACAAAGAGAAGATTGAAATTTGGAGTTTACAATCCAGTGTCAGGAGAAAGATTATTCTACAGACATGTTCTTATCCTATCTCATCCTAACTTTGATATGAAGAAAAGTTTGGCTTATGATGCTGCTCTAATAAAACTTCGTCTTCCAGAAGGTCTCACTGATGAGCTGATAACTGCATGTGTTTCTCCTACTCTAGATATTGATAACCTAGATGCCACAGTTGCAGGATGGGGTAGGGAGGTTAGTGATGTTCAAAGCCAGCTGTCGCAAGATCTTAAAGAAATTGATCTTCAAATTTATCCCAATGCAGAGTGTTTTTATGAAAAAACTGGCGTTGACCTCTTTGAGGGTGAACTAATGGTATGTGCTGGTAACCATGAGAAAGAGGTGAGAGGTCAGTCCACCTGCAAAGGAGATTCTGGCAGTGGACTGATAGTGGGTGACAAAGCTGTTGTGGGTGTTGTCAGTTGGGGATTTGGATGTGGAGAGAGGAGGAATAGACCAACAGTGTTTCAGAGACTAGCACCATTATATCCATGGATCAGTCAGATTATAAATAGTTTCTAGAGTAATATATGTATACATTTTCAAAATAGCACACAATATAGTAAACCAAAGAAATCTGATTTATTCCTTTTGGCATGAATATAGTCATTGATTTCAAAAGACTGTCAAATTTGAAAGCAAGCTTCATTTAATCAAAGGGCTGTTATTATTATCCCATTTAAATTAAAACATTGCACATAATTAATTAATATTTCAATTTCTGAAACAAGCTATAACCAACAACTAAAATATTTTGAACATAATTGTAAAGCTTTTGTGATTTTTGTATCAACACTTGCGCCCCAAGTATTATTTTAAATTTAATTTGCTTTTTAGCTATACCTTAAACCTGAATTTTTATGTATTTACTATTTGTTATTTGTTTAAGGGTTAAATTGTTAACAGCAATAATTATTTATGAATGCAAAAAAATGTTATTGTAACTTAAATATAATATTCTAATGTTTATCTTAATTTATTATTTTAATTTATATTATATTTATTTATATCTATAATTTTTTTGGTAAAAATAAACTTTAGATCCAATAAATATCTTGTTTTTGATTAATGATTAATTATGTGATAAGTAAGTAATCAAAAATAAACATAGAAAATCTAGATATATAATCTCTAAATTAGCCAATAGGAAAATAGTGGGAAATAATCCGCCCAAATTATTCATTATTACTTACTATTGGAATGAATCATATATAACTATGAATAAACAAAAGGGTTTGTCTGCTAGGAATAACTTTTTAAGTGGAATATTGTGGCAGATTGACCATCAAGTTCTCCTATATCTATTTGATAAACCTTGATATTTGATTGTATTTCAAATTCATCCATTCATATTAGAATGTTCATATAATGTTGCAAAACTTATTTGTAGATGATTAGAATTTGTGAGTCGTCTTTTTTCGCTATTAAGCCGTCTGTTTTGACTTTTTGGCTAATATACTGCTAAAACCTAAAACATAGATTGCCTCTTCATTTGGACAATGTAAAATTATTAAATAAAAAAAGTAAAAAAAACTTTTTTCATAAAATTTGTCCATGAAGATGACGCAATAAAGAATTTGATTCTCAGTTTTAGGGAAGCTTCACATAGAATGTGTTAATTCTTTTTTCTCTTCAAAATTTGACTCTTGGAATATGGTTTTATGCTATTTATCGGTCTCTTCCCTCCCTCTTCGAAATCAGAGTCCCTATGTGCTAAGGGCGCGACCGATCGTGGAGCAACATAAATCTAGCTTTATGTAACGAACACTTTTGATATATACAAGATAAAAATCAAATAATTCTTATTTCTGAGTTTATTCTCTTATCAGAAAATTAGAAATACACGAATATAACAATAATGTGTAATTATTTTAATTTTAAGATAATGATTTTCTTATTTAAAGCTTTATATGTTAATCATTAAGTACGAGAAGAAAACTAATTTTTGTAGCAAAGCTGCTCTAAAATTCAAAATGTCCGTTTAAAATCTAAAGTGATTTTCTTGGCTGTTATTTAAGATACATTTGCTGACAATTACGCGTCAACTAAATAACTCGCCTTGTCCTTTGATCTGTCTATGCAGAGAAATGGAATTATTACTGCTGAGATCTTACACCAAAATAATATGTACTCCTATAAAGTGAATCTTATAGCTGGCAAAAATAACGATACTCCCATCAAACCCCTATACCCCATTCCCTCATACTAGAGGAACGAATTGACAAATGAATGATGTTCATATTAGCAACCTAAATTGACGATACTTCATCCCCCGTCATCATAATATCCACGTATACTCCAACATACATTAAATTTCTACGCAGAGAGTAGGAACAGCAGCTTGGGGTGGCAGATATTTCCTCTAAGCCGCTCGAATAAGAAAGGTTAGTTGCGGTTGCTACTTTAGCTTTGTCTAAGTTGTGTATTAAACGGCTACAGCTGTTAAAAAGATACTTAGCTTAGTTAGAGGCATAATAAGCCGCGCGGCTGACAATAAGGTTTATTTGATGGCCTACGTTTTTTTTCTGGTGCCTGACAGTGGCCGTGGCTGCGACAAACAGATAAACACATTTTTTCATTTACATTAGAATAGAATAATGTACTAAATAATCTTTTGTGTAAAAAATAAATATAAAAACGTGTTTAATTTGCAAAGAAAAAAAAATGTTTTACATTATTGATGTACACTTGTTTGGGAGTAATTAAACAAGGATAACAACATAAAAGCTCTAAAATAAAACGGAACAACATACAACCATAAACTTAGAACTTGATTATATGCTTAAGATATTGTATCTTATTGTCCTATGAATCATTGTTTCCAAAATCAGATGAATTGGATTATACTATACTATAATATAAAAGAAATTCTCCAAAAAGTAAAAAATTAGCATTTTTTAAATGACTTCTCAGACTATTTGATAACGATTATATAGTTGCTACGCTTTCTAAATCGCACCTAATTGTTACAAGAATTATCGTTTAAAGTTTGAAATCGATAGGACAATTATAACATGTCTAAATTAACATAAAGAACTAACTGTGACGTACGGACTTAACTATAGAAAAGCTATATTTTAAAAAGATATGATTAATTTTATTAAGACCCATATTGAATCACCTTTATACATAGTTACTAACAAAAATGTATTTTAATATTGAAGTAGTTTTTTTTTAAATAAAAAATGTAAAATATAAAAACGATAAATTTTATTTTTGCAAA
This sequence comes from Acartia tonsa, assembly GCF_053477335.1. NCBI lineage: Eukaryota > Metazoa > Arthropoda > Copepoda > Calanoida > Acartiidae > Acartia > Acartia tonsa. Next base: position 29,823,444 of record NC_137267.1, read on the forward strand.
CCAAGTGTGCTTTAAAGGTATACTTTACACATACCTTTTTTTAAGTAGTAGAAATGTTTGGAACTTTTCGAGTATGGCTTTGAAACCGGTTGATACCCGCTGGATTAGAACTGAAGAATCATGTACTTCAGAATTTTTCAAAATGAATACCAGTTTTCTCATATAACTGGTTTTAATATTTAAAAATTTCATTTTAATATAAGCCAAAAGATTTCTATAATACGGTGCGATAAATAACTAATAAAATTGCTTAATAACATTATTCTCTTTCATACACGAAAATCTTGCCATGAAAATATTTGGGTATTGATTTTAAAGCTTTAGGGATTTTTTAAAAAAATTTAAAACTTTAATTTTTATTATGACAAATTCTTACTTTCCTGGTAAAACTTTATTTTTAATTGAAAACAGTTGATCAGTCGTGGACTCGACATATGATTTAGCGAACACATCATGTTCATCACAATTAGGTCATGCATCTTGTGTTATAATAGGGTTTGATTCAGTGAATATTCATTACTTATGATATTTAATTTAAAATCGCACAGTAGATCCGCACTATCAATAGTTTAAACCTATTCTGGAAGGGAGGAAACTTAATTAGTCCTCCTCTTAGGTTTTGGCATTAATTTATTTGTGTGAAAGTTACAAAATACTGTTAGAACATCCACCCCCCAATTTCTTTATCACTTTTTATTTAGATGGTTTCTGTGTTTTTGGATATTTAACATTATAATCGTTATTCTAAATTTACAAAATTTAATTACTAGGTGAGTATACAAAATTTACACAAATCACTTTATCCTTATTTGAAAGCAACTGATAAGGTTTTAATCTATTTTTTGGGGAAGAGACCTCCATCCTCCCTAGAGAAATTAGGGTGTAGGGTTAACATCCCTAAGCCTCATTTAAAGTTCTTCTAGACATTAGGGGCGAGTCCGCTTGTCCCTTGTCATAAGATTAGTTTAAAATTTGTTCGTTTTTAGAAGTTATCCGAAATCTTATGAAGAACCACAAATTCTAAAGACTGAAATAAAACCAGAGGATGAAATTGTTTTCCAACTATTTTTTAAAGATCAGGTACTTTTATAATTGTGTTTAACAGGACTGGCAGCCTCAGCTACAGCCACCTTATAAGCCTGCCTTTTAGCTTAAAACAGCTTAGACACAACTAAAGTAGGATCTGCAACTAAAGAGAAAGATGGGCGTTTTGAAGAATCAGCCTCACTGAGCCTACGCCATCCTCTGCGAAATTCTGTACATAGCCATGTCTTTAGGTGCGGTTGCTGACATTGCTTTTTTAAAGAGGGGGAAGTTTGTTAACAAATCTTGTGATCAGGCTTAATTAAAGATTGTCAACTTCTATTTTGTGAATTACATAAACATAGTTTTACAAATTGCAAATTGTTTATGTTTCTCAGGAAAGGAGAAAACAGACTATTAAAGAATTTTGTCAAAGAAGGTATTAGTACATTTGATATTACAAATTAATAAAAATTTCGTTTACAGATTTCTCACTATAGTGCGTGGTAATGATTAAATATTAAACATTCATTTTAGAGTATGCAATACTTTAGAAAAATTAACATTTGTTTTATTTCTTTTGATTTTCAGACCTGAATTTAAGCAAGACCCATCAACAGATGTTCATGTGAATTATATGAAATCACACAATATAAGTTGGTGTAAACATGCAAAGGTAATATTGTATGGTTTGGTTTGGGACTAGATCTAAGATTAGAAAAATTCCACCCATTTTCAGGATTTCATGGATGTAATGGAAAATTGTATCCCTATCTTCAACTGTGGGAAAAGGTCATTGATTAAAACCTCAATGGACAAAAGTCTCATATGTAAACAAAAGAAAAGATCGGGATACAAGTCCAAGTGTTCTCTATTAATCCCAGGGTTTAATAGAGAACACAATTTAAAAATATCCATATGGATATATAAATTTCCAATCTGCTAGTGTAGAGATATAATTTCCAAGATTAAATACTAGTCCTGCTATTCAGGGATGAAAATAAGATTGTTGTCCTAATTAGTAAAATTGTTTACTGTTAGGGCAGTCTTGTATGGATATCAATTAATAACCTTCCAACATTTATCTAGTGAATTTACTTAGTGGGGTTTTCTTCAACACGATAATTTCTAATATAATAAATAAAATATTTTACTGAAAGTAAAGTATCCAATTTAGGTTGCTTCAACAACCCTAACAGATGAACTTGCAGTTATTAGTGGAATTATTACAAAAAATCAGCTAAATAATCTTCCATGGCTAAGTATTTTTTTTAAAGATTAGTTGTTGCATTTTTACTTTAAAATATAATCCTTTTTTTATTCTCAATTAAAAAATATTTGTAGATATAAGAAATATAAAACAAAGAAAATTTATGCCTTTAATGCATCTGACTGAAAATGATCATAAAAAGTAAGTGTTTTTATTAAAACTTTATATTGATTACACTTAACACTGACTTTTTACAGACAAGTTGTAGCTTCAACATTTTCCTTTAGTGTAGTACGTCATCCACTTGCTAGGTAAGTTAATGTTTCCAGCAAACAAGTTTGCTTTGCTTTATTGAAAAATAGAAAATATTATTGTTTTTAAAATCAATCTTAATATTGCAAGGATAGTATCCTTGTTTATAGACAAGATAGAAAATACTTCAGTAGATGCCAAGTCTTTTGATAAGAGGTAATTATATATATATTTACCCAGTATATAAAGCTTTCATAATTATATTTAACAAAATGTCAACTTCTTTATCCATAACTAGCGGTTACGCCCCTAGAGGCCTCTAGTGGCATTTTGAATGTTTTTTTATTTAAAATATCTAATTAGAGAAATAATTGGTTTATGTTTCGTTCAAGTCTCTTTTTCGGGAGGGGTAATTTTTTTCTAGGGGCGATTTCTCTTGGGAGGGTGGTGGTACCCTTCCCCAAAATAGTTATAAACCTTCCCGGGACCTATGAGAAGCTACCCTGTTAAGGAGAACCCGATCGGTTCAGCGGTTAGCGAGATCCTTCGGTACAAACACACAGACAAACACACAGACATCCTGTTGCTTTAGTATAAGGATTGATTCTTTTCATAACCTAAATTTGCATTACATTGATAAATATTTCTCATTCAATCTTGCTTAATAATGTGAATTATCACATAGTTACCTGCAGACAACAACATCTTTGACTTGAAGGATTTACTTTGCTGATCTCGGCGTGTTTTGACAATTACATTCCCCTTTCCTTAATTGTTAACGTTGCATCTCTGAGATAGCAACAGTAGGAACCACGTTAAAGGATTTAGTTATGTTAAAGTATTTGCCGGGTTTTTTACCCATAACCAACTTAATAACCAGATTATGCACTATGAGTTGTGCTACAGTATCATGTGTGAGTAAAGATGCTAATGGTTCATAACTTGATTTGATTCTTGGATAACCAATTTGTTAATTTTTAAGTCGCAAAGAGATCATGAAGAAGTATGGTGACTTGAGTTTCTCAAATTTAGTTCAATATGTTATTGACAAAATTGATAATCATTGCAGGTAATGATAATAGAGATTTTTTTTGGAATTTGGGTATTATCCTCTCAGGATTTTTTTTCAATTTTGAAAATTTTACTTGAAAATAAATTTTCTAAACATATTTGAATTTTTTTCAGTGCTGAGGAATGTCCTAACAGAGATGTAAATGCCCACTTTAAACCATATTATGCTAACTGTCATTACTGTGGGGTAAGTATCTTAGTTCAAGTTTTTCATCTGGTTACCTCAAAAGCACAAGTATACCACAAGGTCTGATAATGGTAAAGACAAATATAACTTTATGATTTAAGCATCCTAACCATTTATGTAAGGTTTAAACATATATATAGTTTATGCTTGAAATGATACAATACAACTATAATACAAAGTAGACCGATGTCTGTCTGTCCGTCCATCTGTCTGTCTGCCCATCTGTCTGTCCTTTAAGATCCGATTAGATTTTACTCTTCAGGGAATATACCTACTGGTCCTGTGGTGGTTTTAGGCTATTTTATTAGGGGGTGGGACACCCCTACCCCCAAAAACAAAAATCCCCCACCCTTTTTTTTAGGTAGGCTGTAGCAGTAGGTAGCCTGTAGCAGTGCCTATTTTTTTAAAAACAAATTCTGCAGTTGGCAGCCTGTAGCAGTGCCTATTTTTTAAAATAAATTCTGCAGTAGGCAGCCTGTAGCAGGGATAAGGGATGGGAAACGTAGGAAAATATTATTTCAGGCCTATTTCTAGCCTAGGCCTAATAAACCAGTTTTTGGATGGCGCAGTAGTTCGTCCTAAACGCTAATGAAAAAGCTGTGTGTGTGTGTGTAGATAAAGTATAGAATCAAATTCAGGTAGCTAGTTTAAAGTAAAAAACATAACTTTTTATAAACCTATATATTAATGGCTTTTGTTAAAATGAAGTTTTTTCTCTCCCAAAATTTTTTTATCTTTTACTTTGGTAATTTGAACTGTCAGAAAGCTATCGTTGGGTTTCCCTCAGACAGATTTTAGTTTGTATTATTTGCATTTTTTTTAATGAGTAAAAATTTTATTTGAAAATTTCATTGCTAATTAAAATTCAAAATAAATAAATAAATATGCACTTGGGTAACATTCTATCAAGTTCTTTGGATACTATAATGTAATGATATATCTGTACTGTGTTGTATTGTACAAAAATTAGGGTTAAGGTGTTGTATCAATTCCGTATTAAATTTTTAAAATTCAAAATACAACATCTAATTTATAAACTACCAAATGAAAATTCGTAGCTACCTTCTTTCCAAAAAAATAATCCCGTTATTTTTGTTTTTTCTATATTGCCCTTTTTCAATGTTTAACTCTAAGCAGATTTAATAATTAAACTAATGTGATCTAACACCATTTATATTTATTTTTTCGTAGCAGACAAATCATTATTTTTTCTAGAATTGTCTGCTTCTAAAATTTCCGCCAATTGGTGATTGGTTGATACAAAACAAGCCCAAATCACAGAACACTATTGGTTTAGAGCGGTAGCCAATATGAGCCGTCTGCCAGTAAGGTCATTAAATTAGGCAAATGGTAAAAGTTGCATGATCCCTTTCAAAACCAGGCCGAGACCTAATTTATGGCCAGGTTTCCTATCCCTTATACCTGGCCTGTAGCAGTGCCTATCTTTTTTATCAAATTCTGCAGTAGGCAGCCTGTAGCAGTGTCTATTTTTTTAAAAACAAATTCTATATAGGAGGGTTGGCTTCCCCTTACCTCATAGGGCGTTGCCCCTAGAGGCTAGGGGCGAAGCCGCTAGTATTTAAAAAAGTATAATACAAAGTATATATGACATTATAAACTCATTACTTCTATTCATATTTTAATTTTTATTTGTTTTCTGTATTTACCTTTAAAATGAATTTCACCTTTAAATATGGTCTTGATTTTAGATGCCTTACAGATATATTGTAAAGCTTGAAACATACAACAGAGACTTATATTGTATTCAAAAACTAGAAAAGGTAAATTACTAGAACTGAACTTTCCTTTATTATGACAACTGTACTTCTGATTTTTAACTCACTTAGTTTGTTTGTCCTCTATCCATTTTTATTCCCTCTTCTAATAATGTATGTTATTTAGTTATTAAAATTGCAAATACACTGTTATGCTTATTTTAGATTTTCAGTGTACACTAACTCAGTTTATTACGAATGCTGAGTTTCTTAAAAACAATGCATTTCCGTCATTTCTAAATAAAATACAATCTTTTGTAAATTATCCAGTTTGGCACCTTTTTTAAACATCTATCATAATGCCATAAGCTTCTACCTTTAACCAAACAAAACAAATTACACTATTAATCACTATTACAAGGTCAATTTTGTTGGTGTGAAAAAGAATCAAGGTGATAGAAAAACAAAAGTAAGTATTTACAAATACAATTACCTCTTTTTATTTCTTAAAACACCTGTCACTGAAATCCGAGTTTGAACTATTTGAAAAAACCTGATTCTGGATATGGTAGGTTTATTCACAAAAGGTTAGGAAATAACAAAATTTTAGAAACATTTTGCAAGAGTTATTATAATGGAGAATAATCGTTCACATTACGTTGGGTTCTTTGAATCGCTACCAAATGGAAAATGATTTACATTTGTTATTTAATTTATCAGGAAACTATTAGAAAATTTATTTTAAAATTTTTTTTTCAGAAAAGAAATACATTTGGGAAGATTGTTCCAAAAAATGAGAAACTCAGGTTTTTTGCAAATGCATTTTTTACCATAAAAATATTGTCAATATTCTTGAAAATCTGACAATAAAATCAAAATTAGTTGGGTATCTATACGGACAAAGTGAATTGAGAGCAAATATTCAGTGTTCATAACAAAAAGGTGGGGGGGGGGGGAGAAAGTGGAAAATGATTAAATAGAAGATCTTGAAAATAACAGAAAATTATGAACCTCCACAAGTATAAATGCCTTTCGTAGCATGACCGATGGACCAAGTAATTTATTTACTGGATGCTCTTTGCACAAACAATTCCTAATCTATCTTAAATAGCAGCTGTCAAAAAATCACCTAGGTTCCATTCCGGACAGACCACTATACAAAGTGAATTTGGAGTAGCTTCGTTACTAACAATTATTTATTTTAGTACAACAACTTCCCAGTACTTAAACATATTAAGTAAAGATCTGTATGCAAAATTAGTCAGGTAAAGTGATTAAATTTTTCCACCAATGATTTCAAAATTTGAATTCAAGTTATGATTATTTTGTTTTAGAACTATGAGTTTGGATATGGAATTATTTGACTATTACCCTGAAGAATTTAGACCTTTGTAACAATTGTTGTGATTTAATTTTAAAAGATTTTTTGAACATAAAAATGCTTTTTCGCTTATTTAAAACAGGAGAAAATATATGGCAACATACTTTTATTACTAGCAGAAAGGGAGTGGACATTGAAATGTAAATTTCACTGGTACCCAAGGTTAAAAAACAATCGTATCATATTCGTTGGATCCCAAACTTTGGGTTCTTTTTATATATTTTTTGGTTGTTCCCAAACTAGTAGTGTCCAGACTTTTCAACCAATAATTCTGATTTTTAGAAAGGGGTAATTTTGTTATTAATCTTTTTGGATGTATACAACTTGCAGGAATATTTGACTCTGATTGATATAACATTGTATCTACTTAAGATTTTAAAAATTATTTTTGTATTATAGTTAATAGCATTATATCTATAAATTTTATCAGCTTGTTAGCCTTATTCTCCAGGAATCTTAATTTGAATATGACAATAAACGATAGAGATCTACACTCCAAATTATGAAATCAAAATTACCTCTTCTTTAAATTGAAATTATAATTGTTGCAAAGTTTGAACCATGCTAGTTTGAACTAACCAATTAAGATTTAACACACAAAGTTTTCAAGCCAACTCATGAGAGAACGTGTTTATAACAAAATTATGGAGTGGGGACAAAACACCTAATTTAAAAATACCTAATTTAAAAATGCCTAATTTTATAAATGTCTAATGTGACAAAACACCTAATTTATAAATACCTAATTTAAAAATGTCTAATTTAAAAATACCTAATTTTAAAAATGCCTAATGTGACAAAACACCTAATTTTAAAAATGCCTAATTTTATAAACACCTAACTATAAATACCTAAGTTTAAAAATACCTAATTTTAAAATACCTAATTTAAGAAAACCTAATTTTAAGCATATCTTAAAACTGTTGTTGAATATATTAAACCAGCGGCTACACCCCCTAGAGTCCTCTAGGGGCGATTGCAGTTCGGAGGGGAATTCAATTAATCTAGGGGGGGGGGGGGGGATTTACGACCCTCTCCAAAATTTCAAAATATAGTTTGAAAGAGAAAACTGAACGGACCGACCCTAATTATAGAAAAGCTTTGCTTTTAAAAATAAAATTTTATGATTAGTTTGTGGCACCTCACATGAATAATAAAATAATTAGTAAAAGCAAAGGTTGAAGAACAAAGAAAATTAATTAAAATTTTTATCGGTTTATTCCCTAACCTAAGTAGCCGTAGCGTTGCTTTCTTGGGGGGTGATAGTTGACCATGACCATCCCCCATTTTAGTTCTAGTTTTATAAAGAAAGATTGAAGAAATATAAAAAAAACTAGGGGAGGGGGGCCGGGGGGGGGGATTTTTTCAAAGGGCGATTTCTCATTGGAAGGTGTTGGTAACCTCCCCAAAAGCGTTATAAACCTTCCCATGACCTATGGGAAGCTTCATTGTAAAGATGAATCATATTGGTTCAATGACTAGCGCGATCCTTCAGCAAGAACAATCAGCCAATTGGATTAATGTTATCAAAATTTTAAGTATTTTAGTGAAAACAAGGATAACAACATCCATAAAAGCAAAGCACTGAAATGGTAGGACAAACAGACATTAATGCTTGAATCGTGAAAGAACTGAATAATCAGAAAATAAAAGTATAAGAGTCAAAGCAAAATTGTAAGTAAATTTGATGAAAAACTGCTTGATACTGGATAATGTTTATGGACATACTTACATTTTTAGAACTTGGTTATAGAGTTGCTTCGCTTATAATATTGTACTTTGTTGTCCCAGGAATCAATATACGAAAAATCAGATCAAACGGATAATTAAATCACACAATTTGTTATTAAAAAAGTAGAAAAATTAACATGTTTAAAATGGACGTACGGACATTCTGGTAATAATTATAGAGTTGCTACACTTTCTAAATCGTACCTAACTACTACAGGAATCACCATGCAAAGTTTGAAATGGATAGGACAATTCTAAAATGCCTAAATTAATGAAAAAAAAGCTATCTAGTACGGACAGATGTACGGATGGACCAACCCTAATTATAGAAAAGCTTCGCTTTTAAAAATAGATATTTTAGAATTAGGCATTGTTAAATTAGGCGTTTAGATAGTTTAAAATTAGGTATTTTTAAATTAGGCGTTTTAAAAATTAGACATTTTTAAAATTAGGTATTTTTAGTTAGGCATTTTTAGTTAGGCGTTTTTAAATTAGGTATTTATAAATTAGGCATTTATAAATTAGGTGTTTTTAACGTAGGTGTTTTTAACATTAGGTATTTTTAAACTTAGGTGTTTTTAGTTAGGCATTTTTAGTTAGGCATTTTTAAATTAGGTGTTTTGTCCCCACTCCAAAATTATGACCCTTCCTCCCTGATATGTTTATAACAGGATTATGTTTATAACAACCAATTAACATATGAGGTATTCGATCAATTGTAAAGCCTACATGTTGTCTAAATAATTCCTTCTTACTTTCCATTTTTTTTGTTAACATTTCAAGAAAAACTAGGGGAAAAGAAAAGAGGGGATCTTATGTACAGTTTACATTTTGTACATGTAGACTTTATAGAGTTTTGTAATTGTTTTTGAAAAGTTTATTTATTGATATTTGCAAAAGTTTTAGAACTAGTTTTCCAGTATGACTTTAAAACCGATTAATACCCGTTGGATTAGAACCGGTTCCCAACCATACTGAAATATCATGTACAGCATTATATTAGAGACAATTTTCCACGAAAATTAAAATAAAGATCATAAAATTTATACCAGTTTTGTTAGCATGTACCTTCGGCCCCTCGTGGCTAACAAAACTGGTTTTAATCTTATAATTTTTCCTTTAAATATATGTGAAGAGCTGTCTATGATACAATGCGAAACATAACTATCTTAGCGGTAATTTGATACTGTACTTTAAAACTTTCGTACATTTACGGTCTACTTGGTGACTGTCATAAAAAGAATCATGATTTGAGCCTAATTTAATTGAGAATTACTTGGAGGCGGATATATTTAGTAAAATGTGGTTGCAGTGGCGTATTTAGGGTAGGGTTACTGTTTTTCTGTGAGTCCGTTTGTCAAACCTTTCTTCTGCCTGTATATTTATATGCTGCCTATCCGAATGACTGTCTTCAGTGGCGTGCACCGCTATTTACCAGGTTTGTAAAAAAAATGAAGGCAGATAGGGGGAGGGGGTTGACACCTCTACCTTACGTGTCACTGTCTGTTTTGCTAGTTTTCTGTATGTCTGTCTTTCTGGTTGTCCTTTTATATGTCTCTCCGTCGGTTTGTCTGTTTATCTTTCGGTCTACCTGTCTGTCCGTCTGTCTTTCTTTATGACTGTCTGTCATTTCGCTCGTCAATGTGTGTGTATCTGTCTTTCTATCTAATCATACTTTTGTCTCTCTGTCAGTCAGTCTGTATGTATGTCTTTCTTTCAAACCATACTTTTGTCTCTCTGTCAGTCTGTCTGTATGTCTTTCTATCAAACCATACTTTTGTCTCTCTGTCAGTCTGTCTGTATGTCTTTCTATCTAATCATACTTTTGTCTCTCTGTCAGTCAGTCTGTATGTATGTCTTTCGATCAAACCATACTTTTGTCTCTCTGTCAGTCTGTATGTATGTCTTTCGATCAAACCATACTTTTGTCTCTCTGTCAGTCTGTCTGTATGTCTTTCGATCAAACCATACTTTTGTCTCTCTGTCAGTCTGTCTGTATGTCTTTCTATCAAACCATACTTTTGTCTCTCTGTCAGTCTGTATGTATGTCTTTCGATCAAACCATACTTTTGTCTCTCTGTCAGTCTGTCTGTATGTCTTTCGATCAAACCATACTTTTGTCTCTCTGTCAGTCTGTCTGTATGTCTTTCTATCAAACCATACTTTTGTCTCTCTGTCAGTCTGTATGTATGTCTTTCGATCAAACCATACTTTTGTCTCTCTGTCAGTCTGTATGTATGTCTTTCGATCAAACCATACTTTTGTCTCTCTGTCAGTCAGTCTGTATGTATGTCTTTCGATCAAACGATACTTTTGTCTCTCTGTCAGTCTGTCTTTCTATCAAACCATACTTTTGTCTCTCTTTCAGTCTGTCATCCTTATGCCAAACATTTTATAACTTATGGTTATATGATATCCGAAGCTCTTTATAGTGCCTATAAAAAATACTTCATATTACAATAGTCCATTAATCTAGAATCACTAATAATTTTCAATTATAATCATATTATAATAATGGACTATTATAATATGACGTCATTTTTAAAGGCACTATAAAGAGCTTTATTATGTCCCATTACAAAGTACAACAATAATTTTAAAGATTGATTATTTGTAGTTTTGTATATTTGTATAAAATTTCAGTACCCGCCCTTAGTTGTTTGACTGCTTAATTTAAATATAATTAAAGCAAAAAGTTTTGTAAAAAGATTTAATTCTGGAATATGAAAGGATTGGGCATTTGAAGAAAACGTTATGGAATTAGTTAAAGGTGGAGTCAGCCTGCTGATATTCTATCAACAAATAGATGTTCTAATGGCTCTAGTGGTAAAAGCTGACATATTATCTGCAGGACATTATTTTATATAATGACACTAAGACATTCTTAATTAAAATGACAATAATGATTTTTTTTAAATGTGGGTGAATTTGGATATATCTTTTAGGATGGCAACAAAACCAGTTAATATCCGGGGGGTTTTTAACCGGTTCTCAGCTATACCGAAAAATCATATATAGCATTGTATCACGGACAATTTTTCACAAATATTAATTGACAGTTTTGTTATCCCAAGCCTTCGGCTCCTCGTGGCTAACAAAACTGATTTCAATCTTATAATTTCTATCTAATATCCGCGAAAAGCTGTCTATAATACGATGCTCTAAATAAGTATTCTGAGTGGCTATATCTTGTATTTGTGAGTTATATTACTTTACTATGCTCGTAATCACTTAAACCTCAATGTTTATTGCTCCCTCTTTACTTGTACGTGTAAAGCAAGATTTTCCTTGTATATAACACAAAGTATAAATAAAAAATTTTTGTGAGGATTCCCCTATCCCCATACAAATGAGCATCCAGTACATAACTCACTTGGTAGGTCATTCTGTATTACATTAAAGACAGTTTGTTTAGCGTTAAATTGATTATTTTTCTACTGCTATTTAAGATACTAGCGGCTTCGCCCCTAGCCTCTAGGGGCTTTGCCCCTAGAAAAAAAATAATTTTCTGCACCAGCACCAGCAGCACCAGCTGCACCACCTGCACCAGCAGCACCAGCTGCACCAGCAGCACCAGGAGTATTTTTTTGGGGGGGGTAAATTTTCATTTTTGGGGGGGTTGGGGGTGTCCCACCCCCCAAGAAAATAGCTTAAAACCACCACAGGACCAGTAGGTATATTCCCTGAAGAGTAGAGCCCATTCGGTTCAGCGGTTACCGAGATCTTAAGCTTCAGACGGACAGACGGACAGACGGACAGACAGACGGACAGACATCGTTCTACTTTGTATTATAGACTAGCGGCTGCGCCCCTAGCATCTAGAGGCTATCATATTCGAAAAATATATGGAAAGGCAGTAATATAGCCTAAAACCGTACCCACACATATTTATAAAAATAAAATAGCCTAAAACTTTCTCAAGAACTATAAGAAGCTTCATTGTAAAGGAGAACTATTTTGGTTCATCAGTTAGCGAGATCCTTCGCTACAGACAAAGAAAGCTCACTACTTCATAGGGTATTTTTTATTAAGATTCAAATGACCAATAAGTATATTTATAAAAATTATTTAAACAAATCGAATTAATTGTAATGGTTCCTATAAACAATGAGCATTTTTTCTTTAATCAACCTTTTGCTTCTATCTGCTAGACCTTTCTTCTTAATTTTATATCCAAGAGCTTAACTGCCTTTGAATGTTTTCATCCTTATTTACTTATTATTATTGTGCTATATATGGACAGTATTGTCCTTGTCATCAATTTGAATAAATCCTTGTATTTCCTTGTATGTATATTTTATATAAAAAGTTAAGGTACCTATCAGTGATTTCTATTTATTTCATGTTTACCAATAAAATTTGGATAGCAATCATTAAACTACTTTTTCTTATAGCTCCTGGAGGCCTCATAAATAAATTAATCTAGAATATAGGTTATGTAGTAGGTTTTTAGGTAACATTGATTACTAATTTTAAATAGCCCTTAAAAGAAAATAGTTTTTTTTTATTGTAAAAGTTAAAATATTGTTCAAACGATCTAAAAGGGGACAATAATGCTAACCCCCCCCCCCCCAAATTTTGAAATAAATGAAAATTTTTACGTCAGGTTAGGTTAGATTATATCGTGTTCTGGGTAGGTGTGGCACCTCATGTTTTGGCCCCACAGGGTTTTGGCCCTTTTAGGGGCCAGGTATAGAAAAGGGAATTTTTAAAATCTATTTTGGTATTTCCTATTTTTAAACAAAAAAAGTTGCAATACTAAAATACTTTTCTAAGTTAAACGTAACTGGACAAAGTGTCTCAAAAGAAGAGGAATTATCCATGTCTTTTTTAGAGTTTTTCTTCCCCACTTCATCTCTCATCTCCCACATTTTTATGACGTAATGTGGCTGACTTTTTAGACACTTTGTCCAGTTACATGTTAAACTATTGTTTAAGCTATAAAAATTCTTTAATCTATATAAACATTTTTCATGTTTCATTAAAATACACAGAGTCATTCTAAGTACTTTTATCCTTAAACTTTAAAACTAATTACATAGATGCATTCTAACCACAGTAATCCATGGTTAAGCAGTAAAAGTTTCATATTGTTCTTGATCTTAATTGAATCTTTGGTAAAAACTAAACATAAGTATACACAGGAACCTTTATTCAGCAATTTTATTCAATTTGGATAAAAAATATTATGCTTTATTCGGATTTAATGTTTCTTCTTCCAATTTTGTTGTTTTAATTCGAAATGCATTTAATAAGTGGACATATTAACGATACGAAATGAAACGATGCTATCCCTGATAACTACGTTCATAAAAAAACGTTAATTACATGACGCTATTCTTATAATGAAACATACCATTCTTGAGGAATAATAACACATATATTTTAAAGGATTTGTTTAACAAAAATAGTAACTCTCATAATCAAATAAAATCTTTGAATACCTGTATAAATTCCTGAAAATATCCAGGTCCAAAATTTCAGAATTTTATTGGAGAAACGTCAATTGAAATCGTAGTTAATGGGTGTGTGTGTAAAGGGCTTCTGAAAGTGTCCTTTCAAAATAAAGAAAAAAACGTTACATTGTAAAATCCTCATGTTTGTATGAAATAATTATCCTATTAACTTTCATTTTAAGAATGAGTATTTTAGGACGATTTAGAACTATGTTATAAGCTCAAAGTGGAAGAATATCCTTGTTAAGTATCCTGCACTTTACGCAGTTCTACAAATATTTATTTACTTTCTAGATCAAATTTTGTTTCTTTACTATGGTAATTGATGTATGTTTATAAGTCTGTTTGAACTGAAGATCTTCGCTTTTAAGGTTGTTGTCATCCTTGTCCTTTTAATCAATTCATTATTGTTAAAAATATGATATCAAATGTGTTATTATTACGTTTTTTGTATTTTTAAAGAAACCCCTATAAGAAATTGGCACTAAAATATGATTACATATATTGAGAGTTGTAGATAGTTAAATTTAGGTTTTTATAGACGTACTAGATTATTTCAAGATCTTTAGAGCGCAGCCACTTCCAATTTTTCTAAAAAGAAATTGTAAGTAAACTCTACTGTTCTTTTTAAATTTAGATGTTGTTAACTTGAATTGCTTCGCTAATTAGAAAACATTTTTTTGTTTTGTTCTAAACAAATCTAGTTGATTAATAAAATAAGTGATACCTAACTACTGTTGCGTTGTAGTGTATTTTGTACTAGCGGCTACGCCCCTAGAGGCCTCTAGGGGCACTTAAGGAGGAGAGAGTCAAATTTGATAATTCAATTTCTTATTTTAGATTTTAAAAGAAAAAGTTTAAAAAAATTTACGCTTGATGTTTATTTTTCGTTGAACTCTCTTTCTAAAATTGGTAATTTTTAAAAACATTTAATTTCTCTAGGGAGGGTGGTGGTACCCTCCCCCAAAATAGTTATAAACCTTCCCGGGACATATAAGAATCTACCCTGTTAAGGAGAACCCAATCGGTTCAGCGGTTAGCGAGATCCTTCGGTACACACAGACAGACAGACACACAGACAGACACACAGACAGACAAACATCCTGTTACTTTAGTATAAGGATAACCTATTTGGTTAAAGGCATATCGCCATCAGTGAGATAGGTGAACCTATGTTTTAGTAAGCAATAAGTATTCAAACTTTGTTATCTTTTAATTCGTTTCACTAACCTTATTTAATAAGTTCTTTTCCTTATTAAAAAAAATTTTTATGAAACCCAAATTTACTTGAAACCTTTTAGTATTAATGAAATGTAAACTATTTAGAGAAAATTATTATTGTTTTTTCCGCACATTATTTTTATGCCCAAGAAAAATTGTAATTAAAGATAAGGACTGGAGTTGAGACTCACTTGTTTTCCATTTTTGCCGACAACTAGCATTTGTAATGGTGGGCATTGGGCAATTTCCACCCAGCAAAAAAACCTCAACTCTAAGGGAAAAATGGACAAAACCCATGAATAAAAAGTTCACAAAATTAATCAAACTTAAATTTATTTTTATAAAAGTTATGTTTTTGTGCTGAAACTCACTTGTTTACCGTTTAGCTGACAACTAGCATTTGCACCTGTGCGGATTGGTCAATTACCACCCAGGAAAAACCTTAACTCTAGGGGAAAAAATACACAAAGCCCACCAATGAAACTTTACAAATTCTAACAGTCTGCTATTTATCTTTATATTTTTGAGTAGAAACTGACTTATTTACCATTTAGCCGATAACTAGCATTTGCAATAATGGGCATAGGAGAATTATCACACAGAAAATCCCTCAACTCTAAGGAGGAATAAACAGACCTCCAGTGCCCTTACCCTAAAACGTTAACCTATGAACCTCCCTCCCCTTCCCCCCAACCACCCTTTGTTATTTTGATTTTTTTCTTCAAAAGGTGTCTCTGTGCTTAACTAGGCACTTTAAGGAAAACCCCAAAAAGTTATTTTCTTTTCAAAATTTCAAAGAAAAGGAAACAGATGATATAGGTGTTACACTGATCATTTCATGAAATTTTACCAAAAATATATTTTTACGTGGGGGATAATTGTCCGTGAATGGGTCTTCTGTGTTATCTTAATTATGATCTCTCACGCTCCATTGTTCCTGCTACACGAGTAATCAAATTTGTGCCGAGCATTTAAATATACAACAAGAATAAACATATCACAATTAAATGGCGCAGCCATTATAAATCAAAGTAATCTTATAGTATAGTGCACGTACATCAATGTTTTTTTTCTTATTAGATTTTGATGGTATTTAGGAAGTATAGTAAAATAACTAGAAAAAATGCCTTTGAAACAGCTGGTCTGATTGTGTTGTTTGTAATTGTTTTGGGGTAGGCATGATTCTTTCTTTAAATACAGGATTGACAAAACTATAACTAATATTAAAATACTAATTCATTTTTAAGGATTTTAATAAATTATGTATTTAAAAAATGGGCTAAAATATATATCTATATGATTTTCTTCATTTACTGTTTTTTTTTCTTTAATTTACATCTGATCTTAATAAAACAGTATTTGTCAATTGTTTTTTTTTTATAGATACAATAGAAATAGAAGAGTAGAAGAATATTCTGAACCCTTTTTTCGTCAAATCTAAGAGAGAACATTCCTAGCAGACAAAAGTATTGTTTACTTTCGACTCAAGCTGATGTGGATTCTTAAAAAATGATAGACTCGCTATTCGATAGTGAGGCAAAATTATTTTTGTGAAAAATCATTCAAAAGCACATTAAAAATCTACAAAAATTAAACAAAATCATATGTTAATAACCCTCTTAAGATTTTATTTCCTTTTTGTAAATTTTTTGTTCGATTTTGGAGGATTTTTCACAAAAATAATTTTGCCTCACCAGCGAGTTGCCAGCCTAACTTTTTTTTTAAGAATCCAACTTTGTTTCAAGCTTTCAAATTGTAAACGAAATTTTTGGGCAATTAATTCTGATTCCGCAAAGCTTTCTACTAAGAAAATATACTGTTAACAGCTGACTTTTATGTATGTATGAAATGAAAAAAAACATGCCTTCGTAGGAAAATGTGTACATAATTTCAACCAATGAGATCCAATGTAAATTCCGATGCGATTCTCCTATTCGCTCAATCAGACATTCCCTCTCTTTCTTAGTACCTTTATTATAGATACAAACATAAAAATACAAAATGTAAAAATGCTACGTTGTTATAATAGGTAAAAACGCACACACACACACACACACACACATGTACATACACCCATATGGTCATGTTCAGTAGTAAAAGTGGTGTATTTACATAAATTATTAACATTTTTACCTTTTTTCCACCAATGCAATTAAGGATAAGTAATTCATGGTTGCCATCTTAAAAAAATGAAGAAAATAAATATTTCATATATTTACCTTGATAAAAATAATTGAATTACATTGATATTTATATCAGTATTAAGTGAATTTACTAAAAATGGTAGAAAGTCTATCTCAAAAGCCCCCATTACCCTATTTTTATGACTAGACTGGGTTAGGTTATATATATTGAATAAGGTAGCACTACAGGGTTAAGGCTTTCAAGCTATTCAATAAAAATCAAAGTGGTAGTTATCACTTTAGAAAAGCTAACAGGTTACTTTTTAAATATCCTCCACAATGATGCTCTGTATAGTGCTTATAAAAAAGTGCATAATTTTTAAAACTTTTGGCCGAAGTATCCCCTTTTTTATAGGCACTATAGAGAGCTTCTTAGAGCATTTGAGTGTCATGGACCCTATATGAGGTAATTAAGGTACCAGTGATCAATTCTTATGGTCGCCATGAAAAGAAAAATGATTACTTTTTTTGCACATTTTTGGCCACCCCATTCCGAATAAATGAATGCTAATTACTGCAAAATATTTGAGATCTTATCTTTAAATGATTTCCTTTTTAGTCAATACTATCTGGAGGTTATGGTGGAGCTATTCTATAACTTGCTGTAGCTGTATTTTCTCAGACAACCTCCATGGGACCAAGAGGTCTTGTTTAAATAAAAACAAACCCGTTTTCTTGAAAACCTAAGTTCGATTATTTAGGTCATTTTAAAATATTTCGATATTTGATGATATCACCTACGCGGCAGTGAGTGAATGTTTGCCAATAAATCCTTAAGAACAGACAAAACGATTTACCATTTCTCGTTGCTTAAAATCTTTATTAAGTAGTAAAAAATGTCCCTTTAAATATTTTGTTTCTCATAATTGGGGGAGGGGGTTATTGCATCTATTAATCGCCCATTGTACTAAGATAATTATATCAATGTACAACCCGCTATGATTTTTTTAAATTTCTATTTTTGTCCACTTTCAAAAACATTTTCTTTATTTCATTGGAAAATATTGTTATTTTTTAATGCTAAGCTATACTTATAACATTATTATTCTAGTAATTTTTATTTTGTGACCATATTTTTAAACTTTTGCTACTTTTAATGTTGTAATTCAACTCTGAATACGGTTTTACACACAAAAATATACTTTCATTTTAGGTGAAAAAAAAAGAAAACTGAACTTTTGATAATTTTAGTTGTGAAGCTATTCTTATAATTCAAAATGTCCGTCTGTCTGCTTTTCGGTGAAATAGATTTCAAAAATTTCTTGTTAATTACTATTTTCATTATCTATTAAACATAATTATAACTTCCTTTGTCCAGTGCTATGATGAAAAAATTCTATTTTCTTGACTGCTATTAAGGATAGATGACTAAGATCTTTAATTTTCTAGGCTAGTTTTTTTTCACCGTCTGTCTGTCGGTCCTTTCTACCGTAATGCATGTTATTGTATTATTAGACTAGTTATCATTTGCTCTACAAATGACTTTGTCCGTTTTTCAATCCATGTTTTTTGTGCTTCGCTACTTATGGATGTTGGCATCTTTGTTTAAAGCTCACATTATTTATGAAATTTAAAATGAATGATGTTCAACATGTACTTTTTATAAAAGCTTTACATTTGTTTTTAAGAAGTGCCTTAAGGTATAACCGTTTTGGGATCTAACTGGACACTTTAACAAATACAAATCCACTTTAATACAGAGAAAACATACATAAAATACGTTTTAATTAAAAGTATTTATTTTAGGTAAAAATATTAGGTAATAATTTACCAATTTTCAAATACCTTTCACCCTTGCAGTAATTATTTCTTGAAAAAGAAGTCATTTGTGTTCTTTTGTTTAAATAACAATCTTGAGTTGAGAAGCTACCCTATATATAGCTCACTCTATTAGTTAGTCTGTATAACCCAAACTTTATTTTTACTAAAAATTGAACAAGCTTCAGTAAAGTAAATATATGTCAATGTAAAGATATAACCATAATGTCGATAATAAGTCGGCTACTTATATTGTGCCCCCAGCAACTTGGGGCTCTTTTTTGAAGGAGTAGGGGAATAGAGATAGAAGCTTAAAATCATTCCGAGACATATAAAGCTTCCCTAAAATATAGAACTTAATCGGTTCAGCAGTGTTCAAAACATGATAACTTTTATTTAATGTTATTTAGTCGACATAAACCAGTCATATTTTGGTTAGCATGTTGCAAATAGTTTGACAGGGATTATTGTTGCGCTACTTATGGACATAATTGCCCTTGTTTTAAAACACTTCAATATCTAAGAAGCCAATTAAAGAAAAAAAGACTTATCTTATTTCTAACTTATCTTGTTCTTAGTAAAACACAGTAAGTAAATTCTTAACTAAATTTTGTTCTGTCAAAAAATGTAAGAATGACAATATCCAAAATATATTTTAGGCGCAGCTCTGAAAAAAAAACAATTACATGTTATATAGTTTACAAAGTTAATGACAAAACACAAATACTAAACTATATAAGTTTTAAAAAATTTTAATGTGTATAATAGATTTTAAATCTGCATAAAAATTTTAAGGATTTTTTATAAAATTTGTTTTTTGTATAATTCTTTATCTAAAAGCGCAAAAACAATTTAAGTAAATTCATTTTGACATCTGTGATTGGTGGATTAAAAACTATCTGCGCTCTGATTGGAGACGCTTAAGTGTCGTACATCATTCAACCAATTATAGCTCAGGTAGTTTTCAATCTACCTATCATAGATGTCTAAATTAATTAACTTAAATTGTGTTTGCGCTTTTAAATAAAGAATTATACAGGAGAATTTTATAAAAATTTTATGCAGTTTTCAAATCTATTATACACATTAAAATTCGTTCAACTTATATAGCTTAACAAGTACCCCTATTCACCTTATTTTCAATTTATTTCAAAAATAGGAGAGTGGGATTCTGTGCTCAACAAGGCACTTTAAGACCTATACAGATGACAGTGTCGCTCTCATTATTCTGACTTCTACTGGGTATTTATAAAGAAATTCTAACTTTGCTTTCTCCCAACTTATACCATGTATACAGCAAAATAAATAAAACTTATTCGAGTAGGGCTCCGAAACCGATTGATATTCGCTGAATTAGAAACGGTTCTGAGCCATACTGAAAATTCATGTATAGCATTGTATTACAGACAATGTTCTGCGAATATAAAAATAAAAATCATAAAATTAAAACCAGTTCAAACAAAACTGGTTTAAATCTTATTATTTTTCATTTTATTATCCACGAAAAGCTGTCTGTAATACGATACGATAAATAACTATTGACGTCTTTTAATATTACACGCTATTTTAAAAAAGGCAGATTGACGATAAAATGTATCATAGAGTGACTACGCCCCCAATAAGAGTCCCCATAGTGAGATATATGCTTTTAAAATTGGTTAAAATCTACTCACACAAAATATTTGAAAGAAAACTTTTTCAAAATGCCACTTAGACTTTTTTTAGTTGCGAAGCTACTATATAAGTCATGTATATGCTTGATTTTATAGGGTAGTTCGTCTGTATTATAATTGACACTAAATTAACAAATAGTTATCCAACTCCATAAAGTAGGAATATTTTTTTGTATGTAGCTTAAGATTTCGATAACTGCTGAACCAATTGAGTTTTCCATTTTCAGGAAGCTTCACGTAGGTCACGAGATGGGCTTAAGCTATTTAATTTTAGGATTTTAAATAAAAAGCTAGAGGGGGAGCCCCTTGAATTTTTAAAGTATATAGTATAAGCTAGGACATCTTTTGTCACCCGTAAACAAAGCTGGCGTTAAAACGAGCTGATTATTTTATGTACACGTATTTAAGGGTTTCATGTGATAATTCTAATAAAACTTTTACAGCTTCGCTAACATTGGTCGTATTCATTTTTGTTTTCTTTTCTAACCCTTTTCCAAACATTGGCTTTTAAAATAACTCAATTAAGTAACCTGTCCTATAACTATAGCTTGCCTATAACAAGGACAATAACGTCCAACGTGTAATAACATCATAAAACATTTGATGTTTGATGATTGAGGCATAAACAATTCTTTGATCTCACAACGTGTGTCTTATATTTTAGTTTTTTTAAGAGAAAAAATGGGTTTTATTTCTGTGTGCTATCTATCTTGGGAGGATAGAGATACCCTGGCCGTAAATTGTTATAACCTTCCCAGGACCTATTAGAAGCTTTACTGAAGAGGAGAACCATATCAGTCCTATGGTTAGCGAGATATTTCTGTACACACACGAAGACATTCTGTTACTTTAGCATATAAAGCCATTTAGAAGATGTAGACACACAGACTGACAAACATCCTGTATCTTTTATTTAAAGATGATATATACGATATTATTTTGAATCCAACTTACGTACAACCTTAACAAGTAGCTTCGCTGCCAAAGGTATAAGATAAAAAGCCGACTTTGAAAGGTGAGGGATGGGCAATAAAGGATAAAAAGTGTGTCGAGTGTCCATGTAAAACAGCAAGGAAATACATAAATATTGTTTGCTAATAACTTACCTACCTAATAAGCAGTTTGTTTAGCAAGTGTTTTGCATGTAACGTCACAGAATCACGCGACTTTGCACGTATATACAACACACACAATAAACTTTAACAGAAAACTGATCATTAGGGCATTTAAACAATCAATAAATCAAAAGTAGTCATAAAAATAATAATAATTCAGTTTTTGTATGGCAGGGAGGGGACAATAAACTGTTATTAAATTATACCCAAAAAGATTTTAAACACATTCTACTATTTGTTAGCTTAAACACTTTGGGGATTAATATTGAAGCTTTCCTGTACTAAAATGTAAATGTTTGCTAATTTAAATATACACCAAAACATGGCCTGTTATAATATCCTAAAGAATTTTGGCATATTTTACACTACTTATAACTTATACATACATGTAAGTATGTACATGTGTATAAGTAGTGTATCAACTCTATAATTATTATTCCATTATAGCTTAGCAACCTATTCATATTCGCTGGATTGAACCAGTTCTGAAAATAATGTATAGCAACGCATTAAAAAGAAGATTACAGAATGTTTTCCACGAATATTGAAATAGAAATAATTGCATTATTCCAGTTTTGTTAGCCCTTTCATCTTAAAATTTTTATCTTTGAATCCACGAAAAGCTGTCTAAAATACGATGCGATTCAGTAAAATGACACCTGAAAAAATACGGCTGATAAAATTAATCACCAATGAAAAAAACACCTATTGCCAAAGCTATTAATTATTAAAAAAACTTTGTCTATTGTTTTTCTACATTTAAAAAGTATCATAGTTAATGTAATAAACTATAGTTGCATAATCCAGAAAACTCTCTGTCCAAAATGGCAGAGACACTTTTCGTCTGCTAGCAAATTTCTTTAAAATCTTTTGTTTATATTTTATTTATATTTCGAATCAGCAGATTTCAAAGACTTTAAACAAATCCGGGAAGGTTACATATAGCTCAAGTCCCCTCAATTCTTATACTTTAATGTTTTATAATATTTGCTTGTTATTAATGTTTTCATCCTTGTTTATTGTATATTATAATATAGACATATATATCCTTGTATAAGTATTATAAATTTTAAATACATTCTTTATTTAAACGCATGCCACAAAATTTTTTTTACAAAATTTTAACGTCTTTACTAAATTCTAACAAATATTAGTCCTCATTTTTAGCAGGGTTTAGAATAGTTATTTATCATATTTTCGTAATATTGTGAATGCTAGAAAGGATATTAAAATTATTTCAACAATTTTGGTCATGTGATCAAAATTTGAATTTTCCTTCTACTATTGCCCCCTCTGGGGGCGAAGTAGGTGGAAATTTAAATTTTTGTCACTTGACCTTAATATTGGTGAAATAATTTTGAATGACCTTTCTTGTATTTAGCAATATTAATAAAATACGATACTTGGTTTTGTCTCATTCTCAATCTTTTTCTTAAATTCATAAAAGTCTATCAAAAAATTTACATCATCTAAGGGTGAACAATAAATATCTCTGTCTATTTTTCTCTATATTTCTTCCCCCTCCCCCCTCCCTCACTTTTCTGTCTATTTCCTTCTCTCTCTCCTCCTCTTTTGTACGTTCATTTATACAATAGAGATAACCTAGAGACAGCACAAGGGAATTTTGTTTACATTATGTATCAGCTATAAATTGTTGAATATGTTAGGTTAAAGCTTTCCTTGGGTGAAATATTTGAAGAAAATATTTCTTCCATCATATAATGTTAAGCGTATGACACAACATATAATAAGTTAGTTATAAATGATTTAATTTCTTATAATAAAGTTATCTTTCTAAAAATTATATCATTGCAAAATTTAGTTGCAAATAATGTTGCCTATAGGGCTGTATTTCATATACAACAAAAAGTGAACAAAGGTTTCTTTTTAAGAAAAAAATGGGGTCAGATTGACCATCTATGTCTAATGTTTATACCCACATCAAATATTAAATTATAACAATGTACAGTAGAGTGGATCAATTTTGGACATTGAATTTGTAATCAACATCTACAGTTTAAACGTCATATAAGAAACCTAAATATAAAAAATTGATTTTGTCCTTGAGGGGAAATGGGGGGAAGGTGTTTCCATGCATTAAAAATTGTAGAAGTTTATTCTGGAGGTGCAACTTTTTTCTTTCAAAGTATTGCTTTATGCATCTTTTTGAATTTGTCTTGTTGATTAATATAAGAATATCAAATTGGTTTTAAAAAATATTCATCCAAGCATGAAAAATCTTAAATTAAATGTAAAATCTCTTGGTTTTTAAATTTATTTATGGATTTTTCTTGCTAGGATCAATAGTTTTAAAAACAGATTTTTTATTCTTATTCTACTCTTCAAGACAAAATTGGGAAGGTGCATAAAGCTATACTTTGAAAGAAAAATAATTGCCCCCCCCCCCAAAAAAAAAAAAAAAAATTCTCCCCACAAGTGTCTTTCTCAAAGTTTACATGCATCAGCGAGCCTCCCCATTATTCAAAATATTTTCTTTTCATTTTTTGGTCTCTTATATGATGTTCAGACAGAAAGTGTATGTAGCACATTTAAAATTAGAAAATCATTGAAAATCAAGCCACTCTAATGTACAGCATTTATTTCTTCAATTCCACAGTACAAAATTATTCCTGTATTTAAATTTAACATATCATATAGGAAAAAATATTCTTGTATTTAAAATTAAAAATCATGTTGGAATTTATTTTACAATTTTTAAGTTTTTTAATAATGTACAGCAAATTATTTCCTTTTTATCTCATGTTTTGAAATTTATAAGATAGTTAGAATAAATTACAGAAATAATGAAAGATTTAAAGAAGAGAGCGTCAGGGGGGGGGGTCGAGGGGGGTTTCCCCCCTCAGGAGAGGGGGGGTTGAGGGGGGTCTCCCCCCTCAGAAAAAGCTTGGGCTTAAATCTTCAACAAATAAAGAAAACAAAATTATTTTAAAAATTTCTTTTTTATGTTAAATATTATTATTTTTGTGACACTTGATTTTGAATGACAAAAAATGTTGAAATAAATATTACCCACTGTATGAAATGTTAAATTAGAAATCAATAATGATGTTGGAAAATTTATTCTCATTTTATACTCTGAAAAAAGGAATTGACAAAAAATAATAATTTTTATTCCAAACTTTTAAAACAGCATGCCTATTTCTTATTGGTTGACACTCGAATTAAAATAAAATAATGAATATTATTTCAAGACCAGAAATAAATTTGAAATAGATAATTTTCTTTCCCCTATATTTTGTATTCCAAAATGCCAAGAATTAATTTTGAAATAAAATAATTTTCTTTCCAATATTTTTATTCCTTTTTCTTATTGGACGTCATTTTGTGTCCAATGAGAGACTAGTGTTTAAATATTTTAAAGCTTATTACAGCATTTATTTTGAATATGATAATATCAACATTCTCACATTAAATGTGATAAAAGATATTTTGTAAATAACTTTAAGTATTCCTTTATTGCAGCTTTAATCTTATTTTTGATCAGCAATTGACTTCAGTATCTGTCGTGTTTCTAACTTAAATATTATCCACGTATTAGCTTCTATAGCTGCATACCATCTCTAAAAGTGGTATTCCATTATTTTTCTTTAATTACACTTTAGGAAGTTGTGTAAACTCTGATTCTAATCCCTATAATAAAGTAACAGGATGTTTTTGTCTGTTGGTCGGTCTGTCTGTACCGCTGCTGAATCGGCATGGTTCTCCTTTACAGGATAGCTTTTCAGTTTTCATAGGTCCTGGAAAAATTTGTAAATATTTTGTGGGAGGGTACCACCACCCTCTTAAGAGAAACCGAAAAAAATCTAACAAACCCCATCTAGAAAAAATATTTCTTTGTACTTTCAGTACCATAAGATGGTTTTGAGCCATTTTCTGATACACAGTCCATCAAGTGCACGGGCTCTTGAGGCTAGGAGCGAATTCACTATTTATACATTTCATACTATACTTTTCTATTACAGAATTCCTAAAAAATCAATTGGGTAATTCTGGCTAAATTACTAAAACTTTTTCCTGAGGTACTTGATACCTTTTGCTTCAATAGCCAAGATCAAAAGAAACATCCCTCATTCCTGTAGGTCATACCATATTTTCTTCAGAAAACCTTTCCTTCAACCATGCAAGAATTAGACAACTTATTTAGACACTTTTTGTGTTGGTAAAACTTTCAAATATTTTCACTGATTTACGATAAACAGGGCGCTTTTTAGACACATTGTTCAATATACATGTATGCTAAAAATACCATTACAGGTAAAGCTGCTATGTAAATTACTTTTAAGTGTGGCTTCGCAACCGATTAATATCCGCTGGATTATAACCGGTTCTGAGCTTTGCAAAATTAAGCAATTTGAAAAAAATTAAGCTTTCCTGGTGGTTTTAGGCAAACAACAGCCCTATTCAACCCCCCCCCCCCAAAAAAAAAAAAAGAAGATGTAAAATCATGCAAAATTATCACTCTAAATTATGTGGTTTTCAAATTCAGCATGAGGTTTATGGAAAAGAATATCCAATAGGACTAAATCCAATTTAAATCTAAAAAATTTCTAGAATACCTGTCCTTCCATCCTATAGTTGGTAAGATGTTGTAGATTTTATAGAAAAAGTATTGCACGATTTTCTTGTTTTTATACTTTCAAAAAAAAGATAGAAAACAAGAATTTCTTACTTTTTTATCATGGGCTGTAAATTATACTGGTACCCAAAGTTTGATAAACTTTTTCGTTGGCTGTTAGAGAGATCTCAGTGTGCATACAGATAAACACCTCAAATTTTTAATTTAGGATATTTATTATTTATATATTTTAAATTTTTACAGTTTTCTTTCTAAAGACACGTTAAAAAGTCAAAAGGTTATCTGTTTTGAAAACAATTTAAAATTTCTATTGACACAAGTTTAAAAATCTAGTAGAGTAGCGAAGCTGATTATATTATACTATACGCTTCGTCCCTAACCCCATAGAAGAAAAGTATTTTTTTGTGGGATGGGGAGGGGGTGTGCTTCACACATTCATCCCCGACCTGATGAAAAGCTAGATCCAGCCGTTTACGAGAGATTAGCGAACATACATACAGGTATACATACTGTTACTTTAATACACATTTTAAGCTAGTGGAAATGCTCGTAGTAGCCTCTTCCGAAAAATGAGGTAAAGTTTCAATTCAAGTTTTAAAAAGAAAGTTAAAAAATTGGGTGATTAGAAATAAACTTATAGAAAATCTTCGCTTTTGAAATGACTTTCTACCAAAGTATTTCTATTAACATGAAAAAGGAAAAAAATCCATAGGAGGCTTTTTTTCTGCTTTATCTTTTATCTTTATCTTTTTCTACCCATTTGCCATGCTTTTCTATAATTATGTTTGTCAGTCTGTACATTTGTCCGTGACGGATAGCTTTAAAGTATATTCATAAAAAAAAGAATCATAAAAATGCTATAAATTGAAATATATTTTTTTATTCTGTATTTAAATTGAAACCAAGAAAAGACTAAGTAAACTTAAATTCATAGAAATTTCATAGATCTTTTTTAAAAAATACATAATTTATCTATTGTAACCTTTGGTTTTTTTTATAAATATAACTGCACTTGTTAAAAACTATAGAAATGTTAAGAAAGCTATAGAGAGATTATTTTTAGTTTGTTTGTCAATTAGAAAGCTTTTTAAAAGGTTATTTATACACAAAAAATACACAAAATTTCTATACATAAATTATCTCAACTTTATTTCTTTTTCTATTATATCTCTAACTCATATCTACTATATATCAGGTTCCTACTAGTGGCGTTGAAAACTTTAAACCGATAATTTTAATCTACAGATATTTATTTTATCGTTATTCGGGATTTATATCACTTTATCGTCCATTGTCTTATCCCTGGTATTAATGAACCAAGCCTAGGGACCATTAAAAGTAAAATTTTCCAACTTTCATCTTGATATAAAGTTTCTAGCTTCCGTTTTCATAATTCAAGTTCCTCTTTAAATTCACAGATGGCGACACAAAACAGCAAAAACATTTAATAGCAAATTAAAAGGTTTCTATAGTCGAGGTGACAAGCTACTAATAACATTTTTTTTTGTTGAGAAGGAGGGGACAATAGAGTTACAATGTCTATCGAGGGGACAGAAAAATATCTTAAAACCATCCATAGACTTAAATTTAAAATATAAGAGTCTAAAACTATCCCAAGACTCAGTGGCTAGTAAGATCTTAAAGGACAAACTAAAAATGTTACTACTTTGTATAAAAGGATTATCATACTCTAGATGTAGTAATAAGTAATGTTTAACAACTTAATTTGCTTAAATGGATTTAATTGTCAGTAACAATAAGTCTTAAAATTATATATTTCTTTGTTAGGAATTTCTGTCTTTTGTAGCTTTAAATATATTTAAATTGGTTATTTGTCCTTCGTCATCATGACATTTTACGTTATGATTATTTTAGCTGTTGTTAATATGAAATTTTTCTGCTTTATTATTAAAACATTATTCGTATATTGTCGTGGGATTGACAGAAAATCTCTTCCTTGTTTATAAACTTAACCCTTAACAGACGAAATTGATATTTTTATAACTAGTTGCTTTATGTATGTTATTGACATTAATTAATTAAAGAAGAAAAATATCATCCCAGGCTTCAAATACTGTCTCTCTATCTCTCTCTTTTTCGCCTCCCTCTCTATCATTTTCTTTCTATAACTCTTTATCTCTTCTTCTTCACTCTGAAAGATCAATTGAAGGAACAAAAGAGAAATTATAACCTATTTATTATTTTTTAGAGCGATGTATTTGCATGCAGAGTTAAAATCTCCAAAATATTCTCGCAAAATACCTCAGGATCAGTACAGCTTCCCTAAAAAGTTAGAACAATTAATTCAGCTGTTTGAAATATGCAAACATACAGACCACTAGTAAAATGTAGGTTTTTTAGCCAAAAAGAGGAATACTCTGGAAATTCGACCTGTTATCATTTATTTATATCTAAATAGAGAGCCCCACGTCTTTATTTAAATCATAAGTGCATAGCCTAATTTTTTTCATATTTTTATATTTTATCCCTAATAAAACCCTCTATTTTCCAAAAATCTAACATCATTTCAACAAGTTTTATTAATTTATTTTATGTGAAGTTCTTTTAAATCCACAATAATATTTGTTTTTTTTTTGTATAGAAATACATTTAATTAACTAAGATGGCATTCAAAATTTAAAATATATTTCAAAGTATATAAAGTTTTCAATAAAATTATTATAGCAATTCAGATTCTCATACTGGAATAGGTCACTAGGACGAACGAGCATCAACACTTAGAGAATAATTATAATATATGTAAATATTTTAAATGTCAAAACAAAATTGAAGTAAATTTGTTGAAAAACTGAGTTCGGAAATTCTGGTAACGATTATACAGTTGCTACGTTTTCTAAATAAATACTTAACTACTAAAGGAATCACCATGCAAAGTTTGAAATCAATAAGACAATTCTAACATGCCTAAGTTAACAGGGAAGAAACTATATGGATGGGCGAACGGACCGTCACTAGTTTTAGAACAGTTTTGCTTTTAATAGACACATCACTTTGAATTTATAATTCATAATTACAAATATGTTTTATAAACATGTTTTACAAGTATTACAAAGACCTGTTAGTTCCTTCATTTGCACAAGATTTTCAAGAACAAACACTGTTTCATTTTTCTCTTAATCTTGGCAATTCTTGCCTTTTCTTTCACAAGCAAAACAAATTGTTTTAGAGCTTTTAAATGATCTATTGCAAAATATGATATGTTTGTTATTTATAAAAATCACACTAAACATGAATTTTATTACTAAAAATGTTCCCGGATTTTTATATTTTAACTTACGGATTTTTTAAAATGAATTTGTTAGGTTAAAAACACATTTTTACAGCTTTTTTTAAAGAAAAAATACACTCAAGTTCAAATGCAATTTATTCTTTAGGCTATGCACTTATGATTTAAATAAAGACGTGGAGCTCTCTATATAGATATAAATAAATGATATCTGGTCGAATTTCCAGAGTATTCGACTTTTTGGCTAAAAAACCTATATTTTAGTAGTGAGACATACATACAATTACTTTTTGTTATATTCCTATGGCAATGTCCCTAGTTTTTTAATAAGAGTTACATCTACCAAAACCCTTCTTAATATCTGTTTATAAGATCTTACTGGATAAACATACATACGTTCAGTATTTTTTTTATGAAATAGTACATTTATATTTTTTGCTATAAATATATGTTGAGAGAAAAACATAAAATTATATGAGTGAACATTAAATAGTTGTTTTCAATTAAATTTTGACCACAAACACACATAAAGGGTTAATGTCTCTTAATAATTCTTCTTTCTCTCCTCTCGGACGATCAGCTGAAATAAATTTCCTATTCGAGCCCTAGTTTCCTAAAGTGTACAGCAGATAACCCAATTATTGCAGACCCTATTTTTAGCGACTCCGGTCAAATGGAAAAGCGATTTAATGTATAAACGATTTATACATTATACATTCAAAAATTTTAATTTTCAAATTTTGATTTTTTTTTGAAGATTGAAGCTTTTTTAGCTAGTAGCAAATATTGAGATAGGACGCGGAAGCTACGCACACTTTCGGAAACTAAATTCAGTTTATCTCTCGGACTGAAAAGGTTAACTTACAAATAAGCCAAAATTTAGTAACAGCTAAAGATGTTAATAAAACCAAACATAAATTTGTTAACCTTAATCTGTTTAGTCTTCTTGATGCTATAAATATTGATATAAAACTAAACTATATAAGCTAAAGCTATAAGTCGGGTCTGGCTTGGAAGTGTCTTTGGATTGGATTTGGATTTTACTCAAAATATGTCATACTCCGTGATTTATTATCAATATATGCCAATATTTTAAAGTTAAAATGTTTTTTAACAATTAGAAAAAAATTATCTATTCTAATTCATGAAGATGTATTACAATTTTAGCAATCATTTTGTCTTTGGTAGATGAAAATAAGTCAATATATTAGCTTGATCGTTTCAGACTGCTAAAATGTCTATCATTATTAAGAAAAAAATATTATTCTTCCATTTTGAAGTTTATTGTCTTTATTCAAGCAGGTAATTTGATTATGTGCCAGGCATAAGTTTAAAATTACGCAATTTGCTATTGTGTAAATTTATTAGTTTTACATAAACTTAAAGTATTGATTGGTCAACAAGAGACCCCCTTAACCCCCCCCCCCCCCCCCTCTACAAATGAATCAAACCCAGCCCCCTCCAAACCAACTTACCCTTTCCTGCCTTTCATTTTCCGTGATTTTTGTAGAGATATTAAGTGATTCCTAGAGTGATTAAATACACGTTTGTGTCACATAACAGTATTGACAAAGCTTTTAAATACATTTATTTTCTATTCATGAAGTAGTGTATAATGATACTAGCTGTCACTAGCATCTAGAAGCTCTATGTAATAGGTGTGAGAAAAGAAAAAAATACAGCTTAAAACCATCCCATTCTCAAAACTTAAATCTAAGGATTAAATAGCCAGCAAAAAAAACATCCCGGGACTTTTCCAGTACACATTTCAACGCCTATAATTAGAATAAAGGTACTAAGAAAGAGAGGGAATGTCTGATTGAGCGAATAGGAGAATCGCATCGGAATTTACATTGGATCTCATTGGTTGAAATTATGTACACATTTTCCTACGAAGGCATGTTTTTTTTCATTTCATACATACATAAAAGTCAGCTGTTAACAGTATATTTTCTTAGTAGAAAGCTTTGCGGAATCAGAATTAATTGCCCAAAAATTTCGTTTACAATTTGAAAGCTTGAAACAAAGTTGGATTCTTAAAAAAAAAGTTAGGCTGGCAACTCGCTGGTGAGGCAAAATTATTTTTGTGAAAAATCCTCCAAAATCGAACAAAAAATTTACAAAAATGAAATAAAATCTTAAGAGGGTTATTAACATATGATTTTGTTTAATTTTTGTAGATTTTTAATGTGCTTTTGAATGATTTTTCACAAAAATAATTTTGCCTCACTATCGAATAGCGAGTCTATCATTTTTTAAGAATCCACATCAGCTTGAGTCGAAAGTAAACAATACTTTTGTCTGCTAGGAATGTTCTCTCTTAGATTTGACGAAAAAAGGGTTCAGAATATTCTTCTACTCTTCTATTTCTATTATAATTAGTAAAGAAAGTGTCTACCAAGGATTTTTTAAAGAAGCTATGAAACCAGAAACCTCCAATGCAAAACCATAGCATGCAACAAATTTAAAATTCACCCTGTTAGTCTGAGAACAATAAAAAGTGTCAACCAATTGTATTGTACTGTGAATACCAAGAATATTGTACTGCAAAACTGTGACTACCCAAAGTTGTACTGCAGGCACCGAGAGAATTGTACTGTGCTGTGCTTTCTTAACCTCCTAATGTGACACCAGTAGTATGCAACAACTGTAACCCCTGCCATGTAAGTTGTAAGTGTGAGAACAGTAGAAAAGTGCGGAAACTGTGTTTAGCCACGCGGAAACAGGAAGGGGGAGGATCATTTGGTAAAACAAAGATTTTCTTTATTGACGGACTTTAACATTCTTGCAAATATTTGTTTGTGCTAAGTTGAATCTCGTAAACGGCTGGAACGATTAATCCACACCTAAAAGTTTTATGTTGGTAAGGGGTAGGTTTAACACTTTTTGCAGGGGAGATGTTTCATCACTCTTGGTGCGAAGGCATTAGTTATATCAAAATATGTATTGATAGGGATCCTTTTATAACCCACCTAATTTTTATATGATTTTAATTCCTATTGTTTTGTTTACAAGAATAACCCTCCCTTTAATAAACTTTAAAAGGGAGGTGGGGGAAAGAAAAGTCAATGGGAAGAGAATTTCTTTATTTGTCAGGGTTTTCTTAGCATAATAAATAAAAAATGACGTTTTAACTTTTACATAAAAGTATAAAATGACACTTTCTGTAAAAGTCTTATTAAAGGAAAAGCATTTCATTGCACCAAAAAAGCAAATTATTAGAATAAAACTATTTTACATGAACAATTCTATTTCATTTTCACATTCTCAGCTACTTCAAAAGTCATTAATGACAAATAAAAGAAATATATCAATCTATCTTATAAAAGCATTACAAACTGACAGACAAACAAAAACATAAAATTATAGAATAGGTTTTATATTTGAAATAGATTTTTAAGATTCATGATGAGAATCTTAGGTTAATATAGTTCAATTTCTTTTTAGAAGTGCAGCTACTCTATAATTTATGTTAGCTGTAGGCTCTTAATATTAATACAGGCAGATCATTTTGCACTGGATAGCATGAGAAAATTTTAATGTGTGTAAAGACAATGCAATTAGATGAATACGCACTAGTTCTCCTCTCCACAACCCCCATAAACTTTTCTACCGATCTCAAACATAAAAATCAGATAATAAAAGCATTACCTTTATGTATTATCCTGGGATTTAAAAAAATATCATGTTTTTATTATTCCAGTATTTGAAGCTAAACTTTTCTTATTAATTACCAGTGATCAGTTTTTAATTAGCCAAAATTGGTCGACTTTGAGCCTTAATATTAATATTTTATAAAAATTTGTTATTTCTTTGCACATACTAGTTCTTGTTCAAATAATTTTTTTGTATAATGTATGCATGTATGAAACATATTTCTTTGAAATTCTGATTTCTAATTTAATAACCCGTGTATTATTGCATTAGGAAATATATTAATAATGACAAGTACATTCTATTTTGATTTCTTCAAAATAAATATTAGAATAATAATAATAGGATAATAAAAATGATGAAACGTAATATAACCCATTATTCATAATAATAACAAAATCTATACAAGAGAATAACAGAAATATTTGAAATTACCATTACATGAATTTTATGAAGTCTATCTAGTGTGATAGGCAAGCAATTCTTATATATACTGTAGTAATCTCAATTAACCTTGGGAAATGGACAGACAGACAGTTAGTGTGTGTTATTGAATAGCTATTAAATAGTCAAGGCCTATCTCATATAGAATTTTAGTAATTTTAGCGAAATCTTCACAAAAAAACTCTGATAGCAGCAGAGTAAAATCTTGGTGTAATAAAAAAATTAAGCTATAGATTATCCTAAAACCATTCTAATAATCATGGAGGGAGGAGACAATGCACTGTAATTGATATTGCCCCCAAAATTAATTTTGCGATTAGTAAGCAAAACTTAAGTAATTAATATTAAATCTTGATTGGGTTGTACAAAGTAACAGAATTCATACTTTCCCTCCTATACTTTCTATATCAAACATGAGTAATTTTGTTTATCATAATCTGAAGGGAAAATAAACATTTCGTACATTGTCCTAAACTTGTATTCGTGATACTATTGAATACTACCCAGTATTTTATTTTCCTATTCTTATATTCCTGATAATAATAAATACTACCCAGTATTTTATTCTCCTATCCTTATATTCCTGATAATAATAAATACTACCCAGTATTTTATTCTCCTATTCTTATATTCCTGATAATAATGAATACTACCCAGTATTTTATTCTCCTATCCTTGTATTCCTGATAATAATGAATACTACCCAGTATTTTATTCTCCTATCCTTGTATTCCTGTTACTTACTGTCCATTGTTTAATCTTTATATTCCTGGTAATAATGAATACTACCCAGTATTTTATTCTCCTATCCTTGTATTCCTGATAATAATGAATACTACCCAGTATTTTATTCTCCTATCCTTATATTCCTGATAATAATGAATACTACCCAGTATTTTATTCTCCTATCCTTGTATTCCTGATAATAATGAATACTACCCAGTATTTTATTCTCCTATCCTTATATTCCTGTTAATAATGAATACTACCCAGTATTTTATTGCGTGTCTTTTCATTTATTCATTTTCAGATTTTCATAATCAAAACTTTTGCTTTTTGCTTCCTCTACGATTTTAAAAGCATAGCTTTTCTCCATTTAGGTTTGGCCAGTCTGTCCGTCCGGATAGTTTTGATTGTCCTATACAGTTAAAATTTGGTAAGTTGGGTCTTTTAATAACAAGGTACAATATAGATAGTGTAGCAACTCTACCGTTACCAGTTCGTTCATACATTTTTAACTTTTTGGTGTTTAGCTATTTGCACAGGAACATTTTATCCTCTGAACTAGACTTTAGAATGGTAAATCCTGGGTTGATTAGAGACAATGATGAATGGTTAAAAATTTTTATTTTGTGTCGCATAAAAACATGAGAATTATTACAAACTAAAAGTTTTACTTTTAATTTGTAGCCACCCAAAAAATATAATACAGTCGCGTTGTCTCAAAATTATTTCACAAACTGGAACAGTGACAAAATTTCCATAAAATGGTGGAACAATTCTTTTCATGTTGGTTTCTGATATGGTTATATGTTTGTTTCATATATTTAAACCAAATTCACCTAACCTATTCATAGTAAGGTTTCTATTCTAAATTTATTCAAGTTAGAGTAGATAAAATGCCTTGGCCCAAAAACGGGCGCAACTCATTTCCATGCCAAAATTTAGACTTTCGGCAAAGGTAGTAAAATAAAAGGGTATGTTGTTTATTGGGTATTCAGACAGAAAATGAGACATTGCTCCTGTAGTTTTAAATAGCTGGATCTGGACTGCAGACTTTTCCAAACGAGGCTGTTGACAAGGTGAGATTATTTGATCACAGAGTTGGTTGTCTGCATCTGTAATGAAGCTTTATGCTAAGATTAAGGAAGAGAGGGCACATTGAACCATAGATTACAATGGTGCCCAAAGTTTGATCACATCATTCTCCTATTCACTGCCTAAAAAACTTTAGGTACATTATTAAATTCTAATTAATTCTAGTAAAAATGTCCAAACTTTTCAACCAAAAAGTTTAATTTACAGAAGGGTGATTTTGATTATCATCATTAGGGATTTTAATAAAAATTATCCCCACCTCTGTGCATGCATATTAGAACAGTTGCTGGGAAAATGGGCGAAATTACAGGAATAAACATAAAAGTAAATTTCTCCGTGTTAATTTTTAATCTTTTTAATAAATTGGTCTGTCAAAATTGACAAACAGACGAAAAAGTAAGATATAACTTTGTGAATACTCAACCATTTAAGAAATCTTCACTAAATATTTTAGCCATCTATTATTAGGAGATGTCTTGTAAATCATATTTCCCATGGAAAAAAAATACCAAAATAGCGATGAACTTATTGAGCATAGCTAAAATAAAACTTCACAAAAGCTTAGTATTTATTTTCATTATGTAGTTTGTAAATACTATGAAGGGGTCAAATGATTGGCAATTTATGCAAGCTAAAATTTATAAAGCATTTAACATCTGACTAACTTATTTATCTCTTTATTCTTAATTAGAATTAAAAAGAAAAGGGTGGTTTATGGGAGAAAATTTGCAAGCCTCATGTCGAGTGGTTTTTTTTGCTATGATTCATGCTTAATTCAGAGAATTAAACAAGGAGAATATTTCGCTATCTTAGCGAAGCTTTACATGAAATCTTGTAATATAATAAGTTAAATTAATCAAACATTTGTTACCAATGTAAGCCTTATCCTCCTAAAAAAAGAAACTGGATCTGTATGATGTCTGTACCGAAGGGTCTTTGTAACCGATGAACCTGGAAAGGATTATAAAATTAGTTTTTTCTTCTTCTTTCAAAGGCGACCACAATTTTTTTGGTGTGGGAGTCGATTTCCCCCTTAGGTTTTTGAAATAAAGAATTTCTAAAGTAGTCTTAAACCTGCTAAAGACCAATGGAAGCTTCATTGACTTTTTTTTTGGCAAAGTTAGATATACAAACAGAACGAACTTCTTATGTAAACTATTTCACCACACGGAACAATGACATAAGCAATACAAAGCTTTCTAAAAAAAAGACATCAACACATAACAGATTATAAGAAGATTCTTTGAAAAGACATAGAAAGCCGAAGCTCGAAGTTCTATAGTCCATTATACGACGTAATTTGGGATTTTAAATAACTTTTTTAATTTATCCACTTTATCCGAAAAATCCCGAATCACGTCAAATTAGAATTATGGAATAATCTAATATGACGTCATTATTTTTGGGCACTATATAGAGCTTCAAAACACACACGTACAAAAAGTCACAAATAGAGTTTCTTATTTAAAAGATTTTACCACATGGTATAATGATATAACTCAACTTCCTCCCTAAAACTCACGCAATAAAACTGTTGCAAGGTATTTTTTTCTCCATGAATAAAAAAAATAGAAATAGCAAATAAAAAAATACATATGCATGCAATGTAAGATCCTTTTTAGATGTCTTATTAATGACTTATCATACATGGAATCACAAGTATATTTTTTTCCTTTATAAAGTTCAATTAATACCATCAACTATTTTTTTATCTTCTTGATCTAAATTTAACATTTTGTGCAGATTTTAAAAATGTACTAAGATTCATTTTTTTAATTTGTTATACTTTAACCTGACCTTTGGAGGCCTTTAAGGTCCTATTTTTTACCTCAAAATCTTGCTTGTTTTGCTATGGGCATTAATTAATATTTAAACTAAAACGTATGAACTCTGATTGTTGAATACAAGCAAAAAATATTGAAAGGGGTTTCATATAAAATATGTACACAACAACAATTCTTTCAATTCAATTGCTGTGGGAATGGAGTGTGGCTTTAAAACAACTGGATTTTCAAAAGTAGCTATGTAATTTTTATGTTCTAAATGTCTGCTTGGCTTACATTATTTGGCTTTAGTGGTGTTTCAAAGAGAAAAAATATTTATTACTCGACTGGGGCGATTTGTCTCGGTACCTTCCCAAAAAAATGATTTTAAACCTTACCATTGAAGCTACATAAACATTGTAAAGCAGAACCATATAGGTTCACCGTTAATGGGATCCTTCGGTAAAGACAAATATTCGATTTATTTAAGGATTTACCCGGTGACTTCAATTATCTCCTATGCTACTCGATCATGGAAGTAAGCATCCTTATTGGTTTTTAAATAATATTTTCTGTTTGACTTTATCTTGATATCTCAAAACTTACTTGGTATTATACTAGTAGTTTCGCACCTAGCCATTTTGAGAGCGGGAGAGGTC
Organism: Acartia tonsa; assembly: GCF_053477335.1. Taxonomy (NCBI): domain Eukaryota; kingdom Metazoa; phylum Arthropoda; class Copepoda; order Calanoida; family Acartiidae; genus Acartia; species Acartia tonsa. The sequence goes on from NC_137267.1 coordinate 29,861,602, forward strand.
AGTAAATAGCCTAAAACCACCACAAGAAAGTAATATAGATTCCCTGAAAAGTACAACAAATTTGATTCCGTATCTTTAGAGATCTTTGCCCTCAGAAGAAAAACAATGCTTTCTAATAAAAAAAGATATGTACAAATATGTGATATAAAGGCAGGCTAAAAATTCTTAGATCTAAAAAGATGCTTAAATCATTGGTTCTGTCAAAAAATATTTGTTTTGAATAGTAGTTTTAAAGAAACACTTTAAGCTACTTAATATTCACATAAAATTTGGGCCCTTAATGCAATAAAAATTGTGGTTTTGTCAATTTGTAAGTATAAAGAAGCCATTGGCCCTAGTTTTTGACATTTTTTTTGTAGTGGTTTGGTAACCCACCCCAAATGAGTTCTCCTTTTTAGGGAAATTGTTTTGAGATGGCTTTAGGTTATTTCATTTTTAGTTTAAGCCTTTGCATGATTTTAGGCAATTTTTATGTCCACCTTCTTAGTTTTTATACTGTTGTTTCTTTTATTGAGCTGTACAGTAAGCTGTGTCCAAACTTTTACACAAATAATTAAAATCTACAAGAGGGGTAATTATAGCGAGTTTAAATTGGATGAGTAAATTTTCTTGTTGTTAAAGTCAACAAAATAAAAATAAGTTTAACCCGTAAGTTTAAACTTTTTATCAATACTTGATTGTTATATTATAATTCAACCATGTTATTTATTCTATTTAAATTATTTTAGCAAAAACCTTATTTTAATTGTTATAGTAAAACAATATTGATATGCTTTAAAAAGCATTACAAATCAATAGTATAAAACTACCTTTTTTACTTTTGTATACTAAACGAGAAAAAAATTTAAAGTGATAGGTTTCGCGATTATTTAAGCTTCTAGTATCTTAGAATTGTTATTCAGCTCATCGTATTATAGACAACTTTCCGCGGATATTAAATGAATTGTTAATAAATAAAATAATAAATAAATTGTTATATATATACCAGTTTTATAAGCCCCGGGAAGCTTATGGCCTAGGATAACATAACTATATTAATATTATGATTTGTATTTTAATATTCTTGGTTAATTGTCTGTAGTACGATACTATACATGATTTTTCAGCATGGCTGAGAACCACAAATCCGTAATAAACGTACTACAATGAAATAGAAGCTTCGCGTTTCATAAACGTGATCTTTCTGTAATAAATCATAATCAAATTATTAATTACTATTCTAGGTAATTATTTTTATACAAAGTTATCAGGAATTTAACGATAGTTAAATCTTACAGAATGCTATCATGTTTATTTAAATATTTCCTACGCTCAAGGGGAGAAAAGTGGGAGGGGTAAGACACCCTACACTTTTATTTTTAGTTTCAATAAGAAAAAGCGGGGAGATAAAAATTTGTGGGGGGGGCTATTTTTTCTAGAGACTATTTCTCTTGGAAGGGTTGAACTTGAGATATCCTGCTTCTTATAGCCATAAACCTTCTCCTAACCATAAAGAATCTTCAAAGTTTAGGAGATCAATATCGGTTCAGATGTAAATAAAAAATTTCGATATAAGGGTAGGGACAGGCAGAGAGACAAACAAACACAGAGACATCCTGATAATTTTATAAGCATTACTTTACCCGTGAGCTCGACATTATTATTCATGGTTCAGATATATTCTAATGAATTAGATCATTTTTCTTTAAATATAAGCCTATAATTAGAAATATATACTTTTATAAATTATTTGTTTGATAATAATTAGATATTTTTCGGTGCTTTCCCTCAAAGTGCCTCAACCTCTGAACCACACTTATATTTGATAAAAATATATTTAAGGGGTAGGGGATAGTTTAACCTTACCTAACATAAAGTAATACACAGATAAACAAAAAAACTAACCCTCCCCTCATCCCTACATTTTTAATTTATTTAAAAACAAGGGGGGGTGTCTGTACTTCTCTAGGAACTCTGAAAAAATTCAAGAATATTTCATTGATTCCAGATCGAGGGTAAGAGTGATCTAAGTTATTAATACACATAGTGCACTTTCATTATTGGCCCTACTATCTTCTGATGTGCTAAGCTTTGCTTTTTCGAATGTTGTTTTTGCTATTTTGAAAGAGATTTATGGCAAAATAGCCTAACACCTGGCTAGCACAACAAATTTTGATGCAATTTTATAAGTAGATGTATAGTGGTAAAAAAGGATAGAATTGAGAAATTACTAAACCTTACATTATCTTTTTAAATATTGTATTTTTTATATTTTTGTATACTAAAAAGTATCTAAAACTGAAAAGTAGCTTTTTTGTATTGGAATTTAATCTTTCAAGACAAATATAATCAACAGATTGTCTGCCCTTATTAGTAAACTTCAGTTTTTTCATATGTTTTTACAAACCTTCTCATTTCTTATTTAGCACAAAAAATCATTATATTATGCCATAAATTATTACATTCTAAAGAAGGTGTCTTAACTTTTATTTTTTATAGCTAGTCTTTGTTTTTGGTAAGTAGTAGATGTAAAATTTTCCATAGAATTTAGATATGCAATCGTTTTTTTTTGTAGAACTCTTATTTTTTTTTTAAATTTAAGTTTTGAAAATTATATCATACTTAAAAGTATTATTACTTTAAATCTTTGTTTTTTGATAAACAAATAGAAAAAATATAATATATTAATTGCTGTTTTTTAAACATCTTAAGCAACAGTTCCTTTAATTTTTAGCTACTTTTCTTGAGCTCGTTATTTTGCTATTGTCATAATTATTTCTTTTGACTTTTTATGGAAATATCCCAAGTAGATATTTAGGGGACCAAAAAGCCAATAATTTGTACTAAAAGGAGTCGTTGCAGTTGGGCAACAAAACTACAAAAAAAAAGTTATTACAATAGCCACATAAAATATTTTTGAAAAACAGGCAAGTAAATAGGACATAATATTGATATGATTATCTTTCATATATCAAATTAATTGTTTCTAGCAAACTATTCTAAAAATCGGTTAAGAATAGTTTTATTTTGGTAGGTTTTGAAATTAATATTTACAGTTCAATCATCATTAACTTTACCTATAAATATCTTTTATGTACGAATAAAGAAATAAGTAGGTTTAATTTTTTTCTATTTGCTTTTCTTGATGTATTTTCGTCTGTAAATGATTTTTGTAATTAGTTACATAATATTTCTTAAAGTTTTGCTAAATTTTATTATCACCTATTTTGTGTGAATACTTTTTTGTGTCGTTGTTACCTCCATTTTTGAACACATCCATTATGAAAATGGCCGATTCTTATCAAAAAAAGTTTGTCCCTACAATTAAGTAAAAATCAAGCAGTTAAATATTTGTACATTAATTTAGTTTAAGATTTATAAGACAAGGCTCCTTACCTTATGCTACTTTATACCAATGGTCCTTATCGTTACAGTAATTACCATTAAAAATCGATAACATTTAATTCTGTTATGGAATCAAATAACTTTAATCAACATGATTAAAATAATAATCATTTGATCATCTGATAATAACTAAAGACAAATTCTCTGAAAAATATATGAATCACTAGACAATGTTTTATATCATTAGAACGATTCTAAATACCAAAATATTTATCGGTGCTATCCGTGACGGATTGCCGCAAGAATGTAGTAGACACCTATACGTAAAAATGATTCGCTACTTAGATTGACTGTAATGTAAGAGCACCAAACAAAATCAGTTTTGGACCTTAGATTTAGAATACTTTTTTATTCCTTACAGATAACAGCTATTAATTTATAGGGTGTCATATAATATAAAATTGTTTTTTTTTAAGAAAAATATCTTTGAATCGTACCTGTAAACAATAGTAGATAGAATTCTTTTCATATAAAATTTTCGTTTATTTATTTGAATTAAGTTGTCATGGTTGACGTATTATCGACATGGCATTATTACATTTTATCATCAAACTTTTGTCGACTAATCGTCAATAACTAAAAGACGTAATTGTTGATATATAATCGACTCGACATGTTATTATCTAAATTACACATTTCATCATTGAACTTTTGTTATGACTAACAATAAAGAAAAAAACAGAGCATCCTTTCAGGAAAACCATGTATATATCTAGGGGTGGTTTCATGCTATCTAATGAGCATTGTCGCTGATAATAAATATATGTAAACTTCATCTTTAAGTTTAGTATGAACAGTTTTTGTATGTATTTAGCAAAAGAAAATTAGAGAAAAGAAAATAATATTTGTTTTGTTACATATACCAGTTAGGGAGTTGAATCCATTTTTATAGAAGCAGAAATATAATCTATGATTATGATTTGGACCCTCTAAAACTGTAATCTACCCTTCCACTTTCCCCTCTCTTGGTGAAGATATCTTCAACGGCGATACGATTTTTGAAATGTAAGATTCTACTTTCCCTTCTCTTGGTGAAGATATCTTCAACGCCGATACGATTTTTGAAATGTAAGATTCCACTTTCCCCTCTCTTGGTGAAGATATCTTCAACGTCGATACGATTTTTGAAATTTAAGATTCCACTTTTGCCTCTCTTGGTGAAGATATCTTCAACAAGAGAGACAAAAGTGGAATCTTATATTTCAAAAATCGTATCGGCGTTGAAGATATCTTCACCAAGAGAGGGGAAAGTGGAAGGGTAGATTACAGTTTTAGAGGGTCCAAACCATAATCATAGATTATATTTCTGCTTCTATAAAAATAGATTCAACTCCCTAACTGTATACGTATAATTAATTTATTAATTCATGCATTATATTTAAGAAGTCATAATTATAAAAGTAAAATTGTTTCATAAGTAGCGAAGCTACCACACAATTAATAGTTAACCGACGGACGTAAAATATTTTTTTAAGAAATATTTATGTAAAAAATGTTTTTAAGCAAAAATCCCTTGGAAGGGTTTTAACTTACCTAAGCAAAATGGGCTAAAAATATACCCTTAGACCAATAAAAGTCTTACCTGAATTATCGTTCTAATTTTGCTTGATATACACTCACACAAACACACACACATACATCCAGCTACTTTTGAAAAATGTCTTTAATTCATATTATAAAACTTTTGCTTAATTATTCTCATCAGCTTGCATTACACTGATTTTATCATCCCTGTCAATATTTTTTTATCTCTACACATTATGCGTATCTTAAACACATGTATCATTAAACAAGGATGACGATATCCACAGACCAAAATGCGGAATTAAAAGAAGACTTTTAGTCTTTCGATTAAGAAGCCTTTTCGAAAATTCTACACAAAAAGAATAAAAAATTATTTTTACAGATATTCACAAGATAATTCTTTTTCATTTACGAAACATAAAATCATCGTATTTCAGCCGTTTAAGAGATTCTATTGAACTTACTTCAACATGAACCCATCCAAATACTTTATTACCTAGTATAACATTGTCTAAGAAAGCATCAATGACAAAAAAGGGCAATATCCCTAGAAATGGTCAATGAAAATAATGGCTACACTTTCCTCTTTTTTTGTTGCTGTTGTAACTTGTAAAGCTGCTCTATAACTATGGATTTGTTCGTATGTTCACCTGTCCTTTTGTTGTGATGGCAAAAACATAATATTTTTTTTTATTTTACCATAAAACAATCCATCATATAATTGGTTAAAATCTGGCAAAAAGAGCTCTGCTTTCTGGATATAGTGGTAGGGAAGAATTGAAAAAAAGCCTAAAACTTTTATGGAAATCAGGGGACGGCAGCCTCAGCTGCGATCAGCCGCGCGGCTTTCTCAGCCACCCAACAAACCTAATAAAACCATCCCAAAGCATTTGTGAATTATCCATAGATGGAGAATTCAATTGGTTCAGAAGTTATAGAAATCTTAAGCTTCATACAAAAAAAAACATTACTACTTTTATTTAATAGGAGAGAGGTTAATATTGCCATACAAACATTTATTATGCGTAATCGTAGACATACATTTCGTTGCTTCCTAATCGAACGGGAAATTATCTTTGGAAAATCAATTTAGCAGGATGATTATGTATCATATAAAAATGATTCACTTTTCATATTTTAGATTTTATTGTTACAAGAATCAACAAAGAAGCTTAAACTTAATAGTATGATTCTAACATACATGTAAAATTTTTATCTCATTGGTGGTCTTCTTATGGATGTTGTCATCCTTGTTTTTATTTTCTTTATGAAAAAGTGTCCCTAAAAAGTATTGACTGGCCACCCAGTAGTTTTATTACGGTAGCGAAGCTCCTCTATATTATGTGGGTTGTTCACATTTCATGTAAATAAAAGTCGGTCGGCAGGTAAGGTTTTTACATCAATATAATAAAATAACAGGATCTTTGTCTATCTGTACCAAAGAATTTCACTAACTGCTGGACCGATATGGTTCTCCTTTACAGAGTAGCTTTTTATAGGTCGTGGTAAGGTTTATAGATATTTTAGGTTAGGATATCACCACCCTCCCAAGTGAAATCTCCCCTAGAAAAAAGTGCCCAACCTACCCCCTAAATCTTAGATCTGAAATAAAAATTTGATTATCTAATTCAACTCCCCCTTCCTCAGGTGCCCCTAGAGGCCTCTAGGGACGTAGCCGCTAGTAATAGCTAAATTAATAAACGTTCGAATATAACAATGCTTGTAAAAATTTTATTTCCAAGCTTCATTACTTGTGGATATACTATTTCTTGTTGTTCTAACTGGTAACCTTATTTTTAACAACTAATTGGAGCTCTAAAATGGTTTTAAATCAAGGATGTTAAAACATTTTTTATTCAATACAATTTTAGGGGTTACTTCAAAGTATTTTTATTATCAACAATATGAGTATAACGTCAAATTTTGGGAGGTTTGGTTTCTACCAAAGTAAAATAGCACTAAACCAATTTAAGCAAGCATTAGGTATTACTCTTCTTTATTTAAAACTAGCGGCTACGCCCCTAGAGGCATCTAGTGGCACTTTACATGTATTAAAAAAGAATAATACGTTACCTACCTATCTATATGTTGCATTCAAGTCTGTATACATAAATTTTTTTTGTTGCACATTTTCTTATATCTTTGATGTTTTTGGTCCGATTTTAAATGTTTCGTTTGAAGGTTTCGTGATTTTTTCTTAGTTATTTGCTTAAAAGCCACGTTACTCATAAAAACAAGGATGACTACATCCATGAAAGCAATGTTATAACATTATAGATAATAAAGCAAGTACGCCCAAGTTTTTTGTGAGAGAAAAAAAAGGAGTTCAAAGGTTTTTTTTAGGGGGGGGGGGGGAAATTGAGGGTGTGAAAATTAGGGAAGACACCTTTTTCTCCACACTTTAGACGTCTATGAAAGCTTACTTATGACCTTTATTGTCCTAGTAATTACATTTTAAAAATCATGTTAATAGGACAACTATATCACATGAAAAATATTTCAAAACAGTGGCGTGCATTACGATTCACGGTGGAGGGGGATGAAACATTTGGGGATGAAAAAAGGGTAATCGAACGCTACTGAATCAAAATATCTAAAGTAAATTACCATGATTAAACGTACATATGGAAGTTTTACTAATGACTATACAGTTGCCAAACTTTCTTAATTGTGCCTAGTTATTTAGGAATCATTATCAGGAAGTGGAGCGTTGATAGGACAATATTAACAAGCCTAAAGTTCGTAATGTTACGAGCGCAAGGACAGGCCTACCCTGACTATTACAGAAAAGTTTCGCTTTTAAAACCCACATACATAGATTTTCTTTTAAACCCTATAAAGCATAAATTGAGCCATATTAATCCGTGAAAACAATCACAATTTTTATTACACGATAAACCCCTTTGAATTCAATAAAATTTGTGTATGGGGGGTGGCAGGGGGGACTATACCCCACAAGATGTTTAGTGTTTTATAATAGCAGTGTAGAAACTCTATCATTGTAGAAATATCACCAGTTTATTTGGCTAGACGTTCGTTTGAAAAATCAAATGGAATAATGTGTTCATTGTTGAAAAACTCTTTTTTGATTATCGTAGTGTTTTAGAAGCGAAGCTAATCTATAAGTGTTCGTGTCTGTCTTTCTGAAAAAAATTAAAATTAAACATTTTTTTAAATTTGTTTTTTATCATTGAACAAGATTGACCTTCTAGTAAAAGATCTGTATACCTGTCCAGCTTCCATGACTAATACTAAGCTTCCCTGAAAATAATTGAGCGATTAGGCCAGCAGTTTACGAGATCTTATATTCATTTCAGTTGGGGATTTTCATCTGTTTTAGAAGTAAAATCAATATAGTTTTATTACGAAATTTTTAAGGCTCTATTATTTAATCCTTAAAAAGTAAAAAATCCTTAAGTCATAAAAGACCTAACAAGTTGTTTTTGGCCAACTGTTGAAAAAATAGTTTAGCTACTCTATAATTAACCAAATACATATTTGATTTAGTAGTAAAAGTATTTTAGTAGTAGTAAAAAATAGATTTCTCATTATCTCATCTAATTTTCTTTCTCCTTTTGCTTTCGCATTCTTTATTTTCTTTCACTTTCTTTCTTTCTCACTCTCTTTTTCTTTCTCTTACTATTTCTTTCGTTCTCTTTTTTTCTCACTCTTTTTTTCTTTCTCTTACTTTCTCTTTCTTTCTTCCTCTCTTTTTATTCCCTTTCTCTCTCTTTTTCCCACTTCATCTTTCTTTCTCTCTTTTTTCTCTTTTTTTCCCATTCTTTTTCTCTCTTTATTTTTCTTTTTCTTTTTAATGTTTAGCTTATCCTATTATATAAAGTAATTAGCGTTTTTTTGTCTGTCCCGAAGGATCTCGCTAACTGCTGAACATTATATAAAGTAATTAGCGTTTTTTTGTCTGTCCCGACGGATCTCGCTAACCACTGAACCGATATTGTTCTCCTTTACAGTGAAGCTTCTTATAGGTCATGGGAATGTTTTAAACTATTTTTGGAGAGGGTGTCTTCACCCCCCTCCCCCTAAAAAAAATATTTAAAAATGATGATGTAGACTTTTTCCTTTTAATTTGGGTTGAGAAAGATTTCTAATTGAATAGTTTTTAAAAATTACCTCATGGGGCAAAGCCCCTAGGGGCTAGGGGCGAAGCCGCTATCTATAATACAATATCTGTCCGTCCGTCTTAAGATCTCGGTAACCACTTAACTGATCGGATTCTACTCTTCAGGGTATATACCTATTAGTCCTGTGGTGGTTTTAAGCTATTTTGTTGGGGGGGGGGCTTTAAAGCCATTGGGGGCAGTCATCCTTGCTTTAGAACTGTTTAAAGCAATCTAACAGTATATAATAAAAAAGCAAACTATTCACAGTTTTGGATAATAATGTTCTTGTTTATTAAGTAAGTATATTGTACAACCTAATTTTGTCCTTTTTTGTCCAAGGAAATTTAAAAGTTACAATTAAAACGTCGCTGGCAAGGAAATTTGAGTAAACAGTACAATAAACTGTTAAACAGACCAAAAATGAATCGCTTGCACAAATAACTTAAAATTCTAATTAAAAGTCATTTACTATCGGGGACGTACAGCTATAAACCCAAATATAATATAACGCTATAAATGGCAAAAAATTAGCTCCAGACCGAAACAAAACTTTCTAAATAAACCCCATTATTTCATAAAAAATTTATCCAGACAAATTTGTTGGTTCTTACACCAAATTGTGGGAATACATCCTCCCTTAAAAAAAACACTTTCAGGGTGATAATTCTAGTCACATAGATGCCTCTAGGGACACTTAAGGGAAGGGTGATTTCTTTTGAAGGAAGGAGGTACCCTACCCATACATATTTTTAAAAAAAGCTTCACTGTAAGGGAGAATCATATCTTGTGCAATATTCTTACGTTTCTTATGTGGTAGGGTGAAGCGTTTCAACCCTACAACGCGAGTTCGATTCAAAAGAGCCCCTAGCCTTAAGGATCCTATCAATAAAGAACTACAAGTAGTTACTGTTTAAGAGATATATTTGAACTGAATACATATACAACAAAGTTAATAGCTTATATACAAAACAGATAACAAATGGGTTAGGTAGAGAAGGGTGTGGGGGAGATGGGGGGAAGCCCCATCCAGGTGAGCAGTAGAGTGGTAGGCTCCCGTAGGGGGTAAGGTAGACGTCTCCCGGAAAAGGGTAAGTTGCTGGGGGCACGAAGTGGAGAGGGGCAGCGCCCCTTCCATTATCAGCGGTGTATAAGTTGACCGCCGTCTCTGATGTGCGCACAATGGCCAAAAATGGGCTGGGTAGAATTGTGATAAGCTGGGGATTAGCGTCTGGGTGTTATTTGGTAAACACGGAGCACCGCATACTCTGGAAAAGGCTTGTCCGTATGCCGCCTACCACACTTACACTAAATTGTTAGATTTTACTCTCCTTCCAAAAAAAACTTTCAGGGGGGAAATCCTACGCCCCTAGAGGCCCCTATGGACACTTAGGAAGGGTGGTTTCTCTTTGAAGTTTGTGGTACCCTTCCCATACATATCTGTAAACCTTCACCGTACATATATAAGTAGCTCCACTGTAAATGAGAACCATATCTGTCCAGCCCTTAGTGAGATCCTAAGTTACAGACAGATAGACATCCTGCTACTTTTCTATAAGGATAACCTTTAAGAATAAACTCCTTTATCTGGAGTATAGACGCGTGTGTGCCAGAATCATGGTAGTGTCATAAAAACTTTAAAATCTACGGCATTCTAGTATCCAAGAAATTAAGGAGTATGGCGTCTGAAGAAAATTTATTTATATTTTTTCAACACTACTGGATCGATTTCAGTCAAAATATATTGATTTTTATTGGCGAAGCTTTCTTATAATTAAAGTCAGTCTGTCGGTCCGTAACAAAAAGCTCTTATCGTTAAATTAGGCATGTAGGAATTGTCCTTTCCATATTAAACTCTTTGTAGTATTTGTAATGGTAAGGTGCGAATTAGAAAGTGTAGCAACCCTTTAATTGTTAATAGAATGTCGGTAGGTCATTTCAAAACAAATTGACTTTAATTTTTTTTGACACAAACTTTTCATGTGCTGTAAATATCTTTTTCATGTTAGTTTAGAAATACTAATTCCTAGAATAACAAAGTACAGTGTTATAAGCAAAGCATTTCTTTCATCAAGTCCTAAAAATGTTAGTATGTCTTTAAACAGTATCTTGTATTTAATCAGTTTTGCAAAAAAATTACTTAAAATTTTGTATAGACTTTTAAATCATTTTATGTTTTGAATATTATGTTTGTACACTCTACTACTCTACACTGATAATGTTCGTTTGTCCTACCGTTTCAGTGTTTCCCTTTGGGGATGTTGCCAGGTAAAAAATATTGTATGCTTCAGATATTGTATTCCGGAAAAAAAATTGGTTTTTCTCCGATATAATATCCCCTGAATCCCTGTATTGTGTTGTAACCTCTTTATCCAAGTTTTTCTTTCACAGATTTTTTTCAGGGAATAAGGTAAAATAAGTAAAGCCACTTTTAAGACAATAAAATGTGCGAATGCCAAAACTAGAAAAAAATGTAAGAAAACGATGCATAACAACATAATAATAAATTTTTTTAGAGGTATTAAATAAAAATTCAAACTGGCTAGGGGCGAAGTGACAAGTCCTGTTTTAAAAATAGTAAGATATTGTATGTTATTCGCTAAGATCTCGCCTATCAATAAGCTGTTTGAGTTCTTCATTTTAGAAGATCCACTACATATCCTCGGATGGTTTTGGCCCATTTTTCAAATTTAAATTGTAGATTGGATTAAGGCTCTTTCTTGCACAAAATTAATTTTAAAAAGTAATATTAACCGTTCTTCAATTCCCTGAATATTTTACTAGAGGTCAATAAATTAACTTTTAGTCTGGCCCTAGGTCTAGAATTGAGTAATTTTTATATGAAGGGATGTGGTAGTACAAAAATAAATTTATCAAAATTGAAATTCTTATATATTATTATTATTAGCGAGGTAAAGGTTTTGCTCATTTTCCTTGACTTTTAAAGAAGTGAAGCCGCGCTACAAAACTATTTTGACTGTTAGTTGGTTAGTCGGTAAATCACTCAGTTGGTAGCCTTCCCCAGTTGATTTTTATAAGATTAATATGTACACACTTTAGACATATGTTATTGAAACCCTGATAGTTGTACCTTTAATAGCAGCTGAGTAAATTGTTTCACCCGTTGCGTTAAGGACTGAAATAGTGACAAAGTGAGTTATAGAGTAGCTTTACTACTAAAAATTTAGCGGTGCATTGGCAATTTAATTGTTAATTTATTTCAGAAACTTTTTTATTTATACAAATATCGAAATAAATGTAAATATGCTGTATATATGAAAAAATCTATTTTGTTTTGTATGTCAAATGTACTGATCACAATTTAGAAATACAGTTTGTTTTTTGTTATGAGAACTTTTTTGAAAGCAATTTTACCTCACTTATAGTTATTAGAATTTAATGAATAATAACTTATTCGCTTCGTTTTTCATGACCATAATAGAACAACAAAAAAATATTTCAGTTTTTATTTAAAAAGTACAATAAAATCAAAAATTCAAAACTTAGGTGTCAACGTCTAAAAATGGTTTTAGCGCATTTTTAGTATCAAATCTTCTATCCTTTGCAAGAATGGCTGCAAAACGTTTCAAAGTTGTTATATAGAGCTAAAAATTAATATAGATACTAAGGGGGACATGTACTAGAATATTTTAAAGTTTAAAGGCCATGTCTTAACCAGGGAGGGAGTACTGCCCCCCCCCCCCCCAAAGTAAACTACTGAAAATCAAATTTTTTTTAGAGGGGGGGGGGGATTGATACCTTGAGTTGAGTTAACCCCACCACTATTAATATTTTAACTGGGCCCACTAAAAAAGCTTAAATATAAGTGGTTTTGGACTTAAAGAACTAATTCTATGGGCAGTATACTGACAAAAAAAACTCAATTTTGAAACTTTTTCGATTCTCATCTTAGGAGGGGGTACTTTTCCCTCCCTGGTTGAGATATGGCCTTCAAACTTTAAAATGTCCCCAATAGTATCTGTATCAATTTTTAACTTTTTATCTCAAATTTAAAGCGTTTTGCATCCATTCTTGCAAAAGGTAGAAGATTTGAGCATACTAAAAATGCGCTAAAACTATTTTTAGATGTTGACACCTAAGTTTTGAATTTTTGATTTTACTGTACTTTTTAAAAGCGAAGCTTTTCTATAATTAGGGTCGGACCGTACGTCCGTCCGTCCGAGATAGATAGCTTTTATTCGTTAATTTAGGCATGTTAGAATTGTCCTATCGATTTCAAACTTTGCATGATGATTCCTGTAGTAGTTAGGTACGATTTAGAAAGCGTAGCAACTCTATAATCATTACCAGAATGTCCGTACGTCCATTTTAAACATGTTGATTTTTATACTTTTTAACAACAAATTTTTATGTGATCTAATTATCCGTTTGATCTGATTTTTGGTATATTGATTCAAACAATATACCAAAACAACAAAGAACAATATTATAAGCGAAGCAACTATATAATCAAGTCCTAAAATGTAAGTATGTCCATAAACATTATGCTGTATCAAGCAGTTTTTCAACAAATTTACTTACAATTTTGCTTCGAATATTATACTTCTTTTTTTCGGATTATTCAGTTCAGAAACTATACAAGTGTTAATGTCCGTTTGTCCTACCGTTTCAGGGCTTCGCTTTTATGGATGTTGTCATCCTTGTTAATTGAAAACCAGGGATAAGGGATGGGAAACGTAGGAAAATATTATTTCAGGCCTATTTCAAGCCTAGGCCTAATAAACCAGTTTTGGGATGACGCAGTGGTTCGTCCTATACGCTAATGAAAAAGCTGTGTGTGTGTGTGTAGATAAAGTATAGAATCAAATTCAGGTAGCTAGTTTAAAGTAAAAAACATAACTTTTTATAAACCTATATATTAATGGCTTTTGTTAAAATGAAGTTTTTTCTCTCCCAAAATTTTTTTATTTTTTACTTTGGTAATTTGAACTGTCAGAAAGCTATCGTTGGGTTTCCCTCAGACAGATTTAGTTTGTATTATTTGCATTTTTATTAATGAGTAAAAATTTTATTTGAAAATTTCATTGCTAATTAAAATTCAAAATAAATAAATAAATATGCACTTGGGTAACATTCTATCAAGTTCTTTGGAACTATAATGTAATGATATTTCTGTACTGTGTTGTATTGTACAAAAATTAGGGTTAAAGTGTTGTATCAATTCCGTACTAAATTTTTAAAATTCAAAATACAACATCTAATTTATAAACTACCAAATGAAAATTCGTAGCTACCTTCTTTCCAGAAAAATAATCCCGTTATTTTTTTTTTTCTATATGGCCCTTTTTCAATGTTTAACTCTAAGCAGATGTAATAATTAAACTAATGTGATCTAACACCATTTATATTTATTTTTTCGTAGCAGACGAAATCATTATTTTTTCTAGAATTGTCTGCTTCTAAAATTTTCGCCAATTGGTGATTGGTTGATACAAAACAAGCCCAAATCACAGAACACTATTGGTTTAGAGCGGTAGCCAATATGAGCCGTCCGCCAGTAAGGTAATTAAATTAGGCAAATGGTAAAAGTTGCATGATCCCTTTCAAAACCAGGCCAAGACCTAATTTATGGCCAGGTTTCCTATCCCTTATCCCTGATTGAAAACTGAAATATTTTTTTGATGTTCTATTAATGGTTATAAAAACGAAGAAAGTAAGCCATTAATCATTAAATTCTGATAACTATAAGTGGGGTAAAACTTTTTCAAAAAAGTTCTCATAAAAAAAAACAATATTATATTATTAGCTTATATTAGCAACTATAAAATTTAATGAAAATACGTTTTAATCCAATCTACGTCTAAGGCTCTTGACTGTTCACAGACGTTCCCACTTCCCAGCCGATTACACCCTTTATACGGCCGTGAATCTGAAAATATTAAAGAGATTATAAGTGTAATATTACATGAAATTTAGCAAAATTATCTCTCAAACAGTTAATTCGGGTCATGGAAAGAAAACGAAGTTTCGGGTTACTTCACTTTTTCAAAGTAGCTTTTCTCCTATTTCTAGCCCCTGCAAGGGGGCTCTAACACTGCGGGGCCTATTTTCTAACCCTGCCCGGCAATCATTAACACTTACCTAACCTATAATAACCTTTTAAAAGCTACTGCGAAAATGCGACGAAACCCGCAACTTCGTTTTCTTTCCATGGCCCGTTACTTCTTACGTTTATAATGTAAGTTTTGCCGCCAGCCGCTACTTTTTAAACTTTTTATTAATTTAGGAAAAATAGACCTACCAAGGATTGTTCATGCGTATACCACTCAGGGCCAACAAAACAGGAATTGATCTTATTTTTTTTTATCCTCCACGAAAAGCTGTCAACAATACGATACGATAAATAACTATTTCTAGCATACCGACATAGTTATTCATAAAGAAATTTTGCCGTCAAAAGATCTGTGATCAAACCAAAAGTTATTTTGTATTTTTTTATGTCAAAATTTATGTTTTTATGTTTCATCCAGAATGTACAAGTTTTCAAAAGGCGTGTCAAATTTCATTCAAATATTTCAAATTAAATGATAAACTTTACAATAAAAACAAGTTATCTATTATATAAAAAATATGTAACTGGACAAAGTGTCTTATAAATCAGCCATGTGACGTCATAAAAATGAGTGATTATCCATCTCTTTTTTAGGCGTTTTCTTTCCCACTTCATTTTTATGACGTCACATTTCTGATTTTTGATACACTTTGTCAAGTTACAAAAAAAATTGTACTCTAGTAGTTAGTTATCAATTGCAAATTACATATAATAAAATGCACGCCATCTTTTTATTTTAAAAATGTGCTCCTTCCGAAAAACCACAATTTTCAAGTCTTGTCCAATCTACAAAAAATTGCACTAAAAATCAAGTAATAAATTTCAAATTAATCTTAATTTTTGTACTTCAGAGCATTGTGCCTTATGTTAATAAACTTATTTGTAAAAATGTTAAGATTTGTCTTTAAAGTTGGGAAAAGTTCTTTAATCTTTAGATATACATATAACATGGATGTCAATCCGTGGAGTGCCCCCCTGAAAATTGAAATTGGGAAAGATTGCATTTCACATTTACACGCCCCACTGGTTTCATACACCCAAGGTGAATCGCAGTGCACGCCACTGATGTCAACATCCATAAAAGCAAAATTTATTAATCAGAGAATAATTATTTATCGCATTGTAGTATAGACTGCTTTTCGCGGATATGAAGATGAAGAATTGTAAGATTAAAACCAGTGATGTTATACCCAAGGGGCCGAAGTCCCGGCCTAAAATAAACTTTATTAATTTCTTGATTTTTATTTTAATATTCGTGTAAAATTGTCGTTAACGCGTAACATGAATTATCAATTAATAATAAATAAATTCAATTTTATTTTACTGCATTTCATTATTTTCTAATAAACCTGCCATTTTATCTCTTTTTTCTTTCTGACACTGACATTGATGTTTTTCTTATATAAGAGATTAGAAGAATAAACACACAAAAATTATTTGCTACATTTTTTTCAGTAGAAATATTTTATTTTTCTGAATTGTACACTAAAGTTTATAAATTTTGCAGTGATATTTGCTACTAATTAATACAATTTATATTTGAATAAGGATAGTTATATCCATAAACTGCACTGCTAATTTTTTTCAAAGTGAACAAACCTAATATCCTGTTATATAAATTGGTAAGGTTTTTTTGTCTGAAGATCAAGATTTCAGGAACTACCGAACCGATTGAGTTCTCCGTTTCAGGGAAGCTTAATATAGATTTTGGAATGGTTTTAGGCTATTTCACTGTTTGATTGATAAAAAATTAACAGTGGAAACTTGTAACCAAAACATGCATCTACATTTCATATTTACAGTAAAATCATCCTAAATAAATAATAAAGCTGCTGAATTCTGAAAATTCAGATTTGCCTATTTTTTGGTTCGCAGTGTAGTGTAATCTCTTTATTTTATCTTTTAGTGAAAAAATGAATGCAATATTAAAGCATTGGAAGTTGATTTTGGCAATATTATTGCCTCTTGCCTTCCTACCATTGCCTTTGGTAATAGGTAATTCAATAATTCATTTTAATTTGGAGAATATGGGAAGTTTCTGGCAGGGTTTTAAAAATCAACTAGAAGTCTAAACATTATATAAAATATTACAATCCCTCTTTTAAAAAATATTTAAGCATACCAACGGGTTTTGATTTCATATTTCGTCGTGGCTGACGCGCGGCTGTCGAACCCTGGTTTCTTGGCCTGAAGCTGTACATTTACTAACTAAACTCTATCTATCCATCCATACCACCTCTATCTATCTACCAACCACTATATCTTTCTATCTATCAAGGTACAAAGGCAGCCAGTGCTGGATGGTTGGTTCTGGTGATGGGAAGTTTCTGGGGCCTGGAGATCTTACCTCTGGCTGGAACCTCCCTCTTACCCATCATTTTCTATCCTCTTATGGACATACTTTCGGCAATATATCAATTCAAATTATTAGAATTTATATTTTGTCATGTAGATTTCATTTTTAGTCGCGAAGCCACTTTACAATTATAACATGCCATTTTTAAAAACTTTTCCCCACGAAAAATATTATTGCTGTACAGATAAGGTTCACATTTTAGGGATATAACCTTCTACGAGAAGTTTCATTTAGCCAAAAATCTTATGCTCTCAGGGTTGATTAACTTTTTAAAAATCCTTGAGACTAGGCAGGAGCTGCAAGTAGTAGATGAATTGATATACACCCAAGACAGACGACGTGTGCCGGGTCTACTTCAAAGGAACAGTTATGATGTTCTTCGGAGGACTCATGATTGCTATCAGCTTTGAACAATCTAATGTCCATAAGTAATTGATGATTTTTTATCTCAAAATATTGTTCCTATTTAATTGGGGATGTAGGTGTTATAGTAATATATATTATACTGGTACCGAAGGTTTCATAAATACGTAACACGTTCTTTCATTCGTTGTCTTAAAAACTTTTGAACTTTTACTAGATTTTGGTTGTGTACAAACAAGCAGTGTCAAAACTTTTATATCAATAATTTTATTCTACAGAAAGGGTAATTCTATTCATCTTAATTGGAGGTGTATAATATCCATAATACTATTGAAGAAATGGTCAATTAGGTGGAAATATAATTTGGGCAGATGCTATATATGATAGATTTTTAAAATTGCCAATGAAGACCAATAAGCATCTTCACTGTAACAAACGTTTTCTGCTATCAGTCCATAACGCTCTGAGGAAAATTAAATTACTTTAAGAAAGAGACTAAATTTAATGCTTCTGAAGTTTCTCGTGTAGATTCCTCTTCATATCAATGTTGGCAATTTTGATTTTAAACATTTATATAAACATATCTAAACTTTTATTAAGGAGAATAGCAATGACAGTTCTACGATTGGTCGGAATATCTCCAAGATTACTTATGTTGGGCTTCATGATTCCTACAGCCTTACTATCTATGTGGATCAGGTTGATTATAATTTTTGGTGATAGCTTACAAGTGGCCGGTTATCTTTAAAAAAATTAGATTGAAAATATTAAATAATGACGATTCGGGGAATGGAGAAGAGGATATTTGGGTATTGTCCTTTTCGTGACATCGCCTCTTAAGGATCGTTTCGGCGTATTTTCACAGTAACTTTTGATATGTTATTTTAGGTTAGGTTCCGTTAGGTTGGGTGATAAAGCCGCAGGGCTAGTCAATTGGTCCCGCAGGGTTAGAGCCTTTGCAGGGGCTAGAAATAAAAGAAAAGCTACTGTGAAAATACGACGAAACGCTCCGCTCCTTAAGAGACGATGTCAATATACAAGGATATTTTTTTATGCCCAACCTAACCTGACCTAAAGTAATAAACAAACATACGAATAGCCCACTCCCCCCCCCCCCCTGTCTTATTTTCAATTTATTTTAGATAAGGAATTTTTAGAAGCAGTATTCTAGTAAAAATTTGGCAATTCCATTTTATACCTTCGTCCATTTTCGGACTACATGGTATCTGTCATCATACTGTCTACTGAACTAAAAAACTAACATTTCAAAAACATAAATTAAAGGTTTTAAAGATTTTTTTATCAATTTCCAGACAGACAAACTAAACTTTTAAATATTTTTTTATAATTACAGTAACACAGCAACTACTGCTATGATGATTCCTATTCTCAAGGTAAACAAGCAGAACTAGCACAGCAATAACAATTTTACAAAATTTTATATCCAGAAAAGAAGAGTAAATTTTAATACAGCTAGAGAGGAATAAAATAACAGGAACTGTGTCTGAACCGCCGAATGATCTTACTAAACGCTCCGCAGAACCGACATGGTTCTCCTTTACAATATGTACTTTTATTCCTAATAATTTTATCAATTTATCAAAATCAAATGCTTTGGAAAGCCACTTTTAATCTACAACTGAAATTAAATTTTAGTCAGTTTTAATGGAAATGGATGCAGATAAGAAAATCAGGTATAAAAATTCACAAATAATAATCACTAACTCTAATAGTGGTATACACCATTTCTGTTAAAAGACGTGAGAGAGTCATTGAGGGACGCGGATACTACGCATCCTAAAATATCAAGGAAGAATATGTCCAATGGAAAGAAAGCTTTTAGTAACGATAAACATAAAGAGAGAGAGAGAGAGAGAGAGAGAGAGAGAGAGAGAGAGAAAGAGAAAGAGAGAAATAGAGAGAGAGAGAGAGATAGAGAGAGAGAGAGAGAGAGAGAGAGAGAGAGAGAAAGAAAGAGAGAGAGAGAGAGAAAGAGAGAAAGAAAGAGAGAGAGAAAGAGAGAGAGAGAGAGAGAGAGAGAGAGAGAGAGAGAGAGAGAGAGAGAGAGAGAATAATAATGTTAAAAATCTAAAATCTTCCTTATAAAAATGAAATTTGGATGCATAAAGCAAGTATAATGAACTTTTTAATATGTAGGGATATTCTATATTACGTCTTCTGGTTCTTTATAATATAAATTTTCTTATTATTGGCCATAATACAATTTATTTACAATTTTTACTTTTTATGACTCTATCTATGTTACAGTATTATGATGTTACTATCTGTGGCATATGCAGCCAATTGTGGCGGTACAGGATCTCTCATTGGAACTGGTCCTAACTTAGGTAAGATTTGTTAGGCTAACAAAACTGGTAGGTATCTATTTTATGATTTTTATCTAATTATAATAATCAATTTTAATAAAATCTATTTCAGTATTGTATGAAACAATAAAAGAATGTGGAGAGGACCAACCGATTAGGTAAACACAAATAATAAACAAGGATATTTATGTTCATTAGAAGCGATGCAATTACAAGCTGATGCAACTTTAGATGAAAAATGAACATCAATCTTTGATATTCTTTACAAACTTTTGGTACAAAAATATGATGATACAGACAGATATTAGTCTTAATTGGCGGCAGGTTTTTAACTTTTACAACAATTGGTCATTTAAAATCTAGCTTCTCCTTAAAAAAAAATTGTCTCATAAATTTCTAAATAAAAGTTTTATATTTTATGTTATTTAAGATTTCTGTCTTGGATTTACTTTGCTTTTCCTCTTCTTGTAATCAATCTTATAATTATTTGGCTTTGGTTACAGGTTAGTTATGCCTTATCATATCTTTAATTTCCTTCCCTTACTTCCAAGGAAAGAAGGGGAGTTGAATAAAACAAACATATCATTGTCAGAAGGCATCAGAGAATTCTAAGAAAAGTACAATATTAGAATCCATCCCTAAATTTCATTGAACCTATATTTTTGTTTAGTTTTTGCAGATCTGCTAGAAGAGTAACTTTTAGCGGCATTCTGTGCTAGCACCAAAAGTATTAACATTAAGACCAAATAAGAAAAGTTGCGCTTGTTCTAGTACTAAGACAACAAAAGAATGATTATTGGATCCCTTGTCCCAATTCTATATCCCTTTGCATTTAGGTTTTGTTTCTGGGCCTTCCATCAAAGAAAGAGGCAATTCCCCAGGAGAAAAAAGACAACATTACAAGAGATTTGAAAGTTAAGGTAATATTCATGGGTGTGTTTGTCTGCATTTTAGGGCAAGCAATTCTAAAATCATTTAATCCTTAACTTTAAAATATTATAGCTTGCTGAACTGGGACCAATTTCAAGATATGAAATCGTAGTTTTATGTGGATTTCTGGCCGCTCTTGGTCTTTGGTTTTTCAGGTTAAAT
The DNA here is from genome assembly GCF_053477335.1 of Acartia tonsa. Taxonomy (NCBI): domain Eukaryota; kingdom Metazoa; phylum Arthropoda; class Copepoda; order Calanoida; family Acartiidae; genus Acartia; species Acartia tonsa. The sequence continues at coordinate 29,882,839 of NC_137267.1, forward strand.
TTTTTAATCAGTTATCATCATAGAAAGAGGGCATATTGATATGCAGAGTTTCTTATTTGTTATCTTATTTGTTGGCTTAAGGTCACTGTTTATCATAATTTAATTGTACTTGGCTAATGAAACAGTTTCCATAAATGTAATTTAAGGGAAATAAATAAAAGTAATCATATGTAATATTTTAATTATGTATAGGGATCCTGATTTTATGGAGGGATGGAAAATAATAAGGTAGTATTTTATTCAGTTGTATTATTAGTGTCTCAATGGGAAAATTGTCATAAATTTAGGTCACTAACATGGACATCACTTGGTAAGTTCGTTGATTCAGTAGAAGGGAAGCGGATTGAGTGATCATTATTTTAGCCAGCTACAAGTTTCAGTTTATTAGAGTACATAATAAATTGGTGTAAGATCCTAGTAATTCATTTCCATGCCTAACTTTTGCATAACATTTGTCTTGAAGTCCTGAAGTGTACATTTAACTTTTTAATCACGAAAAAAAAGCTCTAAAAACATCAAATACATCATCATCAAATCATTTAAGCTAAAAGTATTTATATTTTGAAGTGAGGTTGAAATCGACGATGCAACACCTGCCATACTTATATGTGTTCTACTTTTAGGTAAAAAAAACATTCAAAAGTAATTTACTATCGTATCAAAGTTGCTCTATAATTCGAAATGTTCATGTGTGTATGACTGTCAGTCTGTTTGAAATCTTTAGGAGGAGGTTATTTTCTCTGTATAAAATAAACGGCTGAAAGATTTCCTGTATTAAAGAGCATCTAGTAAGTAATTTACTTGGTAAGTTGATATTTCAGTCATGATCTTTTCTCTCTTTTTTTTACGCCCACTGATTATATGCTCTACAATTCAATTTAACTCCGTTATTCCATCCACTAGCGGCTTCGCCCCTAGCCTCTAGGGGCTTTGCCCCAAGAGGTTTAATCAAACCAATTTTTCGTATTTTAGATTTAAAAGAAAAATTTTTTAAAAAAATTTGGGGAGGGAAATTTTTTTTTTTGTGGGGGGGGTAGTCGACCCCACTATTTTAATTTTAGTTTTAAAAAGAAAAAAAGAAATTTCTGGGGGGGAGATTTTTCACTTTTTGGGGGTGTTGGGGGTGTCCCACCCCCCAAGAAAATAGCTTAAAACCATCACAGGACCAGTAGGTATAATCCCTGAAAAGTAGAGCCCAATCGGTTCAGCGGTTACTGAGATCTTACGCTTCAGACGGACAGACAGACGGACAGACAGACATCGTTCTACTTTGTATTATAGATAACTGCTACTTTGTTTTGGATATTTTGATCCTTTAATTAATTCAAAAACTGCAAATGATAATAATTATTTACATAACTTTTTTACTGCAGAAATCTTTATCTTTCATACTAACTGTTTTATAGGCTTGTATAATGCAATTTTATATTGGTATATCCAATGTTTATTTAAATATTTATTTAGCTGTACCTTTGCCTTCTGGAGAACCTTTCTTACCATGGAAGGTATATTGTTCTTGTTTGTTGAAAAATTAAATTCATGAAGTTTCGGACAGTGCGTATAAATATACAGGGTGTTTCAATAGAAACGTTTTTTTTCAAATCTTAATTATGCATAGAAAATATAACAATTATATAAAATGCTTTATATATTTGGAAAACCTATTTTGGGACATTTATGTTTCAAATATTTGAAAATAATTTTTTCAATAAATCATGCCTTAAAAACCGGTTTTTCCAAGGGCCTTATTTTTGAAGATTTAGGGATTTGAGGTTGTGTAGTTTAGGAGCTACGTTGAAAATTGTGAAAAAGGTTGAAAAGTTTTAAGTAAGTTGGAACATTTTATCACGTAGCTCCTAAACTACAAATAGCACAAAAATGGCACTTATATTTCCAAAAAATAGAGTTTATGACAATTCCAACGATATGCATAACGTTTTTCTACTATTAATAAAAGCCGCGCAATTTTAATTTTAAAAATGTGAACATTTTTTCCACAATCTTTAAATCTGTAAATCTTCAAAAATAAGGTCTTTGGAAAAACCGGTTTTTAAGGCATAGTTTGTTGAAAAAATAATTTTTAAATTTTTGAAACATAAATGTCCCAGAATAGGTTTTCCAAATATATAAAGCATTTTATATAATGTTTTTACTTTCTATGCATAATTAAGATTTTAAAAAAAACGTTTCTATTGAAACACCCTGTACATCTAATTAATCATATAATTAGAAAATACAACTTTACAAAAATTTTCTAATACAAATTTTATTTTAAAAAATTGAAATTTTTCATTAATCAGGTTGTAGAACAAAAGATGAATTGGAACATTATATTAATTGTTGGTGGGGGCTTTGCCTTAGCCGATGGCATGAAAGTGTAAGTCAGTTTTTACACTTTGAAATGTTGAAGGCGATCATTTATTTTCAACGTATTCAACTAGTTTACCTACAATCTATGTAGGAGTGGTTTGAATGATTGGATTGGAAGCCAATTTGAACCTTTAAAGGTAAGCCTTATTCTAACATATTTATAGTTTTGATACCAACATTAACTCATTAAAAAAACAGTAGAAAAATTGATAAAGGAAAGGAAACTTGATTATTTGTTTATTTTAGGATTGGAATCATTTTCTGTTGCTAGCTATTATTATGCTATTTGTCATGGTGATAACACAGGTTATCAAAATTTACATAATAACTTTATACGTTATCAGTTGTATAGAATATTCACTCTGTCTGTAATAAGAACAGTCTACATGTAGTTTACCAGGGAACCTTGTAACTTCCTTTATGATGGTTATTGGTGTTTTAAAGTTTTTACACCCTTTACTGATTGGTAGGGGTAATTGTACTGTAATTCACAAAACTGGTCGTTTCTAAGCATTTCGACAAAAAAATGTAATTTATTGAATGGAATATTTTTTTCATATTTGCAAGTTTACCACAATTTATTGTAATTTTTCATATTGTAAATCCAACCAAGTTGAAATGTTCCTAAAGTCCAATTAGAACCATAATAAGAATTACAATAAAAGATATTTATTTCATATTTGCAGGTTGCCAGTAATTCAGCAACAGCAAGTATGTTACTGCCTGTTCTTAGAGATCTGGCAGTCTCATTAAAGGTACAAAAATTTTAATATTTTTTTATATCTCAAAGTAAAACATTTTCTTCTATCAATTTTTTACCAATTAGCAATTACAATCAGAATTCTTTCATTGATTGCATACTAAACATAAGACAAAGAACAAATTTCAACTTTCATACAATATCCATACTTTCAAATTTTTAACCTAGATTAATCCATTGTTGATGTTATTGCCCACCTGTTTGACCTGCAGTTATGCCTTTATTCTACCTGTGTCTACTGCTCCAAATACTCTAGGTACTATTATACTTTTTATTTTGTAAATTATTGCTGAAACTATATCTTAAACTGTTAATAATACACATATACAGTAAAAATAGATTGCCCCAATTTCATGAAACAGCTAATTAAATGGTTAGTCCAATTGTAAATAATATCAAAGGTGTATATCCCTTCCCAAAAATAGTTAAAACCTACCCTGGACCTATAAGAAGCTTCACTGTAAAAGACCATATATGTTCAGTTGTTAGCGAGATCATTCCCTTCAGACAAAACATTTGCTAATTTATATTAGAGGATAAATTCGAAATTTCATTCATTTCAATTTTTCAATTTTACCAGCACTCCTATTTATTGTTCAGTTTACGAGGCATCAGATGATATGAAAACTTACGACATGATGAAGGTTGTACTTTATTTAAAAATCTTAATTGTATTTCAAAAATATGAACGATATTATACACCAGATTTTTATTGATAATACTACATTTATAAATAAGTCATGATAATAAATTTTATATTAAACAAGTAAAAGTCAGATGTTACAAATGAAATAACATAAATCATTCGTTTTACGTGTAATCAATACAAATTTTGTACTACCAAATTAGATAACAAATCATCATTATAATATTATTTTCAGGCTGGATTGGGTTTAAACATCTTGACTTTAATATCAACATGTAAGTATTCAGTTTTTGCCGAATTTGATTCATATTTGCCTTGCTTTAAGTTTTTAACATTATCCCATTCCCCAACCCCCTTATTTTTTCTCATTTATCTGAATGATCAATAAAAGAAAATGATTAAAGGGATTTTTTTACTTATTGCATCTTAAATTTACAAGTACAATATTGTCCGTAATCAGAGTAGCAGCAAAATACAGCATGTCTGTAAAGATAAAACTACTTTAGAAGTTTAGAGTAATCGATATTTAATTACTTGGATGTTGCTCAGATTTTCATGTACTCTAATAAAGTGTAAATCACAGATGGCTTTCCCCATAGACTGCACTCCTACTAGATGAACGAACTGACCAACCAATGGTATCCATATTAGCAAGCTAAATTGACGACAAATTTTCCCTCATTCATATTCACTTTTTTATATCCAAAAATTTATCACAGCCAAAAAAGGACAGACGAATATACCCTAGTTAAAAGAAGTGAGACAGCTTAAAATAAATTATATCTTTTCAGTGGTGTACATGTACACTTTTGGAAATCTGTTGTATGATCTCAACGAGTTTCCTGATTGGTGCTCCCCTGCTGAAAATGTTACACTAGCCATCAATTTATAAACAAAAATTTTTTTTACCAACTGAAACCATACCGTTTCTGAATCATGATGAAAAAAGTATATTATGGTTTTAGTAAAATTTTAAATTAAACATAAATTGTGCCTTAAATGTCGTATATTTTCAAAGAAGAATTGATATGTCAATACATCATTAATTGTGATAAATAGTTTAAATTTTTTTTGTTTTAGGTTTATTAATTATAAATAAATTCCTATATAAAATACTGATACAAATCTGTTGACACCAAAACCTTTAGTCAACTTTCATTGCATTTAGCAAGGATATTTACATTCAATAAAAGCGAAACTTAGCTATATTGATAACCATATAACCTCAGCCTTAAATATCTTAATTAGCAGCCGAGAAAATAATGTTTATTACCCCTAAAAGTAGTTGACAGACAGACAGACAGACATATATATAATTATACAGTAGCTTTATTAATAAAAGGAATGTGTATGACTTTAATCAAGCAACTTAATGAACAAAGGACCTGCAATTAAAGCGAAGGTTGTATACCATTAGTCCAGAAAATAGGCTCCTACATCGCTCCTTCATCTCTCCATCTTGAAATTTATACTACATTGTACTTTGATGGCCCCTACATCGCTCCTCCATCGCCCCTTCATCGCTCCTACATCGCTCCTTCATCTCTCCTTCTTGAAATTTTTATTACATGGTACTTTGATGGCCCCTACATCGCTCCTCCATCGCTCCTCCATCGCCCCTTCATCGCTCCTACATCGCTCCTTCATCTCTCCTTCTTGAAATTTACATTACATTGTACTTTGATGGCCCCTACATCGCTCCTCCATCGCCCCTTCATCGCTCCTCCATCGCCCCTACATCACTCCTTCATCTCTCCTTCTTGAAATTTACATTACATTGTACTTTGATGGCCCCTACATCGCTCCTCCATCGCCCCTTCATCGCTCCTCCATCGCCCCTACATCGCTCCTCCATCGCCCCGTACATCGCTCCTTCATCGCCCCTTCATCGCTCCTACATCGCTCCTTCATCTCTCCTTCTTGAAATTTATATTACATTGTACTTTGATGGCCCCTACATCGCTCCTCCATCGCCCCTTCATCGCTCCTACATCGCCCCTACATCGCTCCTTCATCTCTCCTTCTTGAAATTTATATTACATTGTACTTTGATGACCCCTACATCGCTCCTCCATCGCCCCTACATCGCTCCTACATCGCCCCTACATCGCTCCTTCATCTCTCCTTCTTGAAATTTATATTACATTGTACTTACTTTGATGGCCCCTACATCGCTCCTCCATCGCCCCTTCATCGCTCCTACATCGCCCCTACATCGCTCCTCCATCGCCCCTTCATCGCTCCTACATCGCCCCTACATCACTCCTCCATCGCCCCTTCATCGCTCCTACATCGCCCCTACATCGCTCCTTCATCTCTCCTTCTTGAAATTTATATTACATTGTACTTTGATGACCCCTACATCGCTCCTCCATCGCCCCTACATCGCTCCTACATCGCCCCTACATCGCTCCTTCATCTCTCCTTCTTGAAATTTATATTACATTGTACTTTGATGGCCCCTACATCGCTCCTCCATCGCCCCTTCATCGCTCCTACATCGCCCCTACATCGCTCCTTCATCTCTCCTTCTTGAAATTTATATTACATTGTACTTTGATGGCCCCTACATCGCTCCTCCATCGCCCCTTCATCGCTCCTCCATCGCCCCTACATCGCTCCTTCATCTCTCCTTCTTGAAATTTATATTACATTGTACTTTGATGACCCCTACATCGCTCCTCCATCGCCCCTACATTGCTCCTACATCGCTCCTCCATCGCCCCTTCATCGCTCCTTCTCCAAATTTATATTACATTGTACTTTTATGGCCCCTACATCCCCTACATCGCTCCTCCATCACCCCTTCATTGCTCCTCCATCGCCCCTTCATCGCTCCTACATCGCCCCTTCATCGCTCCTACATCGCCCCTACATCGCTCCTTCATCTCTCCTTCTTATAATTTATATTACATTGTACTTACTTTGATGGCCCCTACATCGCTCCTCCATCGCCCCTACATCGCTCCTACATCGCCCCTACATCGCCCCTACATCGCTCCTTCATCTCTCCTTCTTGAAATTTATATTACATTGTACTTTGATGGCCCCTACATCGCTCCTCCATCGCCCCTTCATCGCTCCTACATCGCCCCTACATCGCTCCTTCATCTCTCCTTCTTGAAATTTATATTACATTGTACTTACTTTGATGGCCCCTACATCGCTCCTCCATCGCCCCTTCATCGCTCCTACATCGCCCCTACATCGCTCCTCCATCGCCCCTTCATCGCTCCTACATCGCCCCTACATCGCTCCTCCATCGCCCCTACATCGCTCCTCCATCGCCCCTACATCGCTCCTCCATCGCCCCTACATCGCTCCTACATCGCCCCTATATCGCTCCTACATCGCCCCTACATCGCTCCTTCATCTCTCCTTCTTGAAATTTATATTACATTGTACTTTGATGGCCCCTACATCGCTCCTCCATCGCCCCTACATCGCTCCTACATCGCTCCTCCATCGCCCCTTCATAGCTCCTTCTCCAAATTTATATTACATTGTACTTTTATGGCCCCTACATCCCCTACATCGCTCCTCCATCGCCCCTTCATTGATAGATAGATAGATAGATAGATAGATAGATAGATAGATAGATAGATAGATAGATAGATAGATAGATAGATAGATAGATAGATAGATAGATAGATAGATAGATAGATAGATAGATAGATAGATAGATAGATAGATAGATAGATAGATAGATAGATAGATAGATAGATAGATAGATAGATAGATAGATAGATAGATAGATAGATAGATAGATAGATAGATAGATAGATAGATAGATAGATAGATAGATAGATAGATAGATAGATAGATAGATAGATAGATAGATAGATAGATAGATAGATATATAGATAGATAGATATATAGATAGATATATAGATAGATAGATAGATAAATAGATAAATAGATAGATAGATAGATTGATAGATTGATAGATTGATAGATTGATAGATTGATAGATTGATAGATGGATAGACAGACAGATGGATAGATGGATAGATGGATAGACGGATAGATGGATAGATGAATAGATGGATAGATGGATAGACAGACAGACAGATAGACAGACAGACAGACAGACAGACAGATAGATAGATGGATAGACAGACAGATGGATAGAAGGATAGATGGATAGATGGATAGATGGATAGATGGATAGACAGACAGACAGATAGACAGACAGACAGACAGACAGACAGATAGATAGATGGATAGACAGACAAATGGATAGAAGGATAGATGGATAGATGGATAGATGGATAGATGGATAGATGGATAGATGGATAGATGGATAGATGAATAGATGAATAGATGAATAGATGAATAGATGAATAGATGGATAGATGGATAGACAGACTGACATTCTACCTTGTATTATAGCAGCTTCTCCTTGTATCTATGACCTCTATTTTAAATTGCAATGTTAGATTACTCATTTGAATAGATTACTTAATAAATATATTAAAAAAATATATTGAGTTTTTTATTTTGTTTTTTTTATGTTTTTTTTCAGATAAGGTAAAATGATGTTTTATTTGTAGAAGGGGCGTTGTAGGGGCCATATAAATATATTAAAAATATATTAAGTTTTTATTTTGTTTTCTTCTTAGTTACCATCTATGTATTGCAATGTATTGCAAATTTAAGGAAGGAGGGATGTAGGGGCGATGGAGGAGTGATGTAGGGGATATCAAGTTGCAATGTAATATAAATTTGGAGAAGGAGCAATGGAGTGGCGATGAAGGGGCGAAGTAGGGGCCATCAAAGTGCAATGTAATACTAATTTGGAGAAGGAGCGATGTAGGGGCCATCAAAGTACAAAGTAATATAAATTTGGAAAAGGATCGATGTAGGAGCCATCAAAGTAGAATGTAATATAAATTTGGAAAAGGAGCGATGTATGGGCCAGCAAAGTAAGTACAATGTAATATAAATTTCAAGAAGGAGAGATTTAGGGGCGATGAAGGAGCGATGTAGGGGCCATCAAAGTACAATGTAATATAAATTTCAAGAAGGAGAGATGAAGGAAAAATGTAGGGGCGATGAAGGAGCGATGAAGGGGCGATGGAGGAGCGATGTAGGGGCCATCAAAGTACAATGTAATATAAATTTCAAGAAGGAGAGATGAAGGAGCGATGTAGGGGCGATGGAGGAGCGATGTAGGGGCCATCAAAGTATGTACAATGTAATATAAATTTCAAGAAGGAGAGATGAAGGAGCGATGGAGGAGCGATGTAGGGGCCATCAAAGTACAATGTAATATAAATTTCAAGAAGGAGAGATGAAGGAGCGATGTAGGAGCGATGTAGGGGCGATGGAGGAGCGATGTAGGGGCCATCAAAGTAAGTACAATGTAATATAAATTTCAAGAAGGAGAGATGAAGGAGCGATGGAGGAGCGATGTAGGGGCCATCAAAGTAAGTACAATGTAATATAAATTTCAAGAAGGAGAGATGAAGGAGCGATGTAGGGGCGATGTAGGAGCGATATAGGGGCGATGGAGGAGCGATGTAGGGGCGATGGAGGAGCGATGTAGGGGCGATGGAGGAGCGATGTAGGGGCGATGGAGGAGCGATGTAGGGGCCATCAAAGTAAGTACAATGTAATATAAATTTCAAGAAGGAGAGATGAAGGAGCGATGTAGGGGCGATGTAGGAGCGATATAGGGGCGATGGAGGAGCGATGTAGGGGCCATCAAAGTAAGTACAATGTAATATAAATTTCAAGAAGGAGAGATGAAGGAGCGATGTAGGGGCGATGTAGGAGCGATATAGGGGCGATGGAGGAGCGATGTAGGGGCAATGGAGGAGCGATGTAGGGGCGATGGAGGAGCGATGTAGGGGCGATGGAGGAGCGATGTAGGGGCCATCAAAGTAAGTACAATGTAATATAAATTTCAAGAAGGAGAGATGAAGGAGCGATGTAGGGGCGATATAGGAGCGATATAGGGGCGATGTAGGGGCGTTGTAGGAGCGATGAAGGGGCGATGGAGGAGCGATGTAGGGGCCATCAAAGTACAATGTAATATAAATTTCAAGAAGGAGAGATGAAGGAGCGATGTAGGGGCGATGTAGGAGCGATGGAGGAGCGATGTAGGGGCGATGGAGGAGCAATGAAGGGGCGATGGAGGAGTGATGTAGGGGCCATCAAAGTAAGTACAATGTAATATAAATATCAAGAAGGAGAGATGAAGGAGCGATGTAAGGGGATGGAGGAGCGATGTAGGGGCCATGGAGGAGCGATGTAGGGGCGATGGAGGAGCGATGTAGGGGCGATGGAGGAGCGATGCAGGGGCGATGGAGGAGCGATGTAAGGGCCATCAAAGTAAGTACAATGTAATATAAATTTCAAGAAGGAGAGATGAAGGAGCGATGTAGGGGCCATGGAGGAGCGATGTAGGGGCGATGGAGGAGCGATGTAGGGGCCATCAAAGTACAATGTAATATAAATATGAAGAAGGAGAGATGAAGGAGCGATGTAGGGGCGATGTAGGAGCGATGAAGGGGCGATGGAGGAGCGATGTAGGGGCCATCAAAGTACAATGTAATATAAATTTCAAGAAGGAGAGATGAAGGAGCGATGTAGGGGCGATGGAGGAGCGATGAAGGGGCGATGGAGGAGCGATGTAGGGGCCATCAAAGTACAATGTAATATAAATTTCAAGAAGGAGAGATGAAGGAGCGATGTAGGGGCGATGGAGGAGCGATGAAGGGGCGATGGAGGAGCGATGTAGGGGCCATCAAAGTACAATGTAATATAAATTTCAAGAAGGAGAGATGAAGGAGCGATGTAGGGGCGATGTATGAGCGATGTAGGGGCGATGGAGGAGCGATGTAGGGGCCATCAAAGTACAATGTAATATAAAATTCAAGAATTAGAGATGAAGGAGCGATGTAGGGGCGATGTAGGGGCCATCAAAGTACAATTTAATATAAATTTCAAGAAGGAGAGATGAAGGAGCGATGTAGGGGCGATGAAGGAGCGATGAAGGGGCACTGGAGGTAAAGGACTATGGAGGGGCGATGGAGAGGCTATGAAGGAGCCATCATGGGGCTATAGTATAGCCTCTTATCATAAGAGGCGATATTAACGCCCCTTCAAAGGAGCTATTAAGAGGCCATGAAGGAGCTATAGCATAGCCTCTTATCATAAGAGGCGATATGAACGCTCCTTAAAAGGGGCTATCACATCGCTCCATATGATAAGAGGCTATGCTATAGCTCCTTGAAGGAGCTATAGAAAATCATCGCCCCATATGGAGCGATGTCATGGAAAGGACTATACCCGAATATTCCTACATTTCTACCAATAATTTTAATTTACTTATGGGTTATTTTTTCAAATTTGAGGTGAATTGTACATTGATATATATCTTCCATTATCTTAACGAGGCTTAGCGAAGCTTACAAAAATCTGAAACATAGATCGCTTGGCTAAAGAAAACGTGCGCTTTATTTCCCACTTGATCTACTTATTAAAATCTTTAGAGCAAAGTCTATTTTTAAAGCAACAGTTAGCTCTTTCCATTAATTTAAACAGGTTAGAATTGTACTATCAATTTCAAACTTTGCATCATGATTCCTATAATAATTAGGTAAGATTTACAAAGCATAGCAACTCTAAAATCATTACCAGAACGTCCGTTCGTCCATTTAAAACATGCTGATTTTTAAACTTCTTGACAATTTTTTTTCCCATTTTATGATTATCCTATTCATCTGATTTTTGGATTACTAATTTATCATTACCACTAGGTAAAATGTTATAAGCGAAGCACTGCTGTGTATAAATCCTAAAATTTGAAAATTAAAAGTATTTGAGAAGTTTTGCAACAAATTTACTCACAATTTTATTTAGACTTATGCATCAATATTCTGCTTATTCAGTTCTGACTATCTATAAGTTTTAATGTTCGTTTGTCCTACCATTTCAGAGCTTCGCTATTATGGATTTTGTCATCCTCGTTGATTTAATATATTAGTAAGTTTAGAATAGGGTATCCCGATTGAAAATTTTAAAGTAAACGCTTTTGACCTGCGTGTCACTTTTGAAAAAGAATCGGTCAAACAACTTTGGAAAAATTTCAAAGAGTTTTGACAGTGTTAGAGTACTTTTAGCTTCAAAATTTCCACAATTTTGTTAAATTTTTTAGCTAACGTTTTCTCGCTTTTCTTATATATTTTTCACCTGTTTTTTCTTTGTCTTTTTATCTTTATTTTGCTATTTTTTCTTTGCAGGATCTCCACTCCTTCTTTATTAATATCATTTTCTTATCTATCTTTTTACCTTACTTTTTTACATTCATTCTATTTAATCATCTTTATCATCTCTTTTCTTTCCTCTTTTATTCTTTCCATTTCTTACTTTTTACTCTTTCTCACACTATTCTTTTATCTACACCGTTCACTGTTTCTCAATCCCAGTGCAGTGTCTTTTCCTCTCCCAATCCTTCCCAATCGCTCTTTCTCTCTCGCCCTCTCGCTTTCTCTCTCAGACTTCTCCATTCCCCTCCTCTCTCTCTTTCTCTCCTGTTCTTTGCCTGTTAGAGGTCAAAGTAAACTCAACAAACTGACCGACCCAACTAAGTCGTGAATTGCTGTATTCATTTCAAAGACATAAGGACAGGTATCCATAAAAAACATTCAATTGTGTACAGTTAAATCTTAGGTTTTTTCCTTTTTAGAGAATTTCTATTTACTGGAGAGTTACTTTGGGAGAGGAAGTTGTTCTCAAGAGTAAAAGGTGTTTAAAAGTGCATACTATATAAATATAGTTAGATATTTTATTTCATTTAAAACAGAAATGAAACTAAGACAACTATAAAGCTTTATAACAATCTAAAAAATATCTTGTATTTTACTTTTATGGTTTTAACTTAACAGATCACTATCTCAAATAGTAGCTACATTAGTAACAACTTCTTAGTTGCGTGCGCCTCGGTGTTTTCTAAATTCAGCAAAAAACACAAAAAAAACTGGAATAATATTATTTTATGCACACTTTTTCAATGTTTACTGATTTCTGTCCGTTTGTCGATCACAGCTATTTAATGACATATTTACATGAGAAAAAAAATTTATTTTTGACTTCACACTTTCATGTCTGATTTTATGGTATCGCTCTTAAGGAAGTTGGTATCCTTGTTTCAATTACAGTTTTCACCTTATTTATTTTTAAAAACGAAGCCTTTCTATAATTAGGGTGGGTCCGTCAGTCCGTCCGTCCGTCCATAACAGATAACTTTTTTCCGGTTATTTAGACATGTTAGAATTGTCCTATCGACTTCAAACTTTGCAAGATGATTCCTGTAGTAGTTTTAAATATGTAAAAAATTTTTTGAATATTTGTCTTTGCATCAGTTCAAAAACATTTCCGTAATTTAGGACTAACAAATCTTAAAAGGTAATTTATATAATTTTCCTATCTTTCTATTGATATTCTCTCTCTCTCTCTCTCTCTCTCTCTCTCTCTCTCTCTCTCTCTCTCTCTCTCTCTCTCTCTCTCTCTCTCTCTCTCTCTCTCTCTCTCTCTCTCTCTCTCTCTCTCTCTCTCTCTCTCTCTCTCTCTTTATCTATCTATCTTTTATAATTTATTATGGAAAATTAGTAATTAAAATATGTATCTATGTATATACAATTAAGTAACAGGAGGGAGGGGACATTAAACTGTAAATAATTGTAGATAGACACATTTTCTCATTCGTTAGCAGAAAAAAACTTTGGAGACTTAATGTCAAAACTTTTTACAAATAATTTTCATCTAAATAAGGGGTAATTTTTTAAATCATAATTGGGGATGTACCTCAGATTACCATCCATTGTATCCTTAAGATTCCTGAGAAAATTAAAAGTTGCGCTGTAATGAAAAAAGTGTGGACTTGTTTACTAATGTGACACGCACAAACTGGAACAGAGACATGTGTTCAGATATTAAATTTGTTTTTAGATTTAGTTTTATACACAATAAGAGGTGTTAAGGGATTAGATAATGGAGTTAAATTGATGTACACCACCAATTACATAAACAAAATTTTAATTTGTTTCATAACACATAAGATTAGAATAATGTGTAAAAAATTTGGACAAGTATAAATTACATTCCAATATCTCCTTCCTCCCTGGATAAAAACATTCCAATATCTCCTTCCTCCCTGGATAAAAACATTCCAATATCTCCTTCCTCCCTGGATAAATATTCCAATATCTCCTTCCTCCCTGAATAAATATTCCAATATCTCCTTCCTCCCTGGATAAAAACATCTTTAAAACTAAACGCCCTATCTTTATGTAGATTAGATTTATTGACAGAAAAGTTTGGATATGCTAGTTCGTACAATCCAATTAAGATTTGATAAAAGTCCCCAAAGTTTTAATTAACGACTGGTAAAACGTGTTTATGAAACTTTAGAGGACTGTATAATTTAGAGTCCTCAAGATTATTAAGGCAAAGAATGAAAGAAAGGCTTTGGTGCAAGCATAAATTACAGTCCAATATCTCCTCCCTCCCTGTATAAAACAAAATGCCATATCTTTATGTTGATTAGATTTATTGACGGATAGTTTGGTTATGCTAGTTTGTACAACCCAATCATTTTTAATAAAAAAAAGAAGTTTTAAGCCAACAAATAAGCGAAGGTTGTTGTAAAATTTTAGGATATAAATTACGCATCTTAAAGTTTTATATTTTTTATATTTTTTTAAAAAATTTTTTATGGGGGGAGGGCCGGGGGGGTGTCACCCCCCTTGAAAATAGTTATAAACCTTCCCAGGACCTATGAGAAGCTACCCTGTAAAGGAGAACCCGATCGGTTCAGCGGTTAGCGAGATCCTTCGCTACAAACAAACAAACAGACAAACAAACATTGTTCTACTTTGTATTATAGAATGCCAATTAAAACCCTGAATATAAGTCTATATCTGTGTAGGTTCACACAAATATTGAAATATCTCTTTAGTTGTAGTTAACTTAGTAGCTATGCGGCTTTCTTAGTTTATACATCTATTTATCTATCTATCTATCTATCTAAAGAGGAATTATAAATATTAGTAAAAAATGGAAATGTATAAGAAGACAGTGAAAAAATCAAATATGATTGTTGATAATGAGTCTTGTTTTCTCTGTGAGGAAAAAGGTAAAATATCTATTTGTTTGATTAATTTTATGATTATTAAAATAACAAAGATAATTTTGTCCATAACTTGCACAGAATTGAAAGTAAAAATATAAAAAAAAAAACATGTAAGATATCTCTATTTGTGTAAGCTGAAGTAGTATACGGACGCAAATATTTAATTACGGACATACCGTTATAAATATACAGTTCCTTGTTTTATCAATGGATATTTTATTACTTGGATCTTACACAACATTTTCATGATCTCTAATAAAGTGAAACACACAGCGGTATAAAAATAATGATTTTTCCCTCCCTCACCTCATTCTGGATAAAAGAACTGACCAATAATTGAGTTCCATGTTAGCAGGCTCAATTGATTTTTTCTTTTGTCTTAATATCCACGTATATTCTACATCCATTGTTTTAGCGGACAATTTAGATAATTTGCCGTGGATTATTTAGAAACAAGTTATTCAAGAGCACTTTGACTTAAGAAGAACGTTTGATAAAAATAATGCTTAAAGGATTTCAAATTAAATACGTTCCTTCACTAATTGATTTTTCTTTACCACCACATCCCCCTTCCCCTAATCTTATAAATTGCAAGCCCCTGCAGAGACACCTATTCGTACAGGATACTATCCCTTTTATGCTCTTTAAACCTTTTTAATAACTTAACCTAACCTAAAATAAACATTAAAATACGAGCATTTTAGATTAGCAGCAAAACTAAATATTGATAATATTAATTCATTAGGAGCGTTGAAATGTCAAGATTGTGAAATTGCATTTTGTAGCAAAGGTAAGAGATTTAAATAAAAAATTGTGAAGAGATATTCTGCCATTTTAATATATTTTACTCATCTTATGTTCTTCACACCTTTTAAACAGGTTATATAAAGAAACCATATGGTAAAGAGTACATGGATACCTTATCTCTGACAATTATTGTTTAAATGTTAGGGTTTATTCAGTCATTTTTAGTTGCGAAGCTACTCTATAATTTGAAATGTCCGTCTGTCCGTATGTCCGTAAGTCCGTATGTCCGTATGTCCGTCTTAGTTTGGGGGAAACGTGATTTTCTCGGCTCCTGTAAAAGATAAAAGGCTGAAATTTTTTGACAACATTCCCATTATTAAGGAGCACAATTAACTATAAAACATCAATGGCGGTAGGACCGCTTTTTAACAGGTTTTAGGCTATTTTTGTATTTTTCACATTAGTCTCCATATCTTTGGTATTTATGGTCCGATTTCCAAAATTTTTTCAGTTATAGTATCAAAATTAAATTTCCTGTCGTTTCAAGAAAACAACTATGACGGTCAGACTATTTTAGGCTATTTATGTATTTTCCACATTTTTCTCTATACATTTGGTGTTTATGGCCCGATTTCCAAAGATTTTCAGTTATAGATATCAAAATTAAATTTCCTGTTGTTTCAAGAAAACATCAATGGCAGTCAGACTGTATTTTTGCAGGGTTTTTTTTTATATTTTTCACATTTTTCCTCATGTCTTTGGTGTTTATGGTCCGTCTTTTAAAATTTTTGTAGTTAAAAATATAAAAATTAAATTTCCCGTTGTTTTGAGCATCCAGCATGTAATTTACTTAGACCGTCAGTCTGTTAGTCATAGTACTGAAATATAAATATTAAGAAATTAAAAACAAATGTTGAAAAGGTTTCGTGATTTTTTCCTAATGTACATGCTTTTGACAACTAATATCTAAATTCTTATTTAATTGTTTGTGCTTCGCTACTTATGGATGTTGTCATCCTTGTTTTCAGTCTAAGTTACTTTTCAGTAATGATATTAAACTTCCTAGTTTATTGTTAAGCTTTAATCATTTAGACAAGACACTCATAAATTGTCTTGTACTTGTAACTATATTTGCTTTTATCGTTGTGCTATTCATTGACATTACTGTTCTTGTAATTTTAGAATAAAATCTTGTTTTCATTTATCAAATTTAGTTTTTATTGTAGAGCATGGTGTATATCACAAGCATGGCTCTATTTGTTTGCCCTACAAGGTAAATTTTATTTTAGTACCTCAGATACAATCAAATATTGGTACGTTTATTTAGGTTAAAAGTTTATTATAATATACAACATAAGATTTGTTCCATATTAATGTTAAATTAAAAGTCAAAACATAGTTGCTACACTATATTTGAGTCTTAGAGTAGTTTCAGGCTATTTTCTTGGTTCTTTTTCCTCTATATAGCACAGGGCATGTATATGCAAGAAATGCAACAACTAAAAATTGAAAATGATTTGGAATTTAAATAAAGTATTTTGCACCGTTTGGCGTCATTTAATTAAAGAAAAACCTTTGAAAAAAAGATAATGAATTGAGTGTTTTACATTAAGATATAAATGGACAGAAAATACTTTAACGAATAGCTAATTAAAAGCTTTCATAATCTAAACAATAGCAGCTGAGACGGTGCCGTTCGAAGCACATCTGCAGCGGCAGCTTATCTCTAATTAAAAATATTTTTTTAAAATTATCCTTTCATCTGTGAAATTACATTAAGATGCAATATTGCATAATGACCTGAAATTTAGAATTAAATAAACGTGAACAAATCTGGGGAAGTGGATAAATATCAAGAAAAAAAATAGTTTAAAACTCTGCTAGGAATTCACTAACCACCGAATTGATTTTCGTAAGCTTTTCATAAGGTCCAAGGATGAAAAAAAATTGTTTTATTTCTTAAGTTTGGGCATAATTTTAGGGTATTTTTCTGTCCCCTCTACCTTCCTTCGATTACAATGACCATAGATGCTAAAAACAATCCAATTTCCCAGGTTCTACGAAATACCACAAAAAAAAAATTTTTTACCGGAAAAGTGGTAAAGCTGGTCAACCTGGTAAAATTTACCAGTTTAGTGGTAAATTTTACCAGCAAAAATTTTAGCCAAAAAATTAGTAAAATTTTACCATTTTTTTTGTAAAATTTGACGAAACAAAAAACCCCGTTTTTTGTGTTTTAAATTAAAAACAGCTCTTCATAATCAGTTGTAGTACTTTAAAATAATGACTTCTATACAATGAAGCCTAAATTTAAAATTTTTTTTTTTTTTTTAAATTTTACCACATTTGGAAGTTTTACCAAAAATGTGGTCAATTTTACAACTCTATTTTTCAGGTTAAGTCCGAATTTTCGGACTTAGACAAAAAAACGCAATTTGGTCAATTTTTACCAAAAAGTTGGTAAAATTTGACAAGGTATTTTTTTAGGCTAAGTCCAGATTTTTGGACTCTGACAAAAAAAATGAACTTGGTAAAATTTGACCAACTTTTTGGTAAAAATTGACAAGGTAAATTTTTAGGCTAAGTCCAGATTTTTGGACTTTGACAAAAAAAAAAACTTGGTAAAATTTGACCAACTTTTTGGTAAAAATTGACAAGGTAAATTTTTAGGCTAAGTCCAGATTTTTGGACTTTGACAAAAAAAAAAACTTGGTAAAATTTGACCAACTTTTTGGTAAAAATTGACAAGGTAAATTTTTAGGCTAAGTCCAGATTTTTGGACTTTGACAAAAAAAAAAACTTGGTAAAATTTGACCAACTTTTTGGTAAAAATTGACAAGGTAAATTTTTAGGCTAAGTCCAGATTTTTCAGACCTAATACTTTCCAAACAAACATCCTTCTACTTAATGATAAAAATAGCAAATAAAATATAATGAGGAAATATTCAGACCTAATACTTTCCAAACAAACATCCTTTTACTCAGCACTATTTGCTTTCGTTATGGAATATGAAATTAATAAAATATGATGATAATGATTTTAATTAGAATTTATTTCATATTATAACATAACAGGTCATTAAATATAGATATTATCCAGGTCAATACTGAAACTACAAAACTTACTAGTATCGTTTCTGTAAATAACATACCATACACCTGTCAAATGTGTAATAAAGTCAATATTTTGTAGAATTTTAGCTTGTGGAATGTTTGGAGCTCTCGAGTAGAACTTAATTAACTGACACAAATTTTCTCGGTTCTACATTGTCGTCATAATAAACACTGATTGTAATCAATACGCTTTATTTGTTAATTTTAACTGACTAACAAAATATTCTCGGTTCAACATTGTCGTCATAATAAAACTTATTAGTATCGTTCTGTAAATTATTTGTTAATTTTAACTGACTAACAAATTTTCTCGGTTCAACATTGTCGTCATAATAAACACTGAACAATACGCTTTGTTTGTTAATTAAGTGTGTGAATGCTGGCATGACTTGAGATGGTTGAGATGGAACTCAAGTTGTTCTCCATGGAACTGCAAAGCTCCACACTTCAAAACTGGTTCAACTCCAAAATCCTGAAAAAGAATATTCATTTTTAAATTAAGCAAAGGATTAACAAATCAAAAAGGCCTTACAAAAAGGAAAGTTAACTGTTTTGGGAAAATTTCATGGAGAAAGTAGATACAGCTTGTGTACGTGCCTGCTTATTAGAGAAAGTTTAATTCAGTTATCAATACATAACCAGACTGAGAGAAACTAAGAATGTCTTATAACGGGAATTTGGAGTTATGGTATGAATTAAATAGTCGTATGTTAGTTTTAAGAGAGAGTCTAGAGATTAGAGCCAGAACTGACAATGTCGAGATCCAGAGGGAGGTTTGTAAGAGGTTATATCAGCATGGATGGATTACTACACATCTTAATCGCTGCCGTCCTTCCCCTCTGCTGCCCGCCGCTGCCCAGGCTGCCGAACTGGCAGCTGTTCTTCACGAAGTAAACATGCACGAGGATGAATGTAATGCTGTTTAGATTTTAATAATATCCTGAATGTACTGTTTGAATAATATAAAGTAGTAAAATCTAATTTTAAATAGCAACCTATCTAGTACGTTATTTTTATGTATTAACTTTTGTCTAACCAGTTTAATATCTATCTAATAAATTTAATAATAGCTTAATTGTTAATATAATTTAGTATACAGTTTCATGAAGGTAGTTCGATGTGTGTCTGTGTATATTAACTTCATATTTGTTACGCTTGTATACATGGAAAATACCTTTTGGGGGCGAGGTGTTGCCGTAGTTGCGTGTAGGATTATTCCAACTATCTTTTATTACAAATAATTAAACACTTACTTTTAACTGATGAATTTCTGATGGCAACAGCTTCATGTTGGTGCAAGAAATGTTCCACGATCGAATTGCGGTCAGCTTATAATCAGAGAATACACCCAGCTGTGTGCGAAGCTAAACCTGAAAAAGAATATTAATTGAAATATAATTTATATATATTTTCAATATTATTTTACATAAAACACATCTTATAATATCTTTCTATTAAGGGTATAAAAATTTGTTACGCTTAAAACAATCATAAACCTTAAAGGGCGAATATAGGTTGGATATAATATGAGCTTATTTCAAAGGTGCTATTATATAGATTATAATAAATAATTTAAAGATAATGACATATCTAATTGTATTAGTCTGTTTACAGCTTATAAAACCTGTCTAACTCAAGATAATATTATGTAATTAGTGTGGTTCCCTAAGAACTCAAACACTCTACCATCACACAAGGCTTCGTAGCAAGGTTGAATTAAAAAGGTTTCGTTAAAGGATAGTCTTAATAACATGGCCTAAAATATCCATGTTCTTATTAAAATTATTTTAACACTTACTTCTATGTAAACCATTCACTAATTGCAGCGCCCATATATTTTCTCACGAATCTGATTCCTGGTTAAGTCTGAAAAACAATATTAATTGAAATATAATTTGTTAATATTTCTATTATTATTTATATATATTAATAGTAGAATACTTTAAATATTAAGAATAGGATAAAAAGTCGTTCTTATATCATATATCAAAAAGGTTTAAAAAATTATAAAACAAACAGTTTATCGAAGCAGCTTAAAACCATGCGTAAGGTCCTAAATTATATTGATTTTTTTATTACATTATTTAAACACTTACTTCTATCTCGCCAATCTTTAATTGCAGCGCCCAAATAGTTATTTCTGATGAATCAGTGTTGCTGAACCTGAAAAACAATATTCAATTTAAATATAATTTATTAATATTTCTTTTACATTTATATATATTAAACCCGGATTATTTAATATTAAGAATAGGATAAAAAGTGTTTCTTAGATCAAATCAAAAAGGCTTAAAAAAGGCTTAAAACAATTATCCTATTATATAAATATATTAATATTGTTCTCTTTTACAACGAAGCTTTTTATTTATTTTAATCTATAGCTGAAACTCAAATTAAAAATAGGATGAGGCCTCGACTTTTCTCTTCCTACTTTAAGTGCCCCTAGAGGCTTCTAAGGGGCATAGCCGCTAGTAAAACTTAAACCGTTAATCGAAGGCAGCCTAAAACCGTACGCTCAAGGTCCTATATTATTAATGTTTTTATATTAAAATTATTTAAACACTTACTTTTACGCAAACCACTCTTTGATTGCAGGGTCCATATACTAACAGCCAAGACTGAAGGTGGACACGTACTTTTTTAAACTTCTGAATATCAGCTCTCTAGCGTTCTTAAATGACATTCATATAAATCTTGTGAGATGGACCATCTCCTGTCAATCATACTTGGATATAACACGTATTTTCTCTAAGAGACTTGAAATAACACTCATTGTTTTCAATAGTTTTCAATCGGTATAGCGGCATTCATGCACATGCTCTGTACAGGTATACAACTTTATATTGAAAAATATTTCTTTTATATCCATTGCAATATATTTTTTTATATTTTATCGATGATATTTCATTTAAGTCATTGCAAAAATATATTACATTCACATTAAAAAAAATTTACATTAATTTAAACTTTCGTAACCCTGTTTTCACAAGATCAAATCAGCGTGCTCGACAAAGTTGCCAAACTTTAAAAAACACCTTATGTATATAATATCATTTTAATATTTTACCGGTTAATTAATTAAAACTGCATAACTTATATAATTCATGAAATGTTATTATTCGTTGCATTTTTACGATTAAAAATATAACCTGTCTTGCAAAGTGTTTTGCCACCTATTCAATCTGTATGTTGGCAACCGTAACTTTCCATCGGCGCAATATTCAACTGCACTATATGACTACGGTGCATTTTTGTATTTTAGTAATCATTTTTAGTGAAATTACAGTGAATTTTTATGTTAATATGTAACATCTGTTTTATAATTCAAATTTTATCATTAATTATTGAGAATTCTTTGTAAAATATTCTTCGTATTCGTTTTTTCTCCCATTTTTGGGACTCTTTTTAGCTTACGTAATATACAGGACTTTTTTAAATGTAAAATTAATAAATATATTTCTTGCATCGTAGTATAAACGGATTTTCGCAAATATAGGAGTACAATTATAAGAATGAAACTACTTTTTTTGCCCAGAGGTGCCGGAGGCACTGGCTAAAATAACTGTTTTTAATTTTATGCTTTTAGATTTTTATATTCGTAGAAAACCATGGATATAATACGATATGCTAGTTATCTAGTTTTTTGCGTATGAATGAGAACAGCTGTTCCTATCCACCGGATTCGAATGAATACGAGCTATTTTTATTTTGTAATTTTTTATTTCTTAAATATTCTACCTTTTCAGATAGTTCTGAATAACAGGCTATTCAAGTCAATCACCTGGACGCGTACATCATAATAACAGGTAGGGGTGTATATTAGCTGTATAAGATTTATTTTTTTTCTCCTGCTACAAAATTTGTTTTAAATAAATAATTGTTTAAGGACAAATAAAATACCGGAAAGTTAAAAAACATTAATCACACCCCTCCCAAAAATAAACAAGACAAACAAAATAATCATTCCTCAAATTAGGATGAATCCATACCAATACCACGAGCTGCATGACAGATGGGACGCCCTCATGGTTAGGATGTTGAGACTCTTCTCCAAGCTAAATATTTGAGTTCAAGAAGAATCATGTGGCATTGATGACGGTGTTGAAATAGTAAAACTGTTATACCATCACGGTTGGGTAGAAACACACTTAAAGAAGAATGAACCTATGCCCGAGAATCTCTACGAGAACGAGAGACCCCGCCTGGATGATACCGAGAGATATGTCATTGACCATGAAGCCAACTGTGCACCTTTCCTCACCAACGTCAGCCCTTTTTTCTAAATAAAACCCATAGTAACACATATCTTTTCTTAATTTAGATTAACCTGCCCGGCCCTGCTAATATTCAAGACCATGAGTTCTTCAGATTCTGACGAGCAGGAAAGAATAAGGAAAGGTAAAAACTACGAAATTATTGCAGGGGTGTATATTCTGCTCCGGGGGGGGGGGGGGAGGGGGAAAAAAGAAATAAGTGGATCAATGATGGAAGTTGCTTCAAATCACCTGCTCTTGTTCATGGCTAGTTGTCTTTTGTAGCAGGGGAAAAAATTGTTTTTAACCAAAAAATGTTTCAGAATTCTTTGAGTTTCTTCATTAAAAAACGCTTTAGTTTTCTCATTTTTAATTCAATGTTCTTTCCTTTCAGGGAAGAGAAAGGAGAAGCTAGGAGAAGCCGAGCTCGCCGCCGGCGATTTCATCCAGCCTCCGGATATCCATGCTGAAAGCGAATTGTAATTGTAATTTTTGGCGTTATCCTCTTAGAAAATTTTGTTTCTATTATTTAACTCCCCATCCCCCCCCCCCCCCCCAAACTAAATTGCTGGGTTAGGTTAGGCTAGGTTAAGTTATACGGCTAGGTAGAGGCCAGGGGCCGTTTTTCTAGGGGGGGGGGGGGGGGGGTATTTCCTAAGAGGATAACATCAATTTGTTCTTTCAGAACATTTACGTTAACCTCTCTTTGATTGCAGCGCCCATATATTTTATAATTAAGTACCCATGGTGACAGAGCTCGAGCCCCACTGGTCGTGCAGATATATAATTTCCTGCATATAAACATTAATAAACATTATTTACCCCTAAAGCCGACGATTACGTATGCCCGTGTACAGTTTTTTAAGCTTCTGGCTATAGCTCTCTAGGAGATCTTAATTGATATGTTTTATTTTTGTTTTTTTTTTATAATATTTTTGTTATGTTGTTTTCGTTGTTTTACATTATTTATTTTATAGCAAATTAGCAAATTTTCTGGGTTCAACACTGTCGTTATAATAAAACTCCATGCAACTGCAGAATTCTGCAAAAGTCACGACCAGTGGGGCTCGATTATATATGCGTTCGTCGGCTTTTCAGGGAAGGCAGGAAATTTATATAGGTATTATCCAGGACTGGAACAAACAAAATTTTATGTATATTGTATATTGTATATAGTTATTTTTTTCAAAGTAAAAAAATGTCAGACCAACGCTGGATGACGTATGTAATTGGATCACAATTTTGATAGGTAAGTAAATTAATTTTATAGACAATCAAAGAATAAATAAGGGTATTTTCTTATGTTTGTAACTCTAACTCTTTATTTTGTGAGTTCCTTTGACATTTAATTTTGGTTTCAAAAAGTGTCACTCCCCCCCCCCCTTTTTTACTTTCTCCTTCTTTCGTTATATGTAAACAATTAATAACCTTATTATTATAACCAGGGGTGTATATTCTGCACAAGATTTATTTTTTTTCCCCTGCTACAAAATTTTTTATTTTTTTCCCCCCTAGATTTTTCTGAAAAAGTAGGGGGGGAAATAGAAAAATATTTAAAGAACTCTATATTTCATTTATTTTATCCCTCCTACCACACATTTTTTTAGTTTTTTTAACCAAGGAGGGGGGCGAAATGGAAAAAATGTTTTCAGTTTTCTTAATTTTTACATTTTTTTTCCCTCCAACCACTTATTTTTTATTTTTTTCCCCCCCCCTGAGCAGGGGATCCCATGCAGAATATACATCCCTGATTATAACATATACTTCTTATTTCAGGAGTTACCTATACACCCCTGTTAGACGTTATTGAAATGGGAGACAATTTGATTGGTACACTCTCTAAAGCTCTACTGAAGCGTATAAGAAGTGGAGATAAGAGGAAAAATGTACAGGTGACTTTTTACAACTAATTATTTCCACATATTTAAGATGAGACCTTACTTTTCATTACTGTACTTAAAGTATAATCTATGCTCGACTTTAATTTCTATTTTTCACTTGCAGTCAGCGCACTATAAACATGCTTGCTCTTACACCAGTATAGTCATATGTACTATAATCAATTGACACGTGTAGCTTGCCCAAATAACGATCCATAACAACTCCCCTATATTATTTTAAATAAGTAATTCACTAATTATGTAATCTTTTTCCAGTTGCAGCATAAACTGAGGACCATAAGAAAACTCTTCTGTAATGCAACGAGAGCCAGAAGTAAATACTGGCGCAAGAAACATCACCAAAGTGAAGACAGTCAGCCATTACTAGAAGAAGAACAGCAGGAGGATTTGATGGATGTGGAATATGAGAACGAAACTGCATCGTCAAAAGGTAACCTACAATATCTGTAATATAAAGTAGAACGATGTCGGTCTGTCTGTTTGTTGTTTGTTTGTCCAAATTCCCACAAACATTGTCTCCCAATTTTTTTTTTTATTTTACTTTCAATCTAAATTTCAAACAATTGGTTTGATCAAACGTTAGTTAAGTTTGTCTCAAGATATCCTTGTTCCAGGGGTGTATATTCTACATGGGATCCCTTAACCTAACCCACCTTCACCCACTCTCTACATTTTTCTACTTTTTCTGGAATTTTTAATTTTTTAACTTTCTAATTTGACTAGTTTTTCTTTACGGCATTATCCTTATACTAAAGTAACAGGATGTCTGTGTGTCTGTTCAAAAGGATCTTGCTAACCGCTGAACCGATTGGGTTCTCCTTTACAGGGTAGCTTCACATAGGTCCCGGGAAGGTTTATAACTATAAAACATCATGTTTAACATCGTATTTTTTTAGGTAAAGTTTGTACAGGCTGCAATACCAACTTCACAAAGGAAACCGAAAGTTTATGTTATCAATGCTACGCAAACCAAGTTTTGGAGCGATTAAATAACAATCCTGAAGAAACGGACTACATTAATATTGTTGTAGACAATATTAACAACAATAATACCAGTCGCGATAATAATGATACAGACAATGACAGCATTCAAGATGCCGAGGACTGGGAACACGTCGAATTGTTTGATATACCTGAAGATGATTTTGACCCAGATGATGACGATGACCCTGATGACGAACCTGATGGCGATCATGACGGGGATCCCTTCAAACATCTTACAGAACTTGAGAAAGAAATTGTTAATGATTTCAGAAGCGTTTGTGTTCAAGACAACCCCATCTCTCACCACAAAGTTAGAATCATCCTGGGGATTCTGAAACGCTTGTGTATTTTCAAATTTCCGTCATATAATACATTATTCAAACCCAAATACAAAGTTGAAATCAAAGAAAACAAATATAATCCTACAAATGCTCCTGGTTCACTGATTGAGTGCAGGTATGTTTATATACGATTTAGAAAGCGTAGCATTTCTATAATCATTACCAGAATTTCCGTACGTCCATTTTAAACATGTCGATTTTTCTCCTTTTTTAACAACAAACTTTCAAGTGTTCTAATTATCAGTTTGATCATTCTTTGGTATATTGCTTCCTGCGACAACTTCAGAACAATATTATAAGCGAAGCCACTCTATAATTAAGTCCTTAAAATTTAAGTATGTGCATAAACCTTATCCTTCTTCAAGCATTTTTTTTTAACAAATTTACTTACATACAATTTTGGTTCGACTTTAATATTTTTAAATTCAGTTCAGATACTTCACAATTGTTAATGTCCGTTTGTCGTACCATTTCAGTGCTTTGGTTTTTATGGATGTTGTCATCCTTGTTCCATTACTTTTCATCGTAATATTATTTGGAGCCCGATGGTGCAAAATTTCTTTGAATTATGCAAGTTTTAGTTAAAAATATATTTCTTTTTCCAGATTCCCTACCTATGAGATCCTCCAAGACGCCATCACAGACTATAAACGGTTGAATGGACAAGAGGCCGTTGATGATCATATAACTTTTGACATCTCGGGCGACGGAGTGAAAGCAGCTCAGGGATCTCATATCTCCTATTATACTGTCTGGATTAGGTAAGTAATTAATATATTGTGGATTTGAAAGGGTTGGGATAAAGTTCTTTTCATATACAGCATGACCCTCGAAAAGGTATTTTTTAGGATTGGCAGCCTATATTTCAAAGGATATCAAAATATTTGTTTTACATCAATTGACAGCCCAGATTTTTAAAGCCAAAGTTTAGGAAACCATTCAATAAACAAATAAGAAAGAAAACTAAGTTTACAATTGATACTTTTTTCTATTGCATTCATATATAAAAATCTGTCTTACTGTATACCAGGACTTAATTAATACCATAAATAAACCTAGTTTTTACCACTTTTACGGTAAAATTTTACCAGCCTTTACGTTTTATAAATCAGTGACTACAATTTTAAGTCTAAAGTATTAAATGCTATTATTATTAATTCTTCTTTATTATTTCAGGTTATTCTTCAACAAAGATTTCAGTGTTATATTGCCAGTCAGCATATTTGAGAAGACGAGGAAGCGTCCCTACAGTTACAACTTTCTGGATAATGTTACCCGATTCATCAACAAACTAATTCAAGAAGGATTACCTGGACATACCTTTGAATGTAGAACCATCATCCACGATGCCGTTGCCAGAGCCGATGTATTCGGCCTTCTTGGCCATGGATCAAAAAATGGATGCCCACACTGTGACCTTCCAGGGATGGCTTTTTCACAGACTTATCTCCGTCAAAAGAACTTGGTATTGTTCGAATCAATGAATGTATTTTACCCCAGTGACAGTCAAAATATGGGTACGCCGAGGTCTGACGAGAAATTCCGCAAGTTTGAGGAAAATAATCAGAACACGAAAACCAGTTTTTCTGACCTTGACCCGAGCTTGGATCTAATACAAGATTGCCCCAGTGATCCGATGCACGCGTTGCACCTGGGCTATGTAAAGAAAGTGATGACGTACCTGAAGAAAGGACGTAATTGTTATCCAGAATTGGAAGAAGAAGACTTAGTTCAAATGGAGAGAATTACAGGGATGTACTGCATTTGACTAAAGAAATGACGCGTAAAATAGGTGTTTTCTTCGCGCATTTCTCGGCACTGCGATAAAATTCTGCAGTTTTGGATTTATGTCTATTACACATTATTTGTACGCCTTGTTATGCCGCTTAAAAGAGTGTTAGTTTGAAAAGTTTAAAGAACTTAAATTTTGAAAATTTTCTCCTTATCACCCATATTTTACCATGAACTGCAGTAACTCCAATTATAGATGAAATCAACGATCAATTGAAACTTGTTGGCGATTTTGATCGCGTTCCCCGTACGTCCATCATGCGCCTGACAGAGAAGAAGCTAGCCCTTAATTTGAAAAGTTCTGAATTCAAAGTACTGGGCTTCTACCATATGATATTTTATGCAGAGGTAGGTTTTTACCATATTATAATCTTTTTAGAATTTAAAGCTTATTTCAGTTTCATTATATTGTATAGCAATAACATTTTTTTTAAATTTGCGCACGTGTGCTATATTATATATATATATTTCTATTGAGGAGGGTGGACTTCCAATAAGTATATAGGGCGAAGCCCCTAGAGGCTAGGGGCGAAACAGCTAGTTTTACCTTAAATTATTACAATGTTTTTTTTTTCCAGTTGGCAAATCTTAAAGATGAACAACGTCTGATATGCAAGTTTTTATTTCACATATTGCGCAGTCTCGAAGAGCATATAACAACTGAACGTGTGGCTGAGCTCAAGACCATGATAATGGTCCTGAACTCAAAATTGGCGGAGATGTACGGCGAATCGTGCTTGAGTTACAATACTCACATGCATTACCATATGCCGGAACATGTCCGCCGATTTGGACCATCCATGGCGTTCAGTTGTTATAGTTTCGAAAGTGCCAATCATGTGATATCAACTTACATCCGCGGCTATAATTTTGGCCTTAAAGAGGTTTCAAACAGGTAATACTATTTTTTTTTAGTTGAGTTCCTTTGACTTTTAGTTTTGGTTTCAAGAAGTGTCACTTCTCCCCCCCCCCCACTCTTTACAAATTTTAATGTAATTTTTAAAAATGTAACATAACTTTCTTTCCGTGTATTGCTTCAAACACTTAAGCTATAACGATTTCACCAGCAACATACCTTTCCGTTTAACAGCCATTAATGACATAAAT
The DNA here is from genome assembly GCF_053477335.1 of Acartia tonsa. Classification (NCBI taxonomy): domain Eukaryota; kingdom Metazoa; phylum Arthropoda; class Copepoda; order Calanoida; family Acartiidae; genus Acartia; species Acartia tonsa. Next base: position 29,911,993 of record NC_137267.1, read on the forward strand.
GACATATTTAGATTGTTGATGTTTCACACAGTGAAACCGTACATAAATCCGAAGCTGGCTGTCAGGGGAAATAGGACTGCCAACAAACGAAAGTTCGAGAGTAATCAATTCTATACAGACTGCCAAGACCTCTACTTTGTCCCAGACTGCCGTCGTGATAAAACAGTATGGTTGGTCCACAAAGTGAGGACATTTTTTCCGGCATACACCTTTCCTGAAGATTCCAGAATAATAGGTAGGGGTGTATATTTTGCACATGATTAATTGTTGTATAGAAATATTTCATGAACTATATATTTCATCTAATTCCTTTTTAACCTACCACAATTTATTTGTAATTCTCTTATCATGACAGGAGGAGAGTGTGGTAAAGGGGGGGTCTAGGAAATATGAATTAAGTTTTATGGTTTTAAACACTGAAAATATACACCCCTGGTATTAGGAGTAGGCAAGACTGACGATCCCGAAGACTATAGCCATCCTCCAACACAACTAGCCTCCAACCTACTGAAGTACAGAGTAGCATGTATCTCCGTACACCTGTTGCATCAAGATGTGTCCATCGTAATTCCTATCGGAATTTAATTTTGTACATTGAAAGCAGAGAAAGGGGGGGGGGGGGGGAAGTGACACTTTTTAAAACCAAAACTAAAAGTTCCATATTGTACCCCTATAAAACAACTGCCATGCAAAATGTCAGATCTGTAACTGTTTCTTTAGTTCAGTTCCTTTGACTTTTAGTTTTGGTTTCAAAAAGTGTTACTTCCCCCCCCCCCCCTTTTGTTATAATATGTATGTAAAATGTTGTAAAATTCAACTGAAGGCCCTTCCCTCTTTATTTGGAATTTATGTGAAATGTACTTTAAAATATTTTTTTCATTAAAATTATTTTTTATAGCTAATTTTAAAAAAGGCATTTCAACTTAATTTTGTAAAACCCTACCTTTTTGGCCATCGATGGGTATGAAGTTAAAGTGTTATAAGTCTAGTCTGTAATTTGAAAGAGTACATGTTTGCAATTTAATTTTATTTTACATAAAATTTTAATTTCTGTCTACACATTTCAGATTTAAAAATATGTAAATTGCCCATGCCAACGACCTGGATAGAACAGCGAAATTTTGACTGGCAATTGACCAAGCTAGATCCCAAAATGACGAGGACTGGAAAGAGTGCTAGTTCTGGAAAGGTAAAAATTATATTTAAGGCCTAATTTACTATTGTACAAATTGCTGCTACCCTTCGCCCTTAAAACTTATAAATTCGCATGTTACCGGATCGAAAGGAAAACCTTATCGGTTCATGCTTAACAGACCACAAAAGATTATTGACCAAGTATAATTATTTATTAATTTTCCACAGTGTGTTTAACATTTGATATTAGTAATTAAAATTCTAGGGGCGTAGCCACTGCTATCTAATATCTTATTATGCATTGTAAATACAACAATTATTTCTTGTTTTAGAACAACAAGCCTACTGGAGGTGGCAAACCTAATGGAAGTGCCAGAGGTGGAAGTGCCAAAGCTGGAAGTGCCAAACCTGGAAGTACCAAATCTACTGGAAGTGGCAAAGGTACAACAGCAAAGGTAGGATTTTAAGTTTTATTGTTATCGGTTTTTGGTTTGTTGGTGTTTTGTTGTTATACTAAACTTACTAACATGATGTCTGTTTGTGGGTTTGTACCAACAAATCTCGTTAACCGTTGAACAAATTGGGTCCCTCTAACCATATAACTTAACCTAGCCTAACCTAACACAGTCATTTTGTCGGGAGAGGGGGGGGGGGAGGTTAAAGTTTTAAAAAATAGAAGAAAAAAATTCCTAACAGGATAATGCCGGTGTTGTTTAAAACTATAATCCTCGGTAAGTAATGCTTTACAATAATTATCTATATTATTTTAGAAGACAACTAGAACCACAACATCTCCAATAAGGATTACCCCACCTCCATCTCCACGGCCACGGCCCCCCTCCGCAAGTCAACGGACCGAGAGAGCTGTAGTTCCTCCTGCAACATCATCACGACCCCAGTCATCACGACCCCAGGGATCATCTGCCCCTTCTGGTAGAACCGTAGAGATGGTAGAAAGCGAGGTATTATTTTTATTTCATTTTGTCATCCAGAGGATACAAATTACAATTATTTAGGATATATATCGACTTAGCCTGGAAAAAATAACTTGTAAGATTTGACTAAATTTTTGGTAAACATTGACCAATAAAAATTTACCTGGTCAATTTTTACCAAAAAGTTGGTCAAATTTTACCAAGTTTTTTTGTTTGTCAAAGTCCAAAAATGCTGGAAGATGCTTAGGATCACTTGCTCTTGTTTGTGGATAGTCCTCTTTCTACCACGTAGTTTTTAAAATACCAAGACTTGAAAATATGTGGTTTAATATGTTTAATTTTAAGGATTTGTTGACTGGGGCCGTTATGAACCAAATTCAGAACCAATTTCAGCAGCTACGTACTTACTTCGCCTCACACATAAGAAATCAAATAGAGCCCATTAATGCGTCCATCAGAAACTTGGCAAACAAATCGTCGACAAACCATGAATTACTAAAGAATGACATCAAAGACCTGCAAGACAGTGTATCAAGAGATATGGCTGAAAATACTGTAACGCTGACAACAGAAATGAAGAAAACCGGAAAAATAGTGGAAACCTTGGTGACTGATCTAAGAAGACTGACCAATGTGGATGAGCAACTTGAGGAGGAGGCGAATAAAGGGCCTAGTGAGAATCAGGATGTTGTCGTGGACCGTATTTTCTCACCAGAATTTTACAAAGACAGAATACAGAACCATGACCCCTTGAAAAAAGATGGTTATATGCGAAGAGAAGAAATTGTCTTTTTCATCCAAAATTTCAATGACCCACTGAAAGTGCATAAAGACTGGCAAACCTTACTGAAGATATGCAGAGACACAATCACCTTCCTATGGGTCGTGTTCGAGCAGTTCACCTTTGACGCCCGCATCACCGCTGCCTTTTGGACTGCTCCGGAACTTATTGATGACGAAACTGGTAAGTAAATATTATTTTGTAAATTTGACATGATGAGAAAACGTGTAAAACAGGGAGAAGGGAGGTGGGGGCAAGGGAAATAAACCGAATAAAAGGGGCATTCCTATTCTTGCTAGCAGCTGACCATGTACAATAATCTTTTTATATATATATTTTATTTGTGAAAATAAATCTTGTGCAGAATATACACCCCTGGTACAATAATAAACATGTACCTATGCATAGTTAATTCAAAATTTCATTATTATTTCAGTGGAACGTTTCTTGGACCATTGTAAGTTAGTGCTTAAGACCAAGTACCTACATGAAGCTATCCCACCAAATTTGTGGAGAACAGGAACCTATGTGTCTTCAAGCGACATCTTTCGAGTGAGGAACCACGTACAAGCTTGTAGGTAATTCAATTATTTATCGCATCTATTCCGCGTCTATTAAATGTGAAAGTGGTAGTTTCACAAAATGCATTTCAATGTTCTTTAGTTAAAAAAGTAGTTTCACGAAATGTTAACTGCATATTGTATTCTTGTTAAATTGTTAAACTACATTTCTATGGCATATGTTTCAAAGAATTTCAATTTTGTACCATGTATTTTTTTATGTGGCAAGACTTTTAGTTCATCTTTTCTTAATATATGTTATATATTGAGACTGTTTTGATATAAACCCTTTTTTTATCTAGGTTCAAGCGCAATTTCGAACACACTTTTACCACGGACGCGAATGGTTGTTGTGAAAATATGAAGAAAGCCCAAGATTATATGATTGATAATGAAGATCCTGTCATCTGGAGGTTGTTTAGAGCGCTGGTAACGCGAAAACAAGAACGCGTATTGTCATCCCCCACCTACAATTTCGAAGATGTTTTTGAACTCAAGCCAAGCAAGAAGACAAGCAAGAAGAAAGGCAAGAAGGAAAAGCCACAGAAACGATCAGCCTTAGAGATGTGTGGATTGTATCTGGCCCCTGCAGAGATACAAAGAATTAAGCGGCGTATTAAACCGAAGACAAACACAACTTCAACACCAGGTGTTACAGCCGAAGACAAGAAATTTTACTACATGTTAGGTGGCTACTCAATGGGTTGCTTACCCCACGAAGTTCAAGGAAAGAACCAGATTTACTTGAAAAGAAACAATGACAGGTTGAGTACTTCATATCAGATCAAAAATTATGCTGACATTGAGAAAGCAAAGAACCCCAAGCACTTTTTCAAGACAGTCCATAGTGATTCGAAGGTTATAGCAAGAGCTGTAATGTATTATAAGTACGCCACACAAAATTTGAAACCAGAAATGAGTGAAGAACAGACAAAGATTCACAATGCCAGTGAGAAAGCAGCAGTAATTTCCAGAAATAGAAAGATCGGAAGAAAGAACACCACTGCTGATGAATCCACTGCTGATGAATCCACTGCTGATGATTCCACTGCTGATGATTCCACTGCTGATGAATCCACTGATGGTGAAGACAATGATGGTGAAGGCAATCATGGTGGAGGCAATGCTGTTGAAGACAATGATGCTGAAGGCAATGCTGTTGAAGAAAATGGTATGGAAAACATTGCTGATGAAGAAAGCAACAATGGTGAGCTTGTTGATGAAAGAGGCAATGACGACGACGTTGAAATGAATTCAAATGATGATCAGATTGGGAATGAGTTTGGCATACCACCCGCGGAGAATCCAGCAGTAACTCCAGAACCAGTAAAGCAACCAGTAAAGCCACGTAGATTATATGATGATCCAATGGTCAACAGCCAGTCCAATAATAAATCCTATGTAAATATATTTGAAAACCTCACAAGCTCCAAAAGGAAGAAGCATGGAAAAGGAAAGTGCCCGAAAAAGTCGAAGAAGATAATTATTTGTGAAACAGACGATGAGGCCCAAAATCTGGAAAATCTTGATGACACCGTGCCAATGGAAGATGATGAACCACCACCAAACTTGCCACCACTGCAAAGACAGAAAGAATTTTCTGGACGAAATAATTCAATCACAGGTACATATTTGTTGAACATTAATTATTATTTATAAGTTTTATCTTTCCTCGTATTGTGTATATACTGCACAAGATTTTTTTTTCCTCTGCTACTAATTTTTTTAAAATTTTTCTTCCCCCCCCTAGTTTTTTTTCACCAAGTAGGGGGAAAATGGAAAAATATTTAAAGAACTCTATGATTTATTTATTCTATCCCTCCTACAACACATTTCCTTCTAAAAGTTTTTTTTCACCAAGTAGGGGGGGGGGGGGATGGAAAAAATGTTTTCAGTTTGCTTTTTGTTTGGAAACGTATAAAATTAATGTATAAATTAATTATTTACAGGCAACAGTAACGAGAGACAGGTGACTGGAAAGGCAACAAGTGTCGTGGAAAGCAGCAATGATGAGAAGGATGAGGATGCCGAAGGTATTGTTATTTATAGTTTGAAAAACGTAGGAACTGTATCACCTAAATTTAAGTTTATTAATATTTTAGTTGAGAAGTAGTCTTAGATAAAAACCCTGTGCATTAATTTTGTTTTAAGGGAAACTTCGTACAGGCCCTGACAGGGTTTTAGGCTAAAATTTGTATGGGCGCAGCCGCTATCTATAATACTAAGTAGCTTAATGTCTGTCCGGCCGTCAGAAGCTTAAGATCTCAGTAACCACTGAATCGATCGGATTCTACTCTTCTGTGTATTGGTCCTGCGGTGATTTTAAGCTATTTTCTTGGAGGGGGGGGGGGGTAACATTTATACTATTTGAAATAATGACTATAATAATTATTTAGATGATGTGCCGATCATTCCACAGAAGAACCGGGAGCGAAGGCAAACCGCATTGGAAGCCGAAGCAAAAACCAAGAGAAGTTTACAGCTAGACTCAAATGAACCATCATTCGAGGTGGATAACGAAGATGACAGAAACGAGAGTGACGAAATTTTGGAGGTTGAGGAGATTGAGGGCAAGAATGACGGCAACGCAAGTAAGCAAATTCGGATACATCCATGTGGAATAATATTACCCAAACTTGCCATTATAATTGAAAACCACCTAGGGCATCATGAGGTTGTTGCAGTAGGCTCAAATGTTTCTATACACAACCAAAGGGAAATTTTAGAACTCATCAACATTGTAGGTAAGTTACAGGTCTTAATGGAATAAATGGGGGGGGGGGGTTGGCGAAAGTGACACTTTTTGAAACCAAAACTAAAACCAGCCGAATTTTTTGGGGGCTTTTCTTGGCGGTTCTCGGCGGTGGCGACGCCGTTTCTTCACAGTTCCATATTGTACCCCTATAAAGCAACTGCCAATGCAAAATTCCCCCTTTTATCTTTGATTGGCATATAAATATAGGGTAAAAAATATTGCTTGTTTTCATTTGAATCTGATCAATAGTAACTAATGTTCATATATGTATGGAAATAATATTGAAGCTACAATTATGTACATTTGCTTTAACATTTTTTATTTCTTTGTAGGAGAAAAAGCATCGTGGCGGAAAGATGGAGAAGTAGAAGTACCTAAAGAAGGTGAATTAATTTCTGACATCAAAGAAGAAGCACCAGATCCAGAAAGTGATGATACAGATCAAGGTCATCAATCAGACCCAGACACTGGAACTGGCAGTAGTAGTGAAGAAGAAGAAGAAGAAGTTGGACGCAGGCCAAAAGCAAAAGTGGCCCAAAAGCCAAAGCCTACCAAAGAAGTTACTAAACGTCCCAGAAAACAAACAACATTTCCATCTGAGAATCAAATTGATGCGGTGTTGTACAGAAACACGAGCAGAGCAAGCATGAGCAGAGCACAAAATTCAAGCCGGGAGTATGCTGAAAGTTGCGCAGCCACATCAAATCCTGATGAAGACGTAAACCCAGAGCCAGGTTGTAGTTATAGTCAACTCAGTGAGCAACCTAACCAAATTAGGATGCAGCAAATGTTGAACAGAACAAATACACATTTGCCCGATTTCGGCCAGCGTGGTGAGGCTCGGACAAGAAGAGATGCCAACAAACGAGTAAAGGCCAACATGAAGCACCAAAGATTGTGGGAACAGGGAATTAGGCCTGAAGATGCTGAGTTAGAGAAGAAGGAAAGATCAAGCTCCAGACCACCACAGAGAGCAAGTTCTCAACAATGTGCTCAGAACATGAGCAATTACAGTTTGTTTGGCAGCTACATTGATTCGGGAAAGGGGTGTATATTCTGCACAAGAAATATTGTTTGTCCACGGCTAAAAAATTTTAAAATTTACAAATGTTTTCAGTTTTCTTAATTATTACCTTTTTTTCTTTCCTCCATCTATTTATATTTAATCCCCCCCCCCCATATCCAGGTTATCCAGAAGATCCCATGTAAAATATACATCCCTGCGCAGAATTGGAAAAAATATTACACATCCGAACCATGTAGAATATACATCCCTGCGCACCGCAGAATGGAAACAAGTATTATACGTCGGAAGAAACATCTGAAAACGAAGAACAAGACGAAGAACAAGACGAAGACCTGATAGGTCCCAGTCAATCCCAATAATTCCAGGACTTTACGTATATATATATTTATATGTAATTTTTTTTTATATTTCATAAGTTTCATCTTAAACTTTTTTTATAATATCTAGAAAGGAGTAGTTTCCCAAAATGCATTTGAAGTTAATTTAGTGAACCGTATATTTTAACCTGTTTAAATGTGTTTAAACTCTATTTATATGGCATAAATTTGAAGAAAGTTAAATTTTCTACCACGTACTTTTACCATCTTAACAAAGAAAAATATGCAATTCACAAAATTAAGTTCAAATGCATTTTGTGAAACTACCCCTTTCCACCAATTAAGTTTAATGAGCTTAAAGTTAAGAGCTTAAACTGAAAATTTTTTGTTGTATAATCTGTCGCATTTTTTGTAATTCAGAATATAGCAGTTGTAGTTTACCCCCTAAACTAAGGAAAAAAAACTATTCACAATTGGCTTTTGTTAATTTTATATATTTGTTTAATTTTGTATAAATATTATATATAACAGTTATCGTTGGGAATGTTTTAATTAATAGGGTGGTAGATTTCCATGGTAAAATCCGTAAGGTTTATGTGCTGTAATTAAAAAAGAGAACGTTTCAAATTTGTATTAACTTTTTGTAAATGAAATTTGTCTATATACTTGTTTACAATATAAGATATACCAATATGTGATCTTGCTGGACCCTATTATATTAAAATTCCCTACGTCAGTTTTTTGGACATTTATTCATGAAAATTTAATTACCAGTGATAATTTGTTTCTTTTCAAATTTAATAAGAATGAACGACATGTCAGCCGCAGCAGCCGACTTAGAGAGAGACGAACAGCACGAAGAACAGAAGCAGGAAAACAAAAGTGGGTGAGTAATATTTTAATATGTATAAAACGAAGTAGAATGATGTCTGTCTGTCTGTCCGTCTGTCCCTAGCTATATTTTGGTAACCATTCATCGAATCGGATTCGACAATCCATCACAACATAATTACATAAATACATATTACATATTTTTTTGTAATTACTTCTTTGGGCAAAGGTCCGATTACCTGGGATATATAATATATATTTATATATTTCAGTGATAGCGAAAAAGAGAAGAACGAAATGAGTGTGTCTGAGCCTGAGCTGCCTGAGCTGCCTGATAGCCCTCCTAAATCGTCTGATACAGAAGATTTGAACCTAAATTTGGATTGCACTACGTAAGTTTATTTATTTTTGTTACCATTCTATTTCTGTTCGGAAGGTGGTAGTAGCCGGATTGAAAAGAGTAGGATAAACATTATTGTTATGGCGAATAATTATAGTTTCATTCAGGGGTGTACATTACGCACAAGATTTATTTTGTTCCCGTGCTACAAAATTTTGTATTTTTTTCCCACCTATTTTTATCTCACCAAGTAGGGACGGAAATGGAGAAATATTTAAAGAACTAAAATTTTTTGGTTTAATACCTCCTACCACACATATTTTAGTTATTTTCCCCCCACCACCTGAACAGGGGATCCCATATAGGATATACACCCCTGATATTTCAAATTAGCAGCTACGCTAAACCCTCTAATATGAAGTATATCTCTTAAAGTTTCTTTTGCCACTCCCTTCCCTTGCCGGTACCTATCAGAAGAACCCGATCGGTTCAGTGGTTAGCGAGATCCTTCGGTACATAAACACGGACATCCTGTTACTTTAGTATTATTTTTTTTTATTTTTCAGGGACGACGATGGATGGGATAAGTTCCCAAGCTTGACCGTAATGCAGAAAATAAAAGAAGACCTTGGGGCAGCAAAGCAAAGAATTGCTTCTTTGGAAGAGGAGATCGCTTGTTTGGAAACACAAACAAAGTAAGAAATTTTTTTCACTTCTTTTTTTCTATTTAATCCGGGCGACTGTGTTGTAAATGATTTTTCGGTACAGACAAATTCACCTTTATATATTACAAAACTAGCAAGTATGCCTCTAGATGTAAGGTGGGAGGGGTAAATGTGGACCAAAAAAAGTTTACTATTTAATTAAAATAATATGATTGCTTAATTCAGGGAGCAATCCGAGAGATGTCCGGCAAAAAAGGATGACAACAAGGTCGGACAAGACTCTGTTATGGAAGGAGAAGCAAAGTAAGATATTTCTTTTAATATTCTTTTTTCATACTTTATCCGGGCGACAGTGTTGTAAATGATTTTTCGGTACAGACAAATTCACCTTTATATATTACAAAACTAGCAAGTATGCCTCTAGGGGTAAGGTGGGAGGGGTAAATGTGGACCAAAAGAAGTTTACTATTTAATTAAAATAATATGATTGCTTAATTCAGGGAGGAATCCGAGAGATGTCCGGCACAAAAGGATGACAACAAGGTCGGACAAGACTCTGTTATGGAAGGAGAAGCAAAGTAAGATATTTCATTTAATATTCTTTTTTCATACTTTATCCGGGCGACAGTGTTGTAAATGATTTTTCGGTACAGACAAATTCACCTTTATATATTACAAAACTAGCAAGTATGCCTCTAGGGGTAAGGTGGGAGGGGTAAATGTGGACCAAAAGAAGTTTACTATTTAATTAAAATAATATGATTGCTTAATTCAGGGAGGAATCCGAGAGATGTCCGGCATAAAAGGATGACAACAAGGTCGGACAAGACTCTGTTATGGAAGGAGAAGCAAAGTAAGATATTTCATTTAATATTCTTTTTTCATACTTTATCCGGGCGACAGTGTTGTAAATGATTTTTCGGTACAGACAAATTCACCTTTATATATTACAAAACTAGCAAGTATGCCTCTAGGGGTAAGGTGGGAGGGGTAAATGTGGACCAAAAAAAGTTTACTATTTAATTAAAATAATATGATTGCTTAATTCAGGGAGGAATCCGAGAGATGTCTGGCAAAAAAGGATGACAACAAGGTCGGACAAGACTCTGTTATGGAAGGAGAAGCAAAGTAAGATATTTCTTTTAATATTCTTTTTTCATACTTTATCCGGGCGACAGTGTTGTAAATGATTTTTCTGTAAAGACAAATTCAACGTGTTCCTTTATTTATTAAAAGCAAGTACTAGCAAGTACGCCTCTAGCTGGGTAAGGTGGAAGGGGTAAATGTGGAACCAAAAAGTTGACTACTTAATTTAAATAGATTATTATATATATATTGTTTAATTCAGGAACAAAACAGCTGGCTCTCCAGGAAAACCGGATGAGAACGAGGTTAAGGAAATCACTGTTATGGAAACACCAGCAAAGTAAGATTTTTTTAAAATTGTTTTTACTACTTTATCCTGGCGACTGTGTTGTAAATGATTTTTCTGTACGCTAAACCCTCTAATATGAAGTATATCCCTTAAAGTTTCTTTTGCCACTCCCTTCCCTTGCCGGTACCTATGAGAAGAACCCGATCGGTTCAGCGGTTAGCAAGATCCTTCGCTACATACAAACAAAAATCGTTTTACTTTGTAGTATAGATTGTTTAATTTCAGGGATATGGAAAACAAACCTGATTTTGATATTGTTTATGAGAACATAAAGAATCCAGGACCAGTGTCCCCAGGTATAGTACAATATTTATACTAGCGACTGTGCCCAAAGCATATAGTGAAACATTTCTGTACTAGGCACTAAGAAAATTCCGTAATACATTGTATTATTACACTAGGTTAGGTTAGGTTAGGTTAGGTTAGGTTAGGTTAGGTTAGGTTAGGTTAGGTTAGGTTAGGCTAGGCTAGGCTAGGTTAGGTAGGCTAGGTTAGGCTAAAACTAGAAATATTACTCTTTCTATTAATACACTAGGTTAGGTTAGGTTAGGTTAGGCTAGAAAAAAAAACTATTGTAAAATTGAACTATTTTTTTGTACAAAAAAATAATTTTAAAAAATATTTTAATTTCAGTGTATCGAGTGTCAGATGATGAGCAGGAGATGTTTGAACCACCCCCTCCTACAATCCCGCCAGCATCAAAACTGAGCAGGCGCAAGAGAACATCAACACCGGGGAAAATCAAGACCTGCGCCCATGGACGCAGTCCCCGAAGCGAGCTGCCAACGAACACAAGACTCATAGAATGCACTTGGTTGTGTGCTGACTGCCGCGTTTTTTTTCACAAGAGGCAAAAGGAAAGGAAAGAAGGACAAAAGTAAGCTGATGTATAATAGTATCCTTCCTTCCAGTCAGATCATATGCATACGCGTAAAAACTATTTGTGATAAAAAAGTGATATATATCAAGAGTCAAAAATATGTTTAACCACCTTTAATTTGTACGTACATTAATCTATATGACAGTTTTGACAGTTTTGTTCTGACGATGAGAATATTCATATAATATTATTTGAAACCGCTATTCCTATAGCAAATTTTTGAAAATTTAAAATAATAGAAAGTAACTTCGTAATATATTTATTTCTTGTGTATAAAAATGTTCTAGTATAAAGTACAATTAGAATCCAGATCTCAGCTTAAAACCTATGTATAATTTGTGTTAATTTCTCAGCTTAAACCGATTAAACATGCAGTTATAGTATCTTAATAAAACTATGTAATATTTGGTCATTTAAACCACGTCTAGAATTAGACTAATTTAGAAAATTTCTGTGAATATATACCTATATAGTAGCGCGCTATCGTACCTATGTAAATCATTATGTAAAAAAATATGTTTAAGTGTTGTTTCAATCAATAAAGATAAAAATGAAAACAATTTTTTTTTATTTTTGCGATTTATACAAGCGATGTTTTTCTATAATTAAGGTCAGTCGTTTTTTACCACTTTCTCGTGATTTTTACCACCCGTTTTTACCACAATTTTTGGTCAATTTTTACCATATTTACCCTATTTCCGGTAAAATTTTACCAATTTAGGGCAAAAATATTACCAGGTGTTGAACAGTTTTACCACTTTTTCGGTAAAATCTTACAGAAATTTGCGGTAAGATTTTACCAAAAAAGTGGTAAAAATTGGTCAAAATCTGGTATAAATTTGCGTCCTAAAATGGTAATATTTTACCGGAAATCTGGTAAAATTTTACCGATAATTGTGGTAAAAATCGCTGGTAAAAAGCGTGAGAAAATACCACAAAAAGTGTTTTTACCACGGTTACGGTAAAATTTTACCACCTTTTAAATCGTATAGGCTGGTAAAATTTTACCATAAAAGTGGTAAAAACTAGGTTTTTTTATGGTATTAATTGTGTCCTGGGAATTATAAAAGTGTGTACAGTACAGGGGTTGTTAACTAACATGCCTTTACAAAAGATAATCTATCTATCTACCGATCGATCTATTTCTTTTAAGTTTCCCTAATTTATTTTGAAAAAAAAAAGAATATTTTAAATGTCCTGTTCTAATATATTTTTGATTTATTTTCTATTTTCTTTAAAATATTTCCTATCATTAAGGAAAATTCCCAACAAATATCGACGTAAAAAAGTACAAATTTTTCCAGATTTTACGTTTTTGAAAGAATTTTATCTATTTTTAAACAGATTTTTTAACCTGTACTCAGATTTAAGTTCTATTACGTATATAAAAGATACATGTAGTTTTAAAAAAGGACAATTCTGTCTATAATTAGCAAAGCAATAATAAGTCAAATACATATTGAAAAGTTACAGGATCGATATCTCTCTTTATGTACCGATAAATCTCTGTAAACGCTAAACCGATATGGTTTACCTTTACTGTGTAACTACTAATAGGTATTAGGCAGGATTATAAATAACGATGGAGTGTACCACCAACCTGCCGAAGAGAAATCGCCCCGGAAAAAAAATTATTTTCTTCTCTAATTCATTTTAAAACTACAATGCAATCACCTCTCGTCCCCTCTAATAAATAAAGAGTAATTAGATCTATCAATAAACCAGAAAAAAAAACACTTATAACCTAATGGAAGACAGCAGAACAGAAAATTTTGGAATATTTTTAATAAAAAAGAAAATATAACTTAGATAATTTATTATTACAAAATATTTCAACTTTAATGTAATATGTTTTAAATGTGCAATTTGAAAATGCAGAAAATTATCTGAAAGTCTTAAAATTTTGTGTTTATCCAATGAAAATAAAATAACTTTAAAATACATATGCATGAGATGATAGGTGTACCTTTATGTTTAGTAAATGATAATTAATCTTGAAGATAAATGTATGTATATTATACCTATAAATTTGTCTTTTTAGTAGGTATAGGTTCAACCGTTTTCAAAATATCGTGGGCTATTTTAAATTTTTTTAAATGTTTTAAGAAAGCACCGAAATAAATATTTAAAGGTATTGAACAGCAATATGGTATCTACAAACACGGACGATTGTGTCCAATAAAGTAGCGACGCTGTTTAAAATCATAGGCAAAATATTTAACAAACTGCACTACGAAATTTCGTGTTTCATAACTTACATAATGATCTAGATATCAAATCAATTCCTTATATGGCAATCTGTCAGTTCAATGAAATTTTGTAAAGCACCAAATTGTTTAAAAAGGAGGGTTTATGTTTTGTTTTTAAATATATTTTAGTTAAAAAAAATTTTAAAAATTTTATTTTGATATCTTTGTCCGAGTCCCTAGAGTTGCATACCTGAAATATTTTAAATTTCTGCACTAAAATTCTGATTTGCGCAAACATACAAAGAGTTGATTATATTTTTAAACATGCAAATCATGTTCTTCGAATTTTAGATTCACGTACTTCGTTATTTTAAAGTTTTATCAAAGCAGAATTTTTTTTATGAATTATCTGTCTTCCAAAAATTAGTATCTATACAAAAACTAGTAGCTTTGCCACTTTCCTATCTAGGCTGCACCAAGAGGGCGTGGGGGAAAACCTAAACAAATGTTTTAAAAAATTAAAAGATAGAAAAAATGTAAAAAAAAATGAACATTTACAGCTTAAAACCATGACAGGACATGTAGGTAAAAATATATACAATCTAAAGAACCTTTTACTTTTCAGGTACGGTAACAGAGAAGGATGAAAGACATCGTTTTATACTTGGCCTTATAGATATAAAAAAAAAATTTGTTCAATCTGAAAAAAAAACTTAGGGAAATCTTTGAATTTTTATGTGGAAGTTTTTAAAATAATACAAATTTCTAGGTTGGGTATCTGAAAGACAAAGGTAGAGTGCTGTTTGCAACCAGAGATATCAAGGCATTTGATCTGGTCTTGGTTGATCCAGGTATTCAAATAATGTGTGTGTGTGTGTGTGTGAGTGTTTGTGTGTGTGAGTGTTTGTGTGTGTGAGTAAGTGTGTGTGTTTGCAACCAGAGATATCAAGGCATTTGATCTGGTCTTGGTTGATCCAGGTATTCAAATAATTTGTGTGTGTGTATGAGTGTGTTTGTCTGAGAGTACCAAGTCACGTTACTTTATAAAGAACAAGCGGCTATGCCCTCTAGAGGTCTCCAAGGGCACTTGAAGTTGGAAAGAGAGGCGAGGGTGATGTCAACCCTCCACTTTCAATATTAGTTTAAATAGTAATAGTAAAATTTGTTTCTCGATTGGGAGATTTGATTTAATTAAGGCATGATTCCTCCCTTCCCAGGATATATGAGAAACTACACTGTGAAGGAGACATTATCGGTTCAGAACAAATTTAATATGCTAAAGTTTTCGATCAGAGCACTACTTTACAGACGAACGCACCCATATACAGGGTGTATTTTTTTAATAGAACAAAAACATTGCTTAATTTAACCCACTTGCCATTGACAGAAGTTATTAATTTATATCTGAATTTCTTCATTGGGTTGGGGAGTTTTGTATAGGATAAAAATACTTTGCAATTTTCATCAAATTATGCCTTATAAACCAGTTTTTCCAAAGTACCTATTTTTGAAAGATTTTTGGATCATGAACAATTTAAAGGGTGCATACATTTTTAAAATTCAAATTGCGCAGCTTGTGTTAATAGTAGAAAAATTTTATGCATACCGTTAGAATCGTCATAAACTCTAGTTTTTGGATATTTAATAATTATTCATGTTCTATGTATAGTTTAGGAGCTACATGGTAAAATGTCCCAACTGACTTAAAACTTTTCAACCTATCTCACAATTTCCAACGTAGCTTCTATCTATAATACAAAGTAGCTTGATGTCTGTCCGTCTGACCGTCTGTCCGTCTGTCTGTCTGTCCCTTAAGATCTCGGTAACCACTGAACCGATCGGATTCTACTCTTCAGGGAATATACCTACTGGTCCTGTGGTGGTTTTAGGCTATTTTCTTTGGGGGTGGGACACCCCCAACCCCCCCAAAAATAGAAATAAATCCAACCCCCAAAATTTTTTTTTACATTTTTTGTAAAATCTTAGTAACTGCTGATCAAATTGGGCTCTACCCTTCTAGGAATATACCTACTGGTCCTCTGGTGGTTTTAAGCTATTTTCTTGGGGGGTGGGACACCCCAACCCCCCCAAAAATAAAAAAAATCCCCACTTCCAAAATTTTTTAAAAACAAAAACAAATAATTGGGGTGGGGGAACCCCACTGCAACATGGGGCGAAGCCCCCATGAATACCCCCCCCCCAAAAAAAAAATCAAAATATTTTTTTTTTAATTTTAATTTTTGTGTATGTGAACAACCTAGGTCTAATTTTTACGAATTGAAATTTTTGTGTATACGGCAAACAACCTGGGTTTAATTTGTACAAATTAAAATTTTTGTGCATTAAGCGCACAACCTGGGTTTAATTTTACCACAGAGTAATTAAACAAAGAATAATTTTTTGAATATTTCCATTAAGGAGGGTTGACTTCCCAAAACTATATAGGGCGAAGCCCCTAGAGGCTAGGGGCGAAGCCGCTAGTACTACAAATAGCATGAATATAAAAACATATATTTCCAAAAACTAGAGTTTATGACGATTCTAACGGTATACATAACATTTTTCTACTATTAACAAGAGCCGCGCAGTTTGAAATTAAAAAATATATGCATTTTGCACACTCTTTAAATTGTTCATGATCGAAATATCTTCCAAAAATAGATACTTTGGAAAAACCGGTTTTTAAGGCATAATTTGTTGAAAATCGCCAAGTATTTTTTTCCTATACAAAACTCCCCAACCAAATGAAGAAATTAAGATATAGATTATTAGCTTCTGTCAATGATAAGTATGTTATATTCAGCAATACTTTTGTCCTATTAAAAAAACACCCTGTATATACATATAGACAAGATTCACTTCTTAAAATTTGATGTTTTAGGAACTGTGGTTGGACCGAACTATCGAAGTGATACAGTTTGCATAGAATGCCTAAAATTATTGGATTTTGGGGTACAATTTACTTGTCCAAAATGCAGGTAAAATATAAGGTATTTTAAGGGCGAGTCTTGTGTAATTGTCGTAAGCGGACGGACGGACGTTACTTGGACGTTACTTGGACGTTACTTGGCTTCAATTTTAGAGAAGCTTCACTACTAAAACCAACAGCAACAGAATTTTCTATCACAAGTTATTGGTCTAATGTTTTAACAATTGAAACCAATGATTCCTGTAACAGTTAAGTACTTTAAATCTGCTTTAAATTTGTACGTAATCACAATCTTATATTTAAGCAATATCTACACATTTGTATTAATATTCTGCTTATTAAGTTTTGACACTCTACAAGTATTCATGTTCGTTTGTTCTACCGTTTAATTTCAGAGCTTGACTTCTTTGGATGATACCATCCTTGTTCATGCAAATTTGATTTCCACTGACTATTTTTTATCCTAGATATCCAATGTGTTCCAACAAATGTATAAATGGACCAAGACATCAAGAGGAATGCCGTTTATTAGCAGTAAATTCTGACAGGTTTTAATATATATTCATAATAAAAAGATAACAAAGATAATGAAAGAGTATAAAATTGTTTTAAAAATTTTGGACCAGTTGATCCATTCGTCTTCTTAGGAGAGTCATAACAATCGCCAACAAATTGATGCACATTCCAATGATGATACATAAAATTACTTTTGTAAATTACATTTAGTGGTTGACACGTTTTTACACTCAACTTAATGAACTAACCAATAAATATTTAATAGAAGTACAAAAACTATTTAGTCAACGAATAAGAACGAATAAGAAAACGTTATTATATACCTTTGGGGAAAACTTTGAAAATTGCACAAGAAAAAAGTAACAAAAAATATTTTCAGATTAAAATATGGAGGCATGTGACTAAGCCTCCTAGAGATATTAGGGGTAGCAAATAGATCTAAATAAAGAATTAACAACTTTAATATGTGTTTCAGTGTGACCAGTATGGCTTCGAAGCCGATTAATATCCGCTGGATTAGAACCGGTATTCAGCCATATTGAAAAACATGTATAGCATCGTATTACAGACAATTTCCACGAATATTATTATAAAAACATAAAATTAATACCAGTTTTGCAACTCGGGGCTAAAAAATCGTTTTAATCTTATAATTTTCATTTAAATATCAGCGGAAATTTCTATAAAACGATGCGATAAATAGTAAAATAAAATATTATTTAGAATAAAAACAACTAAAGAAGAAGATCCTATTAGATGTGAGGCGAGATATTCACATATAGCTGTTCTAAGGTATACATTTATGTAGATACATAGATACACATATAGATCCTATTAGTTGTGAGGCAAGGTATGCTCATAGATATACTTACAGATAGATTGATACATATAGCTTACTCATAAAGAATACTATTACAAAAACAAAAATGTAGATAGGTAGATAGAAAGATAGAATATTATAAGCAGTAAACAGATTATCATATTAACAGATTTATAATTTAATAAGCTGTATAGTTAGAAAGGTCTAAGATAGATTGTCATTTAAATACAAACTTTTTAAATTTTGATTACTCATGTTTGTTAGACTGTTATTACTACAACAAGAAAATGGTGATCCATGGAGGCGAACTAATCAGGTAAAAATATTTGCAAAAAATTTAGTATTAAATCATTCAAATTTTTAAAAGAAATTTATGATAAAGTGAAATGCTTTATCGTTTTGAATGGATTGAACGATTTCTTTTAACCTATTTCAATCAATTATAAGATATTCTGCAATTTTTATCTATGAATTAAATTGTTATCAGAGAATTAAGCATGTTAGCAAACAATTGTTAATTAGATTCAAGGTAGCATTTGTCTCACATAATTTTAACAATTTATATTCAAACATTAACTTTTTCAAATAAAACCTGTTTTTAGTTGATGGATCACTTGGATATGCGGCATATTCACCCACAGGTTAACACTTTATTTATTTTTCCAGTTTATTTATCAGTCGGCAAAAAGAAGTATTTGTTTCATATGATTTAGTATGTGAGCGTTTAATATCATCTGCGGAAAGGGTGAACAAACAACTTAACTCTACACTACATTGCACTTATACAGGGTGCGGCACATAAATCCGGACATTTTTTAAACGGCCATAGCGTCAAAACTACTTGACCAATCAGGACGTTTGACCCCACTATAGAAAGCTTAGTTAATGACCTTTTAGCACAAAAAAAATCTTTGGACGAAGATGGACGTGTACACCGAGCTGGCCGCGCATATGTTCAACAAGGCAGATTCCAAATGCGCCGGTGGTTAAATGCGCAAAATCACAAAACGTAGGGTCCGACAGGGAAGGAGTTGGAATCTTGACCCCAAATTTTTTTGTGTGTCTTAAGCTCATTGAGACACGCATTTTGAGTACTTAAAGTCCACTGTAGCTAAATCCTAGCCCAAATGAGAGCAAAAACATGGATTTTGTCAATTTGGCGGTTACTCATGTTCCTAAGGAAATGTGGCCTCCAAGCAGCCCGATCTTAATTCAATGGACTTTTGGGCCTGGGGCTACTTTGAAGCATGCACCAATAGACGTGCCCATACCACAAATACCTCCCTCATTGCCACTATCAATGAGAACTACGCCAGCTTGGACAGGTACATTTTGACCTGGACCTGCCGGCGGTTGAGGAGGCCGGTAGAGGCGGTAATTGAGGCTGGCGGCGATTTTGTTGAATAATCTACTAGTCATATACCTATTTTGCTTCCCAGTTTTTAAAATTCAATAAAATCTTTAAAATTGACGATTTTATGTTCATTTGTTTAAAAATTAGAATTTGTCCGAATTTATCAGGGATAAGGGATAGGAAACCTGGCCATAAATTAGGTCTCGGCCTGGTTTTGAAAGGGATCATGCAACTTTTACCATTTGCCTAATTTAATGACCTTACTGGCGGACGGCTCATATTGGCTACCGCTCTAAACCAATAGTGTTCTGTGATTTGGGCTTGTTTTGTATCAACCAATCACCAATTGGCGGCGCCAATTGGTGATTGGTTGATACAAAACAAGCCAAAATCACAGATGGCGGAAATTTTAGAAGCAGACAATTCTAGAAAAAATAATGATTTCGTCTGCTACGAAAAAATAAATATAAATGGTGTTAGATCACATTAGTTTAATTATTAAATCTGCTTAGAGTTAAACATTAAGAAAGGGCCATATAGAAAAAACAAAAATAACGGGATTATTTTTTTGGAAAGAAGGTAGCTACGAATTTTCATTTGGTAGTTTATAAATTAGATGTTGTATTTTGAATTTTAAAAATTTAGTACGGAATTGATACAACACCTTAACCCTAATTTTTGTACAATACAACACAGTACAGATATATCATTACATTATAGTATCCAAAGAACTTGATAGAATGTTACCCAAGTGCATATTTATTTATTTATTTTGAATTTTAATTAGCAATGAAATTTTCAAATAAAATTTTTACTCATTAATAAAAATGCAAATAATACAAACTAAAATCTGTCTGAGGGAAACCCAATTATAGCTTTCTGACAGTTCAAATTACCAAAGTAAAAGATAAAAAATTTTGGGAGAGAAAAAACTTCATTTTAACAAAAGCCATTAATATATAGGTTTATAAAAAGTTATGTTTTTTACTTTAAACTAGCTACCTGAATTTGATTCTATACTTTATCTACACACACACACACAGCTTTTTTATTAGCGTTTAGGACGAACCACTGCGTCATCCCAAAACTGGTTTATTAGGCCTAGGCTTGAAATAGGCCTGAAATAATATTTTCCTACGTTTCCCATCCCTTATCCCTGGAATTTATGTGCCGCACCCTGTATATGTTTAAAACAGATTTAGGTTTACATTAAAGATTTAGCAGTGGGTTAAGTGCCATGTGCTTAAGTTCGGATTTTTAAAATAATTAGTCCAACAGCTTTGGATAGGTGCTTGGATCTAGTTAGAGTGTATAAACCAGTTGGAGTAAATCTATATGAAATTGACATTTTAACATTTTCCATTGGTTACAGTTTAGATTTTGAAGCTACTCTAAAAGAACTAAATGTTTGACTGTCAGTATAGACTCATAAGTAACATGACATTGTGGCACATGGTTAAAATTTAAAAATTTGATGTAAAAAAAGTATATACAGTAAATAATCTTTTTTTTAAATTACTGCTGTAAGTTTAGTCGTACAAAAAAGGTTTTGTCTTTTACTTGCATTTATTTTAAGGAATGGACTTGGTACAAAGAGCATATTGTTGATTACATACAGGCATAGTAAATCAATACAAGTTAGTTTTTAAGGAATGAACCCCAATGATTCAGTTCTCCATTCCTTCCCCCCTCCCCCCCCCCCCTCAGTGTTATTTTTTTATTCCCAGTGTGGCGCTTTAAAACATCAGGGCTCATGTACTAAAGTAAAACAATATACAATATAATTGTATGTGCCGAATTTCAATCGGTTTTTTGAATACCAGCCAATAGCTACAAACGAGCAAAAATCAATTTACTAACAGTCAAAAAAGGTCTCTAACACTGATTTCAGTTAGTTATCTGGGTTATACATCTATAGTTAATACATTTATTGCTTACATATCCTTTTATTTTAAAATTAATATTTTAAACAATAAGTTAGGGTGGTAAGTCAATAATTCCCCAATCCTTTATTTTGAGCACCATTGATGGCAACTAAAGGCTGAGTTAATGACTTAAAAAGCTATGTATCCATATAAGAAAGTTAGTTAAGACCTCAGTGATTGTTAAACCTGTACGATTCTTCATCTTTATTTATTGATTTGTCAACATTAGAATGACTTGAAGCTAAAAGATACTTTCTCAGAAGAAGAAATCAACAGAGCAGTCGGATTATTAAATGTCAATGCAGTTTGTCTTCAGGTGGCATACATCATACAACATACACAATACCAAAAATATCATAAAATTTCCAGTTTGGCTTTGAAACTCATTATAATCCACTAGACTCGAAACGGTTCTCAGCCATACTGAAACATCATGTATAGCATAGTATTAAAGGCAATTTTCCACGAATATTAAAATAAAAATTATTTTAAAATACCAGTTTTTTTAGCCCGGGACTTCGGCACCTCAGGGATAGCAAAACTGGTTTAAATATTATAATTTTCCTTTTTAATATCCGCGGAAACCTGTCTATAATACTAATAAGAAAACAAAGCTGTATAGTAAAAATAGGATAATTTTATCTAAAAAAAGTTTTATTTGAAGATAAAACTATGAACACATCACTATAAAAAAATATTTTTTGTGTATTGTGTATGAGCGTTTTTAACATATAGTTTTCAAAGCATCGTGGAGCTCCAAGAAGAGAAATTGGCAAAGGAAAATTTTGTTGTAAATTAATATAAAAGAAATTCAAGCATTTGGAGAGAATATGCAATTTTTTTAATATTTATGAAAATCAGCCACGTGAAAGGAAAGGGAAGTAGAAGGGGCTTGTAAAGGAAAGGGGAATAGGGGGAATAGAAAGAAAGGGTAAGGAGAAGATATGGGGAGGACAAAAAGAAGGTAAGTGGAGGGGAGGCCAATAGAAGGAAAAGAAAATAAATTTATCTGCATTTTTAATAATATCAAGACCCTTGAGCATTACAGAAAGACAGACAGGAACATAGAGTAGCTACGCTGCTAAAATTGAACAACACAAAACTTTTGCTTAGGAGTGTATCCAATCTTTGCTATCATGTCCCATGAATGTATCTGCAATACAAGATATTCTGTAGATCCTGACAGCTATAACATGTATGTCAGAGCTAGAAAGGTGAGCAGCATCTATCTACCTGTCTGTCTGTTTGTCTGTCTATATATCTATCTATCTGCAATACAAGATATTCTGTAGATCCTGATAGCTATAACATGTATGTCAGGGCTAGAAAGGTGAGCAGCTTCTATATACCTGTCTGTCTGTTTGTCTGTCTATATATCTATCTATCTGTAATAAAAGATATTCTGTAGATCCGGATAGTTATAACATGTATGTCAGGGCTAGAAAGGTGAGCAGCTTCTATATACCTGTCTGTCTGTTTGTCTGTCTATATATCTATCTATCTGCAATACAAGATATTCTGTAGATCCGGATAGTTATAACATGTATGTCAGGGCTAGAAAGGTGAGCAGCATCTATCTGTCTATCTAACTGTTTGTCTGTTTGTCTACAAGATATTCTGAAGACCCAGAGAGTTACAATATGTATGTCAAAGCTCCTCAAAGTTATTTTTTTATCTATTTCTTTTCTATTTGTCTATATTTCTATCTTTCTATCTACCGTTTTTTTCATCCTTTTATCTATCTATACGACTTTCTATCTATGTATTATCCAATTATTTAACTTCATATCTATCTATTTAGAATATAAAATGTGGGGAAGAATTGACAGTACAGTATCTATCAGCTTTATGGGGTAACCACAAACGCAGGCGTAAAATTAAGGTTAGTATTTGTTGTTCTTTTTAAATGTGAATCTGCCCTAAACATTTAGGGCATTTATACAGCAATATGTAGACTTAGATCCGGGGCTCAGCCTCCGCGATTAAGCATAAAATCTAAAATCATCAGGATGCTTTAAACGTAATTTTAAAAGAGCGATTACCATATTTGGGTTAGGTGTATACTTTCAGCTGATTTTAAAATTGTAAAAGGTTGATTTTCATGAGGCCTGCAAGCAGATAACGCGCAGCTGCCGACCACTGCAAGGATTACCCTAATTTAATTCTTTTTTTAAAATCAGACAACTATCTTTCATAACAACTGAGGAAATCTATTTTGTTAAGGAGGTCTATCTAAAGGACAATATTTGGTTTATTTAACTGCATTCTAAGTCCATTTCAGATTATACATGTAGGTTTTAACCATAAATCAACTTTGAGGCAAAGCTTTACAATATTATGTTTAATCATAGGAGGAATGGTATTTTGATTGTACATGTCAGAGATGTTCAGATAAGACTGAGTGCTCCACAAATATCAGGTTAGTATACCCATTATTTCTCTGAATGATGAGCATTTTTATATTTTCAATTTTCCTGCTTTTCTGCACTTCTCTACAACAATTCAGGCTAAAAAGACTATGGAAAAGTTATATTTTATTTAATTCGAATATTTCTGTAAATTGTAGCTTATGGATGTCGTCATTTGTGTTTACCTTTTTAAACCCAAATATTTTCTACATTTGGAGTCGAGCTGACCGTAGCAGATGACTGTGATAATTAATTTTGACAAGTTAAGTGGTGAACAAGGAGTATCTATATATAGCCAGCTGGGAGTATTACTTTCTTAGAGTTCATGAAAATCTTGTGCAACATCCCAATAATTATATATCGATTATACCTAATTACAATGCTAATTTTAAATATCTTCACCCTTGTATAATTATACATAATGTTTTTTTTTAGTGCTGTGAAATGTTTTGACTGTGTTACTGGAAATTTGTTACCTGAAAATTCTTTAGATTATTTTTCTAATTGGACATGTTCTAGGTAAGCTAGCAATATAGTGATCTCCAATTATGATAAACAAAGTACCCCTACTGTAATTTAAAATCATAGATTTAACAACCAGTAAAGATTTGACAAAAATGCCTAAAGTTTAAAAGCCAACGAATGAGAGGACAAATTCATAAAATATTAAACTATTTTTTGATTATTTGATGAGATTATATGAGATTCACAAAAAGTAAAATGGTTTTAGGATAAAAAAAAATTTGCAAATAAATCTTTTTAACATTTGCAGTCAATTATTAATACTTTTATTTTTTATTTCAAATAGAAATTTCAGAATTTTTATTGATTTTATTTATATTTATATATTTATGTGTTTTTTCAGGTGTCCTTGCGAAGTAACTGGAGATAAAATACAAACATTAGTAAATTCCATAGAAATAGAATTTGAAAATATTCTTGCTACTGAACAATATTGGAAATATAGGGATATTTTAGATAAATATTCAGGTATTGTATTTTATTTTGTAATTGATAATATAAATTATTGAAATTCTATGATTTGCTGCAATTAATGTTGTCTTACAAATATTTTACATTAGAAATGCTGTCCTATCTCTGTAGTATCTATCTATCTAGGGAGTATACTGAACCCCTCCCACTAAATAATGACCACCTAATATTGAAACCTAATATAATATCTATCTATCTATCTAGGGAGTGTACTGCACCCCTCTCACTGGATAATGACCACAGCTAGAAGAAACCTAATATAATATCTATCTATCTAGGGAGTATACTGAACCCCTCCCACTAAATAATGACCACCTAATATTGAAACCTAATATAATATCTATCTATCTATCTAGGGAGTGTACTGCACCCCTCTCACTGGATAATGACCACAGCTAGAAGAAACCTAATATAATATCTATCTATCTAGGGAGTATACTGAACCCCTCCCACTAAATAATGACCACCTAATATTGAAACCTAATATAATATCTATCTATCTATCTAGGGAGTGTACTGCACCCCTCTCACTGGATAATGACCACAGCTAGAAGAAACCTAATATAATATCTATCTATCTAGGGAGTGTACTGCACCCCTCCCACTGGATAATGACCACAGCTAGAAGAAACCTAATATAATATCTATCAATCTATCTAGGGAGTGTACTGCACCCCTCTCACTGGATAATGACCACAGCTAAAAGAAACCTAATATAATATCTATCTATCTAGGGAGTGTACTGCACCCCTCTCACTGGATAATGACCACAGCTAGAAGAAACCTAATATAATATCTATCTATCTATCTAGGGAGTGTACTGCACCCCTCCCACTGGATAATGACCACAGCTAAAAGAAACCTAATATAATATCTATCTATCTAGGGAGTGTACTGCACCCCTCTCACTGGATAATGACCACAGCTAGAAGAAACCTAATATAATATCTATCAATCTATCTAGGGAGTGTACTGCACCCCTCTCACTGGATAATGACCACAGCTAAAAGAAACCTAATATAATATCTATCTATCTATCTAGGGAGTGTACTGCACCCCTCCCACTGGATAATGACCACAGCTAGAAGAAACCTGATATAATATCTATCTATCTAGGGAGTGTACTGCACCCCTCTCACTGGATAATGACCACAGCTAGAAGAAACCTAATATAATATCTATCTATCTAGGGAGTGTACTGCACCCCTCCCACTGGATAATGACCACAGCTAGAAGAAACCTAATATAATATCTATCTATCTATCTAGGGAGTGTACTGCACCCCTCTCACTGGATAATGACCACAGCTAGAAGAAACCTAATATAATATCTATCTATCTAGGGAGTGTACTGCACCCCTCTCACTGGATAATGACCACAGCTAGAAGAAACCTAATATAATATCTATCTATCTATCTAGGGAGTGTACTGCACCCCTCCCACTGGATAATGACCACAGCTAGAAGAAACCTAATATAATATCTATCTATCTAGGGAGTGTACTGCACCCCTCCCACTGGATAATGACCACAGCTAGAAGAAACCTAATATAATATCTATCAATCTATCTAGGGAGTGTACTGCACCCCTCTCACTGGATAATGACCACAGCTAAAAGAAACCTAATATAATATCTATCTATCTAGGGAGTGTACTGCACCCCTCTCACTGGATAATGACCACAGCTAGAAGAAACCTAATATAATATCTATCTATCTAGGGAGTGTACTGCACCCCTCTCACTGGATAATGACCACAGCTAGAAGAAACCTAATATAATATCTATCTATCTAGGGAGTGTACTGCACCCCTCCCACTGGATAATGACCACAGCTAGAAGAAACCTAATATAATATCTATCAATTTATCTAGGGAGTGTACTGCACCCCTCTCACTGGATAATGACCACAGCTAAAAGAAACCTAATATAATATCTATCTATCTATCTAGGGAGTGTACTGCAACCCTCTCACTGGATAATGACCACAGCTAGAAGAAACCTAATATAATATCTATCTATCTAGGGAGTGTACTGCACCCCTCTCACTGGATAATGACCACAGCTAGAAGAAACCTAATATAATATCTATCTATCTATCTAGGGAGTGTACTGCACCCCTCCCACTGGATAATGACCACAGCTAGAAGAAACCTAATATAATATCTATCTATCTATCTAGGGAGTGTACTGCACCCCTCTCACTGGATAATGACCACAGCTAGAAGAAACCTATTATAATATCTATCTATGTAGGGAGTGTACTGCACCCCTCTCACTGGATAATGACCACAGCTAGAAGAAACCTTATGCAATATCTTTGTTATCATACCCAGCATTCAAAGGTACATTAATTTTAAAGGATAGAGAGAGAGGTCAATGAATAATAATTCAACTTACTTTTTCTCTTTTTGTTATTATGTAAACATTATGAACAACTTTAATTATTGATACTGAAAGGAAACAGCTAAAAAAACAGCTGAATTATAACAGCATGCTCTACAGTCCTTTAGACCGACCAATAAGCAAAACCTTATAAATAGTTTTTGTTTTCAAATTGATTATTGATTTTCAGGAAAATCTGCATCCACCAATATCTTTAAATGAACACTTTAAGCTGTGTGAAGACTTCTGGAATGTTCTTAGAAGAATTGACCCAGGTTAGCTACTATTATTCTTCTATCTATCCAACCATCTATCTATCTATTTGTATACCTTTTATCTACTGTAGAATTTTGTTCTTGTTTGTGTAGTATAGCTCTATGCTGCTGCTTTTGTTGAGTCTTTTTAACAAACATAATAATTTGTCATTTTTCATCTATCTGTCTATCTATTTATCAATTCATCCATCCATCCATCAAAAAGTTCCTGGCTAGAAATTCATTCATCTAACTATCATTTACATATCAATCCATCTGTCTTTCTATCCATTTATTTTATCTATTAAACTTTCTATCTAACTTTATCTACTTCATTTTCATAATTCTTTGTATTTAATTACGGAATTTTCTCAGACAAATCCATCTAATATTCCTCTTGATTCTATATTTCTTTATATCAAATTAATTTGTTCTTAGGTTGGAGTGAAATATCTCTGTTTGCGCAGCGTGAACTTCATTTTGCGAAGCTTAGCCTGCTCCAATATAATTATGCAGCGGGGTGTGTGTCAAATGAAGAGTTTGGTGTCAAGTCAAGGTAGGTGTTCGCGGGAGTGCATAGTTAATAGTGCATCTTAAGGGATAAGACAATTGTCGATAAATTGATGATAATTCTCTTTTATAATTATTAATTGTTAGTGGAAAAGTTTGGACACTAATTACCTAATTAAGTTTCAATGACAGTCTTTAAGGTTTCAAGCCAACGAGAGAATGTCTTTAAAAAATTTGGGGACCAGTATAAGTACCATTCCAATGTCCCCTCAATTTATGCAAAAAAAACCTGTCCTTAATTCAAAGTTTATGGATACAGATAATTCATTATTATAATTCTAAATTACTCATAATTTTAGATTTAGCTTGCTATTGCTGCGGTTCTTCTGTATACTATTGTACTTGTTCAGGAATAGTATTGAAACTCTGGAGAAGCTAAAGAAATATGGAGAATACCTGGAATTCAATCAAAACAGAGATATACCAGAATAATAACTTACATTTATCATAAAGCTTAAAAGATAATAAAGTGTGTAGAAAATTTACCCTTTTTGTGAAATTTAACAATTACTTGACATTGGGATACTCTCCGATTAGCAAAAGTGGGTGTGTTTTTGGTCAATTCGCTTTTTGCAGTATAAATATTGTTTTATCCACTGTAAAAGTTACACCTTTACCGCTGTCATAAACAAAGTTCTATGTTATTTTCACACCCAACCCATGAAATCAAATGAGGGTGTCAAATTGTCAATCCACAGTTTTTATGACAAAAATACACCTATTTATATTGAAATTGCGTCCTACTAAAATTGAAAATATATATGGTAGGATGGTTAAATAAAGATTAGATAGCTTGCTTTTACATTGTTTGGGCTTCAGGGGGTAGATACAATTCCAATGGACTATTTATAAACAAAAGTATTACTTTATGCAAATCATATATTCTTCCATTAGGCACCCATGTTTAAGAAAGCCCATTGAGGGTATTACCCTTTTCCCCCACCAAAAAAAAAAAAAAGTTTAGACGTCTTTGTCCATATTGTTGTCGTATATAAATAAAAATGTTTGTATATAAAATGTTACAAAAAAAAATATAAACCAATTAAAGGAATTTATACCATATTGATTTAACTAATTAATTGTTTCACAAAAAATTGTGTTTATAATTATTTTTAGTCAAAAATAAATCATTTGTTATTTATTAAAAGAAAAATATATTTTTTCAAAAATCTGTACATTTTTTTAGTTTTGAAATACTATACAATTAATGTATTCCGTGTGTCTATCTAACTACATATATTATATTCTTTTTATAACATTATCTATCCCTGTCTATCTATCTATCTATATTCTATAAGTGTAATTGATTATATCCATTATCCATCTAATTATCAAACTATCCAACAATCTATCTATCTGTCTTTCCATCTATCCAATTATTCATCTATTTGCCAATACATCATCTACCCATTAATCTATCTAGCTATGTACATATCCAAACAAATCTTGCTATTTACCTAAAATGGTATAAAAGTTAATTGCCTACTGTTGATGACAAAAGAAAAAGACATTTTCTATTCATAACTTAACCCATGTAAAAGTGATCATACAAACCAACACCATCATTAATGTCCATAAGTAGCGCAGCAACTATCCTCTTCACCGTAATTGAAATTATAGCAACCTAGCATAATGTATTGACAGATGTTATTTAAGTCAATGCTACTTTTTGGTTTTGGTTATAGGTTTTTTGTTTATTACCTAAGCAATACTTTAAAATGAAAATTACTAGAAAACGTGTCAAAGGTGTTTGAAAAAAATCTATGTACGAAAGGGGAGGGGTCTGACTTTTAATGAGCTTCCAAATATTTAGCTAACTTACCTGTCCAGCCGTTATATATCTTGCTAGAAATATATTCAAGCAAACATATACAAATGTAATTTAGATAATATTTGCGCGGGCTGTGGCTACACTGTAGAAACTCCATCTTTTCTAACCCTTTGTTCTCTTATAATAAAGTATATTATCATCAAAACTTTGAGAACTATATTCACCAAATAAAGATAATTATGTCAATTAGTAGCGCACCTAAAACAGTCGGAAGTGCTGATAAACTAGCAGAAACAAACGACAAACCAATCTTCTAAAATAAAGTTTAAGAAATTTGTGAACTTGAATGATAAAATAATAATAAAGAAGAAGAAATATTGTACCTAGAGGTTTTTAAAATTTCCTCCTGATTGTTGCCTGAAAACCTTTGAGCGCTTTTGTAAAATTTTGAATAAATGGTTCAAACCTTTAGTGTAAAACTTTCTTATCCCCTAAGATATAGGTATCCACATATCTTAGTCATAGGTTTCATAAAATATTATATTTTGACTTCAAAATAGTGTCAATTCAACTTATCCTCAATTGTCTTATCCCTTAAGATCCCTTGAATTTTACAAATAAAAGCTTTTTGGGGTTTAAGAAAATATGTCCCTCAATCCTGGAGAACATAGCATGACTGTATCCATTTAAACTAAATGGCAATTTGATGTCAACTTTCTGGCGCACAGAACACATAAGGTTTCCTGGGGACAAATACTTTTTTTTCTTAATGTAGTCTAACCCCCCCCCCCCCCCACTCAATAATAAATCTATGTTTCAGAGCCTGTAGTCTCAAAATAGCCTAAAACCATGTTAGGACCAGTAGCGAAAAGTATAAACTAATTGGTCCATCTGTTATCAAGATCTTTTACTGCATCAAGGCGGACGGACTAATGATTATTTTGGTAGCAAAGCTACTCTTTAACAAGAGTCTGTTTGTAAGTCCGTCTTGAAACAAAAACAGATTTACGGCTATTTGCTATTATCTCACTTATTATCATACACAATTATATTTACTGAATATTCTATAGCTAGAATCTTACAGTATACTGTCGTTGCTGCGCTATCATATCATTCGTAGGTCATTAATATTCTTCATCAAGGCTCGGCTGAACCACTTGAGTTTTCATTTTAGAGAAGCTTCACTTAGAATTCAGGCTATTTTATTGCCATCCCTGCCTTAGATGCTAAGGAAGCAGCCGCTGGTATCCTAAAGTATAAAATAAAAAGAGGGGGAATTTTTATACTGCCCATGAAATTAAAGAAAACCCCTGATTTTTTTTTCATTTTCATATCTAGTTTTCACAAGAAAAAGTATATCAATAAAAAACAGCTTGATTAATGGATATTTCTTGAAAGGGCAATAAAAATTGTTTGTACTGGTTATAGGCTGGTTTAAGCTATTTTTTGGCTAAGGTCATCGGCACCCTACACAATGAATTTTAACGTCATTGGGAGTTATTCAAATACAGTCTACAAACAAAATTATAGATTTCAGCTCCTCACCCCCTGTATAAAAAATAGTTTTGTTTTTATGTCAACGTAATTATGTTTTAGTAATGTAATTAGACGATCGACAGGTCGTCATTTTAATGCTGTTATGAAAAAACTATCGCGACTAACCACTTTATTACAATATTCAATTAAACAAAAAAAACAATATTCCGTTGCAAACGACATCCGACTACTTCTCAAACAAAATCCACATCAACTTAAATATAATAGATGATGCTAAATTTTTAACCTAAGCTACCCTTTCTTCAAAAAGCCAGTAAGTTTTTTTTAATCCTTGTTCTATTAAGCTTAGGATCCCTTACACTGTCTATTTCTATGTTTTTCTGTTCTTCTTACTTTTATTTTATTGAGTCTTGCTTCTTATGGATGTTGTTATCCTTCTATACAACTAAACCTTTATATCTTGTGATATTAATAAGTTGTAACTTGAAGTATATGTATTAATATGAATTACGTTCTACTTGCGTGTTATAATCATTTCCATTATTGTTTGTCTATCTCCATAGGTAACTGACCACCATGAAAACAGGTCACCATTTTCTTAAAATCTGCGGCTGGCCAGTTCTAAAAATAGGTTTTGAATAGATATGGTCGTAAATATGTCTATGTGCAAATTGAATTCCAATATCAATATGTTGGGAGACTTTTCGAATTTGCCAGATTGACACTATTGAATGGTCTCCGGTTTTAACAGCGAAGCATCTCTATGAATATGGTCGGTCCGATATGCCATTATGTCCACAAATCAGAAAGTACATTTAAAGCAAGCTGATTTTCACCTCTATTGACAAAATTTTTTACAATACATAAAAAATCATTTATTTTATTATCTGATTTTTAGAAAAGTTATAAGCAAAGCATCTCTATAACAAAGTTCTAATAATATATAATTATGTTCTTAAACAGTATGCAGTATTTAAGCAATTAGCAACAAATTAATTTTATACTTAATAATAAGTGCTAATACTCTACAGATTTGAAGAGATTTTCTTCCCCCCCCCCTTCCCTTTTTCTTTTCTTTTTATATGACGTCATATAGGAATCGTCTTCCTCATAGTGGGACAGATTGGGCTTCGTCGAAAAGGGACAGTTATTGGTTTAAATCAAATATTTTTGAGTCATTATAATTTCAATATGTTGACATATTGTCAGCCATTAGCACATCTAAATGAAGCCTTTAGTCGATGTAAATATTGTTCTAAAAGTCTTATTTTAATTAAAGCATGATCATATGATGTCAGCCACGACCCCTTTTTGTAGTCGACAACATAAAACCTTGAAATTTCAAATCTATAGAATGCCAAATGTTTTGACATGGAATATAACTTGATATGTGTAGTGAATGAAACAGAATAACATTTTCAAGTACGGCTTCGAAACCGATTAATATACACTGAATTAGTACCGGTTCTCAGCCATACTAAAAAATCATGTATACATCGTATTATTGACACAATTCCGCGGATATTAAACAATAATTTAAAGATTAAAACCAGTTTTGTTAGGTCTCTATGATACGATGAGATAAATAACTTTTTTTTATGTAAAGGTCTGTTTTTGTTTGAAATAAGAATTATATTTCTGAAGAAAATATTTACTTTGTAACATAGAGTAGAATGTTAGTTGAAAAAACAAGGAAAAGTATAACCAACGTCATAGACGTCCAAGCTTTTTTTTGGGGTTGGGGTAAAAAAAAATTTTTATTAGAAATTTTGTTTTTTTTGGGGGGGGAGTATTTACCCCCCCAAACAATTTTGGGGGGGGGTAAATACCCCCTCCTAAATGGTTAGGGGTGCCTACGGCACCCCCAGGGTAGGTGTAATTTTGAAATGGGGAGGGGGGGGGGGTAAAATGAAAAAAATTTTGGGGGTGGGGTAATCGCCCCATTACCCTCCCCCCTTGGACGTCTATGACCAACGTTATAAAAGATAAGGATAAAAGGACACTTGAGAATAAGATAGGAGAAAATGATTTAGGAAACAGAGGAGAAGGGTGAGAAAAATTTAGAGAAAGAAAGAGAGAAAGTGATACAGTAAAAAGAGAGAGAACATGAGAGGAAGAGAGATAGAATGAGAAAAAGAGAGAGATTGATGAAGAGAGAGACAACTTAAATCGATGCTGATGCTAATTAGTCACGGGAATCTTCACCAAAAATGTTAGTCTATCAATCTTAAATAGCACATAAGAAAATTGAATTAAAATAGAGACATACATAAGTGTATTTTTAGAGATGTAGCGCATGAAATGTGGTGGAAAAAGTTGTAATTTGAAGTTTATGTTACTTAAAGTGTTAATATTTAATAAGAAAAACATTAAATTTGTCTGAACTAAATTTTACTTTAGTGCGTGGTGCTACTTTCTTTATAACTAGCGGTTGCGCCCTTAACATTTATGAGCTCAGAGCTGAATCTTTAAATCATTTTGAAGGTGCGCTAAATCGGGGCGCACCGAATTTCAGCCAATCACAGCTTAGCATTATATGATATGCCGCGCTGTGATTGGCTAAAATTCGGCACGCTCCGATTTAGCGCACCATCAAAATGATTTAAAGATTCAGCTCTGTATTCGAAGGGTTAGGGAAATCCAATGCGAAGCTTCCCTAAAATGAGTAACTCAATCTGTTCAGCAGCGCTCGAAATCTTAAGCTATAAACAAAAAAAACCTTACTATTATACAGTATAATAGGATAGAGTAGCATCTCTGTAAATAGTGTATTTCATTCAAATTACATATTCAGTAACTTATTGACATTAACAGGTACAAATTTTAATTCATTACATTTTATAATTAATGACTTAAAAACAAAGCTATTATGCAAAGCCAAACCATCTTACTGACTGCACGACCTTTGTCTAAAGAACATTACCATGTGTACAACATTGGATTCAACTGTTACCATAAAATTTAATTTATCCTTTTAACCGACCAGCCAACGGACTTTTAAAAACTGTCATAGGTTTAAGAAACAGGATTGTTGAAAACATTTCAACTACAGGCAAGCAGAGAAGGTAATCCAATCCCTCCCGAATTATGGAAATCTATTAGATTGTAACACCCAAAAACTTTTCGTGCATTGTATTTTACACTAGAATTGTGGATTTTCCCCCAAATTGAATTTAGAGATTTAATGCTTGGTTGTTCTTTAAACATACAATAGTGTTTGTCTGTGCTAAGTCAAATGACTAAATGTCAAATTCAAATATAACCTTACAACTAGTTCTAAAAATGCATTTAAAATAATATATAACAAACAAGAGATAAGAAAAACCGTGCAAATTTAAAATGTGTTAAAATATTGCAGAAAAAGATAACTGCGAATTTATGCTAATATTATCAAATTGTGTTCATACAAAACAAGAAATTTTAAGGGCGGTTTCCCTTCTGGCGTCTTGGATCACCAACAGATATTAGATTATGTGACATAATTACAATAGACGAGGACTTTCTGGTTTTGAATATAGAGATGCTACGCTTTTAAAAATTATAATATTATAGAAATCATTGTGCAAAGTTTAAATCGATAGGACGTTTCTAACATGCAAAAATTTAGACAAATATAGGTTAAGTTAAGTTTTATCTAAAGAAATATATCATTTAACTTTTGATTAAAGTTTTGCTGTTTCTTTAAAACATACTACATCTTGAATATCTTTTGCATTGTTAATGAGCAGGAATACCGAGATAGACTTTATCATCAGGGAGGAAGGAGACATTTTTTTATACTAGTACCCAATTTTTTTATAACGTTTTCTTATTCGTTGGCTTAATAACTTTGGGGACTTTTATTAAAATTTGATTGGTTAGTTGAGGTCCAAACGTTTCAACTACTAATTGTAATCTACAAAAGGGATTTTATATATCATCATTGGAGATGTATATCAATGTATCGGCCATTGTATTATCCCTTTAGATTCCTGCTTTATCATGCTAATACCATGAGCATAAGAGGGCTTCAAATCATACTAAAATTAGAATTTTACGACGCTAAAAGATTATATGTATTTTTACTGTTTAGTATTCTATTGTTCTTAATTCATCATAAATGTTGTTATGTTGCATTTCTTATAACATTAATATTTATATTGACAATAATTCATAGTTGAACCATAATAATTATAATTTTAGTTGCATGTTTTATAATATTTATAATGCAATAACATTGATTTCTTTGATTAAACATTCATAATTGCATAATATATATTAGAATTATACTAGACCGGAATGGCCCAGGAATAAGGTTTAGCCAACAAGCGAAATAAATGTAAAATAATGTTTAGGGGGCAGATAAAAAGGTCGTTAATTCTACTATGTGTTGCCCCCCAACGACAGCTAAAAATCACGTATATGTTTCGTGAATTAATTTCTTTGCAGGTTTGAGCCCTACATACAAACACCTTTTGATTGCACGGCCTTTGCCTAAAAGTTCTAC
The DNA here is from genome assembly GCF_053477335.1 of Acartia tonsa. Lineage (NCBI taxonomy): Eukaryota > Metazoa > Arthropoda > Copepoda > Calanoida > Acartiidae > Acartia > Acartia tonsa. The sequence continues at coordinate 29,947,748 of NC_137267.1, forward strand.
CTGTGTATGTTAAGGATTTGTGTATGTTTTGGGATTGGGAATTCCTTCTTCTCTAACTATAGCAACAGCAGAAACCATTTTAACGTCTTTAGTTATAACACAGTGTTAGGCCGAGATGCGAACCAACAACGAGCAGATGCCACAGTCGCGGGTTATTGCATTTAACAATAAGGAAATAATAGTTTCACCTATTGTACAAAGTAGTAAGTTTTTTTGTATTAACCTTAAAATCTTTGAAACTGCTAGTCTGAATTAATTAAACTTTTGAGGGAAGCTGAATAATTTTCATATGGTGGGTTTTAGTTTGTTTTCCTGACCTCCTTCGCCCTCCTCTGTACGGATATATATATTTATATGTATGTAGTGTTGGTTTATAAAACCAATTTCTAAATAATGTCGTGGTTCCTTTACATTAAACGCTGTCAGTCTATTACCATTAATGTTTGTTTGTCCGACTATTCGTTGAGCTTCGCTTCTTTGTATGCTCACATTTTTCGAACAAATTGCGTTATACAAAAATCACCATGGCCTATTTCTTACAAAAAGTATTAGTTTTGACATAATGTTTATTATTTAGTACTAATGTATGTTTTTATGTTAATAAACAAAAGATACATTAATAAGTATTGCAGTAAAAGTAATACATCTTATTAATAATAAATATAGAAAGTCTAGATTAACATTGTATTAATTTACCAATAGGAACAAAGTGTAACTGTAGGATCAATCCGGCAACATTATTGGTTAGAAAAAGATGCTTAATTGGGAAAATTATATCGTCAATAAATTCTATCTATTGTAAAAAAGGATTAAACTTACTTTTAAGATTAACCTATTCTTGTGACTGATTAATCATCTAGGGTAATAAATCTATTTTCTTATCTTTTATCTTTTTTATAAGTGAAGTTTTTTATAATTAGGGTCGGTCCGTCCATCCATACGTCCGAAACAGATTGCGTTTTTCGTTGATCAAAGTATGTCCTTAAACATCATACTGTTTTTCAACAAATTTTGTTTCGACTTTTATACATTTATATCCTGAATATTCAATTCTGACACTCAACAAGTGTTAATATTTGTTTTAGAGCTTTTCTTTTAAGAATGTTGCATCCTTGTTTTTAAAAGTTACATATAACTGTATACTTTTTAACACGAGACTTTTCTACATTTTGGGTGTTTACATAACACTCCTGTAGTTATAGGTTTTATTTTTAAAAGCGAAGCTTTTCTATAATTAAGGTCGGTCCGTCCGTCCGTCCATACGTCCTTCCGTTACGGATAGTAGTTAGGTACGATTTGGAAAGCATATCAACTCTATATTCGTTACCAGAATGTCTGTACGTTCATTTAAACAATTTGTTTTTTAACTTTTTAAACAAAAAAAATTTATGTGATATAATAATCCGATTTATCCGATTTTTGGAGCACTGATTCCTATAACAACAAGGTACAATATTATAAGCGAAGCATCTTTATAATCCTAAAATCCTTTAAGTCCTAAAAATGTAAGTATGTCCTTAAACAGTATTCTGTATTTGAGAAGTTTTGCAACAAATATACGTATAATTTTGTCAAACTTTTATGTTTTTATTTTGCATATTCAGTTCTGACACTCTACAATAATTAATGTTGGTCTGTCCTCCCGTTTCAGAGCTTCGCTTTTAGGATGTTGTCATCCTTGTTAAAAGTGTGATTTAATCATTACCAAATAGACCGTACGTCCATTTTATTTTCTATCCAGAGACTTGTGAAAGAAGGTAAATTAAACAAAAATTAATAACCCTTAGGGTTTACAACAGAATTTTTTTTGTATAAGTTTCCTCTTGTTGTCTGTATTACACCCCTCTAAACTATCAATTTTGGTTAAGAAGAATGTCAAAATTTTCGGGGTCGCACCCCCTGGCAAAACCCTGCCACTGTGTCCATCTGTAATATCTAGGACATACAATTTCTGTAAAGTAAAAGTTTTTTATCATCAACTTTTACAAGTTAATGACGGAGTCAATGGGCATGTACTCATTAATTCTATTTCCTATAAATTTAGTAAACTTTTAATCAATGAGCTTTGCTAATTATCCATGTTAGATATATACTGAAGAGCATTAATTATTATAGAGTAATTACGCAACTAGAAAGACGGTCATAATATGCTTGTTTATATGTATGTAAAACTATGATTGAAAACAGATACAATTATGCAGATAACTGTACATACCAATACACATAGATAGCGGGGGATTATTTACTAGTATTGTAGCGATGCTACGATGCAAATAGTTTTGTTCGCATATTGATTAACTTTTTATTATTATAAGAAATCTTTAAATATAGATGTATAGCTAGACAATCACCTGGATCCCACTGTAAGGGACCTTTTTCGTCTGTTAGCAAATTGCTTTCTGATTTTTTATTGCGAGTTGGCTGTTTTAATATTCCCGACGCTATTGGTTAAATTTCAAAAGCAAAAAGTCGGCAAAATTATTATTTTACTCTAATATAATAATACTGAATGTTGTATTTGTTTTCTCAATTCAAGCATTAATCATTTGCTAATTATGCTTCTTTACATGAGTCTGCATTGGCTTCAGTTAAAATTTAGACTTTCAGCAGCGATCTGCCGCCTTTATTTGCAGCTGTAGATTCTTATAAAGAAATAGTCCAAAATGACTGCGCTTGTAAATTGCTTATTTAACTTGCAGCTAAATCAAAATTGTTGGATGTGGCTACAGTTTTAACTTGTTTTAAATGTTTATTATATTAACTAATGTTACAACACTTGGACGAACTATCCTGATTGACGTCATATTAAAAGGGAATATGACGTCAAGTGCCATAGTTCGGCCAAACGTTAGAACATTTGTCCACTTTTTTGCAGATACTATAAGATGCTTCTGTTTCTTATAAAACAAAGATAAATCAAACTAAAATGTTTTGCTGTGTTGAATATAATTATTCTTGTTTTGCTTAGATTATATTTGACATATATTCAATACAATGAATGGTATCTTATTGCGCTCTGACTGTATAGTTGTTCAAGAGTTTGCTATTGGGAATAAAAATTTAAATTGAAAATATAAAAAAGCAGCTGTTTTTAAGCTTTTTAACGCCCCAGTACCATGTTACCATAAATATTTTTTGAAAGTTCTTGGTCACTCAAGTTAGCTTGTAATTGTATAGTATACTTAGGAAAAGTGTATAGAAATCGAGTTCCCCTCAATTAAATGCTATTTTTAAGTCAAACTGCATAAATGGACGCCGCTAAAGTGATGTATAACCATTCTGTTGATTAAGACTATTGGTTAAAAAGTTTGAGTTTAACGGATTATGGGATCAGTTTGATCATCTAGATATAGTATATATATTAGCCTGGACTATAGTTCTTTTTACCAACCAATCAATATTTGATAATAGCCCAAAATAACATGACAAAAATTATTGTCTTTACTATTAAAAATTTCAGTGGCAAAGCTACATTAAGACTAACTTTTTCTTTCTGTACGTCCCTCTAACAGTCTGTCTGTCCGAAATGCTTTAGGGAAATACGAATTACTCAGTCCCTTGTTCGATAGAAGATTGAATTATTAAATGAAAATTCTTCATACTAATGGGAATCTTTTATATTATTCACTTGTCCGTCGATCTGCCTCTGAAAGAGATTAAAAATTTACAGGGGAAATGGATTTTACCCAAAAAAGGAAGATAATTTTAGGTATGATTTTGCTGACTTTTGTCCATATAGTTTATTACTTTATTGGTTCGTCTGATTATCTGTAGTGCTTCAAAGTACATCAAAGATCTTTAGGATAATCTATTTAACTCAGCTATTGTTAAAGATCGTTAGCTAATTAATTCAATCATTCCGTCCATCGGTTAATTGCTTTGTTATAGTTCATTATTTGAAGCTTCGCTACTTAATGATGTTGTTATCCTTGTTAGCTTGCAGCTCCTACTTCATGCTAATTATATGTAGGTATAATTACATAGTGTAAGGGTTGTATTCAAGTAGTTTTATAATTTTATTACCACAATATAATGTAACAATTACAAGAAGGTAGAAAATGTTTGTTTTAAAGCAGCAAAAAATATGAAGAAAACATTACCTAATAGAGCTAATAATAATTCGATAGGTAGTACCAGTAAAAATATTTCAACTATTTTCTATCACGTAGAGCTTAAGTGTCGTGATAGACGGCTGAATTTTTTTAAGCGAAGCTTTTCCATATTTAGGTTAGGTCCGTCCGTCCGTAACGGTTAGATCTTTTGATTAATTTAGGCATGTTAGAATTACCCTATCGATTTTAAGCTGTGCCTGGTGATTCCTATAACAGTTAGGTACGAATTGGAAATCGTTACCAGAAAGTTCATACTTCCATTTAAAACATAGTAATTTTTAACTTTTTAGACAACATTTTTTGTATGACATGATTATTAAAATAAACACGACTGATTTTTTGTGAAGATTCCCTTAAGCATGAAAATAAATAGACTACATAATATGATAATCTTATAAATGAAAATATATTTTGAAACTGCTAATGTAAATAATTGTTCGCATTTTATAAACATAAAGTTTGAAGGGATGTGGGGTATGGTATGGAGTTAGAAAGGCAGCACGTAAAATTAAATATTCGTATATATGCACAATGCATGGGAGGGGGGGGGGGGTTCTAGGGTGTTATTATAATATGCTTCCCTACATAAATATACGATCAATTGTGAGAGGGGGGTCAAGTGAATGGGTACGAGGGGTAGGAAAAAGAGAGAGGTAATTGGGGGAAGGTTAAGGGGAAGTGGTTATAATCATAGAAACAACGTGTATGGGTGAGGGTTTATGTATGAGTAGGCACTTTCTAAAGTTTAAACCCACACAAGAATCACACAATAAAATAAGCCTTTAATACTATATTTAAACTTGTAATATTAAAAGTATAAAGACACTGAAAGCAAACCTTCGTGTGTGTGTTTGAATGTATGTGTATTTGACAAGAAATGTCTAGTAACCAAAAAGTTTAGTTTGAGTAGTAACTTTCTAACCATGTAAATAATTACAAACATTAATATTTGTTCATCAAGTTTCAAAAATTATTTTTTGTTGATTTTCATTTTATCTGTAAATTTTAGTTTTTTTAAAATTGATATAAAAGATTTAAAAATTTTAAATGCTTTTGCTATTTATGAAAATTAATTTAATATACTTCTTCTGTTAATCCTGTATAATATTTTATGTCTGATCTAGGTAAAAGATTTTTTATTTGGGGTTTCCTCTATCTCTTTACTATAATGTTATTTGACAGTACACAATTTCATTTTAGTTATTTATCCCTTCGTTCTGTAGACAGCTTTCCGTGGATATTAAAATTAAAATTAAATGATTAGAACTGGTATTAATTTTTTATTTTTATATCAATATTCGTGGAAAATGTCTTTAATTCGATGCTATACATGACTTTTCAGTATTTCTGAGCACCTTTTCTAATCCAACGGATATTAAGCGGTTTCAAAGCCATGCTGGAAAATATTTTCTTCTGTTTATAGATACCTTTTAATTTTGTGTATTGGCAATTTGAATTTTTTGGGTTAAACGCTTTGCTATAGTCAAGTTGTTGTAAATTAATATATTTTCAACTTGAATTGAATTTTACTTAAGGTTATAAAGTACATAATCATTTTATTTATTTTTAGTAGCGAAGCTACTTATAATCATTGTAAGTCCATCCGATTGTCTGTTAGAAAAATGAAATATGGGAATTTCTCAGCTTATATCTAAGATAGACAACTGAAATTTTTGTCATCCTGTATATAGTTATTTTTAGTCGGTCTAGCGGGTATGCTACAAAGTATATGTTTATTTATATTAGGGTTTGGCCGGATATTTTTTTGGCCGGATATTTTTTTGGCCGGATACCGGATATCCGACTGATTTCAAATGCCGGATATCCGATATCCGGCCAACGCCGGTATCCGGCAAATATCCGGTTATCCGGCCAAATTACTGGATATCCGGCCGGATAACCGGCAAAATTACTACAAATTAAAGTATCAAAAAAGGATATAGTCCCTTTCGTGGCAACACACCTTAAGGGGCGATTCATTGTATTTTTAAAATTGCTTTTAATAGGTTTTTTTTTAGGTTAGGTTAGGTTATATTTGGTTAGGTGATTGCCCCGCAGTGTTAGGCAATTGGCCCCGCATGGTTAGAGTCCCCCGCGAGGGGCTAGAAATAGGAGGAAAGCTACTGCAAAAATACAAATAATCGCTCCTTAAGGGGCGTTGCCACGAAAGGGACTATACCCGCAAAAAAAATTTCTTCATAAACTGGTGTATATTATACTAGCGGCTGCGTCCCTAGTATCAAGGGATATTAAAAAGGACATGAAAGTGCAGAAAAATAACTTAAAACCTTACAATGACTTTTTTATAAAAATTAAACAGCCTAAAACCACCCTGGGACCTATAAGAAGCTTCACTCTAAAGGAGAACCATATCGGTTCAGCGGTTAGCGAGATCCTTCGCTATAGACAAAGAAAGCTTACTCTTTTATATAATAGGATAAAATTAAGGTTAAAACTTAAAAATTAATTAACTATTAAATGAATCTAATTAACTATTACTACCCTCAATCTGTAATATCAACCCATAACGGTTGGAGGATGGGCAGGGAGGTGGCGTTGAATGCCTGCCCCCCCCCCCCTCTGTTTTTTTCTATCCTATTTTCTGTGTATAAAAGGTAGAGGGCTATAACTGAGTGACTTTCGAAATATGGGTATGACACATAACTGAGAGTTGAAATTTTTTAATACCTCCTTCCTGGCGGGCACAGGATGCCAGCAAATCTGGTAAGGTCATTCAGGTAAAAAGTAAAAATATTTTTTTACTTAAACAAAGCATTTCATGTTATCTAATACTAAAATATCCTATAGTCGTACATCCTTATATGTAATATAGGTGATCAAGTCGATTTCAGGTTCCAGGTATAATCCTGCAAGTCCTGAACCTCAAGGTCTCCAGAAATCTTTAAACGGTTCCTGTGACCGCAAATTTTTACTTTAAGATTTCAAATTTTAAACTTAGACTTTTCTATGTATCTTCATGACATATTACAATTTCATAAAATCTGTTGCCGTTTACCTGCCAGCCGTCGGTTTGCGGCTGGCAGCTGCCAAATACTGCTGCCACCGCCAAAATTTATGTTTTGAGATTTCTAATATAAAATTTACATAAAGATAAACATATTAGAAAAAAATGTTCTTCTAGCTTCAATAATAAAAAAATTACAGCCATTTAAGATTAAAAAAAACAGAGATTTTTGTTGTAAAATATAAAAAGATTATATTGCCGGATATCCGGCCGGATAGTTTCAATATCCGGTATCCGGCCGGATATTGAAAATGGCCGGATATCCGGCCCAACCCTAATTTATATATCTTTCGTGATTTTAAATTTTAGGTATAATTATCTTCCTTCTCTCTTTCCTTTCTAGTATTTCCTTACTTTTATTATGATCATCTTGTTTATTTTATCTTTAAACATATCTTTATGGTGCCATTAGGCAGTGGCACTGCACTGTAAGACTAAGTGGACTTCCCTTCCTAAAAGGGAGCCGAAACTATTTCTTTTAAAACTACAATTCAAATTTGGGGGGGGGTGACTTTCCCCTCCCACCTCAGAGGTCCTAGATGCCTCTAGGGGATAGCCTATAGTAGAAAAATAATTCACAATAAAGCGGCAAAACATCAGTCTTAGGAACTGTTTACTACTGAAAAATAGCTTTAAAAGGCATTTTGTAGTTTAGAGTTTAATTTATTTAGCAAAGTAAAATATGTAATTCAAAATTTACCTATTTGCAATAATAATTAACCCAAATACCTTTTAATTTAATTCAAAAACATATTTACAAAACTTGCATTGTTATTTGAAATGTGTAAAGCCTAGTAAATTAAGCTTTTCTTTGATAACTAAATGTTGTTTACAAATTGTGCATTAATTTTAATATTTTATTGCGTCATTACTTACTTTTTGGGGTGGAAAGTTATTAAAAACAAGAATAATTTTGTAAGTAATCATCGGCGTAATAAAAAGTTAGCATTCTAGATGAAAAGATAAAAAGTAGCATGTTTTTTTTATCTGTCCGTTGATATCCCGCTAACCACTGGACCCATTGAGTTATCCATTTTAGGAAAGCATCGCATATTGAGATTAATAGTTTTATTATTTCTACATTAAAGTCTTGATTATGGTTTTTTAGGCTATTCTTCTGGCTACTCCCTGCCTTCAAATAGAGCGCCTCAAGATGGTAGGGGTGAAACCCATGGCAATTTTATTTCTGTCTTTTTTTTCTAAAATTTCCCCAAAAATACACCAACCCCTAGAAAATTTCCCTTGATTTGTCTTATGATAGGTTTTTTTGTTAAGGTTTTAGTATACTAAAAACTTCAAACCGACATAAAACACTGGATTAAAACCGATTGTAAGACATATTGAAAAATCATGTATAGCTTTGCATTACGGACACTTTTTTAAGGATATTAAATAAAAAATCATAAAATTAATAATAATGTTATTCCAGAGCTTCGGCCTCTCCTCACTAACATAACTGGTTAATCTCATAATTTCTCATTTTGATACCCGCGGAATGCTGTCTATAATACGATGCGTTAGATAACTTTTATGTTGACCTTTTCCTTGAAAATATTTGTCCTTGTATGTATTTGTATTGTAAGGTTTGCGTAATGACTTCAAAATTATCTTGTCAACAAATTCAAATAAATTGTCTTTGGCAACAAAATTGTGTACAAAAATAGTAAGTAAAAATAGGTGAACTGAAATTAGTTTCCGAATGTGAACACATTTTCCTAGGTGTTTCCCAATCCTATCTCAATATTTGCTACTAGCTAAAAAATCTTCAAACTTCCAAAAAAAAATCAAAATTTGAAAAATTAAAACTTTGAATGTATAATGTATAAATCGTTAATACATTCAAATTTTGATTTTTTTTTTGAAGTTTGAAGGTTTTTTAGCTAGTAGCAAATATTGAGATAGGATTGGGAAACACCTAGGAAAATGTGTTCACATTCGGAAACTAATTTCAGTTCATCTAAAAAAAATATGGTGGTTTATTTTTCCAGCTTTCCAGTATGGCCTAGAAACCGATTTATATCCGCTGGAATGAGAAATGTCTCGCTGCCAAACTGAAAAATCATGTATAGCATCGTATTACAGACAATTTTCCAGGCACATTAAAATAAAAATCATAAAATCAATACCATTTTAGTTTTCCCGCCCCTCAGAGCTAACAAAACTGGTTTTAATTTTATAATTTTTCATTTTAGTATCTGCAGAAAGCTGTCTATAACACGATGAATTAATAACTATTCCTTTATCCATATTCCTAGATGATACAACTTTAACCCTTTACAGTCGGGCCCCTTGCCGCACCTTAATCAGTCGGGGGGGGGGGGGTGCGTTCAACACCCCCCCCCCCTATTATCCCAGTTCCTATTAGAGCTAGAGGACTAAGAAATTTTATGTCCCCTGTTTGATAATAAATTTCCGACCTTAAGTGAGTCAAAGTCAATTTTCGCTTCCTTCACCCCTTTATTTAACAACCTTTGTTTTTAGATCCTTTTTTACTGAAAAATTTCAAACGGCTGTAATTTTCTATTTTTGAAGCTAGAAGAACAATGTTTTTACAGAAAATGTTTATCTTTATGTAAATTTTATATTAGAAATATCAAAACATAAATTTCAGCGGCCGCAGCTGTACTTGGCAGCTGCCAGCCGTTGCAGTCGGCGGTCGGCGGGAAAACAGCGGCGGATCTTTATGAAATTTTAATACGTTATGTAGACATGTAAGGAAAGCTTAAGGTTAAAATTTGAAGTCTCTAAGTCGAAAATTGCGGTCACAGGAGCCTTTTAAAGATTTCTTGAGACCTGGAGGATCAGGACCTGCAGGATCATACCTGGAACCTGAAAGTGACTTGAACACCTTATTTCATATGAGAATGTACTACTAGAGGATATTTTAGTATTTTAGTAAGATAAAATGCTTTGTTTAAGTCAAAAAAAAATCTTTTTGCTCTTTACCTGGATCACCCTGCCAGGTTTGCTGGCATCCTGTGCCCGCCAGGATGGAGATATTCAAAAAATTCCAGCTCTCAGTTATGTGCCATACTCATACTTAAAAAGTCACGCAGTTTGGGCTCTTTATCTTTCACACACAAAAAATGAGAAAGAAAAAAACCGGATGGGGGGGGCTTTTAACGCCCCCCCCCCTCTCCCCCCGACCGTTAAGGTTTAAATTTCTGAATTTGCCAATATTAACTAATCACGTGTCGCCTTGTCAAAGAATCATTCAATGATACGCTAGTATTTGGACAAGGAGACATATAATTAGTTAGCGGTAAATTTTAATCAGAAATTCAATGTTGTATTATCAATTTATCATGTTCTTGTTTGAAATTAAATAAATTCCATTTTTAAGGACCTAAAAAATGTCAATTTGTATATTACTTAAAAACTGACCAAAGAAAAAGTGGAAATAAATAATAATATGAAATCAACATATAATCTGATAATAATTTGTATAAAAAAAAACTATTAGTGTCAAAATAAAACTAATAAATTCTAATATTTATTATTTATATTCAATATTGACCAAAAATATAATTTACAGAGAAACTTTATCAATACAACATGGGATGAATTCATCTCTTAAGCAAAAATCGTCTAAAGAATCACCATGAAAGTTTTATTTTAATTATATCATTATTTCACGTTATTTCAACGGTAGTTGTTTTTTTTGTTCGTTAGCATGCTGTAATTTTTATATCAAGAAAATAATCTTTAAAGGCATTATTAATTTCATCAGCTTAAAGGTTTAAGATAAGATATTTTTTCTTCTGATACACTATTCTTTTCGGGGATCTAAAGGGAAAAGACGACCAATCAAAATACAATAAAGATGTCGAGCCAACGAATGAGAAAACTTTTTTATGAAACTTTGGGGACTAGTGTAAAAGCTCAATGTCCCCTCATTCTCTCTGATTCTTTTCCCTGAATTAAAGTATTAAAAACATCAATAGAAGATGCGTAAAATATGTTCATTTATCTTTTAAATGCGATGGAAAATCAGAGATTGAGCGGAAATTGGAATTAAAAGTACCCAAAATTTGTATAAACAAGTTCTCTTTTTCCTTGGCCTAGAAACACGTGGTACTTATAAAAAAAATGTTGTTTGGTTGGTTTTAAACTACCTTTTCAACCATAATTGTAATCTAAAATAGGGGAAGTTTTGATTTATCATCATTGGGTGGGTACATTAATTTATCATCCATAGTCGTATCCCTATAGATTCCTGCAAGAAAGTAAATTTATTTGTGTTCTTTTTCTTCATGAATTTAAAGCTCATTTGTTTCCTTACTTCAATATTATATCCTTACTTTTTCTCTATCTAAAATACAAAGTAGCTTGATGTCTGTCCGTCCGTCAGTCTGTCTAAAGCTTAATATCTCGGTAACCACTGAACCAATTAGATTCTACTCTATATATCCACTGGTCCTGTGGTGGTTTTAAGCTATTTTCTTGGAAGTTTTTCCAAAGTTTCATGAACACTGTTTGATTAGTTCACTTACAGTTATCAATTATGCAATAATTTATCGTCAATTATCTTATCCCTTAAGATCCCTGATGCTAAGCTACTTAACATAATAATTCTTGTTTACATACATATGCTATGCTAGCTGTGTCTGTATAATGTATCCTTAAAGATATACTAACTAAATTATCAGATGCTTTTCTAATATTCGACACATGAATGGGAAACTTGACAAGAAAAATATTACAACAAGAACGTAAGCATCCACATGAGATAAGATTGAATGTCTGAAGTATACTTGATTTTGCAAAAATTAGGGCTTTGAATCGTAATTTTTACCTTTATTTGAATGGTAAATAAAATGATAATGATAAGTATAAATTAGAAGATTTATGTATAGCGAAAACGGCAAAGCATTTAAGGTGGGATGCAGATTAAAGTAGTTTGGGGGCAAAAAATTCCTTAAGCCCCCCTGGGTAAATTATTTTTTGCTTACCCTAGCCACTATTGGATAGGCCTAGATTTACCCTATATGCTTAGTTAAAATTCCTTTTGGATCCAGGAATATTAAAAGATATGACAATAGACGATAAATTTATTTTCATCATCAATATGATAAAAGAAATTAAACCTTCTGTATACTAAAATATTGTTTTAGTTTTTTTTCACAGCTATTTTAGAAACAAACGATTCAAAATTATAAAAAAGGACCCCAAAAAAAAACAAATAACGTAAATATAAAAGAAGAGGTACAAGATAAATCTTTATCCATTGTCCCCTCCCTCCCTGGAAATATATAACATACATAATGAATATTATGAATAAACTTTTGTTTAACTTTGTTAAGAAAAGAAGTATAAAGTATAATGTAAACATACATGTTTTTAAAAACACATTACGTTCTGTTTTAACTTTTTTCTTCAGCTTCTTTCTCTAAAAACTTTTAAAAGTTTGCCCAGGAAATAATTAAATTAGTTTATGGTTTTTTGGTGATTTCCCTCAAAAAGCTGGTTGAGCACAGAAACGCCCAAATTTTGAAATAAATTGAAAAAATGTTTGAATGGCAGTTTTCGTTTGTTTGTTTACTTTTATAGGATAGTTTAGGTTTGATTATATTAGGTAGTAGTTAACCCCGCAGGGATAGGGTACCCCCCGGTTATTACCCCTCAGATAGGAAAAACAATAACACATTCCCCTTAATTTAATTTAATTACAGAAATAAAGGAGAGGGGGGGGGGATTAGTGCTTGTTAGGCACTTTTTGGGAAGGTGCAGTTTTTTTTTCGCTTACAAAATTGTGTGTAATTATGTAACTCCGGATAAAAAAAATTATATTACTTGAAACAAAGAAAAAATTGTTCAAAGTTAATATCTACTATTAGTATTACCGGGAAGGAACACGTTCTCTTAATGGTTGGCTTAAATACTTAGTCTTGATTGGTTGTTTCAAACTACAAGTAAATTTTTAACCAAGATTTTTAATCTTCAGAAGGGATAATTTAGGTTTTTCACAATTTAGGTTATGTATTTATATCATCTTATCCTATGAGGTCCCTTACTAAAAAAATTTTTAAGTGCAGGATAGGGGTATAGGGTATGGGAGGGTTGACTGCTTTGTAAAAATATTTAAATTACAGTATAAACTTAAAAAAACTATCTATAAACTTTATCTTACTTTTATTTTTAAAGCGATAATTGACCTTTGTCTTTGAATTGTAAATACTAAATTTATCTTAAAGTACATGTTGAAAAAAGACAAAAACTCATATTGAAGTACAACACAATCCAAATCCTATTTTCTCGTGCAACAAGGTTTTGGTTTATTACTGCCAATTTTTAGCATTTTGTTGCAAAATTTATGTTTTGTAATTCTTTAAATTAATAAGTTTCGAATACTGTTTCTTAAACAAAGATAACATTTACTTTATTTTGATCCGATATAACTTTAAAATTCTGACACATAGTTTGCCGCTAAAATGAGCCAATCGCGTGACTTCTCTATTATAAGACATTCAAATAAATCTCATTGGTTGATGTCAGCAGCAAAATTTAGAATTTTACAGTTATATTGTCATTGTAAGTTATATTAGCAATAGTTTTTAAATACGTAAAAGAGCCATTTTACCTTTAAGGGTATATAGTTTCTCTGCCACAAGAACTGATCATTGTAGTTTATCATCATTGGGTATGTACTTCTGTCTTATCTCTTAAGATCCCAGAGTATTATTGTAAAATCACCATTTTCTTGTTTTTATGTATAAACACAATAAAAAGCCTGTTCTATTTTGTCCGTAAGGGATTTAGAAATAAGTAAATAGGCCAGAAAGATGTGATAATATTTTGTCTTTATCATAATCGTTTTGAGAAACAGTTTTATATTAATTTCAATAAGTTTTCATTATAAAGTATTAAGTATTAAAATGGTGTAAGGGGAGGGGGCGGGGGTGATGTTTTTTCCTAGAGTCTTTGCTTAAAAGGGGAGATGATGTGTCCCTCCTCCAGATAGACATTCTGTTTTATGCCTTTTTTAATAAAGGGCATATAGTGTTAATTCTTCCACCAATTAAAAAAAATTTCAATGCCCTCTCGTCATTTTAATGGCCTTGGGGAAGTACCACAAAAAGTTTTTTGGTGGGTGTATGTGTTTGTTTGTTCGTTACGCTAATAGATACCCTAAAATGTACTAAATACAGGAGTAGATATTCAGTCTCTAAATCAGCCAATAAGATTTATAATTACCTTATAAAATACAATACATTTTTGTGACAATATACTACGTCTATCATATTTACTGCTTAAAAAGACAAAAAAAAACTTATTATTTCAGTTCAAAAAGGCATCAGTTTTCATGAAAATTATTCTTGTTAGAATATACATAGGAATTGATTTGATTATTTTAGTATCTCTTTATCACAGTTATGTGTATATAAATATGTAATTATAGAATGCAAATCAATGTCTTGTCTTATTCCCTAATCCCACTAGACAGGAACCAGTAGGTTTTTAGATGTGCACCATATATACAAATATAAGTATAAATATAATTCTTTTTCCCCCTCTTTTATCGTATTTTTTTCTCATTTTTTCAAAACATTGCTTGCTTAAATCAAACTATAATTAGCAAGATAATCTGTGATTTAATTTGAAAAAAAGGGTTTTTTTTGTTACGGATGATAGTTATTGACGGCAAACTTATGGACATAATAATTCTTGTTTTTTGTATTTTACACTTCTTCTTTGGAAAAGAAGTTACAAAAATGTCACTTCAAAGAAAAATTAATAATTATCGTATATTAGTGACAAACTTTTATCGTAAGAAAAGATACTAAGTTACAAATAATCAGTTTCAGTCGAAAAATCTTTAAAGAATAAAAGACACTTTGACTTTAGAAAAGCGTTTAATATACATCTTTAAATCTATTGTATTAATCCTCCATAATTTATCCCCATTTTATTGGATGATACGCCCATAAAGGCCTCTAGGGGAGAAACCGGACCCACCCCTAACCCCCAATTTAAATTTTTACTTTAAAAAGAGATTTTTAAAATTTGGGATGGGTAATTATTTTAGGTGTTACCCTTCCAATAAGAATGATAAACCTTCCCAGAACCTATGCGAAGCTACATTGTTAAGGAGAACCATATCGGTTCATTGGTTAGTGAGATCCTTCCGAACAGACAGCCATATAGATAGACACACATCCTGTTACTTAATTATTAAAAAGAAAATTTTTCTTTGTCCTTTTGACAAATTTGTTTACTTGATTGTTCCGGATGGTGAAACATTTTTTTATTTCATCGGGTTTTTTTTAAATTCAACATTAAAACTTTTGGGGCTTTAGTCAAACTTTACCAATGAGAACATATCGATTGAACGAATTTCAATTACTGAGTAAATCAAGGAAAAATAAAAATAAATTGCTTTAACCATAAATTAAATGATTAATGATCTAAATCTGTCTAGGCAAGGATGTGTACAAAAAAAGTCCTTTTTTTTTTGGGGGGGGGGGGGTATGGTTAGTTTGTTTCAGGGCTTTTTCTTTACGGATGTTTGGGAGGTTGTGACATCCCCTGTAAAATATCCTAAATTATTATCAGTTCCAATATAGTTTACGAGATCTTACTTGACAAACACATATATATCCAACTACTTCATGGCTATAATGCAATGCAAAGAAAAAAGACAATCATAAATAATAAATTTATTTTTAAACTGATACCTCTTCATTACTTTTGTTTAAATAAAAATGCAGAAACTAAAACAAAAAGGGTCATAAGATCTACTTTTTGTTAAAAAAAACCGGCAGACTGTCAATGTTTTTTTGCTTAAAAGGTAAGATAAGATAAGATTTATTTTCCCTAATAGGTACAACATGTTAGTTTCATATTATTTAGTATGATATATCATTATCAAGTATAATGCACTATGCTTTGATGTCTTGATGGTTTGATGTGGTTTGAAGTACCTAGCACAGGACTGACCGAACTGCGTCTCCTCCTCGTTCGCAGACATATATTAGCATAGTTAAATAATATTCAAATTATTGAGTCCCATGCGACACTGTACCAGATGGATGGCGTAACCCTTTAAGGGTTGTTGAGCCACTGGTGTACTTTGGCGCTTGGTGCTTGGTGCCTTACTGCTATGTTGATTTTTACGTATAGACTTTAGACTATATGTTAGTTTTAGATAAGCTTCGGTAATAAAGATAAAAAACAAATGATAAAAAGAAGGTTTTTTAGAGGTGGATTGTTGCTTTAAAAGGTAAATGCGCCGAAAGAACTTCATAAACAAAACTTTTAATTAAATGTATTCTTAATAAAGATTGACATGAAATTAATAAATTAGATTGTACAGTAAAGGCTTTATATTTTGCCAATGCCACAAAAGCATGATTTCAAATTACATATGTAGGTGCGCATTACAAATGGCTTTACAATCTAAGTAATTTGTTCACGTTATGGTGGATTATAAATACATAATTTGGATATCAAGCAGGATTTATAATAAAATGTATGAAAAATGAGCAAAACCTTCCCAAAATATCTTCTCAGGACCTAAGAAGCTTAACAGAGAAAATAGAAAATAGGTCTAAACACTAAGAAACGATGGCTTCACACACAAAAAATACATATATCTAACTCTTTTAAATAAGAATATTTTTCTCACGTTGGTCATAACCTTCCTAAAGGTTAGTGGAGAAGTCCCCAGTAATCAAGAAAAGAAAGTCAAAATAATGAAAAAAAGTAACTATTTTTTTGTAGTTTTGAAAATAAGGCTCTTTCAATAATAACCATTAATGTAGATCATTAGTAAAGATTATGTTTAATAATAAAATCTGCCTTTAACCAGTATAATGATAAAAAATATGTTTTTTTTTATAAAAGCGTAATAATTAGTTGTGTTTTTGGAAAGTTAAAGGTAACACACAATAAAATAAAACTATGATTTTATTTTTGTATCGCTTCCAAACCGATTCTCAGCCAAACGGAAAAAATGAAAAATTGTGCACTGCATCGTATTATATCCAGTATATCTACGAGTATAAAAATGTACAATCATGAGATTAAAACCAGTTTTTAGCCTGTTACTTCGGCATCTCGGGACTAAAAAAGAATGGCTTTAATCTTATAATTGTACATTTTATATCTGCGGAAAGCTGTATATAATACGATGAGAGAAATAACCATCCTTATTGCGTGTATAACAATTTCTGCCCTTTTCTTAGAATATTTCATTCTTTTACTAAGTATATTTGCGATTACATTTATTTAATGAAATCTTCCAATTTTTAACATGTACAAAACGGCCTGCTTAATTGCTTCAAGGTCCATGTCAGATCTATATAGGAAATAAATGTCTATAAACGAGCTCAAGTTTTCCAAGGAATATATGATTAAAACTCATAGTGCTCCAATAATCCATAATAAACTCTCATTGCCCAGAACGATAAGACCCATTATTTTACTTTATTAAAAATAAATTCATTTTTTTCATTTCATGTTGCTATTTACCTTATATTGATGTATTTAATTTCTAATCATAAAAAAGAAAATTTAAATTTATAATATGATAAATTTAAGAAAACTATGTTTTAAAAGAATTCGATTGTGGCGACATTTTGTGTGTTCAAATATTAAACTAAAATTGTAATCATCATCATTAACCCTTTGGTGATGGTAATGTAAAGAAAAAAATATAATTTAAAAAAATCTTTTAAAAATCATTTAACTTGTTAAATATTTACTTTCTTTTAGATAGTAATGCCGGCTGAGGAAAATAGATTTATTGAGAAATAGATATGCATATAGAAAACTAGCCAATAGGGAGATAATTATATCGAGCCAACTCTAGTATTTTGATATAATACAAGAAAAAATATTTACTGGGCCAAAGATCGTTTTGGACCTTATACTGGTATCCAAAAATTTTCAAATATGTTCTCTAATTTGCTAAAATAATAGAACTTTCAGCAATTTCATCAAATTTGAAATAGTTTTGTTTGTCATAATAGGGGATGAACGTAAATTCAACATCCATTGTCTTATCCCTTGATATCCCTGGCCGTGGTAAATTTGCATGCATAGGCCCATGTTTAGATTTCTAGCCTGATTTATACAAAATAAACAGGGAGAGTCATACAAAATATAAAAAAATTAAAAGTCTAGATGAACAATACTTCTGTTTTACCAATAGAAACTTTAAACATTTTGGTTCGAAAACGTAGTTTTATCATTACATTTACATAATAAGTCGGCTATAAAAAATTATATATCATAGGCTAAAGCTTTGTTTGGAGAAGTATTCCGTTATCGTTAAACATTTCTGCAATTAAATCATATACAATTAAATCTAAACATAATTCTTCGTCTGATATAAATTTCTTTTTATATTAGACATATTATTATTTCTGATTGACTATTTAGAGTAATAAATCTATCCTCATTTAGGTAGGGGACAATGACAGTTTTAAAAATCTACTTGTAAAGAAAGAAATTTTAGTTGCCTATCTCATTAAGCAGCCAAGAATACTTATATAGACACCCAAAAAGAGTTATAAAGAAGATGCCAAATCTTAAATATCAGCCAAGTCAATCTTTTAAAAAATTTTCATAGCGTTCTTGAAGCTCTTAATAGTATAGTGTTTGTAAAAAGGGGATATATTTAAAACCTTTCGGGCAAAACATCCCAAATGATGTTATTTTAAAATTGTCCATTATTCTAATATGACGTAATTCGGGATACATCGGCAAAAAGGTTTTTAAATCTATCCCATTTTTTTATAGGCACTACAAAGAGCTTGAGTGTTCTTCATAACGTTTTAAATTTAGCTAGCTCTTCCAAATTTTTTTTTTGTTACAGCAAGTGAAGAAAATAAACATGTAGTTGTACTAGATAAGAATCTTTATGTCGCCTTGTTTTTTTTGTGTGTTTTATTTTCATGCCATCCAGACATGCAATTATACTACACTTGCTTTTTAATACAGAGTTAATATAGAATACTAAAATTCATTGTTTGGGTAGGGTTGGTTTAAACAGTAGCATTTTGTGTGAGGCTTCTCTGAGAATTGGTAGAAAATGATGACTTGACTCTTTGACAAATTTGACTCAAAGTCATAATGTTACCCAAAGTATTATTGTTTATGGAGCTAGATGTACATAAATTTATCGATCATTGTTTTACCTCTTGAGATCCCTGGGAGAAGTATAAAACAATAGAGAGCTGAAAAAAATCAAATAAGGTCAAGTATTTACAATTATGAAAGATATATGAGGGAAAATCATCTTACTTGGAAAACTCATTTTTGTTCAGTCTAAACTGCTATGGTCTATAATTCGTATTACATAGTGGCTGAATTATGTTCGTAATTATTCAAGAAAATTAAAATTTTAATAGCTTTATAAACAATAAACAGCAAGAACAAGCATGAACAAAATTAATTTCATATGTTATATCTTTGTCAAAAGGAAAATCATAGACGTCTAAGGGGGGGGGGGTTAAAGGGGTGATTAAAGCCTTTTAAACAGTGGCACTATAATATTTTTTTGATTGTGAAAGTATTATCAATTTTGCAACTTTCTATAAATCTTTCATGTGATTTTCAAATTGTTTGAGACTAAGATATTTAAAGTTTAATATTCAGTTGTTTTGTGCAGATAAATAAGAAATGTCAATTTCATGACACAATGTTTCGTTAATCGATCCCATCAGTTAAAGTTTAGATGGCAATTTATAGCAGAAGAAAACACTATAGATAAAAAAAAAAGTATGACAACTGCCATACCACAAATTGTCACAGTTGCCATTGACTCTCCAAATTATGAAAAACAAAATATCTCTTTCTGTAGTTCAAAATAATTGAAGTAAACGTGTAGACACTGCACTGCTAATTTTTACAGCCTTTTAAAAGTCGTAGATACCCTACTCATGACATTATTGTCCTTCCTTTTGAATCAAAAAGTACTTTTCGAAATAATTTGCAATATTTCAACATTAATAATCTTTTATATAGATTTATTAATAATTAAAATTTGAATTATATGTTTTGTTTAAGTCAAAATAATACATGTTTTAATTCTTATATGTTTTGTTTAAGTATAAAAAATATTCTAAACGTACTTATTTTCAGAATTTTATACGATGTAAATTTTTGAAAATTAATGCGAGTCTCTCATTATTTGTTATTTTAATAAATCAGGTAAAAATCACAGCTAATTATAATATGAGTATGTCTGTAGGTTTGGCCAATATAACAGAACCTCTAAAATACTTACTTTTCAAGGCTTATTAGGCCAAATTTTGTTAAATTTCCCAGGCTTGCCTGAAAAATAGGATTCCTTAGCCTGTTTTATTTCTTTTATCTAAACTAATAAATAGCTTGTTGAAGATATTCTACTTATGGAAAAAAAATATTCCTTTCATATGATATTTGGTTATTTTATTAATGCCTAATTTATTTTACTACTATGAGCCGATTGTGTTTGAGGCATTTTATTTTCAAATTTAAGTATTTGGATGAGTGTAGGCTTTTTCGAAAAAAAGTTTTCACAGCTGTATTGAAGTTATGTTTTTGAATTTTGAGATCACTCGGAAAGAAAACGAAGTAGCAGGTTTCGTCGTATTTTCACAGTAGCTTTGATCGGATACTTTAGGTTAGGTTAAATAAATGTTAATGATTGCCTCTTAGGTTAAGGAAACAGGCACCGCAGGGTTAGAGCCCCTCTGCGAGGACTAGAAATAGGAGAAATGCTACTGTGAAAATATGACTTACTTTTCTTTCCATGATCCAAATTTTATTATCCTTGATGATTTTAGTTGTGCATTAAGAAGAGTTACAGATTACCAGATCAGTATGGCTTTCCGTGTTGTTCGCCAGCGTAGAGAGGCAAGGAGAAATGCTAAAATGGAGGAAATATTTATGGTACGTTCTTTTTTAGAAGCATAGCAACATTATGAGTCTTTAATGTTGGTCTGTACTTTGTTGTTTTTTAAACACTGCTATTTATGTATGTAGGTACTATTAGAGTGCTCCTGGAGTCAAAGCTTAAGAGTAAATTTGTGCTTATGTAAGATAACTTAAATCATAATTAAACTAGTAAAAACCTGTTTAAATCATTAATAAATATATTAATAGTCTGTTATTGTACTTTAAACTTTTCATTGAACTGTAAAGGTGTTTAAGCAATCGAACAAACTTTTAACTGGTTTTTTTCTCTCAACATTAATATATACGATTGTCTTAACCTCTTTTCGAGGAAGCTTTGTGTTTATCAAGATCGAAATTAATTCCTTATCCAAATTTCAAATTAGGCGCAAATGTCGTCTTTGTTTGACTTTCCTTTTCTAAAGAGACGCGGCATGGAATTGTTTATGTTTTGATGCGTCCACGTTCTTTACTTTTGAATGATATGTGAGTGGGTGAAGATTTCGGAGAACAAAGTTGGGCCTATCATTGGTCTCATAGTACGTGAACGACCCTAGTATACCAGGGGCTTTAAACCATAAGAACTTCAGGACTTTGAAATAGTTAGTATCAATAAATCTATACTCAAACCTGCTGTTGAAACTTGATGGTTCCTGGTGTTGGGGGATTTGTCCGTATATTTAAGATCTCTGGATCTTCCCGCAAATTCGGAAGTCACACTCAACCAAAGTGTCATGGTTAAGACAATTTCAAATAACCTGAAGTTTGAAGGAGCTGCACAAGCAATTTCAAATGGTTATGAAGAATAGGCATTAGCATTCTTCAAAGAATCTGAAGAATAGGCATTAGCATTCTTCAAGAGATCAATAGCATCTAGTGATTATTGATGCAAAAAACATTGACAATTTTTCTGTGAAATAACTACCTAGTGAATCAATATGCCACTAACTAAAAAGCAGAAAATTGAGCAAGCTATCGCTATTGGCAGTGAAAGGCTAGAAGTGTTTGATGAACAGTTAAAAGTGTTTTATGAAAATCTAAAAGCCTGCCAAAGTTTTAGTTCATGTGAAAATGTGAATTTAAAATCAATTCGTGACATTTTTAGTGAGGTCAAGGACCAATCTGACCTAATAAAAAGTCTAAAATCTGCCGTGGAGACTAGTGAGATGCGTGAGTTTAAGCGTGATTTGGATGAAGCTAGTGAACAGAAAAATGTTGCAGATAAAGTTTATGCATCGTTGGAGCAGTGTACGAAAATTCTGCACTGGCTTGACAATGATTCAGACGATGCGAGGTTGAGCACTGTCGCCAAGAACCTCGACGTCATTGAGAAGGTGAGGATGGACATGGGAGTGCTCAAGATTTCCATGGAGTTGCGCCAAGAAGTACGTGATATGTACCGAAGGCTTAGAGAGATGGAACGTCGTTCATCTAACTTGGATGAGAGTGGGACACCTGCCATACTCTCCAGGAGTATGTCCGCCGTGGATATTCGGAGTTCCAACCCGCAGTATGGGCACTGGGACAACAGCCTGTTGCCGTCCTTTGACGGTACTGACACGGATTACTCCAACTTTAAACAGGTCTTTAAAGATCTGTGCGCTGGTTACGGATTTACTGACCAGAGGTTAAGTCTGATGTTGTGTATGGAAAAGGTGATAACCAATCCAGAGCTACGCAAGCAAGTGTCAGCGATTAGAGATCATAATGAACAATGGTTGTTTTTGGATCAGATGTTTTTATCAAACACCCGCCGGTTTATGAAGATTTTGACTAAGCTGAACAAAATGAAACCTGTGGATAAACCTGCGGACGTGGTCAGTGCAATTGCTACCTTCAAAAGCACCATGCAGGAAGTAGAAGCCATCGTTGGTTCCGAAGCTAAGGATTACCACCACCTAACTCTGATTCATATTTTCAAAGACAAATATCCAGATGCCCTGAGAGAGAAAATTATGATGGAGCTAGGTAGCATGAACCTACCAGACATCAAGAAGATTGTAGAACTTCTGGAGAGGACAAGGGGAGCAATGTTGGCTGGTGATATGTCCTATGACACTAGCGCCGGCAAGAGGAATCGAGACAGAGCTGCCGCCGCGCAAGTATCTGGCTGCAGTGACAATGAAAATGAACGGGCTGGAAAGGACAAAACTTCCAAGTGGAATAGTGCATGTCCTATTGAAAGTTGCAATGATAAACATCCGATTTTCCTGTGTGTGTCTGTGGCACCAATAATTGCGACAGTTATCATAGTCGTATGTTGCATGAGGCTAGTGCTAGTGTGAATACAGTTTACAAATCAAGTTCTGCGCGTAGCACATGTACCTTCCTGCTGCAAATAGTTCCAATTGTAGCACCTGGCGGCGGCGCCTGCCATGCCGCCGTCATGTTTGATTCTGGTGCGAATCTACCACTTGTGTCTGAGAAGTTGTCCAACAAGTTGAAGCTGAAATCTACCGGCAGATATACAACCATTTCTGTTGCTGACGGTAGTGAATCATCCTGCCGCAATGTGGTGTTCTATCTGAAGGACAGGGATGGTAATTTGAGGGAATTTGAGGCAGCTGTTATGCCTAACCTCGGAGGTGGCAACGAGATGCGCTCGGTCCATCCTGAAACCGCCGCCGAAATATTTAAGATGCCGCCAGAAAGATTCACATATATTAGTGGAGGCTTGGATATTATCATTGGAAATACCCATCCTGACGTGTTTCCGTCAACCTACCAGAAAGTGGGCCAGTCTATGTTGTGGAGAACCATTTTTGGAAGTGGTTTTATCTGTACAAGTGCTGACTGTGGAGCTGGTCAGCAGAAATCTGTGTATAAAGCTGTCAGTGTTAGTGGAGGCGCCTTGCCTGATTTTTTGTCGTCAGAGTCATCCAGGAGCACCTGCAAGGTAACAGAATTGGGCCCAGGATCCAGGTACAGATTGGGTCCAGAATGGTTGCGCCAGGATGAGAGTGCGTGGCCGGTGAAAACTGCCGTAGCTGTTGGTAATGAACCGGTTGGTTCTGCCGTAGTTGTTGATAATGAACCGATTGGTGCTGCCGTAGCTGTTGATAATGAACTGGTTGGTTCTGCCGTAGCTGTTGATAATGAACCGGTTGGTTCTGCCGTAGCTGTTGATAATGAACCTGTTGGTTCTGCTTGTGATGCTGTTGTTGATGAACCTGTTATTTCTGCAGTTAATGCTGTTGTTTGTGTTGCAGTCAATTCTGATGTTAAAGATACTGCCGCAGCCGTTGACAACACTGCTAGGGCGAGCACTGCCGTAGCTGTTGATGATGAACCTGTTGGTTCTGCTTGTGATTCTGTTGTTGAGAAACCTGTTATTTCTGCAGTTGATGCTGTTGTTTGTGTTGCAATCAATTCTGATGTTAAAGATACTGCCGCAGCCATTGACAACACTGCTAGGGCGAGCACTGCCGTAGCTGTTGATGATGAACCTGTTGGTTCTGCTTGTGATGCTGTTGTTGAGAAACCTGTTATTTCTGCAGTTGATGCTGTTGTTTGTGTTGCAGTCAATTCTGATGTTAAAGATACTGCCGCAGCTGTTGATAACATTGCTACGGCTGGTGAGGCTGTAGCCATTCCCAATGATGATACTGAATTTGGTTGTGTTGCAGCCGGTTCTGATAATGAGGTTGGTGCTGTTGTGAATCAAGAATCGACCTGGCTGCTACCAAGCTGGCCGCCCGACACAGGGTAAAGGGCCTGCAATATGGTGGGTGTTGCCGCCAGAAAGTTATTGAAAGTCTACCAACCCCACAAATCTAATTTACAACATAAACTATTTATGTGTGAAAATGATCTTTTAAAGAAAAAATATTACAAGTTATATATTAAGCTTGTGAAGGGAACCTAAATGGGTCCTGTAAACGATGTGGATAGCATATTATAGTAGTGCAGCTTTTCAATAACTAGTGCTCTCGCTCAATCTCATTCGTACCTTATAACTTTATATTTATTTACATTTACCTAAAGATTTATATAATGTGTTTTTATTCCAACTAAAATTATTTTAGACAAATACCAAGCTTCCTTGATTATTATGGATTAATCTAGTCACTTGAAATAAATATCGTAATTGTAATAACTCTGCTATTCTATAAATAATTAGAGTATGACTAGGTGTTAGTCACAACGTTAAAGTACTTTAACTTACAATGTTTCGTCATATTTCTTTTTATTTCTCAAATTTCATTTAATCCTATATTCTTAACTTTACGAACATTTAGTTAAAAAACAACAGTTTACTGTTCTTTATTCATAAAAGTGTTGACATCTAAACCTGTACTACATTTGATTGCAATTGTCCTTGTTGGTGAATTGTTAATGTTGTAATGTAGGGGCACCCTACAAATTACATATGAATGATTCTAATGCATGATTAAAAGTAATTTAATTCAAAGATGTTTTTGTTACGTAACCAAGCTTTCAAAAAGCTTTAGTCAATAATGTCAATTATTGGCGCAACAAAGCAAGGAAAGATAATAAAATGAAAATTTTTAAATGTAAATAAATAATTTTTTAATTTATCATATTATAATTTTCAAATTTCGCCAATGAATTAAATGCAATGTACTATATGTATATAAAACAAATTTTACTTATTTTCAAATGTAGTGACGAACAGAAATGGATATAATATTACTTGGGTCTTACACCAGATTTGAATGTTCTCTAATAAAGAGAAACTTGTAGCGGTCCAAAAGAACGATACGCACCTTAATTTAGCCCCTTTATCCCATCCTCTCCTCTTCTACTGGATGAATGAACTGACCAATAAGTAAGCTAAATTGACGTCATTTTTCCCTGCAATAGTATCCACCTATATTTTACATTCATTGAAACAGACAAGACCATATGTATATAATATGAGTTTGTAAATAATTGCTGCAATTTTGTACTAACATCTAATATATCCTGGTTCGACAAAAGTAAAACAAACATTAATTCATATTGCATTAAATCAGGGAGAAAGGGAAGTTTACAACTACAAAAAGGAGAATTTATCAATATTTACCAGTCACCCTTTTCTATGTATGTTTTCTATTAGCACTGATCCCCCCCTCTCTTATTTTTGAAATAAACTGAAAAAAATGGATTACCCCTGCGGGGGGACCTACACCTGCGATTCCCTTACTCTGCGAGGCTATCCAGTACTCAATATGACCTAAGTTGACATAAAGTAATAAATAAACAAACAACCCTCCTCTCCCCATGTTAAATTTATTTTGAAATAGGTAAGGAAGAGAAATTTAACCTGTATTGTAACTTACTGTTGTTTTTATTTTTAAAATAGATATATTAAGCCTATTTAAAAATAATATAAAGTTACTGTACTATTTTTATTGCATTTACATACAGCAAGAAATACATTTAAAAATCAATATCTAATTAATGCCTCACCACAATAAAATAATTTAAATACTTTTTGTATTTATTTATTTATTCAGAATGTTTTTTAAAAGCAGAGCTTTTCTTTAATAATGGTCGGTCCGTCCGTAAGTCATCCTTATTAAAATAAAATTCATTTAAGGAGAGAGATAAAGATCAGTCCGGGAAGATTACATATGAACAACTAGAAGAAATATTCAGAATATATGAGGTAATTAATAATTACATATGAACAACTAGAAGAAATATTTGGAATATATGAGGTAATTAATAATTACATATGAACAACTAAAAGAAATATTCAGAATATATGAGGTAATTAATAATTACATATGAACAACTAGAAGAAATATTCAGAATATATGAGGTAATTAATAATTACATATGAACAACTAGAAGAACTATTCAGAATATATGAGGTAATTAATAATTACATATGAACAACTAGAAGAAATATTCAGAATATATAAGGTAATTATTATTATTAATAATTACATATGAACAACTAGAAGAAATATTCAGAATATATGAGGTAATTATTATTATCAATAATTACATATGAACAACTAGAAGAAATATTCAGAATATATGAGGTAATTAATAATTACATATGAACAACTAGAAGAACTATTCAGAATATATGAGGTAATTAATAATTACATATGAACAACTAGAAGAAATATTCAGAATATATGAGGTAATTAATAATTACATATGAACAACTAGAAGAAATATTCAGAATATATAAGGTAATTATTATTATTAATAATAACATATGAACAACTAGAAGAAATATTCAGAATATATGAGGTAATTATTATTATCAATAATTACATATGAACAACTAGAAGAAATATTCAGAATATATGAGGTAATTAATAATTACATGTGAACAACTAGAAGAACTATTCAGAATATATGAGGTAATTAATAATTACATATGAACAACTAGAAGAACTATTCAGAATATATGAGGTAATTAATAATTACATATGAACAACTAGAAGAAATATTCAGAATATATAAGGTAATTATTATTATTAATAATTACATATGAACAACTAGAAGAAATATTCAGAATATATAAGGTAATTATTATTATCAATAATTACATATGAACAACTAGAAGAAATATTTGGAATATATGAGGTAATTAATAATTACATATTAATAACTAAAAGAAATATTCAGAATATATGAGGTAATGTATAACCCGAAACCATGGCTTAACACTTAGTGTCATAATTAAAGACGTTTAAAAAATATTCTTACTGCTGCTGAGTATTTAGTGTAGGGGGATGTCTTGGCCCAAAAACAGGCGCAACTCATTACCATGAACAATTAGGACTAACAGGCAAAGGTCATGCAATCAAGTAGTTAGTTGTCTGTTGGGTGATACTAACCTAATACCCCGGATGTTTGCACAGAAAATTAGAGATTTGGCTCCCCTTAGTTATCCTCGGTCGTAGGATCTAGCGTGAGAGTGCCATGGACAGTAGCCTCGCCTTTGAGGTTATGAGGTAATTAATAGGTTATTATTTCTTACGTTGTCCTTGTTGACTATAGCTATCCTAATTAGTTACAACCAAAGAAAAGCAAGGAATGTTTTTGCTGCAAGATTCTGATTATAATTTATCATTTAATATCCGCCGTTTTTTCTTTTCTCTTTATTTTCTTCTTAGGTCATGGCAGGTGTCTTACTTGTGTCCTACTTTAATATACTCAAATGTTACAGTTATACTTTAAAAAAAAGTATAATCATCACATATTTTCTATGATGAAAGAAGAAGAAAAAATTATCTAAATTAAATTAAAACTTTACTAATATTTTTACAGGACCTTTAATTGGATTGTAATCTTATAAAGATGTATATTGTATACCTAAGTTTCCTTCTATATTAAGAAATTAATTGTTGTTATTAAAATTAAAACTTGTGCTTTAATTAAATGTATTTGGCACCATCCCAGTTGAGGAGTGAGATTCTACCCCATACGAAAAAATAAACCCCCCCCCCCTGCCATCTGTCAAAATAAACCCCCCCCCCCCCCCGGCATCATTTGATTTTGTACCCCATCTTAAATTTTGGTCCCTGTAATTTTCAATGTTTAAAACAAAGCTTGGTGGTAATAAACTATGAGTTATAGGGGTAAAATATTACATATGGGGTAAGTATATAAAATATGGGGAACAAAAATCACACATGGAGGTCCAAAAATTAATATGGGGTCATTTTTTCATGATGGGGTAGCTTCAAGTGCTTATATCTTGAGAACCGTAAGAGATAGAGGCCTAGTTGCTTGACTGTGGTAACTCAGATTTACATAAGAAAGCCATTTATGCACATGGGTTGTCAAAATTTGAGATGGGGTATTTTTTTCATGATGGGGTGTCAAAATTTGATATGGGGTATTTTTTTCATGATGGGGTAGGTTTGAGTGCTTATATCTGGTGAACCGTAAGAGATAGAGGCCTAGTTGCTTGACTGTGGTAACTCAGATTTAAATAAGGAAGCCATTTATGCACATGGGGGACCAAAATATGATATGGGGTATTTTTTTCATGATGGGGGTAGTTTCAAGTGCTTATATCTTAAGAACCGTAAGAGATAGAGGCCTAGTTGCTTGACTGTGGTAACTCAGATTTACACAAGGAAGCCATTTATGCACATGGGGGACCAAAACATGATATGGGGTATTTTTTTCATGATGGGGGTAGTTTCAAGTGCTTATATCTTGAGAACCGTAAGAGATAGAGGCCTAGTTGCTTGACTGTGGTAACTCAGATTTACATAAGGAAGCCATTTGTGCACATGGGGGACCAAAACATGATATGGGGTATTTTTTTCATGATGGGGGTAGTTTCAAGTGCTTATATCTGGAGAACCGTAAGAGATAGAGGCCTAGTTGCTTGACTGTGGTAACTCAGATTTACATAAAAAAGCCATTTATGCACATGGGGGACCAAAATATGATATGGGGTATTTTTTTCATGATGGGGGTAGTTTCAAGTGCTTATATCTGGAGAACTGTAAGAGATAGAGGCCTAGTTGCTTGACTGTGGTAACTCAGATTTACATAAGGAAGCCATTTATTCACATGGGGGACCAAAATATGATATGGGGTATTTTTTTCATGATGGGGGTAGTTTCAAGTGCTTATATCTTGAGAACCGTAAGAGATAGAGGCCTAGTTGCTTGACTGTGGTAACTCAGATTTACATAAGGAAGCCATTTATGCACATGGGTGACCAAAATTTGATATGGGGTATTTTTTTCATGATGGGGGTACTTACAAGTGCTTATATCTGGAGAACCGTAAGAGATAGAGGCCTAGTTGCTTGACTGTGGTAACTCAGATTAAAGTAAGGAAGCCATTTATGCACATGGGGGTACATAAATTAATATGGGGGTCATTTTTCTATGATGGTGGGTAAAAATTGAATATAGGGGCCAATTTTTTATGATGGGGTTGGGGGTAGAAATTAGGTTAGGTTAGGTGAAGTTAGGTTAGGTTAGGTTAGGTTAGGTTAAAATGGGTTAGGTTAGGTTAATATGGGTTAGGTTAGGTTAAGATGGGTTAGGTTAGGTTAAAATGGGTTAGGTTAGGTTAAGTTTGTTAGGTTAGGTTAAGATGGGTTAGGTTAGATTAAAATGGGTTAGATTAGGTTTAGTTGGTTCATGTTAGTTTAAAATTGGTTAAGTTAGGTTAGTTTAAGATTGAGTAGCCCTGCAGAGTTAGGGTCTCCTGCACAGGTTAGGTAATATTGAGGAGCCCTGCAAGGTTAGGGCCCCCCGGGGGCCCTAACCTTGCAGGGCTCCTCAATATTACCTAACCTAACTTAACCTAATTCCCTCTCCACCATAACAAATGGCCCCTATATTCAATTTTTACCCACCATCATGAAAAAAAACAACCCTATCAAATTTTGGTACCCTATGTTCATGAAGGGATTAGGAAATATTGAGTAGCCTTGCAGAGTTAGGGTCTCCTGCACAGGTTAGGTAATATTGAGGAGCCCTGCAAGGTTAGGGCCCCCGGGGGGCCCTAACCTTGCAGGGCTCCTCAATATTACCTAACCTAACTTAACCTAATTCCCTCTCCACCATAACAAATGGCCCCTATTTTCAATTTTTACCCACCATCATGAAAAAAGAAACCCCCAACAAATTTTAGTACCCTATGTTCATTAATGGCTTCCTTATGTAAATCTGAGTTACCACAGTCAAGCAACTAGGCCTCTATCTCTTACCGTTCTCCAGATATAAGCACTTGAAACTACACCCATCATGAAAAAATACCCCATATGATATTTTGGTCCCCCATGTTCATAAATGGCTTCCTTATGTAAATCTGAGTTACCACAGTCAAGCAACTAGGCCTCTATCTCTTACGGTTCTCAAGATATAAGCACTTGAAACTACCCCCATCATGAAAAAAATACCCCATATCATATTTTGGTCCCCCATGTGCACAAATGGTTTCCTTATGTAAATCTGAGTTACCACAGTCAAGCAACTAGGCCTCTATCTCTTACGGTTCTCCAGATATAAGCACTTGAAACTACCCCCATCATGAAAAAAATACCCCATATCATATTTTGGTCCCCCATGTGCATAAATGGCTTCCTTATGTAAATCTGAGTTACCACAGTCAAGCAACTAGGCCTCTATCTCTTACGGTTCTCCAGATATAAGCACTTGAAACTACCCCCATCATGAAAAAAATACCCCATATCATGTTTTGGTCCCCCATGTGCATAAATGGCTTCCTTATGTAAATCTGAGTTACCACAGTCAAGCAACTAGGCCTCTATCTCTTACGGTTCTCCAGATATAAGCACTTGAAACTACCCCCATCATGAAAAAATGACCCCATATTAATTTTTTGATCACCATGTGTGAGTTTTAACCCCTTGCTTCAATTTTAATATCATAGCATTGGTTGCTACCCCATCTGTATTTTTCAACCAATCATCATGTTTGTTGACATCCAGAAAAATGTATATTATGTAGTTCAATAATCTGCCACTAGATGTTCCTATTTCAAACAAGCTATTGTTTTTTTTCTTCAATGGAGCCAAATTTTTATCTTAAAATATTAGGTAAAGTAAAGTATTAGAATATGTTGGTGATTTAGTATAAAAAAAGTCTTAAAAGAGAAATAAAAAAAATAAATAGAGGCATTTTCAAATTTTATTCAAAATATAGGAAAATATAGAAGAGTGAAAGGCATAGCTTCACTACAGTGGAGTATGGTAGCTTATGCTACCCTAATATAAATTCTTTCGCGCGAGGCTCACCTCGCAAACCCCTCCAGACTCTCCCCTCCCCCCTACCCAGATTTTATTTCCCCTTCTGCCCATCATTCCCCCATCTGTCAAATCAGACCCCACCTTACAATCCTGGCCCCATGTTCCTATTTAGACCCCATCCTTCATTTTTGTCCCCTGTTCAATAATTTATCCCTTCTCTGACATTATTTTGTTTCTCTTGGAGAGGTACAAAATATGAAGATGGGGATAAATTAACATGATGGGGACAAAATCATAAGATGGGGTAAAAATTTCATGATGCCGGGGGGGGGGGGGTTTAATTTGATAGATGGCGGGGGGGGGGTTTATTTTTTCAGATGGGGTAGAATCTCACTCCTCAACTGGGAACTTGCCAATGTATTTTTTATGTCCCGCTCAATATTATATTATTGTCCTTGTTTTCCATTTATTGTGGCCAAGAAAAAATCTTAACCCTGGTCAAATCCGTGAGTTATTGCTAAAGAGATTTTCAACATTTGTCAGTATTATTTACATTTTTGGTAGCACAGCTACTTAAAAACTAAATACATAATTTACACAAAGATTGTTATTAAATAAAGCAATTGTGCAATAATATGTTATTTAGTAAGGCTTCCAAACCGATTAATATCCGCTGGATAAGAACCGGCTCTAAGCCATTCTGAAAATTCATTAACGTATCGTATTATAGCCAGTTTTTGACGAATTTTAGAATAAAAATCATAAGATTTGATAGCCCGATCCTTCCTAACCTCGGAGCTAACAAAACTAGTTAGAATCTTAAAACTTTTCCAGCTGTCCTTATTACAATACGATATAACTATTAAAGCTTTTATTTTAATTTATGAATTTTTCTTTTTAATTTCGTCACATAAATGTAATTTGACCACAATGCAACTGAGTAATCTTTGGTGTTACTGTTAAAAAAAATAATTCATATAAAAAATCCGCGGTCACATTTTATCTGTGAGAGATGGAAGTACAATAAAACTTAGCTTTCCTCACTCTTTATTTAAAAGGTATTACTACAGGCTGCGCCCCTAGCATCTAAGGTTTCTGTATTCAAAGAGGAAGGAAATATGAAAATATTGCCTAAAACCATATCTAGACTTAGATCTAAAACCACCCCAGGGCCTATGTAAAGCTTCCCTAAATGGAGAACTCAATCAGTTCAGTAGTTACAGACAAGACACTTATACTTATACTCATACTTAATACTTTATATTAAAGGAGGAAATATTATGAATATTTATTTATATTCCCTTCTTTCCTAATTACATGTTTAGTAGATTTATTTAGAATTGTTATTAAACATTATTTAATAGTTTATTTAATATTTGATGTCAACAAAGTTGTATTAATTATTATTCAACATGTAACAAATTGTTATTCAAGAATTGCGGATATTTTAACAAACATGCCAAGTTTTTCTTTTATAAGTCAAGCTCCTCTTTAAGTTTTATGTAAAGTGTGAAATTAGTTTTTTTTCATAGAAATTGTCAACAAAAATTTATAAATCCCTATATAAAAGTAACAGGATCTCTGTCTGTGTACACCTTAGGATCTCGCTAACCGCTGAACCGATATGGTCTCCTTTACAGTGTAACTTCTCATAGGTCCTGGGAAGCTTTATAGCTATTTGGGGGGAGAGTAACACCCCCCTCCCAAATGAAATATCCAAAAATATAAGATTACCCTATTTTGTTGAAAATAAAATTCTACAAAAAGTATTTTTATATTATTTTGGGATAAAAATTTTAACAAAAAAGTAGGAGGAGTATAAAATGAATTTGTAGAAGTAAGAGAACCAAATAGAGAGTTACATTATGGAAGGAAAGACAGATATTTACAGACATACAGACTAATAAAATAGCTTTGCTTAAAAAAAATTAAAGCAATAACGAATACCAAATATTGATAGTTTAACCATGAGTTCAATGACAAAAAATTAATGGGGTCATAAATTTGTTGTTAGATAAACTAATATTTGGCCATAAAACTATTTTGCAAGCCTGGTCACTTCTTAACCATAGGTAACTTATTACATGCAATTAATTTTTGTGACAATTTCAAAATGAATTAAGAATTATAAATAAATTTTTGAAGCCGCTCATTTCAGAAAACTTTGTCACTGTCGTTTAATTTTTGCCCTTTTGTCGGTTCAGCGGTTAGAAAGAACATTCGGTACAAACAAGCAGACAGACACACAGACAGACAAACATCCTTTTACTTTATTATAAGGATTATCTTGTTACTTGATTTAAAACCCGCGGCCTTAGCGTAAATGATAACGTGCCTGCTTGCTGTCAGGGAAGTATCAAGTTCGAGTTTGGTAAACAAAGCGTCATACTGTAGACGTTAAAAATGGTACCTACTGCAGCTATGTCTGGCATGTGACACTATTATTGAAAGTAAAGATAATTCCTTGGCGCAACAGATTACAACGCACAGTTAAGAATTCCAGACAAAAGTCGTGCAATCAAAGGGTTGGTTGTCTGTTGCATTTTACTTAACATAGCATCCTTGGGTATCGCATTCCCTTACAAGCGGATTATCTGGCTTCTCTAGATGATCACTTAAATCGAAGGATGTATTCAACTAGGAAGGATGGGACTGAATTTTAGAATTATTACATATATCAAATGTCATGTTAAGGTCAAAGATACATAAATTACCAATTTATCATTCTGAGTCCGTAATGTTTTATTCTGTCGAGTCTATATTATTAGGATTATAACTTTTCTTTACTGCAGTTTTAAATTTAAGCCTGAAATTTGACTAAGCTTAAGTTCTCAATTAAGTGTCAGAGGCTTCACCAATATCCTCTAAGGGCTAAGTTTATCTCCCTCTAACATTGATTGACCTACTGTTAACATTCCAAGTTCCAATATTTGGCTTTCCTTATTGGACAATTGGTTTCCTAGATCTTACTGGACATACTTAGCGAATTTTGTATTTTTGATTACTTAGATTAGGATTTTGCTGTTCTTTTTAAAAGGAATAGTTATTTATCGCTTAGTATTATTACCAGTTTACCGCGGAAATTAAATGAACAATTATCGGATTAGAACCTTTTTTTAGTCGCGAGATGCCGAACTGGATATAATACGATGTTAACCATAGTTTTCTTGTATGGATGGTTCTATTCAACCGGAAATTAATCGGTTTCTAATAAATACGAGTAAATGTTTTAAATACTGACCAATAAAACAAAAAAAAATTAAATTAAAAAAAACCACAAAATTAAACAAAGATTAGATATAAGAGTCCTTGTTAAAATTTGAATATTTGTAGGTTGCTCTAGATGAAACAATGGCCATGAAACATGTGAACGAAGATAATGAAATTACAAAAGAAGGATTTTTGAAAATTGCCACGGACGCAAAATTATTAGGTAAAATAAATTATTTTCTGGACGTATATTTTTAAAAATTAATTATTTGTTAATTTGCGTACTATGTTTCAAATTCTATAAGTAAAGAAAAAAGTGTTATTAAACGGTTTTTTAGGATATTTTTAAGATATGAATTTTTAAAAATGATTCAAGATAATTAAAGGGTAAGTAAATGTAAAAATATTCAAATTAAACCTTAAAACTAGGTAGGTTAGGGAATACCCCCCGCAGGGTTACCTGTTGTTTGTGTATAAATTATTTTTATTATAGATCCCAATGCCAAGAAACCAGGTGATGTAACTAAAAGTGTTCTCTAACTTATAACTTATCTTCTATCTATCTAAAACTATAAATAAAACATTAAAACTAAGAATTTTACAACTTTCCTTAGAGAGATCTTTTTAAAAATTGCTAGATCTAGTGCAGTTCACCTTTAAAATGTTCCTGTTAACGATTATCTCCAATTAGACTGAAGAAAATACGTAAAACAAGTCTTTTCTGCGCGAGAAAAATCTATACGTTCCACCGTTTGTCCGTTAGCAGCCTTTAAAATTCATAGATTTTTGAAGATAATATTTACCAGGAACATTTCAATGTGAATTGAACCAGATCCAAATTGTTTGATTTCTAGTTTCATCTATCTTCTATCTTTTCCATTCAGGTTTACCTATCTTTAAATTTATTATTTGAAAAATCAACAAGACCAATTTTGTCTTGAAGTAGAGCAGGAAAAACAAGTTCAAAATAAAACAAAAAATTGAAACTTTGGTAGACCGAATCTACACCCCTGAGGGTTTATTGTCATAATTTATAGGAAATACGATTTACATGTGTCACCTTTAAATGGAGATTATAGTGCCTGTAAAAAAGGACGTCATACTGGCCTACCATAGGTCAATTAAAATGTATACTTTCCTTTCATTGGACAGTGTTGGCCTATCATTGGTCATTTGTATTGTATATTG
Organism: Acartia tonsa; assembly: GCF_053477335.1. Classification (NCBI taxonomy): domain Eukaryota; kingdom Metazoa; phylum Arthropoda; class Copepoda; order Calanoida; family Acartiidae; genus Acartia; species Acartia tonsa. The sequence continues at coordinate 29,983,815 of NC_137267.1, forward strand.
TCATTTTCATATAGGCACTATGAAAAGCTTTCTTTCTAATATTATGGAGTGTGTAGAAGTAAGACTTACCCATCTTATAAAATAAATTGGTATACATAGACATAGGCAGTTAAAGAGTAGCTGCACCTATTATAAAAATTATATACATACTTTGTAAATATTTTAATTAATTTTTCATTTCAAAACCTCAAAAACAAGAAGATTATTCAGATCATACTTTTATTTCAATGTTATTTCTACTTTTTGGTTTCTTTATTTCAAAAAAAACATAAAAAACATAAAAAAAAACATTAATGTTTATTATTTTGAGCAAAATAAAACATTAAACATAAACTAAATTATTTTTTATATTATTATATCATCCTATCAATAGAAGTGTTTTCATATTCATTTATAAAATAACAGACTTTTAATATTTTCATTTATTTAATTTCATTGTTTAATCATCATAATTTATCTTTTTAAAACACATTTTTTTCATTCCTAATAATAAGAACACCAACTTTTTCTGAAGAAATTAGACTGTTTGAACAATAATTACTAAACCACTCCTCAAACAAATCTTGATCCAATTTTCTATCTTTTACACATAATTTTAAATCTCTCATAATCATTATCATAAATTATTTGTTTTATTGTTGATTTGCCAATAATTCCGACTTAACCTAACCTATTTAGACTTCGATATGATGGATGGTAAAACAATATTGCCTTCAATGAAGACACGGAAAGGCCCGTCAACCCCGAGTAAAACCATGAAACCTAATATGAATGGAGCTCCCGGAGGGGTAGGTTTCTTTTGTAGCAGGGCTTCTCTATAGTTTTCCTTTTTGTAAGATCGTACAAACTATCTGCCATAGATTACTCGGGTGTTGATAGGACGGGGGAGGTCAGAAAAAAAACCAGCAACCATTTAAACGCTTCTCTAAAAAGCACAACCAATTCTGACCAGTATTTCACAAGATCTTTAGCTTCTAGCCTCCAGCATCTATAGGGGCTCTGATTTGGTAGAGGCTAGAAAAATTGCTCAATACCAACCCCAAGGCTTAAATCTGAAAATAAAATAGCATAATTTCATCAATGAAACTATGTGAAGCTTACCTAAAAAAGAAATCGATTCAGTAGTTTTATGCTACAGAAATCATACTACTTAATATCTTTACTAGCGGCTACGCCCCTAGAGGCCTCTAGTGGAACTTTTAATGCTTTTTTTATTTCAAATATCTTATAAGAGAAATAATTGGTTTATTTTTCGTTGAAGTCTCTTTTTTGGGAAGGGTAATTTTTTTCTAGGGGCGATTTTTCTTGCGAGGGTGGTGGTACCCTCCCCCAAAATAGTTATAAACCTTCCCGGGACCTATGAGAAGCTACCCTGTTAAGGAGAACCCGATCGGTTCAGAGGTTAGCGAGATCCTTTGGTACAAACACACAGACATACACACAGACAAGCAAACATCCTGTTACTTTTGTATAAGGATTAAAGAAGATTTATTCTACAAATAGAAGTTATTTCATAACAATAAAAGTATTTAGTGCAGCAATATTGAAAAAAATAAACCAAAAAAGGCGACAGGAATTTCTACATTTTCAGTGAAACTGTTTTGTCTTTCCTAGATTAAATAATTAAAACGTTTTTTCAGGGAGGATTACTGTGTTGTTGGGGCGGGGAAGTTGCAGAAATGGATAAAAATGTTGATAAGGTAATAAATAATTTTTGCAGCTTTTGAAATATTTTTTTTCAGCAGCTCGACTTAGAAGAAATCTGAAAACTTGCGTGTGTTTCGTAGAACTTGAATTGATTTGATAGAATGGGTAAAAGTTTTTTAAAAATTAATTTAACCCAACATATATCCGCTCATTTTAGTAGGCTTCTATTTCTTTATTTTCGCAAACTTAATCTTCCTGAAATCAGATGATTAGGCGCTGTCACACAAAGTACCCTCTGAGACCCCCTCCCCCTCCTCATTTGCAAAAAAAAAAGGGAGGGGGTAGTTTTTTCTTGGTCATGTTGGGTTAGGGTATAGGTCCCGCAGGGTTTGAGTCCTTCTAAGGGATTAGGCATAGGAGAAAAGATTATCCCCCCTTTATTTTCAATTTATCTAAAAAATCAGGGGTTGGGGGTTGTCATCAGTGCTCAACCGTCTAACCGTTTATTTACTTGACCCACTAAACCAATAAACTTTAGGATGAATTTCAATTAATAAATATGATATATATTTAGATTGAGTATGCCTTCCGTAAGCTAGATACAGATGGGGATGGATTTCTATCTTGGGAAGAATTTCAACAGGTACAGGTAGATAGATAGGAAGTAAGATTAATAGATAGATAAATATATACACATAGGTAGATAAACATAAGACCTTGCTCAGGCTAGATACACATAGAGATGGCTTTCTATCTTTGAAAGAATTTCAACAGGAAAGATAGAAAGATATGCAGACCTTATGCAAGCTAGATGCTTATATGGATGGCTTTCTATCTTGGGAAATATTTCAACCATTACAGATAGATAGATATATAAAAAGAGAGATAGGTTAAAGAAGAGAAAGGATAGAAAGAGTGATAGCTAAATATATACACACCTTCCTATAGATGGTTTTCTATTTTAGGAAGATTTTAAAAATTTTAGATAAACATTTAAACAGACAAGTAAATTTAAATACAGACAAGAGGAAAGATACGAAAATAGACAAAGAGATACAAAAAGAAAAGGGAGAGACAGACATACAGAAGGATAGACATAAAGATAGATATAGATAAAAAGAGTGTTAACAGACATAATTATAGAGAGAGAAAGAGAGATAATTTTTTATATTTAACTGAATTTTAAGAATGTTTAAAACTAAAGTTTTAAAATTGAGTTGAGGGGAAGCTACTCTAAAATAACATAATTTTATATGTTCAGATAGCTGTGAAGATGAGACAAAGCTAATCTAATATTACCTAACTTGTATGTTCAGATAGTTGTTAAGATGAGACGAAGCTACTCTAAAATAACCTAGTTCTGTATGTTCAGATAGCTGTGAAGATGGATCCAGATCAAGCAGAAAGAATATTTAATGCTTGTGATCAGGTAATTTCAGGGATAAGACAATGAATGATAAATATGTATGTCACAAATGATGATTAAGATGTGCACTACATTTGTACACTAGATTATAGGATAAACACTACTAGTTTTGAAACAATACAGCTTATATCAACGACGCAATTAATTCGGAAAAAATCACGAATCTATACATGTTTTTCCGCTGGGCGCATCAAATTGTAAAATTGAGATCTCTCCATTTGCCCCCTAAATATTAATTTACACCTGTTTCGCTTGTTGGTTATGCCTTATGTCTGGAACCAACCAATCATGGAACCAAGTTTAATGAAAAGTTTTTTAAGTCAACAAATAAGATAACGTGGTAATAAAACTGGGTACCACTGTAATTTACAGTCCATTTTACCCTTCTTTAATTAGACAAATATCCATTAATACGAGTAAAAATTTTTTGGGCGATTTATTTTCACAAGTAAAGTGTGTTACTTTATTTTATGTTTTATTATTATTTGGCCACAACTTGATCAAAAATGCTCACAAATTAGACCTTATTTGACCAAAGATGCTCAAATAGTTCCTTTACAAGCCCAATCAATCAGTTTTAAGATATCTTTATATTTCAAGGAAAATTGATGAAAATACTAAAAAACGGCAAATTTGGGTGTTACCTTTTATATGCACAGATACCATAAAATCAACAGAAAAAATACTTATTTTTACTTTTCTCTCATTTTTAAAGTTTGATTCTGTTACATTGGCTATTCTTGAAGGGATTTATGCATTGATTATACTGAAACATAATATTGGACAGAAATTAATGTATTTCAAAGAAAGAAAATTTTTAAAATAAGAAATTCGACCTCTATCACTTCAGAGGACAGCTGCAAACCTCCAGTTGTTAGGATGTAGTTAAATACTTGTTAGCAATAATAATTAGCCCAAAAAGTATAACAAATTTTTTTTTAATATGGTAAAAAAATTATAATCTAAATCTTAATTTTGGGGATGATGATCTTAAAGACGCTCTTGCTGTTGGTGATGATGACCCAGATGGTATCCAAATACATCAGCATTATGACAACTTATCTATTAAACTATGGTCCGATTTTTGTATTTGTAGCATTCTAAAATCAAGAGAAATCCCAAAACATACAATCATGGTTTTTAAATTCTCCAATTCATAAGGTAAATATAGTAGTTTTTAAAAGATGGTTATATTTCTTGTTACAACTTTTAATTGGAGGCTGCTACAAATACAAAAATTGGACCATAGTTCAATAGATGAGTTGTCATAATGCTCATGTACTTGGATACGATCAGGGTCATCATCACCACCAGTAAGAGCGTCCTTCAGATCATCATCCCCAAAATTAAGGTTTAGATTATCATTTTTTTACCATATTAAAAAACTTTTTGTTTTACTTTTGGGGTTAATTATTATTGCAAACAAGTATTAAACTATATCCTGTCAACTGGAGGTTGGTAGCTGTCCTCTGAAGTGATAGAGGTCGAATTTCTTATTTTAAAAATTTTCTTTCTTTGAAATACATTAATTTCTGCCCAATATTATGTTTCAGTATATTTGAATGCATAAATCCCTTCAAAAATAGCCAATTTAACAGAATAAAACTTTAAAAATGACAGAAAAGTAAAAACAAGTATTTTTTCTGTTGAATTTATGGTATCTGTGCATATAAAAGGTAACACCCAAATTTGCTGTTTTTTAGTATTTTCATAAATTTTTCTTGAAATATAAAGATATCTTAAAACTGATTGATTGGGCTTGTAAAGGAACCATTTGAGTATCTATGGTCGAAAAAGGTCTGATTTGTGAGCATTTTTGACCAAGTTGTGGCCAAATAATAATAAAACATAAAATAAAGTAACACACTTTAAAGTTTTATCCTAAAAAACTAATTTTGCTTGATTATTGTGTATTTTGATGAAATTTCTTACTAAAAATGTGGTTGGTTTGAAATCTCACTGTTGGAATTTGTCATCTTGAACTTCCATAACGATTATAACCCACATCCATAACTTGAAAAAGAGGGAAATAGTAAATCAAATATAGTACATAATAGATGCATGATGAAATTGTTCTACCAATTTCAAACATTACAGCAAAATTTTTTTCTGTTTCTAGGATGAAACTGGCAAGATCACACTTGAAGACTTCCGTATGATAGCTATGAGCAGACCTTCCAAACGAGACTCAACGTAAGACCTGTGGTGGTGGACAGCTACCTCCACACATCCCTCGTCAACCCGGCATCTTCCTTCCATAGCTCCTTAGTGTTAGCACCACCTTTTATCTCCTTCACCACACTCTATCTCTGTGTTGTGTTGTCTCTCTATGGCGCTAAGTGCAGGGCTATAGTTCAGGCAATTTTTTTCTTCATTTCTTCAGAGAAAATAATTTGGAAAACAATTTGTTACGTACCATTAAAAATTTTGGTAACTAATTTTTTTTTGGATCAAACATGCAGTATATAAAAATTCCACCAATAAATTAATCTAGATTTTTAGAAAAGGCTTAAATTTTAGGAATTAAAAATAATGTTTCACATAAGTATTATATCATACAGATTGTAAATTAAATGGAAGGGTGTTCAACAAAATGTTTTCTAGTATTAATAAATCTTTGTTAAAAATTTTAAAATGGATCATATTTATAAAAAATATTAATTAAAATCCTTTTAAACCAGTATAAAATTCAGTCTGTTCCTTGCTTAAAATTCGTTCTCAAACAAAAAACAATGTTTCAAAAATTAATATTTTAGTTTTTAAATTTAAATACGTTCCATTTTACTCTATTGTATATATTATTGTTCTAGATTATGTATATTAACCATAATTTTATATATGTATGTTTTTACTTCTTTTACAAAATCCTGTTTATTAGACGTTTTTTCATCATTTTAACGTATATTTTTTTGTCCTTAACTTCATTTATATAGTCCTTTTGATTTGGTGTTTTTTTTCTACATATCCTTTTTTTGTATTCCTATTTTATTTCCAATTCATATTCATTACAATTATTAGATTTTCTCATATTCATCACTTCACTTTGTTTATGTTCGTTTTTATTTTAATTATTGTTGTATCTTTTTACATTATATGTGTAGTTATTTCATATCAGGGATCTAAAGGGATAAGACAATGGTCGATAAATTGATGTAAATCCCCATTGATGATACATAAAATTACCCATTCTGTTGATTACAATAAGTGGTTGAAACGCTTAAACACCCTACTTAATTAACCAATCAATCAAAAATAACAAAAGTCCCCCAAGTTTTTATGACAACGAATAAGAAAACGTTATTATAAAACTTTAATGACTAGTGTAATAAACAGCCTAATTTCCCCTCCCTCCCTGCTTTCATGTAGATGTTTTCATGATCTATTAATTGTTATTATTATCACCTATTTACCTTTTTTTAAAACCTCAAAACAACAGAATTTAATGATCCCTGTAACAGTTTGAAAGTAAAATTAAATTTTTGGAATTTCTGGGACGATCAAGCACAAAGTTATAAGTAAACAATCTATCGAAATAAGATTTAAATGTTTGTACGTACAATTTACAGAAACATACTGTGCTGAAGAAATTTAAGTGTCTTAATTTAATTGAACTCTACTTTTATGGATGTTACCATCCTTGTTTGATAATATTTTATCCTTGTTGGATTAATAAAAAGCATTGGCGATCTTTTTACAGACTTTAGTAATGATACACATGTGTCCAAACCTTTTATACCAAATGATCAAGTAATGCTTTTTAGTATAAATTATTTTTGGCTGGTTGGTTTAGCTAACATTTATCTGCAACATTTTTCTGTTGACTAAATAAATAATTTTCTTGTTTGGTGGTGTTGGGTAATGTCAAATTTATCATTTGGCAAAAGTTTGATGGAAAGTTTTGTTGTCATGCAGGGGTGTATTTTATCTGATAAAAGTTAAAAGTCATTCCCTACCCCCTTTTCATTGTTTTAAAGCCATCTTTCTATCCCTTATTCCTGGCAGAAAAATATGCATATCTTTACATAATAATGATTAGAAATAATACATTCTTTGACAAATATTACATTTTTTAATTAGATTTTTGTATTTCAGAATCCGAAGTCCTGAGAGTATCCAAAGTATTTAACATCCAGTCTTATTTATCAACCATGGTGTTCTAAAGTACCCATTAAAGTCGTCGGATTGGCCTGGCAATGATTAAAACAAGATCAATCAAGTCAAAATTTAAACCTTTCTGAATACGTGAGGTTTACAACATCTAATAAAACTATAATTAATTAATGTAAAGTGATTAGACGCCTATTTAGAAGTATCAACAACAATACACAAAGACTTGAAGAAAACTTTACAACTATTTTCTTTTCTTTTACTTAAAATTTTACCTATTTATTTTTGTAGAATATCCTCTGACCTAAAAACCCTAGAAAATAAAACCACTTATTCTACTACATAATTAAACTATATTTTATCATATTATTTTAGCATTTACATTGTATAAATCAGGTCTCGGCACTTGTTCCTAAAATGGCAATTCGTCTGTGCAGCAGCCCCCAAAAAGTATTAATTTACGCGTATGCCGAGCCCTGGTATAAATAAATATGCATTAATATTTGCTGAATATAATAATACAAATCTATATCTAAGAATTTATAATTTTCGTCATAAAGCAAACAGATATTACTTAAAAATAGAATTTTAGTTCATTCATTACAAATATATCATTATATCATAAAACTCATCAAAATTAGTTTCAGAATAAATATCTTTTGGGGCTGAAACGTTTATACCTAAAAAGTAATATCTAACACTAGTTTGTTGTTTTTTTGTTAGAAAGTTTGTCGTAACAAAATGTAAATTAAAATGTTAACACATCCTATAATCCTCAAAAGATCCATATCCCACACACCCCTTCATCCTTTTTTTTGTAGTGAAGGTATTCTAAATACACTTTGTCTGTTTGTCCTTACCGCTATGATGGAAAAGTGATTCTCTCAGCTGCTTTTTAAGATAGGCTGCTGATTATTTTGTGTTATCGCTACCAAGGTATACCACTTTCTTAGGTCTGTCAATCATGCTACAAAAGACATAATTATACACTTTAAAAATATTTCATTATTTCATATCGTAAAATAATATTTTTATGACCTCTTTTTCTACTCCATAACTCACTTTCACCGCATGTCATTGTCCAATCATGATTTTTGTATTTATAAAACTTTGGGTGCAAGTCCATTGACCCCTAAATTTTACTTAGAGAGGGGAGTTGGGGAGGTGGTAACTTAGAATAATAGAGAAATTATTCTTTTTAATTTTGTAAAGAATTAACTTGTGGAATAACAATATTGTGTGTTAATGTAAAGGTTGAAAACAAATTAAAACATAAAATGTGTATGAAAGTTTAGAGCAATTTCTAATTTTCATGAAAAGAAGCTGGTAGAGAGGGAATATTGGAATGTCAATTATACCGGTACCCAAAGTTGTATTTATTTATTGACTTCAATAAATTTTAACTTTAAATAAATCTTGATAGTAAAAACTGGCAGTGTTTAGACTTTTCCACCAATAATTTTCGCTTCTAAGAATTGACTATAATTTAAGATTTAAATTTTCTGATTTGGTCTACATGATATATAAATAAAAAGAGGGAGGTGAGGGAATAGATTTAAATTAAATTGAAAGGAAAATACCTAAACGACTAGGTACCTAATGTTTTATTTTTAATAAATAAAATAACTTGTTTTGTGCCATAAAATTTAACATAGTTTTCTTTCCTTCTATAAAGGTAAATAAAATGTGGTCTGTATTTTAAATAAAAATTTTAGTCTACCGATTAGCAAGATTTTTCGCAACAGTCAAACATGTTAAGCATCATAAAAGAATTTATTTTTTATAATTTTCATTCTATCCTATTAAAATGCTTTGCTTCTTTAGACTCGAACATCCTTGAATTTGTATGTAAATAAAATAAATTATGCTAGTTTGACTTTTGGAAAGCATTTGACAAATATGCCGCAGTTTTGATTTTGTAAATAATAAGTATATTTAGTACAGACTTATGATTCTAGTTTATTAATCCTTTTTTTTCTGCCTGAATTTATTATTAAAAGCGGAGCTTTACTACATTTAAGGTGAACAAGCTAGGAACTTTAAAACATGTTAAAAACGTTCCAGTTATTTCAAACCTTGTAAGGATTCCTTTATCGATTAGTTATGATCTTTCATAGAAATTCTGATATCTTAGCAAGAACTTTAAATGTGTTCATTTTGACACTATAAAAAATAAGTTTTTGTCTTTATAACTTTATTATTGTTGGTTCCTACGACGATTAGAAGTTAAAACAATAGGCACAGACTTTTAATGTTCGTTTATCCACAATTATAATTGATGGACTTTTCTTTTATGGATGTTGTCATCCTTGTTAATATGCGTTTTGTGCTGTAGAGTTATGATATAAAATTTGTATGTAACCACAAATGTAATAAACAAACCATTGATTATTATATAAATAAATAAGTATATGAAATAAATTATAGTGCGTAAAGTATATTTGTATAAAATATTGAAGATTACATTATCGCAGTCGAAAACATTCCACAAAAAATGTATTTTGGAGGAGTATTTCTAGACCGACCTACAAATTAGACAAACAACAAATTGTGTCAAAAATGATTCATGTGACGTCATAAAAATGGGGGATTGTCCATCTCTTTTTTAGGAGTTTTCTTTCCCACTTCTCCTCGCATCTCCCTCATTTTATGACGTCACATGGATCATTTTTGACACAAATTACAGTAATACGATGTCCTCTATAGCATTACAGACAGAACGACGACGGACCAATTGAGTTATAGAACCAAGAAAATTTTATGATTCACAAACGGAACAGTTAAGTTTCTCAAAACGTAGCTGATAGACGAGCGGACACTTTTATTGAGTAGCTTCTCTTCAAATAAGTATGGAGTATTCTATTGAACTGAATAAAAGATATGTTAATTCGCATTAAGCGACAGGTTGACTTTTCAAATATGACTTTATTACAACATAAAATTTACATAAATGGAAACTTGCTGAGTTATGTCAGGTTATTTTACTGCGCAGGTTTATGGGTGATATATTTAGGGAAAAAAAGGTATAGTCATCAAATCAGTTACTTTTTTCTAGCAAAAGTATGAATTGAATTATCAGAAAATTGCATTTTAGATATGGATACTTATTGCCCTCTTACAAGCATAACTACTCTTTAATTTGAAATGTTAACCTGTCTGTCCTTCTTAGAGAAAACGTGAATTTCTTGGCGATAGACGCCTGAATTCTTTGGATTAATTTGTTTCTGAGAAATGAGGAGCCACTCTATGATAGTTTTCTCTTTTAGTAATTTTAAATGAAAGATATTCGTTGGTGGGTAAGTTTTTAATAGCGAATCTAATCTATTTTTCACTTTGTCTGTCTGTAGGGAAAGGGAGAAAATTTGATATTCTCGGCTGTTATTAAAGAAAGACTACTTATTTATTTTCATGAGGATATCCCTTTCATAAGAGCAAACAGTAAACAAATTATCTTGTCTGTCGGTCATGATAAAAAATACATACATATATTTTTATAGGTAAAGGTTTCTTGTTGTTCTAGTAAATTTTCTTTTTCTTCTTCTTTTGGTTATGAACAATGAACATCTGCCCTATAATATTAATTTTCACGTTTGGTCATGATAAAAAATACATACATGTATATTTTTATAGGTAAAGGTTTCTTGTTGTTCTAGTAAATTTTCTTTTTCTTCTTCTTTTGGTTATGAACAATGAACATCTGCTCTATAATATCAATTTTCACGTTTGTCCATCCGTTTTGTTTTTGTGCGATGCTACTTATGGATGTTGTCATCCTTGTTAAAATACATTTCTTAATGTCACTTTTATGTTACCTTTATTTCTGATATAAAAAAGTACAAATTTTCTGACACTAAAATATTCAAAAAAATACGAAATAAAGTTGAGGGTAATGATTTGAATCATATTAAATGGGTGTATATCTATTTTCATGAAGGTTTACCCAAAATTGACAAATAAGTTTAATCTATAGGTATAGTCTAAAACAAAAAAAATCATATTAATAACAAAATTTTCATTTTTATCATCACTTTAAAAAAATGGTCAAAAATTGCTCAAAAATTTATAATATCGTAAGTCAATTGGAACAACAAAGGCATAATTTTCAATCTTTTAACACTAAAAGTCATTAGGTACTATTCACATGATAAATAGTTTACAAAAATAAAAAGATACAATACTATTTCCAAATACTTTTAATTTTCAAATCCAGAGAGATATATGTTCGTCAAAATTATTTAAAATCAGAGTTAATGTTTTAACATAAAAAATCATTCAAAATTAAGCTAAATTTCAAAATATAAATAATTTTCCTAAGTTCTTCATTCTTGGTTCGGGCATAAAAGTGATATATTAAAACATAGAATTATGCTTTCTGTTGATTTGTTTGATTGTTCATGGCATTGAAGAATTTAATGCATACTCAGCACTCTTTCTTCTAAATATAAGAACTTTATGAGATCTCAAAACATCTTCTCTAAGGACTGAAATTGAGTGCCCTCGCCCAACTACCATTTTTATCGGGGATTACTTAAGCAGTAGCATGCAAAAGGTGTATGTAAGCACCCCCTTAAACAAGATTTTAGGCACAACTATCTACCTTTTCCTTTTCCCATCCATTCAAGGTTTCACTCTACCCCCCCCCCCCCCCCCTATGTATAGCTGTGCACTCAATTTAACTAAGGAATAAGAAAAACGGTAATAAATTGATGTAAATCCTCAATTATGATATACTAAATCAATCATACTGTGGATCTAAGTTATTGTTTAAAAAGTGATTCGAAAATACTAATTTGAACCAATCAATCAAGTTTAAATTAATTAACTAAAGTTTATAAGCAAACAAGAAAGCATTTTATGAAGTATAGGTTCCATTGTAATTTACATTTATATTCAATGTTCGCTCCATTCCAGTAATATATTGGTCTAGACTCTAGATATCCTTTTATATTAAGTAGTAAGCTTTCTGACTGTAGCGAAATCCCTAGCTAACCGCTGAACCGATATTTTTCTCCTTTACAGTAAAGCTTTTTATAGGTCCAGGGAAGGTTTGTAACTATTTTGGGGGAGGGCATCTCCACCGTCCCAAGATAAATCGCCCCTAGAAAAAAATGCCCCCACCCCAAATAGTTTTTCTTTTTCAAAATTAAACTTACCTAACCCTGTAGGCGTCTAGGGGTTTAGTTAGCCTCTTGTTTGGCTAAATAGTATCCTTCATTGAATAAACTGAATTACCTATAGGATACAAGAGGTTCCAAAATGACCTTTCCAACATCAACCTTCCCCGGAGTTTGCACTGTGGCTGGATGTCGCCTTCTAAAAAATTTAAACATCCCTCAATAACCCATTGTGTTAGGATATATTAAAACAAGGACGTCCAAGCTATTTTTTTTTTTTTTTTTTTGGGGGGGGTGTAATCTTTATGGAATATAGGCAATGATTTCCAAGCTTTTTTATCTTGGCGGGGTAAAGTCACCCCTTTACCCCCTCCCCCCTGGACGTCCCTGCATTAAAAATAAATTAAAATAAAACTAGAGAAATTTTCTATGGTGTAAATTAATTATACAGCGATAAAAATATTAATACTACAGTACTCAACCCTTCCCCCTTAAAAAATAAGAAAAAAGATATTTAATGATATTTACCTTCTAGAAAAAAGTGTGGGTTGGTTCTCATCGCTGACGATCCCTTTTATCTGTATCAGATTCTAAAATTAAATAAATATCTGCCCTTAGAAGCTGACTCAATAACAGTCAGCTGTTCGCTATATTGTTTGACAGAGCCGCAAGGACGAACACCGATATCACATGTCAAAGTCAACTCCTACTATGATCTTTTCATCCATTTATAGAGATATGGCTGTAGACTACCTTTATCAGAGATTTTGGCTACTTAGTTTAAATTTGGGGAACCAATTTCAATTAATTTGGATGGGGGTAGAACTTGAGTGAACAAAAATAGGGGCTTTGATTAAATTGGAGGTTTTCGACGTTGCTTTAAGGGGGAGGGATATTTATCAAAAACCTTATGTGTGTTTTAGGAGGGGCGAGGCGGTGTAGTAACAACCCCCAACCCTACCAATGTTCTTGACAAAATGAAATACCTGGAAGTTGATACCAGTGGCATTAAAGCATTTCCTCCGTTTAGCCTCTTGATGAGCCCAATATGGACAGTAGGAATGTTTAAATTTCTCTAGTTTCAGAATGTTTTTTCAATATTTTATACCCGACTTAAATTAAACAAATTTCAAATTAGCGGCTTTCCATTATAGGTATTTCTTTGGATTTGCATATCTTCTTGGTTCAACTATATTTCCCAACAAGAATATTATTACTTCTTGTGCTTATAAAGCATTTAGGTATATTTCAAGTACAATCGTTGAAAATTAATAGCACAGCTGCCATTTACGTTCTCAGTGTAGAACTCAATCGTTTCAATAGTTAGCAAATGAACAAATAAAAAAAACTTTTAAAATATTAAGGAAAAAAGAGAAAACATTAGAAGTTAGATACTTTAACTTTTCCGGCATTACTTTCAAGACAGAATTTCAAACACATAAATCAATTCTTATACAACATTATGCTGCTATGCACTAGGAGCTTTTTATTTTAATGAGGGGGCAAAAGAATATCCCAAAACCGTAAAAAATTTTTATCTAAAAATAAAATAGCCTAAAACCAACCTGGGTCCTATGCAAAGTTTCAATAAATGGAAAAACTAAATTTGTTAAGGGTTAGCGAGATCTTAATGGAGAAACAAACAAACGAAGAAACCTAACTATTTGATAATCAATATACGGTAAAATGGTTAAAAAATAAAACAACATTCTTTCCTATATCAATCTCTGTTTCTGACCCCGAAGATTTAGAGCCAGATGGTCTCAAGGTCTCATTTACACCACACTTTATCAATATTCAATTTCATAGAAAAAAAAGCAGCGTGCGAAAAATAACCAAAAATAAATGAATATTTACATCCCAATGTAATAAATGCTGGAGCGATAGTAAATGCAATATCTACTCACACCAAATGTTGCATTTTTGCAATGGAATGATTTTTAGTAGCGAAGCTACTCTATAATTCGAAATGTCCGTCCGTCTGAGACAAAGTGGGGGAAACGTGATTTTCTCGGCTCCTATAAAAGATAGACAGCTGCAATTTTTAGTGAAGATTCTTATAACATATGCCCATCTAATCTATACATTGTTTTGTCCAACCATTTGTCATTTGGGGTGCTAGATCGATTCCTACATTTTCATGCTTTTCTAATTTTCTCAACTCCTTTTTAAGATAATGGGCTGAAATTTTCAGGGATTGCTTAATTTACATTTTACATATTTTCCTTAAGTTTTATTACGATTTTTTTATTAATAGGGGTGCTAGATCGATTCCTAGATTTTTAGGTTTTCTATTGTTTTCTCAATTCCTATTCAAAATTTACGGTTGAAATTATCAGGGATTGAATATGCTAATAGTCTACATATTTCCATCAAGTTTCATTAAGATTTGTTTATATATTGTGGTGCTAGATCGATTCCTAGATTTTTAATTTTTCGTGATTTAAAGGTTGCGTGATTTTGAAATTTTTGTCATTTCCCTATTTCATCAAATATATAGGATGACGCTGGTATATGGTAAATATATTCATAATATACATTCATAATTTCTGAGCTTCGCTACTTATGGATGCTGTCATCCTTGTTTTAGACTTAACAAAGAGAAGCGTTTTGACAAATAAGCATAATGGTAAATTATTTATTCTAAGCATTTTATATCTAAGCATATCATTTACAGACGGACATGGTAACTTAAAGAGTGGTATCACGACTTAGACCAGTAAATAAGAATTTTATAATAAGTTAAGTAATGCTTAGAATAAAAATCAAGAATTTAATTTTCTTCGTTGTATGAATTTGAACCTTGTTATAACTGTTATAACGGCTGAATGGATTCTTTAAATTCACTTCGATTTTCTGACCACTATAAAATTGTAATAAAATAAGAATATGCATTAAATCAATAAAACTATAAATGTGTTGCCATATTTTCTTAATTCATATTTTAAAGAAATATTCCTACACATTTTTCAAAAAAGTTAAGCGTGAAAATAAGCAATAAACAAATAAATGAACATTCAGACAGACATCCTTAAATTTTTATATTGGTAGGTATAACTCACTATTTGTTTTAATTAAGACTTACGTTATGAATTGATTGTTTTCAACATTTAGGTCTGTGAAATATGTTGGCTTGTGCGGCAACCCTATTTCAATGGATGTATTATTACTTGGATCTTACGCCAGATTTTCATGTAATTTTAAAAAATTAAACTCTGGAGCGGGCTAAAATGACGATCTCCCCCATCCCCTCCTTTACCTTATCCCCTTTCCTCCTACTGGATTAACGGCCCGGTCAATAAATACGATGGGTAAATTGCAACCTCCTATTTTCTCCTGTTTTCATCCATGTATATTCTACATCCATTCCTATTTCTTTATCAACTGCAGGTTTAATAGAATAATCTTTTACTTCTTTAGGGCTGTTTAAACCAACAACACTTCTTGTAGGTCTTAAAATATTTTCTTTCTTGACTAATAGAGGAGGCGGTTTTGAAGGATCAAAAGTTGCAATGCTTGGAAGATTTTCTTTCATCAGATTTCGCGGATTTTGTAGATTAGTCCTTGTAGATTTTGTTTGCCACATATTGGAGGATATATGCGCATTTTCTTCTCTTGGATAAACTTTAGATTCCTTAATAGTGTGTGGTGACAAAAAATCTTTTGGTTGTTTTTCGGCAATGACGTCTTTTCTGGTGTGAACTTCAAACTTGACTTTTGGCCGTCCGTTTTCATAAGTATTGCCTGTTTGTTTACCACTGGTACTTGCATTCGAATCTGATGTAAAGGAAAAATTTTAGGATTTGTCATACAAGCAAATAAAATATTGAACTTAAAATTTGAAGAAAAAAGCTATTTAATCTAGTTGCTTTAAACCGTTGAGGTTTGTCCTACCCACATGTTAACTATGTAGCTTAAAACTTTTGAATGGCCAGTAGATCTATCTATAATACAAAGTAGAACGATGTCTGTCTGTCTGTCCGTCTGTCTGTCCGTCTGAAGCTTAAGATCTCAGTAAACACTGAACCGATTGGGCTCTACTCTTCAGGGAATATACCTACTGGTCCTGTGATGGTTTTAAGCTATTTTCTTGGGGGTTGGGACACCCCCAACCCCCCAAAAAAATGAAAAATCCCCCCCCAAAAAAAAAAAATTTTTTTTTACTTTTTCTTTTTCAATCTAAAATACTAAAAATTAGGTTGATCAAACCTCTTGGGGCAAAGCCCCTAGAGGCTAGGGGCGAAGCCGCTAGTTAACATATAAAGCAAAGGTCAATCCGTTTTGCGGTAAGTGACATTTAAGCTGTATCCGTACAAACAAACATACATTGTTCTACTTTGTAGTATAGATAGAACAATGTGCTATCTAATATATGTAAAGATATTTAAAAATACTTGCCTGAAATGAAAGGAATATAGATGTTGCAGTCCTCCGACTTGTCTTGGCTTTCCTTATTTTCAGTATCATTGACAGCATTAGAAGCTGTTTCATTGTCATAAATATCAGATTTAGGGGTTGAGCTTGCTAAAATATTCTCCTGTTGTTTAACAAAATATTTAGATATTTTTTTTTATTCTCAAACGCGTAAACGTAACAAAATGACAAGCGGAAGATAGGGCTTTAATATTTGGCTCGAGCACTCAATAATAGAGATGTTTAATATTATACAATACATGGTGTTTAAAATTACTTAAATTTCCCTTGTTGATAAACAAGATTGTTTTAATTTTATTAGGATTGAGTAAAGGATGAGGGAAAGTATCATAATCTTAATGGTTTTTGGTATTCGATTTACAGCATTTTCAAAATATCCTTTCAAGCGCTTTCATAAAGTCTAAAGTGCACAAATTTAAAAGTTTTGGATTAGATTTTTATCATATTATTGTTTCCTTGTTGATATCAATGACAACGTCAAGAATGTTGAAATCGGGGAAATAACTAAAAATTATATAGGTAAGTAGCGTTTTGTATTAAAAATAAATGAAAAATTGGATAATGGTACTGACAGTACGAGTTTGTTTTTAAAAATAAAAAGCAATACCAAAACCGTAAATAAACTGCAAACATACTTTTATAACGTTTTTATAATGCACTAGCGGCTTCGCCCCTAGCCTCTAGGGGCTTCGCCCTATATAGTTATGGGAAGTCAACCCTCCTTAATAGAAATATTCAAAAAAAATATTCTTTGTTTAAATACTCTGTGGTAAAATTAAACCCAGGTTGTGCGCTTTATGCACAAAAATTTTAATTTGTACAAATTAAACCCAGGTTGTTTGCCGTATACACAAAAATTTCAATTCGTAAAAATTAAACCTAGGTTGTTCGCATACACAAAAATTTAAATTAAAAAAAAATATTTAAATTTTTTTTGGGGGGGGGGATTCATGGGGGCTTCGCCCCATGTTGCAGTGGGGTTCCCCCACCCCAATAACTGTTTTTTGTTTACAAAAATTTTAAAAAATTAAAAATTTTGGAAGTGGGGATTTTTATTTTTGGGGGGGTTGGGGTGTCCCACCCCCCAAGAAAATAGCTTAAAACTACCAGTAGGTATATTCCCAGAAGGGTAGAGCCCAATTTGATAAGCAGTTACTGAGATTTTACAAAAAATGTAAAAAAAAATTTGGGGGGGTTAGGTTTTTTTTTTTGGGGGGGGGGGGTTGGGGGTGTCCCACCCCCCAAGAAAATAGCCTAAAACCACCACAGGACCAGTAGGTATATTCCCTTAAGAGTAATATCCAATAATATCCAATATTTTAATCTAAAAATTGGCGTATTAATCCGAAAAATTGCATTAGGATTGCCATCACTGGGTCACCAGCATTTTTTTTCACTGCAGCTGCAACAGGTCAAAATATATTAAGCATCTAAAAGCGAAAGTACAACAAGATTAGAGTTCGTCTGGTTTCAAATTGCTATAAAAATTCGGAGTTTTAACAACTAATCATTCTCAAAAACTAACCATTTTAAGCATATTGTCATATTAATGATCAGAAACTACCTTAAACTTGCAGAATCCATTTCAGAAGAGGTATCTACTCTACTATGCGCACTCTAAGCATACAAAATTAAATATCAAACATATGTAAAGGCCACAGAAAAAAATATATGCCTCTAGTTAGCCCCAAGTATTTTCTGGAACCCCTATCTTATAAATAAAAAACACCTATTATATCTCATTGTTTTCAAACACTCATCATAATTACTATACAGACATCAATAGATTACTATTATTTTACTGAAACATATTTAATATTTTAAAAATGTAAAATAAGATTTAATTTGAATCCTTAGAATCATCAGCAGAACTTTCTTCGCTTGATTCATCAGAGCTTGAGTCATCAGTTTCTTCACTTGACTCACAATTACTTTCTTCAGAATCTATAGATGAATTTTAATAATTTGAACCAAGTAGATTACCTACCTTAGAATATCAACTAAACACAATAATCCGTCCAACTGTAAAAATGAACTCTTGTAGACGCAGATATTTTGTTTGTTTTTTGATGCTTTTTGATAGGTATAAAAAGCATTTTCAAACAATAAGTTGTTAACTTCCAAACCAATAATGAGCCTGATTTGTCCTACTTTACGTTTCTATTGGTCCAAAAAAGGGGTTGATCATCTAGAGATATAAAACTTACAATTACAATTTCATGTGATTAATCCGTTATATAGGAAACAAAATGATCGAAAATAATATTTAAAAATCTTATAATTATTTTTGGATTCAATTATATATCTTTCCTGAATCTTCCTCTTCTTCGGAAGATGAACTTTCATCATCGTTTGTAGCAGGTTTGTTGGCATCAACGGTTGAAACTTTGTCCGCTGTAACTTCGTGGATTTTAGCACCATCTTTTTTGTTTTCTGTTTGATAATTTTTGATGTTTTCGTAGCCGGTGAGAATATTTCTACAACTAGACAACAAGCTTCTCTGTTGTGAATTTGATCGTTCTGTATCGTAATATTTGTAATTGTTAGAATCTAAACTTCTATTTTTGTTGGAGTGGTAAATACTTCTACGATCGTTTGAAGGTCTTTTAAAAATCTTCTCTTCCGTTATTGGCTCTCTAAAGATTAAAAAGTTTTTCTATGAAAAAATTGCAAAGCAAATGTACATAGATGCATTAGTTGGGTTTTCGCAACCCAAGCTTGTGAAACCCAACTGTTGTCCTCCTTATGAAGGGCAACCCAAGTAAAACCCAACTTTTCCCCTCCTTATGAAGGGCAACCCTATAAAAAAGAGAGGCCACCCTCCTCACAATGAGATGCCACCCCCTAAAAAGGAGATGAGCCACCTAGCACAACTAAGGAGCCAAAAAGTACTCCATTTATGCATATGTAGATCCTATTTTCCTAGCGCTATAATAGTCAGCGGCTGGAAATATTTAGTTGGAAGTAAATGAAAGCTTCACAAAATATCTTAAAATCGAAGGCGTTACTTAAGTCAAAACAACACAAATTAAATGGTACTTCTTTGCATTTATTTTTATTCTAACTTGACTCCTTTAAATGCCGTGAAACTGTTTATTGTACTTCTATTATTGACGTAAAGAAACTATTTCAAAACTCACCTCAGTTCTTTTGATATTTAAACTTAAGCTTTAAAGCCATAATTTGCACGACAAGCAGACTACAGAGTAACCAAATAATAGCTTTCTTCGTTTATTTTTATTTAAATTTTTTCATCCTTTATTTAAAATATGCGCTAGTGTAGATTAAAATATTTTAAAAGGCCCACTTTCATTAACCCAGGACAAAAATAAATGGAACATACCAACAGCTTTTTTTCTATAAAAATAGATTTTAAACCATTGATTTTACCTCAACCTCTTTGTAGGGTAGCGACTTCTAGAACAAGAACGTTCTCTGTATAACCGACGGCTCATCTTTATACATATAAAAATCTAAACTCACCTTTATTAGAAATATTTAATTGATACGTGGCTAAACTTACAATTTTAAAAGAGCAGATACTATGAAACTATGATTTATAATTAGTCGCGCGTATCATATTGTTATATTTTTATTATAAACTGTAGGGTTGGGAAACGGATATAAAAGTACGTGGATTGATTTTGTACCAGGTGAATTTACCTCGTCATTTTATCAGGGTATGCGAGAAGAGAATCTCTTATCCACGTACGGTATTTTATTTCCATTGCATTGGTTTGGAATGATATTAAATTCGAAAACAAAGAATAGTGGCAAATGGCATTATTTTACTTGATATAAAATATTTTAAATAAACTTTTAGCATTAAATACTCACGATTGCATACATTCATAGATAAGTACACCATAATAGTATTTTATTTATTTTTATATTATGTGATGTTAAACTATTGATTACATTAAGTTTATAGTTACAATTGTTGCATTATTTATAAAGAATAGGTTATTAGATATTCACTCGAAACATAACAGGGGTATTTTTTACCATGTGTTAATATGATGCATGTGATTGAATGTCACTTATATTATATGCCAATAAAATTGGTATATAATCCTTTTATGCAATAGTGCGGAGCCGTTTGATTTTGTTGCGGCTCCGGCTCCTAAAATCAAGTCTATTTTTGACTTTGGAAAGGACTTGAAACACTCAAAAGGATTTCCAAGGTATAAAAAATCATTTTTAACAGATATTTTTTAGCTATCCCCAAAGTCGGGGCCGCTCTGAAAATAACGGCTCCGACACCAAAATATGGCGGCTCCGGCTCCACAACACTGCTTTTATGTCCATAAAGATCAAGCTAACTGAATCGATTATGTTAACCAGTGTACGAGCTTAACGAATGTACCTATGGACATGGTATTAGGTTGTTTAAATGATACGAGTAAGTAAAATTTAGAATTAGTTTAAGTATGTTTCTGCCCCCTCCATCACCCATTGAATACAAAGCCGAGTTACATATTTGGTTTCTATACATAACTATAAATGTCACTTAATCACACTGTCAATATTGTTACACACGGCTAGAAATGCCTATGTACCCCTCCGATACCATTAGGTAATAAAAAAGTATTATTTCTAGAGATAAATATTTTTTTTTAAAAATTGGAGGCAAAATTAAACTTAAATAATATTTTTGCATGTTCCAAATCTAGGATCAAAAAGAACATTTTGATTAATTTAAATTAAGATCTTACAATACAATAATTCTAAACAGGTCAACAAATAAGAAAAAATATAAACATAAAAAAGTTCACAAAAGATCACAAAACAGATTATCTTTAGACAAACGAGAAAAATTACATTTGATTGGTAATAAAAATATGATTTTTATTCTTCAGAGTTTCTCTACTTGTTTGTACTTCTTGGAAATTAGGTTTTTACATTCTTGCTTCGCTCTTCTAGGCGCGGAGTGTTCTTGTTTATTCTTCGGAAAATTACAGACATTTTTTTTTCATTTCATTTCAACATACCTAGGTATATTTAAGTTCATTTGATTTAGTTCTCACATTTTTTTTCGTGGACAATGAAAAATCTTCTAAAATTAAGAGAGGGATACAAATATTTGTTATAAGCTAAAGTCTTTGACCATTGCCTAACAAATATTTGATTTCCTGTCTTAATATTTTGTGAATGATCATCATTGCCCTATTTTGTCACTAATAATAATTAGTTTATGTAATGGGATGAGATACAACCCGCACCCACTGAGATGGCAACAGAGTGGAGTTTCTATGCCTCCATTTCGTCTTGTATGGCTGTGTCTCCAGTTTGTTGTGGCTTTTCTCCAGATCCACTAACACCGTTGGTCTAAAAAGATTGTAGGTATTTTATTTTTATTTCATTTCAGAGTAAAAGAAACAAAAGTGCCAAAATTTCTCGCTTTTCGCTGAACATTATGGGTCTCCTTTACAGTGGATCTACTTTTATGCCCAGGAAAGGTTTTTGGGAAGGGTACCGACAGTCTCAAGGAAAGAAATCAGTACACAAATGGCACATAGAACCATAATTTCTTCTTCGTTTTCTTTCCATGACCAAAAAGTTTTTATTTACCTGGTTGTATTTGAGAACAAATTCAATTTCTTGGTAATCCTTCAATCTGGCAACCTCTTTATCTCGTCGTAACCTTAAATATTATTATGTAGGCATGGAGGGAAAATATACAAAAAGTCTTTGAGGTTGGTATTTGCTTGTATTTCGAATTGAAAATATCAAGTAGGTAAATCTCTTAGGTATTTACCATTTTCTTGTTTCTTCTTTATAATAACGACAGTAATAAAAATTGAAAAGCTTTAACATAATTTTTTTTTTAAAAGGGGGAGGGAAACGCTGCTCCGAAAGCAACCATCTCGAAATCAGTACACAAATAGCACTTAGAATCAGAATTCCGTTTAGAAAATTCTGCATGAATAAGGCTTGGTAGCTCTTTTTTTCCCAAATCGAATTGGATTGAAAAAGTAGCGGCTAACGGCTGGCGGCTCAGCTCGATAAATTTCTGACCTAGTGTTAGGCATTTTTCTCACTCTCTCAACCTCGTCAGCATTCAAACCCAGCTCCTCACAACCCATCACTAAAAATATCTATACTAAACAAACTGCAAAACTTGACAGATAGGTAAAATAGTCAAAATACATCGGTTTCTCACAGAATCATTAATAAGATGTCATATGTAGGTAATTCTATTATATAGTTTTTTTGTCTGAAGCATAAGATCTCAATAAATACTGATATCATTAGGTTCTCTATTTTAGGAAAGCTTCACAAATGTCCCATGATGATTTTAGGCTATTTTATTTTCAGATTTATGTCTGCATGGCTTTAAGCTATTTTCGTAGCCAATTTCGGTTACCTAGTCCTCAGAAACTAGGAGCGCATCCGTTAGTAAGCATAAAATTCTATAAAAAGAAAATATTTTACCTATGAGATATTCCAATGTCAACGCATCCTTTGCAAGCTCAATCTAAACAAAATACAAAGTGTTACACATAACAATCTAGCTCAGACAGAAAATCTCCTTGTGATTCTTCTATAAATAGCCTGTATAGAACTCTTAATTTATTTAGTATTTAAAGTAGAATATTCCACCTGTACGCAAAATATATAATTCCGAAAAGATAGCTTGTTTGTTTAGAAACAGGTTTAGGCAACCAGCTGAATTTTAAAGTCATAATATGATGATTAATTTGAGGCTTACACGCGGCTGCCGCCGAACCCTGTTAATAACACATAAAAATAACCTCTATATAATCTTGGTCTGTGCCAGAGGCTCTAACCTTCAGAATTAACTCTCCTATATCCTCTTCATCACTAAAATAAAAAATAAAGATTCAAATAATAAGAAAAAAAATACCTAGTTTTCATGAAAACTGATGCATTTTTAAAATAAATAAAAAAATTGCCGTCCTTTCGAGTAGTACAGACATGATGGACATCCTGTTACTTAATAGGCTAACTGGAAATTTTCTAATGCTTTTAAAATCGAACAAAATGTAGAATACCTGTCAAAATGTTTGGCAATTTTCATCCGTTTGTCCGATTTTCTTTCCTTGGTTTGAGATCTTGTGTTTTTAACCTCGCCAAGGTCAACCTAAGTCAAACCAGTAATTCATAGTAGAGCATTTTCATTAAAGTAAATGTTTGGCATCGATGCCTGTATTTTTAATAAGTCCTAGCTCTGTATTTAATATCCATGAAATATAACGCATTTAAAACAGACTATACTTAATAATATGTTTAAATAAAGTGAATACAGATGGCGATGGAATAATAAAGATAAAATTAATTCAACTTCGCTATACCTAATTTATAAATATCATAACACGAGAAAGAATACCTAGTTATTTATAGCACCGTATTAAAAAAGGGGAAAACTATAATTTTTATCTCCAATTTTAAGATATCTAATTTATCATTTAAAGAAAAATGGCTTATATTAATCGGTTTCTGATCCATACTGGAAAAAAAGGGGGGAGGGGGGGTGGAATGCAACCATCTCGTAATCAGTGAGCAAATGGCACTTAGAATTCGAATTTCCATCTGAAATTTTGCAGGTGTAATCCTTGGTAGGTCTATTTTCCCTAAATCGAACAAAAAGTTGGAAAAGTAACGGCTGGCAGCTCAGCCGTTTTGCCATTTTATGGATATATATATATATATTGCAAATTAGTCACGAAACCTATCTCCACATAATACTCTTTTCCACTCTAAAACGCTATCAAACGGTTCTAGACGGTAGCTGTTGGTACTAGAAGTTTTAAAAATGGTTATTGCTATCATTTTACATGAATTAAACCAAAAATATGTTTTAAAAAGTTGATTCCTTCGTAATTGATGATGAATTTACCCTGAATATAGGCAAAAAAAACGGCTAAACGGCTGAGACGCCAGCCGTTACTTTTCCAACTTTTTGTTCGATTTAGGGAAAATAGACCTACCAAGGATTACTCATGCAAAAGTTTCGTTCGAAATTCCAATTCTAATTGCCATTTGCTCACTGATTACGAGATGGTTGCATTAACCCCCCACCCCTTACTGCAATTGAGAAAGAGCCATGCTTATATTACATTTTAATTTATTTGGCTAGTTTACAATATATCACATACAATTTTCATAATAGCTATCTGACAAAAACAAAACATTAACAACAAAACAGATCTTTACATAATATAATAATAATTACATAATAATAATAATGCCGTTAAAATGATAAGATTTAGTCCATTACATTTGATTTATAATTACAATTAAGCTACTGAGTAAAGCATGTTGATACTAAAATTCATTTAAATTTTAAAATTTCCAGAAAGGCCAAATTAATGCTTATATTTTTTTGAGTATCTTAAGGGATAGGGCAATGGACTGAAAATGATGAAACTGTTCTCTAAAGTCTATATTATCGTTCTGTCATTCGTTCGCTTGAAACATTTTAAGGGTTTTTAAAAATTGTGAGTGTCTAAAGTTTTCCACCAATAAATCTATATATAGGTAATTTTGTTCATATAATATTTGGGAACTTTTATTTATTAACCATTGCCCTATCCTTCATCCCTGATAATAATGAAATAAAACTGTTATTCTAATTTGTTTTTAGCCAAACAAAAACATAAGTATGTATTTTTTACTTTAAAAAAAAGTATGCTAGTTTAGTTGAGTTTAATATCTCACTGACCAGCGGAAAATTTCATGGCAAAATTCCATACTTTGATACAAAATCACATTGGAAGGTTACTAAATTAAAATTATTAAAACATGGCACTTTAATTTTGAATCATAAAAAAATCAATATCAATTTAATAAAACTTTCGAATAAATTTACATAACTAGGTATTAGATTTATTATTGGATGGATGTGGAGTATTTTAAAAACCTATTAAAACTATATAAAAATCTATAATATAAACTATTGTATACTATTTTCTCATTGGTGAAATCTATACGTAAATCACAAAACTATTAAAAATGCATAATGGGGTATTAATTAAACTATCTATCTATAAATATTATACATATAATACAGGATTGTCAAGTATAGTGTTTTGATTTAATTTGTGCTTAGTAGCTATGAAAATAAAAAAAAATAAGCAATTATTTTCTGTCGATTTTAATGCTGTACCTAAAGCTTGTGGTGTGAATTTATATAATGAAGGGGTAAAAACTAAAAATTAAATAAAATGTATACTTAATTATGTTAAGCTAAAAATCTGGGTAATAAAATTGCAATATTTCTATTGATTTAAAATTATTTGAAATATCTAAATATTCAATATTGAGTAGATATAGTTTACATTACTTTTACAATAAAATTGGTATTATTATAATAAAACTAAAAATTATAAAAATCCTAAAATGGCAAACAAATTAAAGATCTTTTAATATTCAATAATTTTGCAAGATCCATAAAAATCCGCCAAAATATTTTGAGAAAATGTTCTATTTACCACCCATGAAACCCAGCTGTTTCCTATTGTACACATTCAGCCTGATCTCCTCCTGTGACTGGGACTTGAACTCGTTCATGCAGGTGATATTCTGCAGCAAGCCGAAACTGTTTCTGTACTTGCCGTTCTCCATCTTTTCTGTCTCCAATATTTGGACAGGACGGAAAAAGTATTTTCTGTCAAAACAAATGGATTTAGGAAATAATAGGTATACTTCATTTTAAGTTTTAACCACCAAGCACAATAAATCAAAAATATAATTTGGGAGGCTTAAAAAAATCGTTATTGCTATTAAGATTGACCCTCCAAAAAATAGTTTAATTGGGTATAAAACACAAATTAATTCAGTTGATGTTTTATCCTTAAGGGCAGAAAAGTGGAATGCTGGCCTTCCCTATTTCAATCTTAATGAGGTGTCAACACACCATTTTTCACGCCAGTGTTAAAGGAAAAGGCTGATTTTGAAAAGAAATTTTCATTACATCTATATGACTAAATATCTATTTGATTCCTAACGATAGATAACTTCTCCTCCTAGATTTTGACTTTGGTAGGTAAAATCAACTGGGTAAATAAAAAAAAATTAACTTATTTAATATCGATGTTAATTTTGTAAACCCATTCCTAGCGACCAGGGAGTGTTGGTCAAGCAGATGGCTGCGCAGATCATGAAAGGACATGAAGCTGATTGCCGGCTGGTTGGTACCACAAAGGTAGCAGATCAGCTGATTGGATGACGTTGTCAAACGCGGCAAATTCGGTTCTGATTAGTCAAAATAAATATTCTTAGCCAAAGAAAACAGAAGGTTATATTTTACAATCCTATAATATAAAGTAGTAAGCGTTTTTTTTTCTGTCCCGAAGGATCTCGCTAACCGCTGAACCGATATTGTTCTCCTTTACAGTGAAGCTTCTTATAGGTCATGAGGCGGTTTTAAACTATTTTTGGGGAGGGTGTCCTTAACCCCCTCCCCCACAAAAAAATATTTTTTTACTCTTCTGGTCTCAAATTTAAAATAGGATGAGGTCGCCTTTTCCCACTGCTTCCTTAAGTGCCCCTAGAGGCTTCTAGGGGGGCGTAGCCGCTAGTTTAAGTTATAGTAGCTTAATTATTGCAATGACCCCTCTGGCCAAAAAGCTTTTACGAATTAGCCGCCACTTTTCATTTTATATTTCATTCAAGGATGTTAAAATGAAAGGTAAAATTATCTTAACCTCCAGGTTGATTAATTCCCAGCAGAAAAAAGTATTTTAAAGTTGAAAGCATAGTTTAAAATACCTACTACATAAATATTGATATTTATCTTTCCTGCAGAGCCTTCAGCTTCAGCCTTTAGGGCGGGCCAGGGTCCCTGGAGGCTTGGAATTTGCTGCCTGTCCAGATACTCATCATAATACTTGTCATATATACTAATCTTAAACATCTCACACAAACATTTTCGCTGTACATGAACGCTTTCATTCTTGCTGCGCTTCTTGGTTTTTCTTTTCGGAGTACAGAAGATTGAGGACTCTGTGCTGTTATTGCTTGAACTTACTACTTTGCTAGGAACCGAACTGTAAACATTTAATGCCTCGGAACAAAACATTTTAAAGTATCTCAAAGTCAGGCCGTCAACATTTTTGGTTACATTATGGTTCAACTCGAAGGGATCTTGCACAACCAAGGGAGAGCTGACCTGCAGGCCTCGCTTGAAAACCCCAGTTTCATCGAAACACCATCTAAAATGCTTGGCCGGTTTGGGGTAGCTAATTTCCAGCTTTGCGTCAATGCCGCTGAATTTCCTGTCCCTAAAAGTATCTCGTGTAAGCTCGGTTCCAAAGTAAGGACAGATAATGAATTCATAGTAGAAAGTACTGTAGAACTTAAAGAATCCTGTAAGCATTGTCTCTAAATTCATACTAGTGCTTCTAACTAACGATGCTAGCTTATCATGATGAAACGAAAAAATCCATCCATTAATGCTATGACTTGGATCAGGGTCTTTAAGGTTCATTATCTTGGCGACCGGCGGCAGTATCGGCGTTTCCTTTGCTTGGAAGTAAAATATGACCATCAGTGTTAGTGCGTAGCTGGTCAACCGATCCCAGTTGCCACCCATCAACCCTTGCTGTTTGAGCAGATATTTCAGGGTTGTAAAAAGCGGCTGAAACCTTGGTTCATATCGGGTCACGGCCAGAATAAAATCGCTGTTCAACACTCCCATCCGATTTTTAAATGACAGATCACATTGTAGCCGAGTAGCTGCGTGCTGAAACTTGATGACTGGGACTCGTGCATTGGGTACAGGCTCTACATGAGTACACTTGCCAGCTATAACTTCTTGTTGGAGTAGGCTTTGTAGCAGCTCAAATTTTCGGTTTCTATTTTAATTTACATTCATACATGACAGTTAAAATCATTACCTAACAAACGCAAAAAAGTGGAACACCTTTCATAGAATTAAAAACTTGCCAACCCTATACTTGCCGATTTTTAAAAATCAAATATCTACCTATAGATATAAACCTGAAAACTATCAGAATGGGAAAAAAACTTGTTATTTTATGTACATACCTACGTAAAAATATAATAGAATTACTAAAAATCTTTCGTTTATTTTGTATCACCCCCCCCCCCCCCTACACCATTTTAAAAATAAGGCAATGAAAATCCGATACCAAGATATGAAATAAATATTTTATACAGAATAAAACACCCAACCAATTCAAAACTTGGACATTTTATTACTTCACAAAATGAATGAAAATCATTTTCTATTATTTATGAACATTCCTATTGATAACAGTTCCATCTTGATTATATTGTCCATCCAAATCCACATGGATATCAATATCACTTGTCTTGCTACCCAGCCCATTCACACAAGAACCAAAACATTCAACACTGGCATGTGGAAAAACTTCGTTCACAGACCCATGAACATAATCCAGTAACTGGCCGATTTTCAGCCGATCATTGGCGTCTAGTTGTTTGGTTTGTGTAAGAGCAATCATTTGATCTGATATTGTCTTGCCTGAATAGTCACAGCAAGTGTGACGATGGGTTAGATTTCTATTGGATAACTCTAAGCTTCGCTGGGGGATATTATGAGCAAGAGCATTTATATCTTGTCTAGGTTGTAGTTGAAAGGGTAGAAAATAATCAGCACTGTCAGAGCTAGTTTCTAGCAAGTATTCATTACTGAAGTCTGCACTACAATCTGAGGGGAGGTCACTATATTCAGAGCTTGAAGTGTAGTAGGGATAACTAGAAGGAATTGTGCCTAAACCCCGCAGGGGTGGTTGGTTTGGGTCATCGTTAAGGGGGGCTAATGGCAAGATTGAATTTGAATTTTCTACATTAAGCGACTCTTTGGTCAAAAATAGTGCTTTGTTGGCGGCTATACAGTTTTCATAGCCTGAAAAACTAGCGGCAATTTTTATCACATGAGAATTTCGTGCAGTTAGTGCCTGTGCTGTATTTGTCATTAACGTATGATACTCAAAACTAGCAGAAAAATCCGCCAATTTTACGTCACTTAAAGTATAGTCAATATTAAGTTCTTGCATGCCTATAGAACTTCCATCTTTTATACTTTCACTGACAAAAGATGATGACGTAATATCTTTATTATTGGCAGTAAGTTCCTCAATATTATCACTGCTAAAGGCAGAAAAAATCATGTCCTTATCTGAATTATCATGCTGAGAAGTATCTTGATCATGGGCTTGAAGGAGTAGCAATTGTGGATCGCCGCCACGGAGGCCGTCGTCTTGGTCTAGTGCAAGATGTTCAAAGCTCCCCAAGGCAGCCTCGAGACCCGGATCATCGCTTTGAGGAACTTGCACCTGATATTTGACACATTTAGAACATTTGCAGTTGATAATTTTTAGAACATTTCATGTGCAATATTTGAAAAATTTTCTTTCTCTCAGAATTTGGCGGATTTTTGTGCTAGATTTGAAAGTTTTGCTGATAACTATAATCTTAAAACTGCATAATATTTAATTTTTAAGTGTTACTGATATTTCACGACACTAAATATTTTACTACTTGCTAAACAAGACATAAACTTTAAACATGCTTAGAGTATCAAGGAAAAGTTTTGAAAAAAAATCAAACGATCTTTCATTTTCATTTTCTCAAGAACCTTTCCCTGTCTCGATAGAAGAAAAATAAATACCTGATAGGCTAGTGGAGGGTTTCTGATGTAGTTTGGAGTAATGGCCAATTTCTCTTCCTAAAATAAAGAAAAGTTAAATAAAGATTTCAGCTAAACATAAAATTATTAGACAAGTTTCTAACACTTTAGTACTAAATGAAATTAAAATAACAACTTTTTTCTTCTTTTATATTATACTGACCTTTTTACATAAACCCTTGCACTATATTTAAATGTAAAATCTGCTAGGTATAAAGTAAATAATGTTGTATATGAGAGTTGTTAATAAGTCGACTTTACTTTGAAATAAAATCTATTCTTAATCAAGATCTTTAAATAAAAGGACTAAAGGAAGGTCGGATGTACTCGTAGTTGTAGAGTAGCTTCGCTATTGGCAAAAAAAATACCTTGACTGTTAGTTTAGCTGGAGCCGGGCTACCATTTGAAGCTTGGTTGTTGGCAGCCGCCTGGCCGCCACCCCCGCCTCCTTTCATGGCATTCAACAGGACTTTGATGACACCTTCTCCGGTCAGCTGTGCGGCTACCTCGCCCTTGTTTGTTGGGATGTTCTTGTCAGCTCTTAAATATTAAATTATGACAGTTACGCTGTGTAACAAAAAAGGAAATTGGTCGAGAAAAATAGAAAGTTAATTTTTGTGATTTAATTTCATTTTACTATCGGCGAAAAACAGGCTATAATTTCAAGGGATAACTATTATGCAGTAGGTCATTGGAGAATTAGGCAGGTAATCCTAGTAACTTTAGTAAGCAACAAGTAAAAGTACCCCTCTTAAAATTATTACTTTTACAACAAAATACCTGATCTACTCTTAGAATAATTACGAGAAATAATTTTTTTAACCAATTCCTTCGAATTAGAACATTTAGGAATTTTTATAGAACTGGATAAATTGCCTTACCCATGGTTGCAAAGTAGATTGACAATATTGAGATGATTTCTTTTGGCTGCCCAGTGCAACGCAGTCCATCCATTTATCTCGTGCTGGGCGTTTACATTTACACCATGTGCCAAAAGTTCCTGAAAATTTGAAGGGTCTTTAATTGCTTATGCACAACAAAAACTCTAAAAGGGATAGTTCTACGAAGTGTATTTAAAGAGTTAAGGTACTTAGAGTAGTGAACTTTTATATGTCTTAGTAGAATATATCAGGCATTGGATAGATATGATTATATGTTAAAGAATTTTTAACATTGAGCAGACCAAACTTTTTTTATTTGAAAATATCTAAAAAAGTTAAAGTGATTTACCACATAAATTACATGAGAATTGTCTATTTTTTTCCAAATATGTATAGCTAAAACACCAATAACAGAGAATCTTTTTCCACATATTTCACAAGAGTTATAAAAAAAATTGGACAGGAGTTCCCCTTAGGGCAAGTTACTTAAAAAACATAAAAAATAACGTCTGGTTCATTATAGGACAGGTTTTCTATAGATTCTTTTTAAAAAAATTAAGAAAACCGTCCGGTTTACTTACAATATACACATTATCTCACGCGGAAATACCAACTAACCATACAACATATATATATATAAAAAGACCATTCTCATGTAATTTATGTTGCAAATCACTAACTTTTTAAGATATTGTCAAATAAAAAAAGTTCGGCCAGGTCAATGTTAAAATTCTTTATGACAATCATCAGTGGCGTGCGAAGCACTTTGTCTAGGGGGGGGGCATTTTGAAGATTTTGTAAAATTTTGCCCCCCCCTAAACCAAAGTGCCCCGGGGGGGCACTTTGCTTTAGGGGGGGGCATTTTGATTATATATAGGGTCAAGCGGGGCATTAACCGGTAAGGGGCATTACCGGTAATTTTTTACCCACCTTCAGAAAATGACATTTTCCTTCATGTTCTAATCGACTGACAGAAAAAAACATAAAACCAAATTTGTTCCTTATTAAATTGCCTACAAAAAAGTATAAAATGAAATTTTTGTGAGATGAATTTTAAGGGTACTTTTTAGGTCTCAAAGTCGGACGAAAATTTTTTTTTTCAAAATTTTTTTTCACCTAGGTGTATAAAGATCGACCTACACAAAAATTGGTAAGACCTAGAACTGATCCGTAAAAACCTTTTGAACTAAGAATTGCCCGCTCTTTCCAAATCCGTTGAGAGCTTAAATGTAGAGTTAATATTTTTTTCATAAATGACCTAAGTTCGCGCGGGGTATTTTTCGGTAACGTCGAAAAAAAATTCAAATTCGATTTTTAAGATCAATTTTCAGGTTTTCTTTGGTAAAATCTAAAATTCAATATGGGCTTTTTAAGAATTAGGCCAAAAAGTGAATAAAACAGGTTTTTTATATAAAAAAATTAAATTTTATTTTTTAAGAAAATTTTTGTGAAAAAAAAATCGAAATTTCTCGTCTTTTAAAAAAAATGATTTTTGACATAGAAGGAATAGTCCGATCTTTATGAAAATTTTTGTGGATAATCCCTATAACCTATACTAATTATGATAATTTATGTTTGACTGGCCGTTTGGCCGTTTTTCTTCGATTTTTTTTAGGTTGAAATGACGTTACCCACAATGCCCCACCGTGGGGCATTTATCGGTAATTTCTTTGAGTCCAATTATGACAAACTTCTAAAAGTCCTAGGATAACGTCCTATTAGGACCTGATAGTCCTTTCCGTAAGCTTTCTAATGGTCTTGGTCCCATTTAAAAATTTTAATATTTACCCCATTTTTTTTCAAAAAACCGAAAAAATTACCGGTAATGCCCCGCCTCACCCTACTAATTTTAAATAAGGGCGTTTTAAGGGGTGAGATTATTTGATTATGGGCCTTCTTGTCCTTATCCCTTCTTCCCCATCCCTATTTCCTATTTATATCCCCCATCTCTTCCCCCCATCTCTTCTCCCCTATCCCTTCTCCCCACCCTGCAATGACCGAAGGGAAGGGAGCTAGAAAGCATCTTCGAAAAAAAAGTACAGAAGATAATTTAACCTCCCTCCCCCCCCCCCCCCACGACAAAACATTTTTTATGGGTGGAAGGGGATGTTATAAAATCTTAGCAGGAAGGATGAATAACCCCTCTAAAAAAAAAAAATTTTTTTTGGGGGGGGGGTAGATAAAAACACTCATTTTGGAAATAATTTACCAAAAATTAACCTAATATGTAAAACTGGTTTTAAATATTTCTTTATTGTATGACAACAAGGATGACAACATCTTTAAGTAGCAAAGCACAAAAAATCATTAATAAGAATACAGACAAGTAGATTTAAAGAGCATCTGTTGAAATGAATACATATTTTAGGTAGAAAAAGTCACATATCCTTTTTCCTGTATGTTGTGGGATGACAGTCAAAGAAAATTACATACTAGATGCTTAAAACAGCGAGAAATTTTTTTTTTTAATATTATAATCCACAAAAAATTTATCGTACCATAAAAACCAAAGATATAAAGAACTATGTAAAAAAAAATTACTTGTCCTTTCATCTACAGATATAAAAATCTCTTAGAAATATGGAAAACTTTGGGGTATAGTCTCTTTTGTGGCAATGCCTCTTAAGGGGCATTTCATCGTATTTTTATAGTAGCTTTAAATAAGTTATTCTAGGTTAAGTTAGGTCAGGTGATTTCCCCGCAGGGTTAGGCAATTGGCCCCGCAGGAGCTATAATTAGGTGAAAAGCTACTGTGAAAATACGACAAAATGCACCTTAAGAGGCAATGTCACAAAAGGGACTATACCTGAAATTTAAAAGATAAAAAAATAGCCAAAAACGTCCTGAAAAGCATTCCGACCTCCATGAATCTTTAATAGTTAATTAGCCTTCTATCTTTCATTGCAGTTGAAAAAATCACATTCCCCCCTTAGCATTACGTAGTGACAGCCATAGTGAATTTTAAAGAAGCTAAAAAGTTTTATCAACATATCCTACACTCTTTAAATGGCACTTTAAAACTTTTTTGATTAAGTGGTGTTTCCTTGGATTTATAAGGGCGGTGCGTGAAGCGCACCTAAAAATATTTACTCCCCCTTTAAACTAAAATCAATTAAAGAAAACAAGAGTGGAGTATTTTATCAAGTTAGGAATATAGAGTGTAGTTAGTTTTAAGGGTTTTAATGAAAATTGCCATAAAAAAACATGTCTTTTTGTAAGGGTATGTACACAAAAAAATAATAAACTTATCCTGAAAATAATATGACATCATATATAGTTATTCATTTAGCAGACATACAGTGTTGAGAAAAAGGCTTAGATAAATATCAACGCTGTTTCTTTTTTATATAAAATTACTTTTTGATTAAATATTTGTTGTTTACACATGTTTTTATAGAAATAAAAACAAAATAAAAAGCAGAAACCATTTGGAAGGGCGCGAAGCGCAAATTTTTTTCTTCAAATGTGCAGGGGGGGAGGGGTTTTTGGGCTATTTTTTACACTAGTCCCCAATATTTCATATAAAATTTTCTTATTTGTTGGCTCAACAACTTTGGGGACTTTAATGGAATTTTGGTTAATTAAGTCGAGTTTCCATACATTTCATCCACTAATTGTAATCTATATAAGGGGTAATTTTGTGTATCATCATTGGGGATGTACAAAATTTCTTTGGTAAAAAGTTTATATTATACAATATAAAATACTTCCTATTACCTGGTTTGTTATGTTCAGTGATAAAAGATTATAACCTAATTTCTACACTAATTAAAAAATTTGGTAAGGTTAAATGAATAGTAACTGTCTGATTGGCGCGAAGCTCCAAAAAATTTTTTTTGGGGTATTTCTTGATCTTTTTTTTTGGAAACTGGGATATTTTTGCTTTTTACAGGGTAGGGGGCAAAAAGGGGCATTTTTGTTGAACATGGGGGGGCAAAATGGGGCATTTTTCAACATTTAGGGGGAGGCAGGGGGGGCGGTGGCTAGGGGGGGGCAGGGGGGGGCGTTTTGGTCGGGGGGGCGATTGCCCCAAATGCCCCCTTCGGTTCGCACGCCACTGACAATCATATCTATCCAATGCCTAATATATTCTACTAAGACATATAAAAAGATCACTACTCTAAGTACCATACTAAATATTTTATTGGTCATTCTTTGTTGTTATGTGTTCATTAACTAGTATATGCTATCTAAAGTTGTATTTATGACAAAAAAGTTTTAGCCATTATATAACATGCAACGAAGCTGAAAATAAAAATGACAAAACTCATTTTTTAAGGAAAATCCCTGGTCAAATCTTTTAATTTTAATCAATAACTTTATATTATGCACTACTACGTTATTTAAATTAGAAAAAACTTACAGTTCACTATTTTTTAAAAGCGAAGATAGATAGCTTTTATTCGTTAATTTAGGCAGGTTAGAATTGTCCTATTGATTTCAAATTTTGCATGATGATTCCTGTAGTAGTTAGGTACGATTTAGAAAGCGTAGCAACTCTATAATCATTACCAGAATGTCCGTACGTCCATTTTAAACATGTTGATTTTTCTACTTTTTAACAACAAATTTTTATGTGATCTAGTTATCCGTTTGATCTGATTTTTTGTATATTGATTCATGGGACAACAAAGAACAATAGTATAAGCGAAGCAACTCTATAATCAAGTCCTAAAAATGTAAGTATGTCCAGAAACATTATCCCGTATCAAGCAGTTTTTGAGCAAATTTACTTACAATTTTGCTTCGACTGTTTCGTTTCTTTTATATTCTGATTATTCAGTTCAGACACTATACAAGTGTTAATGTCCGTTTGTCCTTCCGTTTCAGTGCTTCGCTTTTATGGATGTTGTCATCCTTGTTTTTAAATGCACTTCGTGAAACTATCCCTTTGTGTTTTTTCTTTCAAGGCTTGTCTGTCGGTCGAAAAACTCTGGCCAACCTAATCCAATGTATTGGTAAAAGATATAGCAATAAGGGAAAAAAAAGTTTTTACATTATTACATCATTAATTTCAGTTACATTATATTCTAATTTCTTAAAATAAGATTTTTTTGGGTTTTAAATATTGGACACCGATATAATATTTTAAAAGTCACCTTAACTCCATCAATATCTCCGAAACAGGCCGCCTCTCTTAACTTTTCTTCAAGTTCCGCCATTTTTATAAAGATGCTTTGCAGATTTTTTTATTTATTTTTTTTCTCTCAGTATTTGTCAATCATTGGTAAAATCTGAAATTTTTGTGAAATAATATAATTACAGAATGTATGTAATAGGAAATGCACACAATTTATCGTAGTTTAACAATTTTGACTCATTAAAAAATGATTTACAGATCTAAAGATCTAAACAATGATAACAAAAATGAGTTTTTTAAATCACACCTTAAAAATTATTATACAAACAAATTAAACAACAAAGACTTTTACATGAAGTCTTTCATTTCCTTCATAAACTCATTGTATGCATCGTCCTTTGTCTTCGTCTCTTTGACAGGCGCCTGTGCAATTTTTAGGAATCAATTTAGTTTCAAATATTTTACTGCATTAAAAAAGATATTTTGGTGGTTTCTCGCAAAGTACATAGCCTAATCCCCCTTACACCGTTATTTTAAAAAATGCGACTAAGTTTTACTTGATTTAATATTAGGGAGTTTTTTTTCTCTGCGCGAGGGAGGGAGTTGAGGCCTAACCCAATGAGATAAATATAACCTAACCTTCAAAACCACGAAAAATAACGTCCCCCCTCCCTTTATTTTCAATTTTTTCCCCAGTATCTGTTCTCGACTACCTAATGCCTTTTAGGAAACTCCCCCCCCCCCCCCTTTATTTGAATTTCAATTTTTCCCAGTATCTGTCCTCGACTACCTAGTGCCTTTCAGGAACCCCCGCCCCCCCCCCCTTTATTTTCAGTCTTTTTTCCAGTATCTGTCCACAACTACCTAGTGCCTATCAGGAACCCCCCTCACTAAAAAATAAAATAACCATAATAAGAAAATAGAGTGGATTCCATTCCTGTTGCTGTGTAAACATTGAACTTTTCTTTTCCTCCTCATCTTTCTTCTTTCCAAACTTGGATCCTGGTAGTCCTGGTCCAATACCTGGCCGTCCGTCTGGACGCTTCACCTTCAAATGTGTCGGTACAAACCTAAAAGAACGGCAGTACAGTGAAAAGAAAATAAAACCACGAGTTGTCTTGGATATGATAGGTTTGAATCTCGGCTCACAGATCTTTATAATCAAAATTACTAGATCTCTTTATACGACAATGGAAGATAAATTAATGCTCAGGCAAATCCACTTTAACGAAAAAATACCCATAAAAAGAATATTATTGGTGTTGAAAAAGTTGGACACTGAAAATTTGTACAAACAAATCAAGATTTAACAAAAGAACCCAAAATATCTTAATAAATTTGGGGTTATTGATAATAAAACTCTGGGGAGAAGGACAATTTACAGTTAAATGTTTTGACGCCCTGTAATTTACAGACTACAGGTACAGTTGCATGACATTTACACTTTGATAAAACATATATGCAAAATCAGCGCTGTATACAGGATACATCCGAGACACAGGTTGTAAAATTTTCATTATAGAAAGTTTAGTGATTATTTCTAAAAAAGTTTGATTAGCAGAATAACTTTTAAACAGATATCTTATAAATACAAAAGTTTACCTACATATTTACTAGATGTAAAAATATAAAACTAATAATTTACCTTGTGACGTCACTCTTGAGATTACGCATGACTGGTTTGCTCTCAATTACGCTGTCTGTCTTGATTTCAGCCTAAACAATAAGATTTAGGTACATTTTTATCCTATTAACGTTAAGGTTATTTATCTGCCCATTTAGATCTTGCAAACTACCATGCCGATAAAGTTCTCTATATTTGGTAAGCTTCACATAGGTCCCAGGTTGGATTTAAGCTTTTTTATCACTTAGGTATTATTTTTAGGCTTCAAAAAATGTAAAGACAAGAAATTTATTTTGTAGAAAGCGATTTCATATGAAGTAGGTATGTTTTTTCTTATCAGCAATGTTTATTCTTTCAGTAGTGACAGATAAAAATAAACTTGTAAATTAATTTTAAAACGAAATTTTTTCTTCAATCTGCACAAATCTATCCAACATTGACAACTTACAAGCTTACCTTGTTAATCTGGGGTTTAGCGGACAAGACACCCAGAGGCTTGGGCATGAGTGGTCGGGTCTGGGGTGGGACACCAGGGGGAGGTCCAGGGGGCATTCGCACGCCCATGGGTGGAACACCTAGGCACAAACATTAGTAAATAAAGAATAATTTTGTTATTTAAATTAAGTGGTCGAATGTAATTCTCTCGTATTAAAGGGAGAAGGAAAGTTGCCATTTTTTTCAAACGAAACTGTAATTTTAAAGAATTCAGCCCTCCCCTAAAAAAGTAGCATAACTTAGGTTTTTATTGCTTAGGTAGTATTTGATTTATTGAAATTAATTAAAGACGACATAAGCACCAAACCGCCAAAAACAACTAATTCACGCCATTTTTTTTTTATAGTCTTCACCGAATTTGTCTAGATATTTGGAATTATTCCACTAGATTTCGAAGGATTTAAATAGCATATTTCAGAAAATGGCACTGCAACCCCCTCTCTAACTATACCTATTAATATTAAAAGGATACTAAGAATGAAAAATCATAATTTAACTACCTGGAGCCATGGGTTGCATTGGTGGAGGTATATGACTTGGTGCTGCTGGAGGCATAGAACCTGGTCCTCCTGACAAAATAATCCATATTTTATCAAGATAAAATTAGAAAGTTATTTAAATTTTTTTAAAGATAATAGTTATCTAACGTAATTTTGATCATGCTGGAATGAATATTCCTAATATTTTGGTAATTTGAAATTTCTCTCTCCCCTTCGTGGACGAAGAAGGTAGAAATTACAAATTTTGCCCTGTGATCATTATATTGACAGATTAATTTGTAAATCTATTCCAAAATGCGGAATATTACAAAAATGTGATTCATATTTTTTTATGTACGACAAAAAAATCATTTATAAATTAGAACATAGAACACAGTTTTTAAAATGTGTATGAACTTTTGAACTATATTTTTAAACATTTCAATCATTATAAAAAAAAGGGTCATTACCTTGAGGCATGCCAGGTCCTTGACCGAGAACACCGCCAGGTCTAGGTCCAGGAGGAAGACCAACACCTGGAGGCGGTACACCCGGTCGTACGGGCATGGCATAGTCGTCCCGTCGGCGGTCACCACGATCACCTCGGTCACGATCATCTCTGCCGCGGTCATCTCTTCGGTCATCCCTACAAGAAAAGTATATTTAATACCCTTAATTCAATATTTAAAATGGCTTACCTAAGCCTAATATAAATTGATAATATCCAAGATATATGTTTGTTCTAAGAAAAAGAATTATAAATGATTAAACCTGTCATATCTTCGGTCATCACGGTCATATCGGCGGTCATCACGGTCATCCCGCCGTCTGTCATCATCCCGTGACCGTTTGTTTTCATTCTTCTCTAACCTAATTAAAAGTAAGTCATGATTTCAATAAAAATATGTAGCTAGCTTTAACTAATATCAAACATAGATACTTTAATTGTACCTACTGCTGTTGCCATGTCAGATGCGTGATTTGAGTAGTGTGCTAACCATCTACAACACTCAATAAAATGCGCATTTGTGGCCACCGGATAAAAGTTGTCCTATAGAAAGTTGGTTGTCGATTGGATTTTGGTTTTAATTTACAAGTTAATCTACTTTGAGACAAAAAAAAGATAAACCGCTCCAGGTTCTAAATAATTGCAAGAACCTGAGAGGTCTGTACTAGAAAATGATAATTCTAATATCATAAACCATTTCCATGTACCTTGCGAGTCTTCTCTGTAAATTTTCCTCTCTCTCCCTCTCCTTTTGTCTGTGGACCTCCTCCATCTCCTTCATGAACTGGTCCACGTCCTGCCCGGCCATCTCCAACATCTTGATCTACAAACAAAGCAAATAATTAACATCCAGGAAAAATTTGAAACTTAAAAAGTTAAGTGACATTTATTTAAACTTGATTGGGTATTTCATATTAGCAGTGTTCAAACTGTCAAACCAATAATTTTAACTTTAAACATTAGAGGAAATTTTGTTTATTATCATTGGGGGGGAAACATCAATCGTAAGATAAAAAAGATAGATCTAGGTTTAGGAGTAGGTTTCTTCCTAATTCAAATGCTATTTAGGTAGTATTTAGCTAGCTAAGCATTTTTCTCACTATCTATCCAGCTATCTGTGCCTATCTAATCTATCTATAAGTTTTACCTGTAAGGAGCTAGGTTTAGGGGCAGGTTTGCTACCCAATTCTTCATCCAAATCTTGTTCTCTGTCGTTATCACGTGTGCTTGTACCTTAAATATTATTTGTGTCAAAATTCCATTGTCTATGGTGCTATCTAGGTTACCAACGGTTGCAACTCATAGGATCTAGGATTAGGAGATATTTGAAGCTTCCCTAAAATGGAGAACTTAATTGGTTCATTGGTTTGTGGGAACTTAAAAAAAGAACAAAAAATTAATATATATTAGGATATTTATATTTATCTACCTATCTTTATTTTTACAGTCTTATAATATACCTACTAACTAATCATCTATATCATCACGTGTGTCATCTATCTACCTATTTATTTATCACGTATTATTGATCTAACTATCAACCTGGGGCCTCTGGTTCTTCATCTCTATCTCTGTCTCTGTTGTGATGTTCGTCATCTGAGAGTTCGTCTTCAGAACCAAATCTAAATAGAATATATATTGTTTTATTTTCCATAATCTTCATAAATTGAGCTCATTCATTTATTAATATTATAACTCTCCCTATTAGTGGGATTGCCATGGCCAAAGGGCAAATATAGGCAAAATTAAAAAATATGCACAAGAAAATGCCTGTGCAATCAAATTATTGCATTTGGTATGCTACTTATCCTAATATTCTATAGTTGGCGTTAAAGTATCGCATTTCATTACAAGCAGGTGAAGAATTCGGGTTCTATAGACGATGCCTTGAAATCAAAGGAGAACATAGCCGCAACAAAACGATTGACTAAGTAGGTACTTATTATTTTATGAATTCATGTTCAAGTTTTTCTACTTTAAGGGAAAAAACGGACCTAATTTTTCTCTTTCTGCTATCCTTATCTGGTAGAGATGTATCTTCATATTCTTGTATAGAGGGAGGGGCTCCAGGTGGCACTCCAGGGCATATCTTTGTTTTCATTAGGTCACTAAATACAAAGTTAGATACTAGATAGATAGAGAAATGTAGCTATGTCATATTTTTCTCATTTGGTTACAAAAACAAATATTTAGACTTAGATATCAATGGGTCGTAAATACAAAATAGATAGATAGATACTTATCAATACTTGTATAGAAAGGTAGTTAATAAGTACCTAGATACTTTAAAATTTAAGAAATAGCTTATCCATATCATTAATAAGGCTGCAATGCAAACATATTAAGATAGGTAGGTAGGTAATAAGTATTGTTAGGGTGCTGGATATGACAAGAAAAGTACCAACCAAACTTAAGGACATACAAATATATGATGCCCTAATTATGGAATTTATATTACAAAATACACTTACCCCATATCTGTAGTTTTCTTTAAGCTTGATTTTGGTATCTGAGGTGCTGAAGGGGGGAGGGGGATATTTTCTTCATCCCAGTCTCCAACCTCACCTAGGAAAAATAACAGATAAGTAAAAGCAACTACAAAAAATATTGAATAAAATGTGAGCGTTGTTGACGTATGATTTGACAACTAAAGACCTTAATTTTAAGATAAGGACAATTATGTCCATATATAGCGCAACAAAAAAAAAACATTTTGGAGAGAAGTTTAAAAAGAAAGAAAATGATATAAGAAAAAAGGGGAATATGGAGGACGGTTTAGTTTTAACACAACCCTGCGTACAGAAAAATCAATTGGGTACCTACATGATTCTAATTGTGTGTATGTCTATGTAATGTAAACGTGTCCATGTGAATTAGGGAGACTAAAGAAAATTGTAAAACTTAGGCTGTAAACTTATACTAAATTACGGACCGACCTTAATCTTAGAGTAGCTGCGCAACAAACACAAAACATTGCCTTCACAAATTCACATACCTGTGCTCATATTAGGTAGGGGGATGGCATCAATTTGAACATGTTTAGCTGCCATCACTGACTCGTAATACCTCACTACGTCCATTTTACGAGACTAAAATTAAATATATAGTTGGTTACATAAAGAACAACGGAAGAAAAAATCTTAGATAGAAAAATAGTTTTTAAGTATTTAAAAACTCTTAACTATTTTTACCAGAATATACCTATCTTCTTTCAATTTAATAGTAGTACCCACGGACCCTAAATACTATTAAATACTTGAGATTATATTAGCTACTCGATAGATAGGGCACTGCATGTAAAGGTTTCGCCAGGATAGAGCACCTCGCAATGGTAAGGCATAAGAAAGATTATTCCTTCTTATTCATAGGGGGGGGGGGGGGCGAAAGGGACACTTTTTGAAACCAAAATTAAAAGTCAATAAAGGAACTCAACTAAAAAAAAGAGTTACAGCCTACAGGTCTGAGATATTGCAGGGCAGTTGCTTTAAAGGGGTACAATATGGAACTGTGAAGAAACGGCGGCGCAACCGCCGAAAACCGCCGTTTCCCGCCGAAATTTTTTTTGCCTTTTCTCGGCGGTTTTCGGCGGTTTCTTCACAGTTCCATATTGTACCCCTAAAAAGCAACTGCCATGCAAAATGTCAGACCTGTAACTCTTTTTTTAGTTGAGTTCCTTTGACTTTTAGTTTTGGTTTTAAAAAGTGTCACTTTCGCCCCCCCCCCCCTTTTTTTCCATAAGGGGGTTCTAGTGGTCAGCCTAGTAGTCGATACTTAGGTACTTTGTGGGAAAGTACCAAAATCTGCCCCAATTACTGACCTGATATTCAGCCCACTGTTTCTTTAGTTCTTCATATTTATCCGGCACCTCTTTCTCGTACATTAGAAACAGTCTGTCCCAGGTTTCCATCAGCTTCTTCCGTTTCTCCGCCATCACCTTCTGGTTCAATGGGCACGGCGTCACTGGATTGTATTCCATATCGTCAATCTAAAGTAAAACAAGATTACCTAGATTCAATTAAAACTTTTGCCTTTTTGAATGATAAAATATAACTTTTCTTTTCTAGTACTGTCGCTGTGCAAAATGCGATTAACCGATTTTTATTCAATTACTATCCGCGAAAATCTGTCTAATATACGATAATTGGGTATTGGGTAACTATTATTTGTTTTTACTATATTTACTAGGTATTTGATGACAAGACTAGATTTCACTTGAATTTTTATACAAATAACCTACAACAATTAAAAGTGACTGAAAAAGTGAAAGAACAAAAATTTAACCTTTGATAATTCTTCAATAACTTCTTGTGGCCTTTTTCCTTTGAGGACAGCTGTCCGAACCAGAATTCTTTGCTTTTTGTTCTTTTTCAATTCTCGCCTTCTTGCTTCTTTTCTAAATACATGAAATATTTTAGTAGGTATTAGTTATTACCTAGGCATTAAGATATATAAGTTTTCCGGAATTTAAAGTTAGGGGGAGATTTGAAATCTGCATCAAATTTTGAGGATTTTTTATAAAATTCGTTTTTCTATAATTCTTTATCTAAAAGCGGAAATGC
The DNA here is from genome assembly GCF_053477335.1 of Acartia tonsa. Taxonomy (NCBI): domain Eukaryota; kingdom Metazoa; phylum Arthropoda; class Copepoda; order Calanoida; family Acartiidae; genus Acartia; species Acartia tonsa. The sequence continues at coordinate 30,027,808 of NC_137267.1, forward strand.
AATTTAAGTTAATTAATTTTAGCATCTGTGATTGGTGGATTTAAAAAATCTGCGCTCTGGTTGGATAGCGTACATCATTCAACCAATTAGAGCTTAGATAGTTTAAAATCCACCTATCCTATTGGTCAAAATTAATTAACTTAAAATGCATTTCCGCTTTTAGATAAAGAATTATACAAAAAACGAATTTTATAAAAAAAATCCGTAAAATTTGATGCAGATTTCAAATCTCCCCCTAACATTAAAATTCCGGAAAAATACGATATAAAATCAAACCTGGCCTGATCCGTAGGATTCATGAATTTGCCACCCTTGGTGGCATTTGTCGGTCGCTTTCCCATCTTGGATAGGTTTTATGTGTCTATTCTGTAAAAATAGAAAACTATGAATAATATCTTAATATTCTAATATTATATAACTGTAAGAATGCAACTATAAATAAAATAAACAAATAATCTTTTCATTTAACATTAAAAAAAGAAAGAGGACTATTCATAAATAAGATCAATATAGTCTAGTCTCTTTGGAATACAACACTAGGTACATTTATTTCGTTGGGGTAAAACTATTCAAACACTTTTCATGTTTAGTCCTCTTTACTAGCAGATAAATATAATATTAATAACACTGGTACAATTTCAGATCACTAAGAGTAAGAGCACTTGCAAGTTTTTTAAAGAGATTATAAAGAGGAAACTAACTTTATAAATATTCTTATTTGGAAGATTTTTTAAAAATTAAAAAAGTTCTTTCCTCTATTTAATATACCTAATATTAAATGTAAACAAATAAAAGAAAAACAGTGAGCATTATCATAATAAATTTATGTAAATAATTTCTTTTCTTCGCGGCTAAGACAAAAAAAATAAACCGGTTCTTAGCCGTGAAGAAAATCCATAAATCGCATAGGTTAATAAAAAGTTGCCAACAAATAAGACAAAAGATTGACATGTTCTTCCTTTCCTAATTGTACACAAATGTATATAAACCCATGCGAGAAATATATGTTATTTATTCTATGTTTATGTAAAGCATTATTGTAAGCTATTATCTCTTAGGTAAAATTTATGTGGTCAAAGAGTTAATTTTTCATTTCCTCCTTTGCATTGCTGATAATATTTTCTTGATAATACTGTCTGAGAGCTTCCCATTGCTTGTCATGTAGCAGGATGTGGGGCCGGACTGATCTCATGTGCTCCACGGCTTCCTCTGGACTCCAGTTATTTACCTGGACGAACAGATATTAAGATGGATATCTTTGCATATACTCTTTTGATCTCATGTTGGGAGGAGAAACGAATATGAGATGAAATATTTTGTACCTATTAAAGTGGGAATGGGAAACTACATGTTTGATGAACTATTTCTTTATCTTACATGAATAGCTCACATATAATTCCGTATTGAGAGTTAATGTAGTGTAACTGCACTACATTAAACATATCATTAAAACCTAAAAAATATATTACCTATAACTAAATACCTACTTACTTCCACATGAATATTTTGGTAGATTTCTTATTAGAAATGCCCAACCTCAACAAAAAAATAAAAATATCACCTTCATAAGATAGCACCCAACCAGTGTAGCACTACGAGTTCTTCCGGCTTTGCAATGGACATACACAGATTTGTCTGTGTCACGATAATCATTGATAAACTCAACACCCTTCCTCAGCTTTTCTTGATTAGGGGCCTAAAATATAAACTATAAATAAGTCTATGAAAATATTTGTAAAAAAAAACCATCTGCAGTTACAACTTTTATACATAAGAGTTCATTGTCTTTGAGATATTATTGTAAATACCTACAGGTAACAGATCCCCGTATAAACAGAAACAAAATACCTGAAAAATGTCAGTAGTTGAAAGTTGAAGAAAATTGACTCCTAATTTTTTCCATCCCTCTGTTTGATAGGAAAACAACTGAAGTTCATAATCTTCGTTCATTGATACAACACCTCCGATATTTTCCTATTCAACATTTGATATGTTTTGATTGCAGAAAAATGCCTTTCACGTTCGGGGTTATCAAGGATATGGTAAAAACTGGTTTGAAAAATGTAAATAAGGAAGGTGTTTGTGTTCAACAGCCATTTTGTGTAAAAGCACCCTTTTCTTATCCCAATATTTAAAATCAATCATAGTAAATAGGTAGATATAATAAAATCCATTAGATATATGACCTGGGATGTTAGTTAAAGTCTTTGTAATCAATATATCAAATTCCTTTTGAATCATTTTGTTTGTATAATCAGATCTAAATGGCAGGGCACCAAGAATTATTGTTGGATCAACTCTAAAAATAGATCTATTGTAGATTACATCAAGGCCTATTGATAAATTACTTTGTTAGAGAACATGCTAACCAGTGTTTCGGAGCCGCAACATTTTTGGTGGAGCCGGAGCCGGATCCGTATTTTTCGTTAAAAACGGCTCCGGCTCCAGATTAGCTAAAAATGATTTTTTAAAGTAATATTATAATTTGGCAACGGTCTATTTCCATATAATAAACTGAAAAACTATTGTTACTTAACTGAAATAGACACACATCCTTCTACTTTTATATAGCTTTAATCAAATAAAAGCTAAATATTTTATATTACTTATTTTATTTTATCAAATTCAATAATGAACAAAAATTGATATATTAATTTTAAGGTAGGAGCCGGAGCCGCATCAAAATTATACGGCTCCAACACCCTGATGCTAACTGTATAATACATAGGAATGTGTTATTTTTGTTTTGATCAATCTGTTCATTTAGTTCCAGGGGTGTATATTCTACATGGTTAACCCTAGAAAAAGGGGGAGGGGGGGGGGGGGGAAACAAATAATATGTGTTAAAATGTAAAAATTAAAGAGAAATGAAAACATTTTTTTCCATTTTCCTCCCATCCTCGGTGGAAAAAAAACTAAAGGATATGTGGAAGGAGGATAATAAGAAAAAAATAAAGAGTTTAGAAAATATTTTTCCATTTTTTCCCCTTCCTTGCTAGAAGAATAGGAGGGGAAAAAATAAAAATTTTGCAGCAGGGGAATAAATTAATCTTGTGCAGAATATGAACCCCTGTTTAGTGCCAATTTTAGTTTATTTTAGAAACTGCTTACTTTCTAACATCAAGTTACAAAATAGTTCTGATACGTTGACGGATTAAGTGATAGATATGCCAAAATTAAGTGTGACTTTACGGTTGAACGTACAGTTCTTACCTATCATACCAGCGGCGGCTAGATACCCTTTCCATGGCTACATTGTAGGCAAGGGTGGGAAGAAAGGTTACTCGTGCAAACATCTTGCTTAATTAGAAATAATAATAAGGCTAGTGAAAAGTTAATTGAAAGCATAAGTTGGGGGATTACAAAATAAAGCGATGGGAAAACCTTTACTATTAGCGACATCTCTTGTGAGATAGTACCCTACTTGCTTATGTAAAAACCTTTCAGAGAACTAAAAGAAGCTTTAAAAAATAGGGCCATAGCAAGCGCCGAGCAATTAATCTAAGAGAACCTTTCAAAAAAATTATGTTTCTTTTAAATAGGAATATAGACCTAGGTACGTACTTATAATCACTATTCATGTCTGTAAATGTCGTAAATATTATTAGCCAACAAACTTCAATCTCTGTCTATTTATTATCACCTTGGCTAGTACTGCGGCGCTAGTCAGTCCAGAAATATCCCCAAGCATTACCCGTATGTATTTTCTGAAACAACAAATCAAAAATTAAACTTTTGAAAATAAGTAAATAAGCTACCTAATTAAGGAGTTACAAAATATTTTTTACAGGCAATTTGAATTTAAACTTAATGATCTACATTCCTTTCCTAATTTATGATACAAACTAAAAATATGAGGCATACACCAACTTTCGAAGAATATATAGATTAATTTTAAACCATATATGCAACTTAGAGATATATGAAAGGTTCACACTTCATAGAACTATCCCTTTTCCACAGTTTGGCTAAAAATAACATTTTTGGTGATAATTGTTACATTATGCTATAAAAAATATTTGATTTTGATACTCAAACCCCTAAAAAGACTCACAATAACACCAAAAAGCATAAAAAAATTATTTTTGTTACATAAATAAAAGACGCTGCGCTTACGGGACAAAAATTGTTGAGGTTTGGTGCGGCAGGGAAAAAATAATCAATAAAAATGTCGTCGTTGTTTCAATTCATTTCATTTTATAAACAAATTGACCTTTTTAACCAACTTGAAGCCAAAAACCTAAAGATTTTATGCTATTTTAACATTGTAAAACCAAAGATTTAACTTGTTTACTCTTTTATTGGATGAAAACAACCCAAATAGTTCTTTAAAAAAATATATATTTATTTATGAAATGAAAGACGATATTTAGAAATGATAATGTTCAGCGGCATTCTTGTAAATGTAAACAAAAATATCAAGTTCTGCCGTGTTAATCTCAAAATGCTAAAAATAGTTTTTTTAGCCTTAATTACATAGCCCTTTTCGATAATCAGACAAAAAGATCGTTATATGATAAAGAAACGAAAATAATTAACACAAAATTATCATTTCAAATTAAGCAAAGTTAAGTACTTTTGCTAAAAACTAAGATAGCTAGCTTTGATGTCCGAAACTTAAAGCTTAAAAATTAAGACTATTCAATATCTTATGTCCGGAATTGTAGAGAATTTCAATGCATGCACTTAAAGGCAGATATTATGCACAATTTTCTGCATGTTGCTAATTTAACAGTCTGAATAATGAAATTGGTCTTTAATTATTAGTTCTTTACACTGCACGTAGTCTTTCATCTGTTTGTTTTGGCGATATTTAAAATTTTTCCTCAAATTGTCAGTTATTAAGATGTCCTTTTTATGTTTTTAATGGAGTAAAATGGTGATTTTGAGAAGCTAAATATTTGTAACGCATTGATAATATATTGTAGAAAATCTTTATTTAATAGACAAACAATAAATAAATAATAAATATGAGTAAAGAAGAAGTTCTAAAGGATCCACGGTTCCTCAATTCTAAATATGAGCTTTATTTTGACTACAAGAATATTCTGGATTCAAAAACACCCTCTGATAAGAAATTGGATGATGAGACTACTAGAGAACTTTACAAAACTTGGAAAGAACGTGGAAAACTTTCAGAAAACTATGAGTACCAAAAGTTTAGGTAAGTTTTAGTACCTCTCAGCTCTTTTTTGTTGTTTTGATTAGGAGTTTTTACATAAATAGATTGTGAATTAAGAAATGTTGATGGTACATATGACCGAACCGCTTTGACATAAGATTGAAATATTTAGAAAAGGAGACAATTGGCTACTAATATACTGAAAGACACCATATTACTTGTATATAGGAATATCGTAATTATTTCTTACACTTAAAAATTAATCCATTTTTTTTTTATTCAGTCGCAAGATGCGCAGTATTCTTCAATTTGTTTCAAAGAAAAGGAACTACCAAATCTACTGTAAATATTCTAAAAACTATTTATTTCTTCAAGTGGATCCATCAGTAAAAATAAATGCTTCTCATGGGGTGTTTCCACCAAAAAGAAAATCTCCAATTTTAACAAAACCTAAAGACAAATTGAGAACCTCTCAAAGAACTAGCAAGAGTAATGAGATCAGTGTTTCATCAACTTCTGCTGATAAAAAGATTGAATATATAATCACAGACTTTTATTGCAAGGAATGCGATAAATATTATATGTCGGAGAAATTTCTATCATCACACATGGAGTGGCACAATCCTCAAGATATATATGAATGTTTCTTGTGCCAAAACTCATTGCGTGGCACCCACAGACATTATCTGCAGCATGTTAGAAAATGTATAGTTGGCAAGGAATATTTGTTGCAAGAGAAGATAAAGACTGGAGCTGTTGTCTTTAATCAACTTTATTTTGAAAGAAGAAGGGGAAAAGATCTACAATTTTATACTTGTGTTGTATGCCCCAGGAAATATTTAATTTATAATAATTTATATGTTGATTATGATAAGATACATAAGTAGAAATATTTCGCGTATTACATTCATGTCCTGATATTTGATTAAAAAATAAACATTTTTTCTAACTAGTGCTACATTAATTTATGTAAATTATCAAGGTGTCGCAAATAGATTTATAGTATAGATGTATCAACAGACAACTACCTGCTATTTTTTTCAATGACCTAAATCTGTGCAGACAAGAAATAATTTTTATTAAACTTTGCTTTCTAAATTCAGCTGTTTGAAGCTTTCTTTTGCTTTTTAAAAAAGAAAAGTTCATCTTTTCAGAGATAAGTTGTTGATGAAATTGTGTTAGAAATAAGGTTTTAAAATAATATTCATATAAATTAAAACTGCGCTATTGTAGGAAATTTACAAGTATTGTAAGATTAACATCCCACATAAACTTCATGCATTCCACCCCTAAAACTACGAGATATAATTGTGATATATGCAACTACAAATTCAGCCATTCAGACCAAGAGCAAAAGCATTTGAAGGAGCAGCACCCAGATGAGTTAATAGTATGTCAGCATGGCTGCGACAAGGTTTTTTCTAGTGAAGAAAAGATGAAACGACATGTTGTATGTAGAAATAGGTCAAGGATTTTTTCTGATAATATTGGATGTACAAATAAGATTATATTACACTCAAAGGAGAATAATAACAATAAACGCGAACCTCTTAAATCTACAAAATGTACTTTTAAACTAACTAGTGATGTTGCTGTGTTCTAAATATTTTAACAAAGTTCGTGAACTTAGATGGACTTAAATTGTACATTACCCATTTTCAACATTTATCTTACAAGTAAGGGGGGGGGGAAGTTTGTACACTTATAGGAAATGAAATTCAGTATCAAAGTTTGGGAGGGACGTGTGGGCTTGTTTTTAAAGTTATCAACCTAATTCTTTTTGTAAAATCTCTTATATGACTGGATGTACACGGAAAACTTTGAAAATTGAATTTTGGTACTTTCCTTCAAGAGGCTAGTGGAGCAAAAGACCCCCCAAAACACTAAAAATATGAGTTCTGAGCTTATTTTTAGAGATATCAACCTAATTTTTTAAATGAAAACTTTTTAAAAATAACTGAACTTAGTAACCATTACACATTTCATTTTGGGACTTTCCTTGTAGGGGCTTGTGGAGCAAGAGACCCCCCAAAACTAAGAGAAGGAGTTCTGAGCTTATTTTTGAAGATATCAACCTGATTTTTTTCAAAGAAAACTTTTTAAAAATAACTGAACTAAGTAACTAATACACATTTCATTTTAAGACTTTCCTTCTAGGGGCTTGTGGAGCAAGAGACCCCCCAAAACTAAGAACAGGAGTTCTGAGCTTATTTTTGAAGATAGCAACCTGATTTTTTTAATGAAAACTTTTTAAAAGTAACTGAACTTAGTAACTATTACACATTTCATTTTGGGACTTTCCTTCTAGGGGCTTGTGGAGCAAGAGACCCCCCAAAACTAAGAGAAGGAGTTCTGAGCTTATTTTTGAAGATATCAACCTGATTTTTTTCAAAGAAAACTTTTTAAAAATAACTGAACTAAGTAACTAATACACATTTCATTTTGGGACTTTCCTTCTAGGGGCTTGTGGAGCAAGAGACCTCCCAAAACTAAGAACAGGAGTTCTGAGCTTATTTTTGAAGATATCAACCTGATTTTTTTCAATGAAAACTTTTTAAAAGTAACTGAACTTAGTAACCATTACACATTTCATTTTGGGACTTTCCTTCTAGAGTCTTGTGGAGCAAGAGATCCCCCAAAACTAAGAATAGGAGTTCTGAGCTTATTTTGAAGATATCAACCTGATTTTTTATAAGAAAACTTTTTAAAAATAACTGAACTAAGTAACCATTACACATTTCATTTTTGGACTTTCCTTCTAAGGGCCTTGTGGAGCAAATGACCCCCCAAAACTAAAAATAGAAGTTCTGAGCTTATTTTTGAAGATATCAACCTGATTTTTTTAAAGAAAACTTTTTGAAAATAACTGATCTAAGTGACCATAACACATTTCGTTTTTGGACTTTCCTTCTAACGGCTTGTGGAGCAAAAGACCCCCAAAAACTAAAAATCGGAGTTCTGAGCTTATTTTTAAAGATATCATCCTGAATTTTTTAAAAGAAAACTTTTTAAAAATAACTGATCTAAGTGTCCAAAACACATTTCATTTTGGGACTTTCCTTCTAATTGCTTGTGGAGCAAAAGACCCCCCAAAACTAAAAATAGGAGTTTTAAGCTTATTTCTAAAGATATCAACCTGATTTTTTAAAGGAACTTTTTTAAAATAACCGAACTAAGTAACCTTTACAGATTTAATTTTGGGATTTTCTTTCTAGGGGCTAGTAAAGCAAAAGACCCCTGAAAACCATAAATATTAGTTCTGAGCTTATTTTTAAAGATATTAGGTAAGCTGATTTATTAAGGAAAACTTTTTTCATTTAACTGAACTACGTAGCCACAACAGATTTGCTAAAAATCAGGTTGATATCTTTAAAAATAAGCTCAGAACTCATATTTTTAGTGTTTAGGGGGATCTTTTGCTCCACAAGCTGCTAGGAGGAAAGTCCCAAAATGAAATGTGTAATGGTTACTTAGTACGGTTCTGTCTAAAAAAGTTTTCTTAAAAAAATCAGGTTGACTAAGTAACCATTACACATTTCATTTTGGGTCTTTCCTACTGGGAGCTGGTTGGGCAAAAGACCTCCAAAACACTGAAAAAATGAGTTCTGAGCTTATTTTTAAAGATATCAATAATGTAGTGGTAATCAAGAGTGTGTAATGGTTACTTAGTTCAGTTATTTTAAAAAGTTTTCTTATAAAAAATCAGGTTGATATCTTTAAAAAAAAACTCAGAACTAATATTTTTAGTTTTGGGGAGTCTTTTGCTCCACAAGCCCCTGGAAGGAGCGTCCCAAAATGAAATGTGTAACAGTTAGGTACTTAGTTCAATTACATTAAAAAAGTTTTCTTTGAAAAAATAAGGTTGATATCTATAAAAAAAAAGCTCAGAACTCATATTTTCAGTGTTTTGGGGGGTCTCTTGCTCCACAATCCCCTAAAAAGAAAGTTATAAAATGAAATGTGTTATGGTCACTTAGATCAGTTATTTTATAAAAGTTTTCTATAAAAAAATTAGGTTGATATCTTCAAAAATAAGCTCAGAACTCCTGTTCTTAGTTTTGGGGGGTCTCTTGCTCCACAAGCCCCTAGAAGAAAAGTCCCAAAATGAAATGTGTAATGGTTACTTAGGTAGTTCAGTTATTTTAAAAAAGTTTTCTTTAAAAAAATCAGGATGATATCTTCAAAAATAAGCTCAGAACTCCTGTTCTTAGTTTTGGGGGGTCTCTTGCTTCACAAGCCCCTAGAAGGAAAGTCCCAAAATGAAATGTGTAATAGTTACTTAGTTCAGTTATTTTAAAAAAGTTTTCATTGCAAAAAAAAATCAGGTTGATATCTTCAAAAATAAGCTCAGAACTCCTTTTCTTAGTTTTTGGGGGTCTCTTGCTCCACAAGCCCCTAGAAGGAAAGTCCCAAAATGAAATGTGTAATGGTTACCAAGTTCAGTTATTTTTAAAAAGTTTTCTTTGAAAAAAATCAGGTTGATATCTCTAAAAATAAGCTCAGAACTCCTTTTCTTAGTTTTGGGGGGTCTCTTGCTCCACAAGCCCCAACAAGGAAAGTCCCAAAATGAAATGTGTAGTAGTTACTTAGTTCAGTTATTTTAAAAAAGTTTTCTTTGAAAAAAATCAGGTTGATATCTTCAAAAATAAGCTCAGAACTCCTTTTCTTAGTTTTGGGGGGTCTCTTGCTCCACAAGCCCCTACAAGGAAAGTCCCAAAATGAAATGTGTAATGGTTACTTAGTTCAGTTATTTTTAAAAAGTTTTCTTTGAAAAAAATAAGGTTGATATCTTCAAAAATAAGCTCAGAACTCCTTTTCTTAGTTTTGGGGGGTCTCTTGCTCCACAAGCCCCTAGAAGGAAAGTCCCAAAATGAAATGTGTAATGGTTACTAAGTTCAGTTATTTTTAAAAAGTTTACATTTAAAAAATTAGGTTGATATCTCTAAAAATAAGCTCAGAACTCATATTTTTAGTGTTTTGGGGGGTCTTTTGCTCCACTGGCCCCTTGAAGGAAAGTACCAAAATTCAATTTTCAAAGTTTTCCGTGTACATCCAGTCATATAAGAGATTTTACAAAAAGAATTAGGTTGATAACTTTAAAAACAAGCCCACACGTCCCTCCCAAACTTTGATACTGAATTTCATTTCCTATAAGTGTACAAACTTCCCCCCCCCCCTTAGGGAAGATTTCTGTATACCTAATCAATAATGTCCAGTAAACAAGGGTGACAATATGCATAAGTAGCGAACTTCATTAATATAAAAATAAGAATCTTTAGTAGTTAATTGCCATATCCTAAAAATCCTTCAAATAGGATGCTAAATTCTGTACCTGAAAATGAGCGAAGATCTTCAACAAGGGTAAAAGAAACAAGAACAATATTTTCTGCGCCGGGTTTCAAAAGAAAAGGAAAAAAGAAGCACTTCAAATCGACATCTAAGTTCTACAGAATGAAGAAAAAGAGAAGTAAGTTATAGTTATTAATCTATTGAATGTTTGGACCACAGCGTGTCATTTTAAAGACGTTTAAAATGACTGGTACCTAGTGTGTGACAGCAATAAGTGAGAAAATGCAATTGACCAGAGGTTACTAAATACCGTGCACACTTCAGACTTCCAGTCAAAGGTCCTACAACCATATCTCAGGCGTTTAAACATAATAGGAAACACTGGTCCAATTTTGAAAATGTTTGTATTTGAACATTAAATTTTCTGTGTTTTACACATACCTCACTTTTATATAATACCCATCTTAACGCCTGCGTACTCCCAATTCGATTTTGGTTTGGATGAGTGAAAATGTCAGCTGAGATTATAATCTGTTCTTCAAAGCATACAAATAAGGTTAATAAAAATGATTAAACATACTACACTTGAGAAGCTATAGTCTTTTTCAACAAATTAATAATACCTACCTACAAAACCATACAAAACTTTTTGTTTAGGTAAGAAAGAGCAGTATGATGATGATTATGATTATGAATATGAAATGGGTACCCTACCCCCGGGAAAATCTGAAACCATAGAAATGGCTGAAATTGACGAATCTGTAATAAAGACAGAACCAATGGAAAATGAAGATTCTCGCTACGAAGAAAATGCTATTGAAATTGACAATCTTATGACGGAGGTTGAGGTCAAAAAAGAACCCCTGTGCGACAACGAAAGCAGGTGAAAAAAACTAGGCTTTAAAAGAAAATATTTAATATATTCAATTGTTTGAGTTTGTAGTGGTTTGGGGACGGGGTATATTTGTACACTAATAATAGATAACACATTGGAGTGTACTCAAGGAGTAAAAAGTCACATTTTAGCGTATTAAATGTCAAGCTCAAAATGTAGTACCTCCCCCCCCCCCCCCTCCCCACAAACACACACAAAATGCAAATCTATTTGTCCATAAAAACCATACTAGAAAATTGGGATCTACTACAGTTCACGGTAAAATATTGCTGGTAACGAATATTGCCAAAAATCTATGAATTTAAAGGCTGCTAGCTAACAAACGGCTGTACGTACAGATCATACCCGCACACCATTTTAAGCGGTATAAGAAGGTCTACAAATAATCTGGAATAGCCAAGATCCAATGATGCACAGGGAAAGCTTCAATGAAGAAAAAAACAAGTAAAATAGGCATTTTTCGCGCATTTCTCTTCACTGCGAGATAATTATGCATTATTGATTTGTGGCTATTCCAGATTATTTGTAGGCCTTCTTATACCGCTTAAAATAGTGTGCGGGCATTATCTGTACGTTCAGCCGTTAGGCAGCTAGCAATATTTTACCGTGAACTGCAGTAGATCCGAAAATTGAAATTTATATTTCATATTTTCTATAACGAATACCTACTTTTCTTCACTTCTCGAAGTTATTTACTGTTTGATATTTTGTTTAGTCCGATGGAACATACCATTACTGGCCTTGTTATTGTAAATCCACAATCATTAACTTCGGATTTTCAGGTAAGGAACAAACAATAAACAGAAAAAACTAAATAATTGAATTCTGTATACTTAACCAATATTGTCCAATAAGTAGTTAAACAATGATGACAACATGTATAAGTAGCGAACTTAATTAATATATGAATAAGAACAGCCATGCAACTAGACGAAAAAAGTTAAAAGACTGACATAATTAGATGTGGGTAGAGTATTTACTCAGTGGTCTATTGAAACTTCTTACAAAACAAATAGCAGTCTACATTTGATTATCATCCTAACTATTTTGTCAAGTTGTATGTATCCTTGTCTCTAAATTGTAATCTTAAAATTGGTAGTTTCCCACAAAGTGCCTAGTAAGAACTACCCCTAGTCCCCCAATTTCTGAAATAAATTCAAATAAGGTAGTTGTTTTTTTTTATTGTCTAACCATTGAACAGATCTTATACTTGCGGAGGCATAATCTTGTAGGGATACCCTTTATACAATATAACCTAACTTATCTCGACTTTAGGTAAAAAAAAAACACCCCCTCTCCCATTATTTTCAATTGATTTAAAATTAGAAACCGCCTTGAAATCTTTCTAACAATCAAAAATCGAATTATCTTATTTGTAGGATTCTGCATACATAACAACCAAAATGGAGCTAACTGACTATGAAGAAAATACACCTGAAAATGAAATTTCAACTGCAGAGCATTCTGTCCATGAAGAAATTACTTCTGAAATATCAACTATAGATACAAATGTCCATGAAGAAATTACAGCTGAAATATCAACTAAAGAGCAAACTGTAAATGAAGAGATTACAGCTGAAATATCAGCTGCAGAGCTAAATGTCCAAGAAGAAATTTCTGCTGAAACGTCATTTGCAGAGCAAACTCTCCATGAAGAAACTATAACTGAAATATCTACTGAAGAAATCACTTCTGAAATTTCTACTGCAGAGCCAATTGTCCATGAAGAAATTACAGCTGAAATATCAACTGCGGAGCAAACTCTTCATGAAGAAACTACAACTGAAATATCAACGGAAGAAATCACTTCTGAAATATCAAATTATGAAAACTTGTTCAATGATCCACTCAGCGTTTTGTGACAGAATTTATGAAATTCTTGTTTTTGGCAAATCACACGAAAATTGTACAGTTTTTCAAAGATTAATTTTTATGATTGTTTTATGAATTTGAATCGATTGTTTTTACAACATAGGCGTTTTGTTATCATAATGAATTACTTTTTTTTTGGGAGAATAGGTAACTTGAAAATTTATCTATTTTTATAAAAGTTATTATTTTGTTTTTTAGTTGCCTTTGCAAATAAAATATGTATGGCATTATGTTTTCGTTTTAGCTTATATTCACAGAAAATTGGATGCTTTAACTTAAATTTGTGATTGGACTAAAGAACCCCTACCCCCTCCCAAAAAAATAAAAAAGGTTTGTTGTGGGTCCCTATTTCGGTTCAGACCTTTATAGGCATTTTGAGGGAAAACACCATAAGTATTTGGTACCAGATTAATTTACTTTTGTATTCATTTCCCTCCTTGATCTTAACTACATCCAGGATAACAAATCTGACTCTCCGTCTGAAGCATAAGATTTCGTAATGCGATTGGATTTTGTTCGTCTATGCACAATTATTAAAAGAAATTAAAATACATCAAAATTACATTTATTTCACATTTATCACAGAAGTTATATGATATTTACAACAAATATAATAATAATCAAAATAATATTGGACAATTGGTTCTCTTTCATACAACAAATTATAGGTTCTTATTCATATGCCAGCCTTAGGTTTGATTTGAGTTGTACAAGTCTATCAAAAGCATTGCTTACTAATATTATAAGCACATTTAAGGCTTATGAATAAGACCATTAGTTTTTTTACGTCCATTTTGATAGAAGTTGGCAAATATGGTAGTTTTAGAGGCAAGAAGAAAAAAAAGCTAGACAGATAATCAATTTACAATATTACTGATGTTAATACCTAATAGAAAAAAAATAGTAATAATGCCAACTTCTGTTTCATATTGACTTAGAAGTAAGTTTCTTTCAGTAACTTTTTTCATTTGATTATCTTTAATTTGATATGGTAAAAAAATAAACTAATCATTATAAGCTTCTTTTACAATTTTAAAATCTACATGATAAAAATCTTATTAAAGATAAATTTTGTAAAATTCTGAATCGACTTTGTATGCATAAAGCAAGGGAAACGCGAATGGCAAGAAATGAGATACAAGCAGGATCTTAAGAAGAAGACAATGGACGATAAATTAGTGTACATCCCAAATGATGATAAAAAAAAAATACTCTTTCTGTAGACTTAAATCATCGTTTGAAAAGTTATTATTTTTTCCCCAAGTTTTAATTCAACTAATGAGTGAACGGGTTTTAAAACTTTGGATGCCGATATAATTTATAGTCCAATGTCCTCTACTTCCTGGATACAAGGAGCTTCATGAACTACAGCCTGAACCAAGGAGATAAAATTTAACTTGAGATAAAGTGCAAAAGTATAAAAATTTTCATTCGATGAGATTCACAGATGTTAGGATTTAAATGTGATTTATAAAATGGTGACTTTGTTTGATTTTTGTCACGTTAAATTTTATCTCTTTGATTCAGTTTTTAAATTATATAAGGAATTAATCAAATACAGTAACAAATAGGAATAGGGGAGCAGATAAAGAGTGTTTTCCAAAGAAATTTTTCATTATAATTAAATTTTACTTAGAATCATTTATTAAACTAAGAATGTAAGCAAAATCTTGTTGAAAATTTGGCAGTTGAAATCACTTTTTGTCTGTTTAAAGTTAGGTTAAGATATAATAATCAAGAAAGGGAACAAAGATATTTTCCTTGCGATTTTATTAATTTCAATCATGTAATATTTGAGATTATTTTAATTTGTAATTTTTTAAATACCTAGTAATTCACAGCAAGAGAAAACTTTAAAAAGATAAAGTATTTTATACAATGAAAACATGATTTAAATGAATAAGATCACTTATTATATTGAATGATAGGAATGTTAGTAGAAAAATAAGCTTACAGGATTATTGTTAGTTAGGATTTAACTTATAAATAGGATAATTATTGCTTTATTGAATTAACTTCATTTTTATCGATATTTTAAACCTATATTAGATCCACATTTGAATTTAATTTAAATCGATTATTGTTCATTGCACCTTTATGGGTTTATTTATATTTTTCAGTCTGTATGAAAGTAACTTATTTTGAGATTAAAGTCACTTTTTATAAATCTGAGCTTTTTTTCACTGTTTTGTTCGATTTTTAATCACTATCTCATTTATCTATATAAATTACTTCGTTAATAAAGTAATAATGACTATACTTAACTGGCAGTAATTTGAGCAGGTTTTAATATTATCTACAGTATATATTATATTTTTATTTATAATAATAGCAGCTTTGAGTGTTTTTTAATAGTCCTTTTCTATGTCTATCTTAGTTGACTGGAAGTTTGATGGTGGATTTCTTGCTTAAAAATCGTCATCATAAGATGGTCTGAAACATAATAGTTATTCATTGCATGGTATTATATATGTACAGCTTTCCGCGGATATAAAAATGTACAATTATACGATCAAAACTAGTTTTGTTAGTCCCGAGATGCCGAAGGCACGGGAAAACAAAATTGGCTTTAATATTATGATTTTACAGTTTTATATTTGTAGAAAACTGGATATAATACGACACGATATATGATTTTTCAGTATGACTTAGAACCGGTTCTAAACCAGCGGATATTAATCGGTTTCGAAGCCATGCTGGAAAAATATTATTAAAAAAGAAATAATAAGCGATGATAATCTAAAAGTCTTATTTGTAATTTAGGGTAGATTTTGACTTTTAGAATATGGATTTGAAAAAAACATTTCAAAAATATTAAGAGGTATCGGAGACTTTTTCCCTCAGTGAATTTATCATTCCCAAGACCGATGAGAGTAGCTACTTTTTAAAGGAAAACCATATAGGTCCAGCGGTTTGCGAGATCCATTGCTACACACACACACACACACACAGAAATCATTATACTTTATTGTAAGGATATGAAACACTCCACAGTTATGACTCTCAAGCGGAAGCTGTGATACACCATTGAACATTATTATCTATAAAAACTTACCTCCTGCCTCCCTTAGTCATGTATGAGGATTTAGGAGCTGGTACTGTGGACGTGTGGTAGTCCCTAAAATTTTTAATTATTAATACAATTTTTTGTTTTTAATTTCTTAAGAAATGACAAATTTTAAAAGTCTAAAAATTGCATAAAATTATAATATTTATTGTCCTATAACAGTCAACTTACCTTAATATTGATTCACTACTCATAAACATAATTATATTTGTCATCAAATATTAAAGAAGGTAATAATTAAACTCTAAAAAAGTTTATATACCAAATACCAATGCAAATGCAAGAGATTTACAAACTAAAAAAGCTGCGCTACTGAATTATAACTACTTACTTGTAAGCAGGATTCCATTCAGTTTTCCAGCTGTCATACATTTGTGTTTGGTAAGGTCCTGCTGCCTGAGCGCTGCCACCACCGCTTGAACTGCTACTGCCGCGCTACAAATAAAATAGGTTGGATTAAAGCACCGCCAGGTATGATTAATTTCCTTTCAATTACAATTATCCTTCTTCAAATGACATGTATTATTTGTAATCACTACCAAGGCAAGGAATGAATATTTTTATCGCTCCATCCTTTATTCCCTTTTCTAATTGGCTGATTTTCTGGGGGAAAAATCGAAGATTTTTAAAAACCCAAGGGGAAAGAAACTGATTTTCTTAAACAAATTTAAGGGGTGTTTATAAGGGAATGATTTTTTACATTCGATGTCAATTTTTTTTACCTTATATCTGACATTGGTCATTTTATCCGACTTCCAGCTCTCAATGTCCATGCCATACGCGTAGGGATTATCAATTCCGTACCCATAACTTCCAGATCTAAATGAAAAGGTTGAGTTTTTGTGAATTGTAACGCGTTGTCTTACTGTCGGGTTCGAGTCTAGTTCACTTTGCGTTTTACTAAAGACATTAAATTATGTAAGGCGCGTGACTAATTTTATTGAAAGCTTAGGGGAATGCCACATTCAGATGGGTATTTCAAACAGAGAAGGTGGTATCAATGAATACGTTGTCAGTTAAATTACCCAAAAAATCACAACTTCCTAATGGAAATCCCATTTCCTTTATAGCGTGATGAAAAGATAGACGGACAAATTAAGTCATAGATTAGATGGTCACTGGCCTGGAAATCTACATAAGAAATTTCAGCCGTCTATTTCCAATAGCAGCTAAGAAAATCACATTTTGTTCTTCTAGGACGGACGTGTATATTGTATATTGTAGCTTATCTACCAATAAATCTATTTACCTATTCATTTCATAGACCATTTCTTCAGTAAGCATGGCTTGTTTTCCCTTCGCTCTTGATATTTTTCTTCTTTTTGACAACTGAATAACAAATATTTTTTAAACATGGATAAGATTAATGGAGTTATTATTACTTGGATCAGATCATACATAAGAACAGCATACTATAATAAAATGAAACTTTTAGCTGGCTATAATAACGATCCATCCACTTTACCCCCCGCCCCTCTTATGGATGAAAGAACTGACCAATGGACGATGTATTATCCATGCTAGTAACCAGAATTAACGACAATTTTCCCCCTGTCATAATATCCAAGAATATTCTATATCCATTAAAATATTTAATTATAATTCTGTAATTACTGTGTGTTTGACTTTCGTAAAGCTCTCAACAACATTACTAAATACTTGAGAAATTTTAGTTGTATAGAATCTGCTAAAGAATTCTATAATATGTCTACGATAAATTTTAAAATAAGAATTCAGTTCAATTTACAATATCTAGTTTCGACAAATAACACTCATTTAGTGCAATAATAAAGCTAAGGACTCTGTAATTGATTTTGTATGGAAGAGCAGAAAAATAGCCTAAAACAATCTGAAAACTTAAATTTATAAATGAATAACCAAACAAGATATATATGAAGCTTTCATAAAATGGAGAACTCAGTCGGCTTAGAAATTATCGAAATCTTAAGCTACAGATAAAAAAACCTTACTACTTTGAAGTAATATAATAGGATATCAATTTCAAATGCCAATAAACTCACCATAGAGATACCAAAGACAATGACAAATGCCAGTGACGCCATGCCAATAACAATGACAGCAATTGCCCACTGCGGGAATATTTCTGGCTCGGGGTCAACACTAGGCTCTGCTTCCAATGCTCCAACAACTAAAACAAATTAAGGGTATAGTCCCTTTCGTGACAACGCCTCTTAAGGGGTGTTTCGTTGTATTTTTACAGTAGCTTTTGTTAGGTTATTTTAGGTTAGGTAAGGTGATTGCCACGCAGGGTTAGGCAATTGTCCCCACAGGGGCTAGAAATAGGGGACAAGCAACTGTGAAAATACGACGAAACGCCCCTTTAGAGTTCAGTTCAGAAAAGGGGCGGGAAATGAGTGGAAAGTTTAATAGATGGAGAGGGGAAGTGATGAAAAGTGATTTCTTTAACACTTCTAATAAAAATCGGGGCAGACCGACCGACAGATAGACTCAAACACTAACAGAGTACCTCCGGCACTAAAAAAAACTATTACCTATAAAGTCGTTGTATTTAGGATCTATCTTGTATTTTCCTAGCTGGTTATTATTCTGAACTGACATTTCTTTTACTATCCGCTTCAATTTCTGAAAAATTTTAAAAGAGTTTTAGTTGTGTATCTTATATAATCGCTCATACCCAGGAATCCTAAGTGATAAGATAATAATCAATTCTATGATGTTCATCCCGATATTAAAACATCTAGAGATAAACTTATTGGTTGATTAGTTAGGGCCATCACAAGTTAGAACCAATCAAAAAAGATTTTGGAAAGTACTTAAGCATGGTATAAGTATGATTTGTAGACTAAAGTCCCCTGACTCTCTGCAAATTACAGACTTATGTATATAACAAAGTGTAGAATAGGGCAGCTACTCTACAATTAACAAGACTCACCTGTGTATTAAGCGCTTCATCCAGCTTGTTAAATAGAACATAATAATCCACAACAACGGAGCCAGGACTAAAATAGAATAAAGTTATATTAGGGAGCACTGGAAAGAAAATTCGTGCTTTCCTGACAAGATCCTAGCGAGCACAGTACTCCCCCCACCCTCCAACCATAGACGTCCAAGGGGGGGGGGTAAAGGGGTGATTACTCCCCCCAAAATTTTGGATTTTCAATTTTTAACCCACCGAAATAAAAAAAATGCCTCTATGAAAAAAGATTACCCCCCCTCCCCAAAAATAAAAAAGCTTGGACGCCCCTGCCTCCAACACTCAAATTTTAAAAATAAATTGAAGATAATATGAGGTAATATTTATTTTGTTCCTAAACCCTAACTAACCACTAACCCTGCAAGGCTATACAAAAAAAACCCCGTAAAATACCTTCTCCTTATTTTCAATTATTTCAAAATATGTGTGATGGAGGGGGGGGGGGGTGGCTTTGCTCGAATAAATAAGTAATATAATTTGGCATTTAGGTTAAAATCTCGATTATTTTTTTTAAAATGCAACAAAGAGAACCAATTTCCAACAGAAAATTTGTCCTTTTTTATTAATTAAAATGTCCTACTAATCAAAGAGAGGGACAAAGGAGCTGAAAACAACACATTGAAAAGGGACCTTATTTACATAAATTTTGATCATTATATATTTTTTTCTTATTTAATTGAACTATATTTTTCATGTCTTTCAAACCATTAACAAACATTATATGATTCGAAACAATTTTATTAAAGTATGGTTTGTTTTACATTTCCTCCCGCATTTTCATCCCTGCCATTGAAATATGATTTTTTATGCATGAAATTTGGCAGTCTAGTTTATTTGTGAGAAAATATGACATTCTTGTTTTTCAATTGAATCTATGGTTTTTAATATCCTATAATATAAAGTAGTAAGCTTTTTTTGTCTGTAGCGAAGGATCTCGCCAACCACTGAACCGATATTGTTCCCCTTCACAGTGAAGCTTCATATAGGTCCCAGGATGGTTTTAGGCTATTTTATTTTTATTCTAAAAAAGTCTGAATATGGTTTTAGGCTATTTTTCTGTCCTTTCATTTCCATTCGAATGTAGAACCCCTAGATTCTAGGGGCGCAGCCGCTAGTTTTATATATAGCGTATGTCCCAATAAAAAAAAAAAAATTTTTGAATGTTAATTTAATTTTATCTAAGCTGCATTAATAACTTCATTTGTTTATATATATTTCTAACTTGCCTTTTGTGAATCATATTCTAAAGTAACTGAATGGTTGCGTGTATGTGTTTATGTCAGCTAAGATCAGGGAATGTATAAAGAAAGTGGGAGGGGGGGGGGGGGAATAGACAACACCATTTGAAATAAGAAAAATTTAAACTGTAGCTACGCTATAATTACTAGCATACCTGAAAGCTTCAACCTCGACGCCCATAAAAGAATCAGAGAGTACGGACTGCTTGTACAGATTTTCTAACTCGTACTCTACATCTCTGGCCAGATCCTGCCATTCATTGGTGTTAGGATCCAACAAAGAGTTGCTCCATTTCCGTCCACCTAGGATAAAAATTTAATTAAAGCAACGTAGGGCCAGGTCCTAACTATTGCAGACAACTTACGCTTTGATTGCACGACCTTCGACTGGAAGTACTAACTGTGCATAGTAATACGTTGCGCATGTTTTGGGCTAAGGCATTTCACATTCTATTACCAATAATGTCGCGCATCTGACAAAACTACAGAAGTGAAACTTATTCTCAAGTTATGACGCTGTAAGTCAAAGATTCTACTTTGTTTTAGCCATGAAATATTTATAGAGTAGGAGGATGTCCGTCTGTTCGATAATCAAGAAACAGATTGGGTTGTACTATTCAGGGAACATATCTACTGGTCCTGTGATGGTTGTAGACTATTTTTTAAGTTTTAGGAAATCAACAAAGATTACTTCTAGAGTAGCATTGCTGCTCCAAATATGTTATCAAACAAGAATGACAACATCTATAAAAGCGAAGCTCTTAAAGTAGGACAAACGAACATTAACACTTATAGAGTGTTCAATCTGAATATGCAGAATAAAAATGTAAGTTTAAACAAAATTGTAATTAAATTTGTTGCAAAACTGCTGAAGAATACTGTTTAAGGACATACTTATATTTTTAGGACTTTATCAAACAGATGCTTTGCTTATAAAATTATACCTTGCTGAGCTGACCTAGTAATCATTACTCCAATAATCAGATGATTAGGATAATTATATCATATGTACAAAAAGTCAACAATCAATGTTTTAAATGGACGTACAGACTTTCTGGTATAGATTATGGATGGTACGGACCGACCCTAATTATAGAAAAACTTTGCTTTTACAAATACCTGTAATTCTTATGGTAGCGGCCAATTTACAGGTATCACCACAGGTGCCAGGCGTTGTAGGCCTCGGGGTTGTTGTTGTAGTCGTGGTGGTTGTTGTTGTGGTGGTGGTTGTGGTTGTTGTTGTTGTAGTGCCCTCAGTTGTGGAGGGAGGCACATAGGGAGTGGTGGAGGGGCTTGGCCAGCCAGTGAACTCAGTTGTCGTCCTGAAATTATTTTAAAATAAAATGACAAAGAAGACAGAGAGAGAGAGAGAGGACAATGAGCTGTTAATTACACTAGTCCCCAAAGTTTTATAATAATGTTTTCTTATTCGTTGGCTTAACAACTTTTGGGACTTCTGGGAATTTTAATTGGTTAGTTCATTAGGGTAATGTTCAAACGTTTCAACCAACATTTACAAAAGGGGAAATTTTTTAAATCATCATTGTGGATTTATATTAATTTATTGTCATTTGTCTTACCCCTTTGTTTTTTATTTACTTACAATGTACTTCAAAGTACATATAACATTAATTTTAATCGAATTTTTCAACATTTTTTAATTTGGTGTCTAAAATAAGAAATGTGCATTAAATTCAATTATCTAATCAAAAGAAGATTGATTTTTTTCCTGCTTGAAATATAAGACAAGGATGATTTTATTCACAATTGCATTATAAAACTACCTTATCGAGCACTGATTACCCCCCCCCCCTTTATATTTCAAACATTTTGATATAGAAGAAAGAGTAGTTTTTCATGTGGAGGTGTTTTTTTACCTTAGGTTAGGTTATATTGGGTAAATGGTAGCCCAGCAGGTTTAAAGAATTACAGGTATATTCGGGGTTTGGGCATTTTTAAGGGGGAGGGAGTCCTGTGCTCGCTAGGCCCTTTAAGAGAAGCCCCAGGGACTTTGGTTATAACAAATAAGGAATGATTTAAATTTTTTATATAAAGTTTTTATAAGAATTACGGCAATAATATGGAACGTTTGACAGACATGGACAAATCATAATGCAGATTTGCTATTACAAAAAACTCTTTTGTGTTACTATTTCAATCTAAAATTATTCTTTTATCTGTTTATATAATGTTGGCAATGATTCAAAATTTTACAATCTGTTGAATTAGTCATTTCAAATGTTAGTTAAGTTTAAAACAAGAACAAAAGTTTCCAAAATTTATAGTAATTAAGCAGTTTCAAGTCCAGCTCTTATTATCCAATAATTTTCACTTTGGTGTTTTCACTCAAAATGTCTATTAAACACTGAACCCCTCCCTTATTTTTAAATAAATTAAAAATAAGGTAAGGCTTAAGTGGTTAGATTTTTCCTATGACTAACCACTGCAGGAGGCTCTAATCTTACAGGGTATATGCCTGTTGTGCCCTAACCAAACTAACTAAAAATGACCTCCTTATTTAAATTTATTGTTTCTGTGCTCGACTTGGCACTTTGAGGGAAATCGCCATTTTACAGGATTGTTTTTCGAAGTGGAAGGGGGGGGGGGGGAGGTTCTAATTACTAATCTTCGATAATTTTTTTTACCTTTCTCCGAACTTGACAATTTTGACCTCTGGTGGGGCTGGGGTGTTGGGTGTATTGTATTCTGGCCTCTCTGGTTTCTCTACACCTCCGGGCCTAAACAAATTAGATTGCACAACCTTTGTCTGAAAGTCCTATTTGTTGAATATGTATATAGAAGAACAGTAAAACTGGTCGTTAGTAAGTTTGGTTGAACAATATATATATTAATGAATTAAAGTCTTCATTTTAACAAATCAAGTTATAAGTAAAGGTAAAATATCAAGTATATTTGTTGACAACAATCATCTCATTAAGCTACTCTCTTTCATTTTACTGTTGCTTATCAAAAATTCTGAAATTACTATTTATAGTAACATGGTAAGTTTAAAAATACAAAGGCATGTTTTAACTACTTTTGTGTTTGTAACAGAGTCTTTTTTTAATCAAAACTACTCTATATCTAAAAATCTTTAATCAACTTGTTTTGGATGTGATTGTGAATGTAACTCCATTTAGGTGGTTGTATATATCTAATTTACAAGAATTATAAGATATATTAATAAATCTCGAAAAGACAATAGTCTAAAAGTCTACATAATGCTCCTTGCATTATAACATATTTTAATTTTAAAAGGCTTTGTTACCAATATGGACATAGTGATTCTTGAGATTGTAAGCTTTATTAAATTTTCTAACACAGAAAATGTTTCTTTTGGCTTTTATAAACCTCTCTCCCTTTACTAATACCCATTAATTTGCAGGGAAATTCTTTAAAAAAAATCCATAAAAATAAGCATTCGCCGTTTGGAACATTAAATAAAACAAGTAAGATACTTATTTCATAATGATTGAGACGTAATCAGGAAACACCTAAATAATCAAATGATTGAACAATTATAATTAAGGCTTATTTTCCTTATTCTTTAGTAAATTTGTCTCTATCCCTAACAAACAACATAAATTAAGCCCTTTTTAAACACACCATTAATCATAGATAAAAATCATGGTTAGAAAAGAAGGAGGCAATTTCACGCCCATTTTTGCACCCCACGACTTTACCTATTGAATTGTCATTGTTAAGGGGGGGGGGGGGGAGTTTGCTTACTAAAAAGGCTAAACAGTGCATCCCATTCAATTGTAAAAGACTGAAATACTAATGTCTTATGATAATAGTTTTCAATGTTTTAAAGATTTTTTAACAGCAAAATAACAAATAAAAACGTAAAGAATGAATTCTTTATTAAAAAATATATTGTATCCTATGTCGATTTTTGAGCACTAAACCTTAGAATATATTTAGCATCAATTTTTATAATATTATATTAGTATACATTTTTTTTTACATTTTGTGAACGTATTTAATGATTAAAAATAACCCAAAAGTGACTTTTATATAAATCTTAACAAGACTTGATTTTATCCCACGATGCAAAATGTGTTTTAATGCGAAAATCGTTATTAATCGCAGTAGCTTCTTTAGACATGGAACCAAAGAACAAAAGATTTTTTGCCCAAAATTTATTCAATATGCCCTAATTTAATTTAACTTTTGACTTACTTAAGCTAGTCTAAGAGTTATGGTTTTTTATGCCTTAAATAGATGTGAATAACTATTTATGGCTTAGAAAACCCTAACTCCTTAACCAGCATAGAAGGATTTATAGAATTCAACATTTTGTCATTAAACAAGAATGGATGTTTGTCATACTTATTTCAAAGCAGAAGTTTACCTTTTAGGGAAGGCCAGAGTAATCTTTGGCTTGGTTATCTTGGGCTTCGTAATTGGCGGCGGGGGAGGAGGTGAGGGAGCGTTGGGATCATACCCCTTGGGCAAGAAACTGGCGGGAATGTTCTCTTCAAATTTGTAGTCAGCTGGCAGCAGACTGGCGGGAATATTTTCTTCAAATTTATAGTCAGCTGGTAGCAGACTTGCGGGCAGATCTTCCTGTACTGAATCAATCTTAAAGTCTTTAGGTAGCAGACTTGCGGGCAAGTCCTCTTGGATAGTCTTGATGTTGTAATCCTTGGGCAGAAGGCTTGCGGGTATTTCTTCCTGTTGGAATTTGTAATCTTTGGGCAATAATGAGCTGGGAACTTCCTCTTGTTGGAACTTATAGTCTTTGGGTAATAATGAGGCTGGAATTTCTTCTCGAGTAAACTTGAAGTCCTTAGGAAGCAAGCTAGCCGGTAGCTCTTCTTGTTCAATTTTATAGTCTTTGGGAAGCAAATTAGCTGGGAGCTTTTCTTGTTCAATCTTATAGTCCTTGGGTACGAAGGAGGGTGGCAGGTTTTCTGAGATTATATTGTCAAACAGGCCGTTTTGACTGCTGGAAACAGGGTTGGAGGTTGTAAAGTCCTTGGGCAGGAATTTGCTGATGTCTTTGACGGTTACACTGTCAGACAAACGTTTGTCGCCTATTATAGAAAAGGATGGTTAAATATTATGAACGAAGCAAGTAAAAAAACTAGATCGTTTTGTTTTGGTGTGGGGGGGGGGGAGGCAAAGATACACCATAAACCTATGAACATATTATCTTTTTTTAATCTTAGACTGATTGTTTGATTATTATTCTATTTGGACAGAACTATATGAAACACAGGTAAACCTATTTTAAACTTGTGTTCACCTAAAGACAATACAAATAAAACAAATTTAAACAGGGATAATTATGTCCATAAGTAGCACCCGCGGCATTGGAAGTAAAAAGAAATACCAAAAATCGACACAACCCATTCTGTCCCGATTTTGTATCACTTTTGAAAAGTGCGATTCCTGTGACGTCATATAAAAAGTAAAGGGGGGAAGAAAATCTCTTCCCTTTTCTCCCATCTCTTTTGAAGAGATTTTCTTCCCCCCCCCCCCCTCCCTTTTTCTTTCCCGAAACGTATATGACGTAACTGGAATCGCACTTTTCAAAGTGATACAAAATCGGGACAGATTGGGTTGTGTCCCAAAAATCAGGAAAACTTTTCAGCTTTAGTAATTTTAACGTCAAGGTGGAGTAGCTGCGTTATTAAAAATAATAACCTTTTGAAGTAGTAGAAGACACAGGCTCATCCGATGTACCCAGCAAGGCATCAATATCTTCGGGCTGAAAAAAAAAGATTTTGCGTAAAAAAAACATTTGGCATCCAACATTGAAAAAGGAACTGTAAATTAAACCTGCACCCACAGTTCTATGAACACGCTGGCTATTTAATTGAGGTCTTTTATTAAACTATGATTGTTTTTTTAAATAAGATATTTCCAAATTTTTCTACCAATAATTATAATCTACCCTTGTTTTAGATCTAAAAAAATATCCTTTTAAAATAAAAAAATAGGGAGGGTGGTAGTTTTGGTTTCAAAGCATCTAAACGAGTTTAGTTATAAAGACAAAGTTATGTAAACAAAAAATGACTAGTTGAAAGCTGCTACTACTGGTTATAATCGCCTAGAAAAACTAAATACATAAATAAATACCTTAATGCTGCCAAGAATTTCTAGTAACAGTTGTTCGCTATTCACGCCCACGCTGCTTCTTGTTGATGGTCTAAAGTCCTCAGGTAGAAGCTGCAATTAAAATAATGTTTAGTCTTTTTATGAAATAAATTTATAGACATTTACCAGATAATTAGGTATATTCACAGAGAAAAAGGCCAGTTTATGTAATTTTTACTAGGGGCGATTTCTCTTGGGTGGTTGGTGTTACCCTTCTCCAAAATAATCATAAACCTTCCAGGACCTTTTAGAAGCTATCCTTGTAAAGGAGAACCATAGCGGTTCAGTGATTAGCGAGGTTCTTCAGTACACACAGACAGACACACCAGATCCTGTTGCTTTGTTATAAGGATTTGCTAATAACAATTTTTTTCTTCATTCATTGCACACAGTGCCTTCGAAGGTGCTTTGACTTTAGTGTCAGAACCTAAATTGGGACATAGTGCATTTCATTACTCTAAGTTAGGTAACTTCATATCACTTTTCAATAAAATCTAAAATGCAGCGATTTTTGAGATAATTAGATTTAAAAATTTCAAGTTTAATTTTCACCCACTAGGAGTTACCGCATAATCATTACAAGAAAAGCAAAGATTATTTATTTAAAATTTTGAACAACTTTGCTTTTATAAAGTCAGTCATAAAACCTCTCTCTAAATGATTTATTTAAGGCTGAATTTCCGTGACCTTAGCAAAGCAATTGATAAAAATGGCCATTAATTAACTCACTTCAGGAGTGGTTTTATGAAGAACTTTATAAAAGCAGAGTTGTTCAAAATTTTAAATAAATAATCTTTGCTTTTCTTGTCATGATTATGCGGTAACTCCTAGTGGGTGAAAATTAAACTTGAAATTTTCAAATATAATTTTCTCAAAAACGGCTGCATTTTAGATTTTATTGAAAAGTGAAATGAAGTTACCTAACCTAGGGTAATGAAATGCACTATGTCCCAATTTAGGTTCTGACACAAAAGTCAAAGCACCTTTATTTGCACTGTGTGCAGTTTTGAACATTA
Source organism: Acartia tonsa (assembly GCF_053477335.1). Taxonomy (NCBI): domain Eukaryota; kingdom Metazoa; phylum Arthropoda; class Copepoda; order Calanoida; family Acartiidae; genus Acartia; species Acartia tonsa. Next base: position 30,055,368 of record NC_137267.1, read on the forward strand.
AGTACAAATCAATTGCAAAAGATCTATAAATTTTTAAAGAAAAATGTTTGAAAATTGAGAATATTTTAGGGTGTAATAATATGCAAAAAGATAACTGAAATCTGGGGCTAATAATATGCAGTGTGAAAAACAAGGATGAACATATTCACTTTACTTTATTCAAAAAAATGTTGTAATCAGACAAGGGGGTGGGAGGGGGTGACTAAGTAAATGCCTTGTAAATGACTTTTAGACAAAGATCATACAATCGAAGGGTTGTTACTTTACCGAATACTCCGGTGTATTTTTCTAGGTTCATGGAAGCATTTTTAACTATATTGTGGGGAGGGTACCTGCACACTTTCAAGAGAAATAGATCATAGAAACAAATATCCCCCCCTCCCCTCCTATTTTTTGTTTTAAATTTTAACACTAAATCTTCTGTGCATCTGGAGGTACTTCAATCCATATAATAAATTACTAGAAACGGACAGCCATAAGTTATATAGTAGCGGTAAAACAGAAAAAAATGCATTATTTTTGTACAAAATATAATAGTAGGAGGCTTTTGAATGACGGACACTTGCAGGTATTTGCCAAAATTGCATCTTAACACATTTGGTAAAATATTCTTTTTTTTCAAGCGTAGCTTTTCTTCAATTAAAGTATCTTTTTACACTTTTCGATCAAAGACAGACAATAAAACTTGTACTCGTCTTAAGTAAAACTATGTACAAAGAGAGAATGTAAAAATCGCCCTATCAAAATGAAACAATTTATAATAATAAGTTTATATATGACAACTTAATAACTAAAAATTCGTCCTTTTGAATTGATAATCTAGCTTCGCTTTGAAGGATGCTGTCATCCTTGCTTTACGTATTTGAAAAAAATACTTGAGTTAATAATAGATCTAACATATTTAGAAGGTAATTTTATAGCATTTGTGAATAGAAAAAGCAGAGTCAAACGTTCTGGCAGATATCGATATCTTAATCTTTATAAGGACAGACATCGTTCTAATTTGTGTTTTAGCTAAGTGTCTCATATTAAACTGAATCATGAGGGGTATGACAATTGACGTTAACATTATCTACATCCACAATTGATATGAACATAATTACCCCAAAATTATTGGTGAAGAAGTTTAGACACTACTCGCTTGTAAAACCCAAAAAAGATTTGATAAAAGTCTATGGACCAACGAATGAGTGTCCTCTCTTCATTAAAAACTATCTATTATTTATAACTCTTTTGAAACGAAAAAAAGTGAGGGATAAAAAAATCCATCATACTAGGCGAACCAAATAAGGGCAAAACTTAGTTTTAACTGATACCGTTTTAGTTCAAAATAATTTTGTTCATACAATTTACCAAATAATAAACTTCAGCTAAACAAAGTAACAAGATTTGCGTTTGTTTGTCAGCTAAGATTTAGAAAACGGCTGGTACGATCGTTCCACAATTTTCGAGGAAGATTTGATTTAAGTTAAGATCAAGTTTCAGGCTATCTAACGAAGGGTTTGGATCCCATATTTTTACAAAATTTGAATTTAGGTTTCCAATATTTTTAACCTTATCAATAATTTTATTTTAATGGTGTTTTTATTTGTTCGTGTAGATGTTATAAACAACTTCCATATGTTGTTTACTTTTAGTAACACCTCCAAAAAATAAGGTTTACCAAATAACACAAACGTGTCGACTTATTGCATCATTTGGCAACTTCCCTTGAAGTGTCTAGCAGAGCATAGAAAACCCCAACCCCAAAGTAGGGAATGACCAAAATAGTTTAAAACCTTTCCAGGATCTATAAGTTGAAAATCATATCAGTTCAATGGTTAGCGAGATCCTTCTATCCAAACAGATACACGTCCTGTTACTTTTATACAAGGAAAAAAAAGACTTTATAGTTATAGTATTGTGTTGATATAACAACAGCACCTGTGAGTTATCTTCATATTGGATGGGGATCTTGTTCAGATCTGTCTTGAATCTGTCCTTGAAGCTTGAGCTGATTCTAAACAAAAAAAAACAATTTTAAAATTAAGTTTATAGTTTTAACAAAGCGCAGCTACTCGATAACTATGGTAGGTACGTTCGTCCATCTGATTGACATTATGTTTCTTCGCCCCAAGGATCTTATATATAAGGTTTCTAACAAACCATTAGATAAAAAAGATCAAATTGCAATATAATAATAATATAGAAAATCGATGACATAATTTCTGTATGTATAATTTAAAACAATTCAAGTAAAGGTTAATCGCTTCAGATTGAAGGGGATTATGTAGTCATTTTGAATAACTTGCTTTGACGGAATGACGTTGCGACAAACTATCCTATCCTAATTATATAATAGCTTCACTAATACCAGGGGTGGTAATTGCAATTCTGTGCAAATTATCCTTTTTCTGCACGCGTATACATATTTATGCAAATCTTCGGTAGTAAATTAAATTTGCCGCGCGGCACAGTTAGTGCATAAACAAGGACGATTATCATATACACATCCATAAGTAGCGCAGCTACAACAAAATTAAATATTAATCTGCGTTGAAAAGGACTACAAAGAATCAGATCGATGGACGTATGAGACAAAGGAAGTACAATCAAAGTCTATTGGTCAAAACTGGAAAGTAAAGATTCTAAAAAGCGGGAATATTCTATGAAAGGTTGAAGAAACGTTATGGACCAACATACCGACCGGCATAGTAGGCGTATAGTGTAGCTTTTCTATAACTAAAAAAAAGGTTTAGGTTAGTGTATGAATTTTTGTTACATATATGGAAATGCTTAGAATATAGAGTGTTAACTTTCAGGGATCTTAAGGGATAAGACAAAAGCGGAAAAGCAATATAATAGTTTATTGCACCGTATTTTTACCGACAGATTTCCGCGGGTAGTAAAAGTAAAAATATAAGCTTAATTCCGATTTTGTTAACCCCGAGTTATGACGTAAAAAATAGCTCATCCTGTAGAATCATTGGCCGAAAAGTGTCCAACACTTTTAGTTTTAAAATTTAATTAAAGATCCCAAAGTTTTAAGCCAACGAATTAGAGAACTTGTTTATAAACTTTGGGTACCAACTACCAGTATAAATACAGTCAGAGTGTTCCCTCCCTACCTGGTAACTTTAGAATATAAATTACTATTAGGCTTTAAAAGTTAAAATATAGCATTCTTTATGTTTATGTTTGAGGTAAATTAGAATTTACTACAATCATCATTTGTCTACAACTAAAGATCTCTAATACGACAATAGAAAAAATCTTTAATTGATATAACATTATTTTTAACAATATGTATTAATAATTAAAAACGGTAAAGTAATTTTAGCCTAAATTTTAAATAAATAGCATATTTATAACAAGTCATTTAGCTCATTTGAGTATGATTAACTTGTTTTTTTTTCATGATTACAAATACAAATAGTGTATACTTAATAGAATTTTAAGTAGAAGTAGAATGAATACATTCTTTTTAAAATGACAAATATAAAATATTTAGACATTCAATACCTCAATAAACTAATAAGGAAAAATCCGATCACCTTTTGGTATGAAGGGGCAATAATTTTCTAATTAAATTCAATTATAAATGAGGTATACAAAAATTTATTTCTTAAATTCTATTGTCCAAAAATAAATTGCTATGAAATTTTGTAATATGTCATATTTTAGTCATATGGGATTGGATAGAAACAAAAATCTTTGTTAGATAGATATTAATTTTTTAAGTTTGTCAGATTATTGTGTCTGATTGACCATCTAGGTTCATAAATCTATTTTAAAAATGATAAATAGCTTCTTACTGTGCTTCTGTACTCTGTTAGTGTTTTAACTATTTTGTTGTTCCTACAAAAACTGGAATTTTTGCTATTTATGCTTTGATTGCACGTCTATTGACTTATATTAGCATATAATGGATATTGGTTATGCCTGTTTGTAGGGTAAGGCATTTCTTTATAATATTCATTTGTACAATAAAAGGTTAAATAAATATTAAAATAAGCATAAAATAAACAAGATATATTTTTGCAATTTGATAATGATTTACAAAATATTTTTGTTACTGCTAAAGAGCAAAATTAGCCATTATGCTTTATTGAAGAAACATCCAAGCCATAAATAAAGAAAACCATTCATAAAATCATTGTTTTACTTATATGAAATGTGTATGAATGTATTTCTAATGTACATCCACTTTAAGAAATTTTAAATAAATTATTATTTTTTTTATTTTGACAAGCAATGATACTGTATAACTTGGGAATACTTGTATATCTAATCAAATATGTGAAAAAATAAGAATACAGTGTCTAAGCAAGACGTCATATATTCTGTAGACAGTTTGGTCTCTACAGAATTTGCAGATACTTCTGCAGTTTTCGCTTATATTTTAAACATTTGTACATTTTACTAATGCATTTTACTAAAAAGAACACCTTTATTTGTTCTTTTAAGCTTAAAATAAACTATAAAATCTCAACCTTAAATAGGAAATAAAAATGAATTTAAGAATTAAAATGAATTCTTTAAAATGCTATAGTAAATACGTCATTAAATTAGGTTTTGATAAGCATAAAATATCCGTAAATATATCTTTTACAGTGGTTGTGCTGTATATTTGAATGTGTGTGTATATGTATTTGTAAATATGATATAATGAGCTATACTTAACAACTGCCCTGGAGTGATATACCGTAAGTTCTAGGGCTAAAGGTGAGGGTAAGTTAACCCTGAGGAAATACAAACTGTCCCAATTTTGTATAACTTTTGCGGAACATGTTCCCATTACGTCATATTTTTCATTCCCGAAAAAGGGAAGGGGGAAAGAAAAAAAAGGGAAGGGGGGAAGAAAATAGAGATGGGAGAAAAGGGGGTTTTCCCCATCTCTTTTGAAGAGATTTTCTTCCCCCCTTCTCTTTTTCGGGAAAGAAAAATATGACGTAACTGAGACTTGTTCCGCAAAAGTTATACAAAATTGGGACAGTTTGTATTTCCTCTTAACCCTATTATGGGCATGAAAGCGAAGTAATGAAAATCACACAAAAAAACCAATACTGTAAAGGGATATAATAAATAATGTCTAAAATTTGTTGAACGATAACAAAATGAAAGATTCTGTTTGTTATTCAGGATGGATTAAGGATAATTTTTTTACCCCTTTAAACACAGACACCTTCAATACCTTAGTAATACTAAGTGATTGTATAAAAAAGTTAGATATTTAATTAGAATGAGCTAAAAACCATTTAAAAAATTCAAGTGGAAAATTGAGTAAGGTTCTCGTCAGGTTTAGGATGTAGAGGGACAAAGTGACTCAGAAATCAGCCATGTGACGTCCTAAAAATGAGGGAGATGAGAGGAGAAGGAAAGAAAACCCCCCAAAAATAGATGGATAATAACTCATTTTTATGACGTCACATGGCTGATTTTTGAGGCACTTTAGGATATTTTGGGATGGTTAGGTTTAAAGCCCTGAGAAAATACAATATTACATGCCTCCCAAATAAATTTAGAAAAAAATGTATATAATATTTTCATATATTTGTTGATCTCTTTATCTCTGAAGAAGTTACTTTTTTAGCATTTATTTAACTGAGGCTTTATTAAGTAGACCCCCTGCTTACCTCATTTATTAGCAAGGGTGATAAAGTCCATTAATAACTAGATAACGTTGTTAAAAATATTAGTTAAATACAAATTTCGAGACTTTTTTGTCCATTGCATAGAAGAAAAATGGATATTTTTCTTTTTAGTTACCATGTTGTATTCATTTTTATTCTTTTCTTTCTCCTAGCTGTTTTAACTGTTAAAATGTGAAAAAGTGTTGTCAAGCCATTATCGGCGCTAATTTTGAACATTACTAATATTATCCGATTGACAATATGAAAATAGAATCAATGATATAGTTTACTCAAAAAGCTTTAACAATAAATAAGAAAAATAACAAGCTAGTTGAAAACTTTCATTTAAAAATAATTTCTAAAAATAATCCATGAGATTTTCTAGATTAACATACTGTAATACCGCGTTAACTTTTCATCTAAACTTTACCTCAAAGTGTCTAGTCGAACCGTAACTTTAGTTTGTCTTATGTTTGTGTTTTTACTTTAAGTAAGGTTAGGTTATTTTGGACAAAGGGAAGCACCGCAGGGTAAGGGTCCTCCCTAATGCAATTTCTCTAAGCTTTCATAGTATTGCTGTTGCTACGCTACTTATGGACATAATTAACATTGTTGAATAAAATTTCAAATTTTACCTATTTGTTTCAGGAATATCTTCTTCTCTCTCCTCTGTTTCATTATCTCTCTAAAATTTTATAATTTGTTAAGAATATTTACATTAGGAAATCCTCCCCTAGCCTTAAGGGAGAAACCATTGTCCATAATACTGTAACGTTAGGTCTAACAGCCATGGATAACTTTTATGATAATATTTATGGGTATTTGGTAAAATAAAACCCACCGTGCAACCAAATTTGGTATGAATTATGCCTTAGATAGTCTACCTACTTTTAATGCCATGAACCTGACATAGCATGTTTAGGTTACTTTTTAAAAATCTCTAGTATGACGAAGTGTAAACCAGAAATTTATTATTTTAAAATGAGTAGGCCAAACCACTTGCCTATAAGGACCTTTTACAAATTAAAGAACTTCTTTATTTCGAATATTTTTTAACTTAAGACTCTTTAAAATGTCAAATGGTTACCTCTGAGAAAGGGCTGAGCTTTGGTCTGAATCTATCCCTGTAGAAAAAAAACATTCTTGAAATCAATCTGTTCAAAAATTCATTATGGACTGTAATTATTATGATATGACCCAAAGTTACGCTCTCTGATCTGTTTTAAAACGTTGAGAACTTTTATTAAAGCTTGATCGATTAGTTCAAATTAGTAGTGTACTAATTTTCAACCAATAATTTGAATATAAAAATATCTCTTAAAATTAGCAAATTAGCAAACGGGGTTAAAACTATTCAATTTTTACTTGGAAGTTTTCATCCTTGTTTCATAACAAACAAACCATAGTAAAAATTCTTGAAATCCATAACTAAAGACATTAAAACTATAAAAATTTGTAAACAATAAACAAATAAAAACATAAATTGTGTAATAACAATTCAAAATAAGTATAACGCATTTTTTTACAGCGAAACTTTTCTACATATAAAATGTGTCTTTGCGCCCTCCCTTCCGTTAGCAATAGATACCACGAAAGAATCATTCTATCGATTTTAATATTGTACATCTAAGATTTATTTGATACCAATATTTTTTAGACTAGAATTATTCTCTACCATATTAAAAGTTAATACTTTTTACTCAGCTACTTGTGAATATGATTGTCCTTGTTAAAACAAAAACGCCCCAATTAAATGTTATGCTTGAATAGATAGATTTCTAAAAATCAAAATATCATTTTAAAGAATTTTTCTCTAAAGGTGAACGAATTTTTAATTGAAGATCTTTAAATAAATCAAATTGGTTATGAGAGAGATAGAGAGATATTGTATGTGTGTGAAAACGAGTTCTAATCGGATATTATTCGATTTCGATAAATCTTCCTAAGGAAATTCTGAAAATTTTAATTATATTGATTGAAAGTATGTTTTTCCTCAATGAAGATCCTCTGCTAGTTTCTGTTGAGGTTGTTGTAGTGGTCGTCGTTGTTTCCTCTTCCTCCGGGTGTAGGGTCACCCCTCCGGCACGGTGCACAAATAGATCTTCTAAACGGCCAAATGATCGTTTTTAAGGTGGTAAAAAGTTATAAGTCAAAACTAATTATAGATTATTATTATGTTTACTTGCAGCCTATACCAACAAAACTAATGTAATTTTAACAATCGTTGGGGGTTAGCACTAATTAAAATTGATGAAATTTCCTCTGCCAACCAAATATTATTTTAGATTTATTTCGCTTGTTGGTTATACCTTATACCGGGTTTACTTGTTTTTACCTAAATATACAACTAATATAACACAACAATAATAATATCTAATAATCAAATATGTAAGATAGGCGTCTGATTTATTCTGTGAGTATCCATAGTACCCTGTTTTTAATAAAGCTTTAAGCAGCCTGGCACTTGCTCCTAGGTAGCTTTTTAGCGGCTTTCTAAGCAATACTGTATTGGTTTATTTATGTATGTCTAAACTGAACCTCTATGGACAGTATCTTACTTGCTGCATTTGTAAAGCATTACAGATCGATAAACCGACAAGCATTACCATTTATAGAGAAACTTCGCTACTAAAATTTAAAATATGAAGAAAGGCTTGGTATTATTACATTTTTATTATGATGATATAGTAATAATATTGTTGTATAAAAACATTTTATGTTCTTTTCCTTCATTACTACATACCACAATAACGTCACAAGAATAATGATTGCAACAGTTTCCGCGGATAATAAAATAAAAAAATCGCAATATTTTTTCCAGTTTTTTTGGCCTCAATGGGAAAAAAAGATCGGACCATTAAATTAGGGATTGATTTTATGATTTATATTTAATTTAATTGTAATTAGTAATCGGTGCACTATTTTACAGTATGGCCAGTTCTAATCCAGCGGATTCGAAGCCATACTAAAAATCATACAAATGTTAATAAACATCATTCAAATAGGTAAACCTACCTTTGTTATTTGCTACATTTTGCTTTTTATTTTGATTGGCAATATTGGACGTACAGCCAAGACACAGTCAAAAAGTAGCTACGCTTCTTAAAAAATGTTATGCATAAAAATGACGTTTGCTACAATCATAAATCAGTCTAGGTTAAAATTAGGAATGGGGGACAGGTCATCAGAAGATAACAAACAGTTATGTAAGTAAAATCAGTTTTATGAGTTTATAAGGCCTTTTCCAGTATTACAACCGGTTCTCAGCTATACGAAAAATCATGGATAGCACCAAATTACAGACAACTTTTCCACGAATATTAAAATAAAAACCATAAATTCAATCTTGTAACATCATTTTAATGTCCGTGGAAAGCTGTCTGCAATACGATGCGATAGATAATTACTACTATAACCTTCTTCAAAAATTTTTTCCTATAAATATTTTTAAAATTTCAATTTTGCGATGTTGTCTTTTTCTATCGTTAAAACTACTTTTAATTTTTTCTTTAAAAAATTTGTAAATGCGGGCTTTTCTACAATTATACTATGTCTTTTTAGGATAGCGGAGAGGCTCTTTAGATATTATTTAAAAGTCAGTTTCATCCGTGATGCTTAACTCTTTTTATAAAGAATTTGGTTGTATAAATATTATTTGAATGATAATTCCTATGACGATTTGTCTCTATGTATATTGTTTACCCTTGTTTTAATAACTTTACACTTGACAATTTGATTCGGGTTCAAAAAATTCTTTAAAATAATCTTCAAACCGCCTTAAGATTCATAGATCAAAATTTGAAAATTTGGCAAAAAATGGCTTTAAAATACATAATAGCTCCTAATGTAATATTATTGCAAAAACAACGGTGTACATTATCTAACATGTATTATGCATATTAAACCATGGATTTAGTAATATTTATTTATCGCATCTTATTATAGTCAGCTTTCCGAGGATAATAAGATTTTAAAAACTAAGATTTGAACCAGTTTTGTTAGCCGCGAGAAGCTGAAGGCCCGGGATAACAAAACTAGTTTATTTTTTTTTTGATTTTTTTAATAATCGTGGAAGATTGTCTGTAATTGGATGCTATACATGATTTTTCATTATGGAGAGAACCGGTTAATCCAGCGGTTTCGAATCCATACTGAAAAATTATTTACTTATTTCTTTACCTATGAAAAATACATATATACATTCATCGAAGAAGGAAGACAGGCTAAAAAATTGTTGGATAATAGCACCAAAGTGCTAAAAATCACCTTTTGACCAAATCCGAAAGCCTTTTTTGGGCAATATCTATCAAAGCGCCAATTGGGGACAATAAACCATTGCCCGCCTCATTTTTTTGGAGGGGGGGGGGGGAGGGGATGAAAACTAATTTGTAATGTTTTTAGGTTAGAATAGTAAAGGAATTTAAATTTTGCTGGTAACTAAGGTTTTATAAACACGATCTCTTATTCGTTGGACTAAAACTTTGGGGTTTTTTAAAATCTTGATTAGAAAGCACCGACAAGGAGTGTATAAACTTTTCTAATAATAATTTTCATTTACAGGAGGGGTGTTGACAATAGGATAAAATAAGGGGGAGGTCTACTATGTTGCCCACTTATCTAATAGTGGGATTTACCCCTTTCTGCATACATTTCCTGTATATATGAATTGTAATATGCCTAATAGTTGGACAAAAATTGCAATTTTGCCCAATTTTATGCTCAAACTTCAAAAGCAGACATGATGATTCAGATTGTACAGATAGATAGAAAGATATGGAAAGAGATAGGAAGACAGATAGATATTTGATAGACAGAGGTAAAACAAGATAGATAGATAGAGAGAGAGAGAGAGAGAGAGAGAGAGAGAGAGAGAGAGAGAGAGAGAGAGAGAGAGAGAGAGAGAGAGAGAGAGAGAGAGAGAGATAGATAGATAGAGAGAGAGAGAGAGACAGAGAGAGAGAGGGAGAGAGAGACAGAGAGAGAGATAGACAGGGAGACAGAGAGAGACAGGGAGATAGGGGGAGAGAGATAGAGAGAAAGGGAGATAGGGGGAGAGAGATAGAGAGAGAGGTAGGGAGAGATAGAGAATGAAAGAGAGAAAAAAAACAATTAATATAGTTATAAAAGTGTTTACTATCCTCCTTGTTACAATGCACCTATCTTCATATGTGGGCCTAATAGCGGACTAAATTATGCATATACATACAGGGATATTGCTTCTCAACAAATTTTTTTTATAAAAA